>NC_136070.1:1236951816-1237551816 GCF_964261635.1 Lissotriton helveticus
AGTAACTCAAGCTTCCCTTGTTGCTTGCCTATCTGTGAATTCCCTCACTGGCTGGCCTTGAATCGGGTTAACAAGGCCGAGGGGAGCGTGCAGAGAATGCTGATGTGTTTTATGGGATTTATCCAGACAGCATCTAAAACAAACATGTTTTAAATGAAATACTTATTGGGATATTAACAAAAACAACACTTCCTAATAAAAAATAAATGGTAAACAGACGTCTTTGTATACAACAAAGGTTTCTTTATAGAACTCACTGGTCTCCAATGAAAATACACACGAATCAAACATAAAATCCATTTTGGAGCCACATGCTTTGTTAGGCAGTTTTACAAAAACGTCAAGTTCAATCTATATAGGGCCCAATTCACAGAACTAACTTAAGACAAAATCCTAAACTTACTACCATTTTGGTATTCACAGAAGGCACTTACTCATTTCAGTATTCACAGAAGTTAGGAGTCCTAACTTTATTATTTATTATTTATTTTATTTTATTTTGAAAGTTTTATATAGCGCGAACAAGATCTTTGCAGATATCAGAGCGCTTTACAAGGGCATGGGGATAAAAATACAAAGTAATAAAGCGTATATACAAAGTAATATTTGAGGTAGTTAGGTACAAGGTGCTAGTTACATAGGTAGGTCAAAGGACATGAGGTAGGTCACAGGTGAGGTAGTGTTGAGCCTTAAAGTTAGGATTTTTCTCAGTTTAGGAGTAGTAAAGTTAGGACTCCTAACGTTAGAACTCTTAAATGCCATCTATGAATACTGAAAGCCTTAAAGTTAGGATTTTTCTCAGTTAAGGAGTAGTAAAGTTAGGACTCCTAACTTCTGTGAATACCGAAATGAGTAAGTGTCTTCTGTAAATACCAAAATGAGTAAGTGCCTTCAAGGAATACCAAAATGGTAGTAAGTTTAGGATTTTGTCTTAAGTTAGTTCTGTGAATCAGGCCCAAACAGAAGGGAAAAAACAGTCGCAACTACAGTGTGGTTGAAAAGTTAAACTTTCACTCCCAAAAAGAGAAAGGATGTCACTAACAACCTGGACTCTCCCCCCTCCCTCCGGGAAAGCCTAAACTGTGACTCCGTGTTACATCTCCTGTTCCGTCTAGTAGTGACCTGAGGCGGTCCTGCGACTGGCAGAACATCATTACATGAAACAATCTGCTAGATTCATCAAAGACCCGTTTTGCGAGTCTTTAATAGCGATTCATAAGGAATCGCTATTAAGGACTTGCAAAACGGGATTCATGTAGGAATTGCAAAAAATATTGCGATTCCTACATGTTCCTTATTTGTGATTAGCAAATTGCTAATCGCAAATAAGGAATAACTCCCTATGCATTCCTATGGGCCTACAGGCCCATAGGAATGAATGGGGGGTTATTCCTTATTTGCGATTAGCAATTTGCTAATCGCAAATAAGGATGCGATTTCAAGGGTGCAGGGGTGTCCAAAGGACACCCTGTAGCACCCCTGAAATGTGAATTTACACTGATGTTGTGCACACACATGTCCAAAGGACATGTGTGTGTGTAACATGCAACTTAGAAAAATGCATTTAAATGCATTTTTCTAAGTTTTCGCTATTTACCACGAGGTTTGACTTCGTGGTAAATAGCGGTCCTAAATTGCGAATTCGCAATTTTTAAATGTTTCATGAATAGCATTTAAGGAACCTCTAATAGAGATTCCTTAAATACTAATCCTCGCAAATTTGCGAATTCTTTATTAGCGATTTTTGCATTTGGGATGATGAATCCCAAATGCAAAAATTGCACTCGCAAAGGGCCAAATTCTCAGAATCTGGCCCTTTTGCGAGCGCATTTCGCTTGATGAAACTGGCTGAATGTTTGCACTTGTTTTCTCATTACAATTGCAAACTGATCACACAATGGATTCGCATCCAACAACCTTCAGCTTTCTTTACATTTAGAAGATTCAATGGATGCTTCATATAGAGCGAGCGAAGCTGCCATCTGAAACAAAAGCCTTCGTGGATTTGAGAATAAAAAGAGGCTAGGCGAGCATGTACCGAAGCCAGCCCTGCTTAGAAGACAGAAAATGTTGACAACTTGTCTTTTAGCAAAAATATACTCATTTTTATATATTCTTCTCCCGAGTTGATACAACAAATATGTTTCTGTTGGTCAACAAAAGGCGAAACAAGTCAAATCCTTCACTTACTCAATTTAGCGCACACAGTGGGGGTTGTGGCCGAGAAGGCAGTCCATGGAAGAGAGGCATTGGTAGCGCCCCATCAGTTTTTTTGCAGAAAGTTGACAGAGCAGCCCCAATCCCAAGGAAAGAAGGACTCTGGAGACGTATCTGGTTTGAGCAGAGAACATTGGGTTGGAGGGGGAAAAATATCAAAAGTTGGCACCTAGAATCTGCCTACTATTTAAGGCTGGTGAAACAACTCTGTGCCCTGCGGAGATCCTTTTCTGTCCTTTTGCTTCATAGAACTAAATGTGGCAAAGACATCAATTCTGGATAGCCATGGTTAGCAGCTGGTAAGGTTGACTTACCACTTGGTACCCCTGCAACTACCCTGATCTCTGGGAGCAGAAGGAGCATAGGAGATCAAACGGGGGGAACGAAGAGCCTTGCTCACTGTGGGAAGTTTCAATTCATTACTCTTCCCCAACCCACCCACAGCAGAACATTGGAGGATGCAGAAGGACTCAGGGCGGGGCAAGGGATCAACCCTGTGATTTCATTGGCGGTCCGAGCCTCTGTGATGTCACTGACGCCACCAAGGCCATGTTGGTAAATTGATATCCATCATTATAATGTACTTTTCCTGTTTCACTAATTGATGGCATAGTTTAGGCAACTTTATTCAACAGTGTTTCAACCAATCAAATTGCCTGACACTGTCAGCAGCTGTCGGCGTCAGTTGTTGGGGCACCCAACAATAAAGGTAGAATGCACTTCCTTCCGGTTCAGGGAGTGGGGATTAGCTCCTAGGATTCTGCACATTTCACCCTTAGACAAAATATAAATATGTTGTTCACACTATGCAATGGGGTGTACGTCCTTCTGGTAGAGGTCCCGCCTGGTGGCTCCCTGCACATGCGTCCTACCTGCCTTCTTATGTGCAGCATACGTCCACGAAATGCTTTAGTACAATTATACCAGGAGCACACCATTGATTTTTAGGCCTCGCCTAGGCCGCGCTTGCACTGTCTCTTCGAGACATGCAGTATCTAGGATATGGGCTTAAAAAAACGCCCATCTTTTTCATTGGTTCCTGTTGCTGGTCTTTAGAAATGCTGGCTTTTCATTGGTGAATACACTTAGTAGTCGCTCCTTTTGGAATTTTGTATCCTCCCATAAGGACTGCCCCTCTTACATTTGTTCTTACTGTTCTGTTTTTTTATACTTGTATACTTTTATACCTTAGACAGGGCATAGTGAAACCCCAGCTTTCGTAGCTTAAGTGGGAGGTGGAGTTCTTGATGGGCTTCTTCTGTCTGTAGCTCCGCAGACAAAGGCTCTTACATAACGTCAAAGCGAGGTGGTTGGTTAGTTGAGTGAGTGATAAGACTGATGGATAGGTGTGTGAGTAAAAGGATGGGTGGGTGAATGAATGAGTGAAGAGATGGATGTAAGGATGGATAAGTGAAAGAATGAATGGATAAGTGACAGTGAGGATGGATGAATGGATACACGTGTGAATAGATGGATCAGTGAAAGAATGGATGAATGAAAGAGGGTGGATCAATGAAAGGATTAATGGATGGTGATTGAAAGGGTGGATGGATGAGAGGAGTGACAGGGTGGGTAGATGGAATGAATGAACTGAGGTGCACATATGTACAAGGTTTACAGAGTAGAGAGAGTAAAAAGTCAGGTCTTCAAGGCTTTATGAAAGAGAGTGTGAGATTCCAGAACTGAAGTTGAGAGAGGAAGGGAGTTCCAAAGTTTAGCCGCAGAAACAGAGAAGGCTCTGCCTCCCCACCTAGCTTTCCTAAAACTTGGGACTATCAGCAAGTTCTTCCTAGCCGATCTTAACTGCTTGGTGGGGACATATCTCTGAAATAGTTTCTTGATGCCATCGGATCCTGTATTGTAGAAAGCCTTCTGAACAAGGCAGAGGGCTTTGAATACAATTCCCTGGCCAAGCGGAAGCCAGTGCAGATTCCTGATAGTGGCTGAGACTGAGTGATACTTGGGAAAACCCATCACCAGCCTGGCAGCAGCATTCTGCACTAGCGGATGTCGATGCACAAGCTCCTTATTGATACCTAAAAAGGGGCATTACAATAGTCTAATCTAGACAACACAAGGGCCACGATGGCCTGTTTTAGGGCGGAAAAGGAACGAAATTGGGAGATCTCTCTCTAAATCCTTATCATACCAAAGCAGGTAGAAACCTGTCCTATTGATTTGAAGGTCCAAAGAAAGGGAGATGGGCTGAATGAAAGGGTGGATAGATGGATGAACAAAAAGATGGATGGATACTGTGATTCCCCCAACTTTTGAAGTTACAGTGGGGGGAGATTTTAATGGCCGTCTTCTGTCATTTAACTTGGCAGACAAAGGTAAGTTAGTGAGTGAAAAGATAGATGTATGGATGAGTGAGTGAGTGAGTGAGTAAAAGGGTAGCTGGATGGGTGAGCAAAAGGGTAGATGGATGAGTAGATGGATGAATGAATGACTTAAAGGATGGAAGAGTGAAAGAATGGATGCGTGAGTGAAACAGTGGATGGATGAAATGATGGACGAGTGAAAGAATGGATGGATGAGTGAAAGGGAGGGTGGATGGATTGATGGATAAGATGAGTAAAAGTGAGGATGGACAGATGGATGGAGTGTAAGGGTGGATGGATGAGCAAAAGAATGGGTGGCTGAAAGAAAGGATTGATGGATGGGTGAAAGGATGAATGAGAGAAAGAATGGATTGGATGGGTGAGTGAAAGGGAGGGTGGATGGGTCAATGCCTGAAAGAGTGGATAGGTGGATGAGTGAAAGAACGGATGAGTAAAAGGAAGGGTGGATGAATGAAAGGGTAGACTGATGGATAAACGAAAGAATGGATGGATAAGAGAAAAGGAGGGTGGATGGATGGATGAGTGAGTGGATTGATGCGTGAAATTGTAAATGGATGGATGAGTGGTTAGGTGGAAGGATGAGTGAAAGGATGGATGAATGAATGAGTGAAAGGGGGATGGGTGGAGTGCAAGGATGAATGGATGGAGTGAAAGGGTGGATGGATGGAGTGAAAGGGTGAATGGATGGATGGATGGATGAATGACAGAATGAATGGATGGATGGATAAATGAAAGGGTGGATGTAGAGAAGGATGAGTGAAAGGATGGGTGGATAGGTTTGGAAATGCATGCATAGGTTTAAATATATGGCTAGGCGGACGGACGGAATAGTGAAAGACTGAAAGATAGATGAAAGAATGAATGGATGGCAGAATGTAAAGGTGAAATTGTGTATATCAGCAGGTGGATGTTAGGACGAATGGATGGAAGAGACAAGAGAGCTTGTCTGGGGAGGGTCATGATGACCTGCTTCATTTGCATGGTGCCATAAAAACGTTGGTTCGAAGTGAGGGAAATTTTAATTTTCTGGCTACTCCCTTGCTTAGAGAGAAATCTTTTTTTTAACTGGGCTGCATCTTTGCTCCTTAAGTGTCTTATTTACTTGTGCAATGAAACTTCCTTTTGCTTCATTTGCTTGCGGTTCTGTCCCTTTACTTATTTGCTGAGTCCCTTTATCTCCGGTACCTCCCCATCACCCCTCTCTCAACTCTGCTCCACGCCCGCTGTTTTCCTCACAACACTGCTTTTATGTCATTTACATTTTTAGCTGCTTTCCTCATGACACTGCTTTTATGTTACTTTACATTTTTACCATTTATTTATAAAGTGCGCTTTTATGTTATTTTACATTTTTAGCTGGCTTCCTCATGACACTACTTTTATGTTATTTTACATTTTTTACTTTTATTTATAAAACACGCTCGGGGGAAATTAAACAATCAGACTCCCAGCAGAGCAGACTCAAACCGGGATACCCGGCCTCCCAGTCGGTAGCGTTCCCTGCTGTGCCATAGCCTTCCCTTGGCCATGTTGCAGGGTGCAGTACCATATGTGGCCAAAAGAGGTCCCACAGGACACCTAGTGACAGAATGTAGTACTGCACCCGCACAAAACTTCTTGTTGTTTATTGCTGATGTGAGACCTATTGCATTGCACATTTTTGTCCCACATAAAGACAAGCTACATGCTTGTATGTTATGTTATGTTAGTATGTATTTGTAGAGCGCACGTTCACCCTGGGGTTTCTTGGCGCTGTGTACTGCTGGGGAACCCGTCCTGGCTTTCCCTGTGAGATGGTCCCTATTGGGCATCCACAAGGTGAAGCCAGGCATCCCCGGCAGCGAGGGGGCCATTGTGGAGATTAAGCAAGCTATTGCCCAGAGTTGCAGCGTGGGACCCATGGTTAGAGAGGCACCGAGGCGAGATTTATCGAGCCCGCTGACATTGGTCCCGTACCCTGCCGCGTCGGGAATTGAACCCTGGTCCCAGGCCGACCTCTGCTTCTGGGTCTGCTGCCTCTAACCGGTGAGCCACACTTCTCCACTTGTAGGGAACAAATTAAAAATAAATGCTCTTTGTGAGTGCCAGAAGCACGTGTATAAGTCTTAGGAAGACATGTGCCTCTGCTTGTGCATGTTGTATGTTTGAGTAAGGGACGTTTGGGAAGTTGCCTGATTTCTTCCTGCTCTTTTATAAAGAAGCTTGCTCATCTAAAGCCCAGGCTGCATCTGTTCTGTTTTAGGGACCCATAGTTCTGCTGCCTGCACTGTAACTAATCTGTGTGCTTGGAAAACAGCCATGCCTATGCTACTGCCCATGCCACACATGTCCTGTGCGTGAGAAACTTGTGCATTGTTTGATCTTTATTTGCAAAACTTACACTACCCCTGCTATGCCTCTTCTATGTTTGATAGACGCTTGCACTGCTGATGCTCGTGTTGTACCTGCTGCGAGTTGTAGAGAGATCCTGCTCGCTATACTGAAGCCAAAATGATGGTCTTTACCACTGCTTGTTTGTTGAATATTTGGAGATAGAAGCTGTCAGTTCCTCAAAGTGCAGGCAAGCCCTCTAGGATCTACGTGAGGGCTGGTATATTGAGGTAACTTTCAGCGCTGCATCATCTCAGGGGCGGCTCTAGGCTCATGGCGGCCCTGGGCAGGGAGCGTAGGTAGGGGGCCCCGGACGAGGGTGTCCGGGCAGGGCGGTGCGCGAAGGCCAGTAAAGAGGGGGGTGGTCTGGGTGTTTGGAAGTGGAACAGAGCCGGAGGCCGCCAAATCTCTGCCAGGGGCCGCCACACAAATATGTATCCATCCTCAGAGGATTATTATATTAAGGCTATATATTGGCGTGGTGGCCCCTGGGGTTTGGTGGCCCTGTGCAGGTGCACAGCTTGCACATGCCTAAGGCCGCCCCTGATCATCTACCCATGCGCCCCGGCATCTTTTACATGCATTGTTTTGTACATTAACCTCACTATCGACAAATAACATTTCATTCACGTTTTCATTGTATTGCCGGCACATTCCTTCCCCATAGTTCGAAAAAAACTCATAAACAATAGTTTATCTGTTCTGAGGTTTCAGGAACTGCATTCTGAAGCACACTCTCACGCATTCGATATGCATACTATGTAAATTGCACTTTATCACATCTATGCTGTTATCTTCACAGGGTTTGGGAAGTCATATCATCAGATTAAAAGTCAAGTGCACATACCATATTATCAGATTAAAATTCAAGCTCACAGGTAAATCACATTGTCATTTACAACGCCAAACGCTATAACTCTCGCAAATGCGAGACCTATTGCATTGCAAATGCTTGTTTTTACTGCAGATGTTTAAAGAAGCCTTCCAGCTAATGACGTGACTATAGATCTCAAAACCCCTGGTGACGTCTTTAAACAAATAAACATTCTAGGTGATTGTTAGACATGCACAACTTGGTAAAAAGGATTGTTTTTTCTATGCTGCACTGCCCCTTAACGAAATAGCGGACAGAGGTCGTGCGCGAGCACGGCTCGCGACTCGCGAGTTCGCGTGTCTTGGAGAGGTGCCAATGTCTGCTTAAACCCATCCAGCCCACTGTGCCAGGGGTTTCATGCCTATTGTTTTCATTAGACGAGAAGTGGAATGAATAAAAATGTAATTAAACTCGCTTACTGATGTAACTACGTAAATGATATCTTTGAAAAACAGATTTGCTCGGTACATATAACCTTTAAATGTCACCAAGTATGCCCTTCCCAGAAACCACTGCTTCCCATCGTTCTCACCCAGAGTGCTCTTCAGTTTCTGAAAGCCAGGACTTGTTATTCTCTTTTGACAAATATTACCCTAATGTAAACTCTATTACTTTGGTTTTGTATGTATTTAACTTTTATAGCGACTTTCCCAAAGGATGCAAAATACTGTGCTTAGGAGGAAGCAGGTAAGTGAGGTGTGAGTCTTCAGCAAAAACAGACGATTTCATCTGAGATTTGAAAGGAAAATGACAAGCCAGGGGCAAAGGGCTCCAGAGCCCAGGTCTCACTTTAACCCCTTTGCTGCGGCGGCAATTCCGCTGCAGCGCTAGGGGGGTGGGGGGGCCGCGCGGCACTCCCATGCTTGTGACGGAACCGCTCCGTCACGAGCCTCGGGTGCGCTGTGCTGATGACGGAGCGGTTCCGTCACGGCCCCGCCCGCTCAACAGAACGTCCAGCGCAGGTGCGGAATCCGTGCCGCGCAGGCGCGACGAGCGGGCCGTGACGGAACCGCTCCGTCATCAGCACAGCGCGTCCGTGGCTGGTGACGGAGCGGTTCCGTCACCAGCATGGGAGGGGTTAAAGAAAGACTTTTGTGAGCAGCAACTGGAGAGACGAGAGAAGCCGGGGGATAAGGGCTAGACATAACAAGCACAGTTAGCACTTCCGGGGCAGAAGAGGCAGCATAGGTTAGATGGGGCTGAGACAGTTTGATGCGTTGCAACAGCAGCTGTTTGTCAGTGTTCCCTCTTTCCCCAGCCGGGAAATCATAGTTAGTGCTTAATTTGAGGCGGTGGTTGCCGGTGGGGACAACCAGCACTTATTTTTGGGGACCGGCACTTACTTTACCACATTTGGGACAAGATTTATTATATTTTCACTCAACACAGCGCAATGAGCCATCTTGCTGCACTGCACGAAAGGGAGAGGGCAGAAATGCGCCATATTTAACATTATATGGCGCATTCCTGTCCTTTCCTTGCACTGACGCACAACGTGCTGCCTAGCGCCAACGCAGGCACCCTTGCACCACGGTGAGGGTGCCTGCATTGCAAGCAGGCTTGTTTTGGGGTAGGAAGGGGCACATTCCTGCATAAAAACAATCTTCTGATGCTTTTGACTTGTGATATAGAATGCAGCACAAGTAGAAAGACGAAAAAACTAGGAGAAATATAAATATTTCTCCCAGTATTGCCTTCCCTTTAAAGACGTAGCAGTTTGACGTATGCCCAGGTCTTCCACTAATGCCAAATCTGGAATGCACCAAAATTCATGGGTGGGTGGGTGGGAACACCCAGGCTCCACCTATGGAACGCCTTCCTGGGGCACAGTAACGCTAAGCAGCCTCCTGTGCTGCGTTGCTAGCTTCAGATTTACCAAGTACTGCAAGCCCACGGAAGGTGCCTTGCATGGCTTGGTAAATCTAACTTTAGTGCTGCGTTGCGCCTGCGTTACTTTGCGTGACGCAAGAGCAATACAACTCTATGATAAATCTGGCCCTCAATATTTACAGCAAAAGACACACAATTGATGGACGGAATGCAGAGCAAATCAAACATTCACCCCCAGTCAAGAGATCTGGGTTAAATCCATCATTCTTTTGCTCACCATGCCACCCCAGTTTGGACCCAGCCATATTCAAATCAGTCTTGACCCTGTGCCTCATGGGAACAGTACAGCAAGAACTGCCAAGCCAGGTCCTCCCTGGACTGGAAATAAGCATCCTGGGACCGGTTACAATGGATTTAGCTCAGATCTCAGTACTTGGGTGACTGTATATTCAGTTTCAGTTTCAGTTTTATTAAATTAGCACCGTTACTTAAAACCATTGCAATAAAATATCAGCATTTGCACAATTATCATATTAAAAGGCGAAACTCGAAGAACAAACTATCCAGGTTTAAGGTCCTATATATATATATAAAAGCAGTCTTGTAGTTACCAATGTAATTGCATTACTGTGCTAGGCCTGAAATAAAATGGATTTAAAACAGAAGGTGCTAAACCACGGGACAAAAAAAGTCTATGATAAGTTTTTGGGAGGGAGGAGCTGGGAGCACATGGTCCGAGGAGGGAAAAAAAAGATTGTCGAAGAGTCTCACAAATATTCCAGACCTTGCGAGCACTTGAGTATCTGTGGACGTAAAAGACAGGGCCGATGCCTCCCAGCTTGACCTAATGCCCCATTTTAAATATAATGGTTTTAAGAGGAATCTTCTAGGGGCATCCAGGGCAGGGCAGCAGCACAGAAGATGTAGCCATGATTCAGTATGTTAGTTGCACAGTCTGCAGGCCCCCCCTCAATTGTCGGAGCCCATCGGTTGAAGGCCGTAGAACGCAGACCTAGAAGGCGCATAAACATTATGTTCTTCCGAGCTGCTGCGTTTAGATTTTCCAGGAGATAAGATTGCGGTTTCCCGGGAAGGTATGAGGTATTCAGGGGGAACAAGACGGTAGATGTTTTTAAAGCCTGAAGGTCCATCCGATGGGAGATTAATTTGACCTGCTTTTAATAACCTTTTTCCAGACTGGGTATGAAATAGTGTCTGAAAGTAGTAATGAATTAATCTCTAGCGTTTTTATGGCCTTTATAATCTGACGATTCCATGGGTTTCCAGGACTGGCAAAGGTTTCTTTTAGCCGGGATTTTAAGGTATTGTCTGCAGATTTTAGTATCCTTATAAAGTATTTCAAGGTGTCTGCCTCGCAATAGATTGATTGTCTTTGTAGGCCCAGCTCCAAGCGTAGTCTTGCCCGCTGAATGAAATTCGGAAGATGAAGGATTTTTTTATAGGTGGAAATTTGGACGTGGTCAAGACTAACGGAGCATGCGCCAGGGAATGCCTGATGCCCATAGTTTAAGGCAGGGATAAGAGTAGCTTTAATCACCTTCAAAATGGGTTCTGCAGAAGGGCTGCTCAGGGACTGGTTCAGTCGGGTCAGGGAGTATGTTATTGCTCCTGCTCTTTTTTTCAAGGCGACTAAATGAGCTGATGGTCTAGAGGACTCGCTAAACCAGACTCCCAAATAATTATATTTTGAAGTTGTATTGATTTTTGCAGGCCCAATATGCCACTTTAAACTGTATAACATTGTTCAGCATTCTGTCCATCAATTGAACTTTTTGCATTTGTCACCCCCGAGTGAGACGGGTATGCCCAGATGTGGGTCTCGTGCTCCCCATGGAGTCAACTAAGCCTGGCTGATGAGGGGTAAAACCCTGAAACCGGTCCTAGGATGCTCTTTTCCAGTCCAGGGAGGACCTAGCTTGGCAGTTCAGTCCGGCCTATTCCCATGAGGAACAGGGCCATGACTGATTTGCATATGGCTGGGTCTAAACTGGAATGGCATGGGGAGCAAAAAAACGATGGATTTAGGCCCAGATCTCTGAACTAGAGTGAATGCATAGCGCTTAGGGGTGCTGGATAGTGAATAGTTTAATTTACTATTCCAACTCCAGGCCCCATGGATTGTAGGGAAGGTGTTGGATAGTAAATTAAATCTATTCCCTATCCTAGAGCGCCCCCCAGCGCAATGCGTTGTTATGACATGCGTTGTAATAGTTGCGTCGTAAAGGCACTGCGTGGTAAAAGTTGCGTTGTAAAGGATGTTTCCCCATGAGGCACAGGGTCAAGACTGATTTGAATATGGCTGGGTCTAAACTGGAATGCATTTAGGCCCAGATCTCTGTATTGGGGTGAATGACATTGTTCAGCATTCTGTCCATCAATTGTTCTTTTTGCACTCGATATTTACAGAGCACGAGAAAGGGAAAAAAACAGAGATCGAAAAGACGGAGGAGAGAAAGACAGCAAAACTAGCAAAACTGTCACAATGGGAGAAAGCAGGAACCTGCAAGATTGAGATAATGGGGCAGGTGTGTCTGGTAGCAGATTAAAGAGGCATGGGGTGGATTTAAGACTACCAGCCTTGGTATTGGGCACGCCCCTGTTTAATCGCACCGGTCGCCGACTTCTGAGAAGATCGTACCGGCACTCTTCTTTTTACAAATTAAGCACTAGCCATAGTGCGGAAGCAGTTTATAGATTATGGTTTTGTGAATGTTCTTGGCAGCACAGTAGTTTGTGGTTTGTGTCACTATAGAGAAACCCAAAACTTTCTCCAGACAATTGCGTGCGGTCATGGAGCCACTAAGACTGTAGCATGGCAAAAGATCAGATGGTCCCATAATGCTGAAAACAAGTTTCATCCACTATTCTGTGGTGATTTCCTCTGGAGATAGAGGAGCAGTATGTGCCATGGCCTGTAGGTTCCCCCCCCCTGAGATCACAGGGGTCGGATTTCTAAATCCTTGGGGCAAAAATTCAGTTCAATGCACCAATATGAATCAGAAATCCCCTTTGACCGCAGCCCATACGTGACCCACTAAGAGATACTGTGCAGGTGGTGTTTCCTGTTCCTGATTAGTCCCAGTAGATGAGTTCAGGGACACAGTGGAACGCCAAACATTTTTTGGAAATGAATAACACACTCAAAATAGCACTAAGAAACAGAGAATAAACTTTCAAATACGTAATTCTAAATCCACGTCTAGTGCACAAAATATGAACAGTAACCACAAAGAAGGAGACAATAAATGTACTAATCGTCCTGAGCACAACACTCCAATAATATTCAAATACAACAAATGAAATCCATTCAATTCTTAATTTCAGTCCGATTTATTCTTTTGATCCTCGTTCATCAGTTGTCCCCTTTAGCCATCACGTGTTTCGTCAGATCGATGCGTTAACATCACTGACTTCATCAGGGCTTGTCATATATTAACATCAATATTGCACCAAGTGGTCATGAATGATATAATAAACCTCTATATATCCAGTAAGCATCTCTACTCGGACAACTGTTCGTAAGCTGCTCTGTCAACCTGTACAAGGGACTCTGCTCCTTCTTACTTCCATCCCGGCGTGGTTCTACGTGGTTAAGAAGAATTGAATGGATTTCATTTGTCGTATTTGAATATTATGGGAGTGTTGTGCTCGGTAGTATTAGTAAATTGTTTAGATTGGGTTTCCCAGCCATTGTGAGAGCGCTGGTGGCCGCTCTCTCCCTTTGAGCACCACAAGATTACAAATACGTTCAGTTACTTTGGGAAGACCTACATGGTTTGCGCAAGTTGCCCAGCCACATACTTTTGCTTACAGAAAATAAATGTAGTAATGCATGGCATTGTCCACCAAAACAATATGAACATTCTTGAGACGTTCCTAGCAACCTCACACCCTATCTTTACTCCTAAGAGCTATGCTTAAATTGAGCAGAAACAGAAAATAACCAGTCTATAAATCGAGTTTCCTAAGATAGGTTACACAACATACTTTTTCTCAGTAAGAAATAGCTCTTCAGATTTCTCTATCACAGTTCTTACTTGAGAATGTTAAGCAATGCCGGTCTGAAGGCCACTTCTCTGCACCACTCTTGCAGCCCCGAAGCAACACTCGACTTGGCCTGGTTTGTCATTACAAACGGGCGTGATCTTTGGCTCGATAGTTCCGTCTGGAAGCCTCTCCAAATAGTGGTATTTGATGTGCACTTTTATCTCAAGTTTATAAGTTTAGTAGCTCCAATGTCGCAACAAGACAATATAAGTATGGCAATAAATACATCATCTCAATTTACATATAGTTTGCGCTTGTAACTAAGTATATCAGCTTTCACTATTGGCGTTCATAATGGTATGACCAGCGCTGTGGTTCATGGTTTCAATCAGACTAAGAGTAGGTACACCCTATGGTTTACTTCCGCAGAAACTGCAGTGGCGCCTCAGCTGTAAGCACGGTGGCTCCTTGCCTCCTGTAATCAGATTGGGAGCTGCTACAGATTAGAGATTTGCTCTAGCTGCCAGGATTGTCACTCCTGAATTGTTGACGCTCGAGCACCTCACTGCTCCTTAACCCCTTCCGTGCTCCTGACGGAACCACTCCGTCACGAGCCACAGACATGCTGTGCTGGCTACGTCACGGCACGGCTCCCCAGCCCACGCTGCAGGAATTCCGCGCCTGCGCGGCCGTTCCATTGAGCGGGCGGGGCCGTGGCGGAACCACTCCGTCACAAGCACAGCGCGCCCGTGACGGAGTGGTTCCATCACGAGCATGGCGGCGCCGCGCTGCCCCCCCTCCACCCCTGAGCCGCGGCGGAATTACCGCCCCGGCCAAGGGGTCAATAGGACAAAGAACTGGTTCATACAAAGGGGTTACCCTACCTTGCAGTGCTTTTACTTCCCAGCCGCCAGTGATAGGACTTTAATCATACTGACACCTGGGTCAATCTAGAGGGGTATTCCAGCTACCACTGGTCTGGCTTCTCATTGCGGCGGGAACTGATACAACCTGAAGAGTTCCTCTAAGTGCCAGGGCTGTGTACTGACTAAGGTGGAGGAGCATCATCACACTGCTCTCAGAGCAGTGGAAAATGGAAAAATAAAATGATAATAACACAACGTTGTACAGGCTATGGGGCCAGGTTAGGGCAGGGTGGGGCTAGGGTCACAGGGAGGTGGAGTGGTTGGTGTACCATAAGTGCGCATGACAGTTTGGCTGGAAGTCTTGACCCGGCCAAACAGTCATGCACACTTAGCATTTCCCCACCTGGATGTGTTGCACTGCCGGGTGGAGAACAGTCCCAAGGCTCCCAGGCACTGTCTGAGCGGCCATACAGGCTGGTCATGCTGGTGACAGCAGCGTCGTGGTTGGCTTAGGGGAGTCTGTGTGCTACCGGGAGCCAGGAAGAGAAGAGGACTGAGGAGAAGCTGCAGTCGTAATCATGTAAGCAATCTTTTTTTTTCTCCTCCCCTCTGTCCCACCAACCTGTTTCATAGCAGCCGCCACTGACTTTAATCTGGCTGATGGCTGACTAGAAGGATGACTCTGACTCCAAGTGTTATGGCCTGAGCTGTGTCTCCTCAGCTGCTAGTGCCCCCCCCCCCCTTGCACCCCTCCCCTCAGGTGCCCGAGCTGTAGTTCCTCACTATTTTCACTCAGCCGGAAAATCGATATTGACTGGCAGGTTACTCTACCTTTCTTTTCACTGCCTTTCAGCCAGATAGAGAGCTGGTATAAACTAGATGGTTCATCTAGCTGCCATTGCTGCCCTTCCTCCGATGCCAGTGATATAGAGCCTGTGAAGATTAAATAGTTCTTCTAGCTGCTAGTACTGTGGTGTAGCTGCTAGTGCTGTGGTAACTCACATGCCTAAAATCTGGCAAAGACTAAAGGGTTGCTTAAGCTGTCAGTGCTGTGGGTCATCAATTACAAGAGCATATTATATTATTGATGCCTTTTAACGAGGCTGAGACTGGATGTTTACTAAAGTGTCGCCATACCTGCCAGTGGTGCGGCCCCTCGGCTGCCAGTACTATGCGGCCCCTGGTATGCTTCCAAGCAGCCATTAAGAGCTGAACCGTAGAGTAATCTAGCTACCTGTGCTGTGGCTACTCAGTCCCCACTCCAGTGGTTTCTTGCTGCCTTGGAATCAGTCTGAGAACAGATGCAGTCTAGATTGGAGAAGCTGTGGGCTGCTGTGCTCTTTTCACTCAACCTGGAAGCTTATAGAAACTATGGGGTATATGTACAAGAGGAAAGTGATGTTCTTGTGGCGATATCCCTTTCTCCTTATTTACAAAACAGTGTTAAGCCACTTATGTGGCTTATCACCGCCTTGTAAATAAGGCCCCTTTTCGCACTTCACTTAGCATGAAAGGGGCATGCAATGGGCCCTGCAGTGGGCGTTCTGCAGCAACCCCCATTGCTTTTTGATGCTGCAACAGATTTACAAGATTGGCGCAGTGACAAAAACCAAGACCAGGGAATACCTGGTCTTAGACTGGCGATACAATGAGAAATTATTAATTTCCTCTTTCCATGTGTGCTATAAAAAAAGAAAATTGCCTTTCAAGATTGCATATGTGTAGGAAGGTGTCCTTTCCTGCACAATCGCCCTTAACAATCGCCCTTACAGCGCAGGCACCTTTGCAACATGGCGCAAGTGTGCCTGCGCTGGCGCTACGCTGCTTTATTAGCCCCAGTGTTAGGTGAAACACAGGCGTGTGCCGTATTTGTTTACATTTTGGTGTAATACAGCGCTCCGACATTGTGTTGTAAATATCCTCCTCTAGCTTGTCATTATTTGCCAGTGCTGTGGTTCCTCACTGCCTTTCACTCAGTCTGAGAACTGATAGAGACAAGTTCCTCAAGCTGCCAGTGCAGTGGCTCATCACTGCCCCCACTCAGCCTGCCAGCTGACAGCAAGGAGAGGCCCTCCAGCTGACAGCAAGGAGAGGCCCTCCAGCTGACAGCAAGGAGAGGCCCTCCAGCTGACAGCAAGGAGAGGCCCTCCAGCTGACAGAGACTAGAGGCCCTCCAGCTGACAGAGACTAGAGGCCCTCCAGCTGACAGCAAGGAGAGGCCCTCCAGCTGACAGCAAGGAGAGGCCCTCCAGCTGACAGCAAGGAGAGGCCCTCCAGCTGACAGCAAGGAGAGGCCCTCCAGCTGACAGCAAGGAGAGGCCCTCCAGCTGACAGAGACTAGAGGCCCTCCAGCTAACAATGCTTTTGCTCCACGGATACCAGTGCATTCATGTCAAGATTCAAGGGTCTTGATTGACAGAGCCTGAAGCCAATCCGCCCCACACCCCTGAATGTAGCTCTGCCCACATGTTAGTGAGCACAAACAGCAGGACTGACCCCTGGGAGACAGCTGAAGGGTTGCTCTCTTGTCAAGCACACGTCTCTCTCACAGCTCAATGGGGTGTTCAAGCCAGCGTCATCAACAGGTGGGAATGCTCTGCACCACTGGGCTGCATGCACCACCTCTCCAGGACACAGGCGGGGCCTCAGGATGGCTTCAGTCTTTCTGTGGCAGAGGGTGGATGTGCCTCATAAGGCAGTGGAAGGGGTCTAAAGCCCCACCATCTGTCCAGTGCCCTGCCCACATCTCCCTGCATGATGATAGTGTGGCGCCTCAGCTGTCAGTGCTGTAGCTCCTCAGGTGCCTGTGCTGTGGTGCCCCTTCAGCTGCCAGTGCTGTGGCACCCCAGGTGCCTCTGCTGTTTCTCTTCAGCTGCCAGTGCTGTGGTTTCTCAGCTGGCAGTTTTGCTACTCCTCAGTTGCCAGTGCTGTTGCTCCTCAGGTGTATGTGTTGCGGTGCACCCTTCAGCTGCCAGTGCTGTTGCTCTTCAGTTGCCCATGCTGTGGTACCCCTTCAACTGCCAGTGATGCAGCTTTAGCTGCCAATGCTGCTGCACGTCAGGTGCTTGTCCTGTGGTGACTCTTAGCTGCCAGTGATGTGGCTCCTCAGGTGCCTCTGCTATGGTGCTCTTTCAGCTGCCAGTGATGTGGCTCCTCAGGTTCCTGTGCTGTGGTGCCCCTCAGCTGCCAGTGCTGTGGCTCCTCATGTGTCTTTGCTGTTGCTCCTCAGATGCCAGTTTTCCCACTCCTCAGCTGCCAGTGTTGCGGCTCCTCAGGTGCCTGTGCTGTGGCTCCTCGGGTGTCTCTGCTGTTGCTCCTTAGCTGCCAGTGCTGTGGTTTCTCAGCTGCCAGTTTTGCCACTTCTCAACCTCCAGAACTGTGAGGCCTCAGCTGCCAGTGCTGTAGATCCTCAGGTGCATGTGCTGTTGCTCCTCAGCTGCCAGTGCTGTGGTTTCTCAGCTGCCAGTTTTGCCACTCCTCAGCTGCCAGTGTTACGGCTCCTCAGGGGCCTGCACTGTGATGCCTCAGCTGCCAATGCTGCTGCTCCTCAGGTGCTTGTCCTGTGGTACCCCCACAACGGCCAGTGTTGTGGCTCCTGAGCTGCCAGTGCTGTTGCTCCTCAGGTGCCTATGCTGTGGTGCCCCTTCAGCTGCCTGTGCTGTTGCTCCTCAGCTGCCAGTGCTGTGGCTCCTCAGCTGCCAGTGCTGTTGCTCCTCAGCTGCCAGTGCTGTGGTGTCTCAGCTGCCAGTGCTGTAGCTCCTCAGCTGCCAGTGCAGTGATGTATCTGCGTACAGTGCTGTTGCTTATTAGCTGTTGTCCTGTGGCTCCACAGGTGCCTGTACTGTTGCTCCTCAGCTGCCACTGTTGTGGGTTCTCAGCTGCACCTAAGGAGCCTGTGCTGTGACTCCTCAGGTGCCTGTGCTGTTGCTCCTGAGTTGACAATGCTGTGGTTTCTCTGTTACCACCAATGCTGTGGTTTCTCAGTTGCCAATGATGCCACACCTCAGCTGCCAGTGCTGCTGCTCTTCCGCTGCCAATACTGTGGTTTCTCAGCTGCCAGTTTTGCCACTCCTCAGATGTCTGTGCTGTTGTGCCCCTTCAGCTGTCAGTGCTGCAGCTCCTCCAGTGCCTGTGCTGTGGTGCTCCACTGCTCCTTCAGCTGACTGTGCTGTGGTGCCCCTTCAGCTGACTGTGCTGTGATGCCTCTTCAGCTGCCTGTGCTGTGGTGCTCCTCAGGTTCCTGTGCTGTGGTGCCCCTTCAGCTGTCTGTGCTGCGGTGCCCCTTCAGCTGACTGTGCTGTGGTACCTCTTCAGCTGGCTGTGCTGTGATGCCCCATCAGCTGCCAGTGCTCTGGTGCTCCTCAGGTGCCTGTTCTCTGGTACCCCTTCAGCTGTCCGTGCCGCGTCTCTTCCAGTACCTGTGCTGTGGTGCCCCTTCAGCTGACTGTGCTGTGATGCCCCTTTAGCTGCCTGTGCTGTGGCACTCCTCAGGTGCCTCTGCTGTGGTCCCGCTTCAGCTGCCAGTGCTGCGGTTTCTCAGCTGCCAGTGCTATGGTACCTCTTCAGCTGCCAGAGATGTAATGCCTCAGTTGCCAGTGCTGTTTTGTCTCAGCTGCCAGTAGTGCTGTGGCTCCTCTGGTGCCTGTGCTGTGGTTCCCCTTCAGCTGCCAGTGCTATGGCTCCTCGGCTGCCAGTGCTGTGGTTTTTCAGCTGCCAGTGCTGTTGCTCCTCAGCTGCCTGTACTGTGGTTCCCCTTCAGCTGCCAGTGCTGTGGCTCCTTGGCTGCCAGTGCTGTGGCCCCTCAGCTGTCAGTTCTGTGGCTCCTCGGCTGCCAGTGCTGTGGCTCCTCAGCTGCCACTGCTGTGGCTCCTCGGGTGCCTGTGCTATGGTACCCCTTCAGCTGCCTGTGCTGTGGCTCCTCAGCTGTCTGTGCTGTGGTTTCTCAGCTGCCAGTGCTGTGGTTTCTCAGCTGTCTGTGCTGTGGTTTTGCAGGTGCCAGTGCTGTGGCTCCTCGGCTGTCAGTGCTGTGGCTCCTCAGCTGCCTGTGCTGTGGTTTCTCAGCTGTCAGTGCTGTGGCTCCTCAGCTGCCTGTGCAGTGGTTTCTCAGCTGCCAGTGCTGTGGGTCCTCAGCTGTTAGTGCTGTTGCTCCTCAACTGCCAGTGCTGTGGTATCTCAGCTGCCAGTGCTGTGGTATCTCAGCTGCCGGGGCTGTGGCTCCTCCGCTGTCAGTGCTGTGGCTCCTCCGCTGTCAGTGCTGTGGCTCCTCGGCTGTCAGTGCTGTGGCGCCTCAGCTGCCAGTGCTATGGTATCTCAGCTGCCAGTGCTGTGGCTCCTCAGGTGCCTGTGCTATGGTACCCCTTCAGCTGCCAGTGCTGTGGTATCTCAGCTGCCAGTGCTGTGGCTCTTCAGGTGTCTGTGCTGTGGTGCCCCTCCAGCTGCCAGTGTTGTGGGTCCTCAGCTGCCAGTGCTGTGGTTTTTCAGCTGCCAGTGTTGTGGCTCCTCCGCTGTCAGTGCTGTGGCTCCTCAGCTGCCAGTGCTGTGGTATCTCAGCTGCCAGTGCTGTGGCTCCTCAGGTGCCTGTGCTATGGTACCCCTTCAGCTGTCAGTGCTGTGGTATCCCAGCTGCCAGTGTTGTGGCTCCTCAGCTGCCAGTGCTGTGGCTCTTCAGGTGTCTGTGCTGTGGTGCCCCTCCAGCTGCCAGTGCTGTGGCTCCTCGGCTGTCAGTGCTGTGGTATCTCAGCTGCCAGTGCTGTGGCACCTCTCCTCCTCTCAAAGGCAGGTCCAGACGCCTCCCTGCACGTGTTGTAATGTGAGTGATGGGAGCTATTGTTGGCGTCTTTGCCTCAGACACAGAGGCAGGCCCGCTCTGATGGATGGGTCGGCGCTGCTAATCCGATGTACAATTTGATAAAAGCGCTCAGCACAAGAGACTGCCTTTCCCCGAAGGGAGAAATCATTTCCCTTAAGAGAGCCAAATCTGATTTCCACATTTGTATTGTCTTGTGCTGAAGAATCCACTTCATATGCTGCGGGTTCCCCCGGGGCATGTCAGCGCGTGCCTGCGCTTCCATGCAATACCGTAGGCTCCTGGGGGTGGGGGGAACTCCTTTCTTCTACCAATAAATGGTGGTAGATTCGACGCCATTTTACAGCACGGCCGCGTGCCTGGGTCAAAGGCAACCTAATGCAGCATGTTAACGCCATCCTTAGGTCAGGCGAGGCCACCGACCCGTGGTAACTGAATGACGACCTTCCCGGCCTTGGGCCACCGTGGGCGCCAATCAAAATGATTGACAGGCGTCACATGAATATGAAAGATGAACGTAAATACGCCACTGTGCGCTGGCAGCAAGGTATACAAAGTCACAAAAAACTGTAGATTATAAATGTGCTTAGGTGCGTTGACTCAATCGCAAACCATCCAGGGGCCCCAGGGGGTAGATTTTCAAAAAAAGTCACCAAACGCTGCGCAGCCCCCCCCCCTTGAAAGGGGGGGAGCAGGAAAGCACCACATCTTCAGAGATATGGCTCTCTCCTCCCCTTTCCCTTGTGCCAGTGCGGATTGCAGCTGCCTTGCGCCACGCACACACCTTAGCAACGCAGCGCTAGGGTGTGTGTATGCGTGTAGCATAGGTTTTGTACAGGAAGGCAGTGGTTCATATGGCGTGCTGCGGGGCGGTGAGGTGGGGCAGGGTCGAGTGTCGTAAACTCGGACATACGACGGAACGGAGGAAAGTAGGTTCCTCCATTCCGTCGTATGTCCAAGTTTACTACCCCCACCCTGCCCCTCCCCCGCCCCACCTCACCGCCTCGCAGCACGCCCTATGCGATCCGCCACTGCAGGAAGGGTACCCTTCCTGTACAAAATACTATGACTAGACATGATGGAAAGCTTTACCCACTTTGTATGCGTGCTGCACGATACGCATCGCCTGCAGCACTGAGGAGCAGTGCAAGGCAGGACAGTGCACCCCGGCCGCTGATGAAATCAATGCATTTTTACCCCGTTAGGAGCTTGACACCTTTCTCTCCACTTATGCTGCCTCGGAGGTCTCCCAGATGGATCTATTTTTTAACCCCTCGGGTGCTAATGACGAGGTCAGCTCGTCATGAGCCACGGCGCTCCGGTGCTCATGACAAGCTGAGCTCGTCATGACCGCGCCCGTTGCGTGGAACGCTCGCATGCTGGGCTGATTCCCCTGCTGTGCTGAGCATTCCATGGGAACGGGTGTGGCCATGACGAGCTCAGCTCGCCATGAGCACCGGAGCGCCGTGGCTCATGACGAGCTGACCTCGTCATGAGCACCAGGGTGCTGTACGGGCCCCCCCAGCACAGCAGGGGAATGTGCCCCGCACGGAAGGGGTTAATGAAAAATTTAACAACTCAAACAGTTCTGAAAGATTTACGAGGAATCCCTACGATGTGATTCTTGGGATATTCTTCTTCCGCTCAGCCCAGCTCAACATCTCCACCATCTAACAGCTTCTGGTTTAGCTAAATTGATTCTCGGACCATTGAGTGGTTCAGTAACACTCTCCTCTAGTAAGCTATGATTGGTTCTTTGTGACATGTGGAAATCGTCAACAATATACAATGTATCCAATAGGTTAAATGTTAGCTCTGTAGCCGCCAACCGGGCTTGAACAGGAGCCGGGAAGACAATGGTCCCGTTCAGAGAGGATGTGACCTAGCAGGTCGATTGGACTGTTCCTATTGGAAGCGGACCAAGGCTGATTTGCATATTGTTGATCAAGGCACAGAGAGGATAAAAAACAATGGACTAAAATGCAGCCTAGAATAATTACCATTGTCTGAGATTAAACCAAACATTCCACCAATCGCGTTTTTGTTTTTCCCGGTGACGCAATACCAAGCCTTTCGAAATTGAAAACAAATAATGGACGAGGGAGAGGAGATCAATGGCGGGAGCCAACGTGGAAGGTGTAAGCTCAGCTGGACAACAGCAGCAGCAGGTTAAAAGGAAGCCACAGCTCATCATGCACAACAGCAAATCACTTCCCACACCGGCCACATTTGCCAAAAATGCTGAATAAGTGAAGGCGTTCTCTTCCCCCTCTTTGCTCCACTTGGCACTTATGGGCACAGCATTGGACACAATAGCAGCTTCACTCTAGTCATCATGGACAACGCCAAAACTCTTCTCACAGAGCCCTCCCTCCAAAACCTCGCCCTTCCAAATATGAGTAGCGTGCTACCCATTATCCCAGGTGTTTTGAGCCTTATCAGAGGTATGAAGCATCCTGCAGCACACATAGAAAGAGAAGCATGCCTCCCAGGATTGTTTTTGTGCAGGAAGGTGCAAGAGTGTCGCTAGGCTGCTAAAAGGGCGCCAGTGCAAGAGAAAGGACAGGAATGCAGCGCATTGCCTTATGGACGGTGCATGCTTGCCCATTTCCTTGTCATGCCATGCAGCATAGCAATGTGACCTGCTGCACAGCACTGCATGACTTCCTCATAAATGAGGCTCTAAATGAGCTACTGTCGCCCGCTTCAGTGGTCCTCATTTATTCAACCTCAGAAGGATGACAAGCAGCGCACATCGGTTGAGAATTCGAACTTTGTGTCCTGCAGTTTGTACACCTGCCATCTTGGGCATTCATAGCCTGAGTCATTTTAACAGATACCTGTGGGTTCCCCTGAACTGACAGCCCAGGGAAGGGAAGGAGCCTTTGTTGAGCTGGCATGGGAATTCAGAAGGCATTGCTGCCTGTCACTCTCACCTGCTGCTGCCTGTACCTGACAGGCACAAACAGCCTCAAAGGCATCAGACGGGCATGCGTGGGTGTGTGGTGACAAGAAGGCCCTCGTTACGGCTCTCCCTTCAAGTCATGTCAACAATGTAAGGAGCTGGGGGTGCAATAAAGGCGGGCTATCCCCCTCCCAGTGGAGTGGCTAACGATCTCAGAGCCAGCAGAGTTCTGTCAATGTAGTTTCTAGCTCAAACAGGTATAAAGATACCTAAATAAAACCCACACGGTGTGCAGCACAGCGGCAGGCCCTTTGCAAAGGTTAGCTGGTTGCCTTTCAGCTGCTAACTCATGCATTCAGGTGCTAAATTGGCACTAATTTAGGTGAAGCATTTGCTCAGCCAGTTTTAATGTGAATTAAAATGATAGAACATTGCCAAGTTCTCAATATTAAAATGCCAGGTGACTGAAAAAAAAATCAGAAACTTCTCAAAACCTATCTTTTCGAATGAGCAGCGCGCTTGATCCTTTGCGCGAAGGGCCTTGTATATTAGCGCTGGGAAGCCGGCAGGGTAGCCGTGCGCTTTACACATCCTTAACATAGCACTGAGGACGATTCATGTAGTGTTGCATTACAGTTAACCGGACATACCTTGGAAAGTCTTACTATTAAAATTATAAGCAGGATCAGAAGGGATGAAAAAATTGGCCAGGGATTGCAAAATAAAAAAAAAGTGGATCACACCTGTGGATTACAACCTTTCATGAAACATTGTGTGGTTGGTAACAAGATTAATTTGGGGAGAAATTTCTGGTAAATTAAACTTTCCAGGGTTTTAGGACCAATCGCATTGTCCAAAACTAGAAAGATCATTATTCAATTGTGGCTCACCCACAGATCTTCTGACACACACCTTCGGGTCAATAAACCTTCTTGCTCTGCGGTCCTGAATCCGCTGCTCACTCTTAGAGAGGCGTCGGCATAACTTGCATAGTTCTGTTTCACATAATTGCACAAAACTACATGAGAATTCTGCGAGATTACACCTAATTATCTGTAATATACTGCATCACAGAGTAACGCAGAATTACCAAAATTACTCTGATTCCTCTGGCGTAATTGAAATTCCGCCTAGGCCCACTCTTAGATCCTCAAGCACTTGTTCACCCTCAGATTTCTCAGTTCCGTCAGGTCCTACAACTCATGGCCATCCTTACAGTTTCTCACTTGTCACCGACTAACACGTCTCCAGAGGTTCACACTCATCCTCAAGTCTACAGGCTTCTTCTGATCACCCCCATGGACCCATAGGGGCTGCTTGTCCAAGGCCTTGAGGCTCTTATTCCCCATCGATTGCCCCTAAACTAGTCATGTACCAATAGGACCCTTAAACCCATTTGCACTCTTTGGTCCCCTGAGGATCCTTCTCAGGCTCAGATCCGGAGGCTCAAGCTCACTCTCGGGTGCATGCGCATGAACCAGACCAGTTTACCTAGAATCAGCACCAACCTCAGAAAATAAACCAAGATATATCATAGATCCAAAATTATTTCCGTGTGCTAGCTCCAAAAGTGCCCTCTGTCCAAGGACACCACCCTTGTCAACAGAGTTATTTGTAAAAGTCCCAACATTTGGTGGCGCGCCACTTTCAAAACATATATGATCAGGTCATATCATACTGAGTCCGTATTGAAGTGATGATTTGCGATTCTTACTTAAGTACTTTTTATTGTCTTTGAATTTTATGCCACAGCCGACGCGTTTCGTTCTGTAAATCACAACTTCTTCAGGGCATTCTTATATCATTCGTAGCAAATCAGTATTGTGATGTTTATACAGCAAAGTATTCCTTCCGAATAATAGGTGAGACGTTTATATACTTAAGTTATATATGATTTCCACATTGAACAGTCAGTATGCTCCAAATTATCATGTGGTGATGTAATAATCAATTCCAAATATCCGGCCCAATGTCTCGTGTACCTTATCAGCAGGCCCCATATGCCCAAACGCCGATCTCCACTGTGTACCCAATCCAACCTGTACTTATATCATATCATATATAACTTAAGAATATAAACGTCTCACCTATTACTCCCTCTCGGACAGAGGCGCAACTAGAGCCACATTTCGGGGGGGCTAAGAAAAAATTTCAGGGGGGGGCTGAAACATTAAGCAGTAGGTAGAGTTGCGCTGCAGGGGCTCTTAGAAGGGGTGAAACATCAACAAAGCCTCTTTAACATGCACACGGTCTTTTAAAGACCTGTGAAGGGCTCGGGTGCGGCTGTGTGCGTGCCCGGGAGCTGTCTGAGCCCGGGCTGCCACACACGACGGGGGGGGGGGCTGAAGCCCTTTGGTTCCAATGGGTGTTGCGCGCCTGCTCTCGGGTACCTTTAGGTTCCAGCTCATCTTCTGGTTACACAATTTCCCTGTTTACCCTCAGACCCAGAAGCTCTTGTTTACGCTTACCTAGAAGCTTCAGGCTACCCTCAGTTCCCCGAAATCAGTGTTCACCAGGAGATTCTGAAAAGCTTATATTTCTCTGTAGTTCCCCTTCCACTCCGCTCACCCTACGGGCATGAGAGTCACTGCCAGATCTTGGAAGCTCCTGCCTACCCTCAACCCTCCCAGCGAGCATTCAGGTTATCATTTGTTTCAGGGGCAGAGCTTCATTTAGGAGAGGATGAGTTGAGTGTCTTCTGCGTTGGAGATGATGATGAGGATGCCTTGAGATCTGAAGATGCTGGCGGGTGGTGCCATGTAGACGTTAAACAGGGTTGGGCTGAGAGATGATCCCTGGGAGACTCCGCATATTAGGATCTTGGCCTCCAATGTAAAAGTTGACAGTCTGACTCTTTGGGTTCATCCCGTTAGGAAGGAGCAGATCCACCAGAGTTGTGGTCCTTGGATGCCAATGTCCTGGAGTCTTCTGGTGTGTGTGTGGTCAGGGACTGTGTCGAAAGCCGCAGAGAGGTCGAGCAGCATGAGGGTCACTGTGTCTTCTCAGTCTAGGATGCTCCTGTCATCGATGGCTGCGAATAGTGCATTTTCTGATTTGTGATTCTTTTAGAAGCCTTATTGTGGGCTGTCCAGTAGTTGGTGGAGGTCGAGGTGGCTTGTGAGTTGTTTGTTGATGGCTTTTTGGATTGCTTTTGCTGGGTCGGGAAGCGGGACGATAGCACAGAAGTTTGACAGCTGGCAAGGGTCGGCTGATGGTTTCCTTCTTTTTTATAGCGCGAACTTGACCCGAATCGGGTATCAGAGCACTTTACATAGCACCATTTGCATTACATGACGACACATACATTTTTGTTAGGCACGGGGAGATGAAGTGATTTGCCCAGAATCACAGGATGTTCAGTATCATTGCCTTGACTCGAAAAGCATTGACTGCTATGTGCATCCATGCTTCTGGGAAGGTGGCGGTGGTGATGGAGGTGTTCAGTATGTGGGTGAATGTTCTGCTGACTAGTGATGCACCGAGGTTATAGATGTGGTGGGGCCAGGAGTCTGTGGGGCCCCAAAGTGGATGGCTTTCATGATGGGGGCTCTTTCTTAATTGGTCAGGCTCTTCCATGTGGTCAGGTGGTTGTCTTGGTTGGTGTTGGGCAGGTTGGAGAGGAGTTTGCTAGGGTCTAGTTGGGGTGCGAAGTTACTGTAGATGTTCACGATTTTAGCGTTGAAGAAGTTGGATAGGTCGTCGCACAGTTCTTGAGAAGGGGTGATGCTGTTGATGGATGCCGTAGGTGTAGTGAAATCCTTGATGATCGAACAGGTCTCTGGTTTTGGAGGGCTTTGAAGGTGTGGATCAACATCTTGAACTGGAATCTCCTCTGAATGAGGAGCCAGCGAAGCCTCTGAAGTGGGAGGTGATGTGGGTCTGCTTAGGAAGGCCTAGGATGAGTCTGGCCACTGATTTCTGTATGGTTTGCAGTCTCTTGAGGAGGTGCGAGGTGGTTCCTACATAGAGTGTGTGTTGCCATAGTTCAGTCGACTGGAGACCAGGCATGTGTTATGGTGCAACTGGTGTCGATGGGGAGCCACTTGAAAATCTTGCTTAGCCTTTGAAGGTTGAGAAAGCAGGTGGGTGAGACTGCGCTGATCTGTCTTTTCACGGTGAGTTTGCTGTTCCGGATGATGCCGAGGTTGTGAGCGTGGCCGGTCAGCATGGGGTGCGGTTCCTAATTTGGGGGGCTACCAAGCATTGTTTCATGCGAAGATGTTGTTCCAGAAGATCAGCACTTATGTCTTGTTAGTGTTGAGTTGTAGGCAGTTGTCTCTCATCCAGTCGGCGATGTTTGCCGTGCATCTGCTGAAGTTGGTCAGCGTGGCGGCGGGGTCTTCTAGTACTGAGAGGATAAGCTGGGTATTGTCGGCGTAGGTTATGACGTTCAGTCCATAAGATCTGACAACATTGGCCAAGTAGTCGTGTAGGTGTTGAACAGAGTGGGGCTGAGGGCCGAACCTTGAGAGACGCCACAGATGGAGTTCTTGGGTTCCGAGGTGAAGGGTGGAAAGCGGATTCTCTGGGTTCTCCCTGTGATGAAGGAGGCGATCCACTTGAGGGTGTCTCCTTGGATTCCAGTGCTTCAATTTATAAATATAGAGTAAAATGTAATGCAAACAATGACAAAAAAACTGAAGGTATGATTTGTTAAAGTTTTAAGTAGAACAAGCACCAAGAAGCACTAAGTGCCAATGATAGTCAATGGTCACAGAAGGCCAGAACCGTGGTGCAGTTTGACACCAGCCTAGTTTGCCCTTGGCCAAGATTCTGCCTTCTTACCTTGGTCCTTTAAGTACCAATCTGCCACAGGAGTGCACTTCTAAAGCTCCCCTGGACCTCAGGTGAGGCAGATGGAGACTCATAGGGTTGCAGGCAGGCACATTCCAGGTCCAATTGCCAATGATCAGCCGTGCAGTTGCAGCAAAGGCTTCTTGTAGCTTGTTGGTTCCCTTAAGCTTGATCTACTAGCCTTAAGATCCTTGGAGTCCACGACTTTGTGCTGGGTACAAGTGGGAGAGAAGGTCCAATCCTTGAGGGCTCTTTTCAGGTCTCAGCAGGGTCAGTTCTCTTTTGATCTTCTACAATTTTAGGAGTGTTATGAAGTGGGTGCCTGCTGATGCCACATGTATGTCTGGCACAAGCATGTGGGTTGGGAATGACCTGGGAATGCCCTCAGTGGGTAAAGGAGTGACCTGGGGATGCCCTAACTAAGGGGTTGAACGTTCCTGGGGCTACTCCTACCCACTTCGAGCATTTTGAAGATCAATGAAGACTAAACTTAGACTCTGGGAGCTGTGTGCCTGTGTAGGGAGTGTGCTATGGTAATTCTAGTGCCCTCCCTCATTTAACACTTAAATCCAGTTTTAGGCAGTCCCTGAACCCAAACAAACTCAGGGACAGAAGTCTGGTAGCATGAAGCTGGGCTTTTAGCAACCAGACAGTAGATAGACACAATTGTTTTAGCATTTGGTTTCCCTCCTTTGAAGTGCACCCCAAAAGTTATATTAAAAAAACTGAAGCACACTTGTTAAGCCGGTGGCATTTCAGCAACATCTCACACTGAGATGTGAACAAGAGTCCCACCGTGATGGAGGTGTATCAGGCTGGGAGACACAAGAAGGGTGCAGGCCTGGGTTTTAGCTACATCTGCTTGTGACAGGGTAGGCCTCTTTGAAATGAATCAAGCCCTTTGGGCCTTTCCACACCCAAGAAGAAAGTCCTCTTGGGCGTAGAAGGTGGTAAACATTCCCTGAGGTGGGTGTGCATTCTCATGGGCAGGATTGACATGTATGAAAGGTCTCAGGACACCATCAGTACACTCCCACGGTCAGGTGCAGAGTGAATGTTGGCCTTTGGACCCACTTGCATATTACAGGGTTTACAAAGTGACTACAGCATTCTTATAGTTTCTGCCCCTCCAATATACCCTTATTTGGATGTAAATACCTTCTCTAAACAGGCAACACAGATCTTTTTCTCATTTCCAACTTTTTCACGCCTCCCCGAGTCACAGGTTCTGAATTGGCTCACTCCCATCTGACACTGCATGGGCTAATGCTGCCTCATGTTAAATTTCTCTACAACTAATGTCCTTTACATCCACTCCAATTTGTGAATGAACTTGAAGCTTTTTTTGATTACTAAAGGAGTGCCCCATTCAAGGGATCTGTAACCAAGCTTTTTGGAAACACACAACTTGTATTACTTTGATGTTTAAAGGACGGAAAACGTACCCCTGGGAGCAACCTAAAATTGATAAACTTCCTTATTAATATATGTTTCAAAACAAGACATCTATAATTCTACAGTGAAAACAGGTTTGTGCACTTGCCTACTATTTGTATTCTTTACATCCACTCCTCAGCAGCGCCTACATCTCTGTCTTACTTTCTTCAGTTTCCACAATTCACTTAAGTTCACCTCCTCTGCCAGAACTCTTTAGGTCCTCTTCAACCTATGTAAGCAGGATCTAACTACAAGTCTTCAATACTACAAAACTCTGGTCAGTTCACTGGTACTCAGCAGACTGACTTACTGCATCCACCCATGAATATCCAAGTACCCATTTGAATCGCTAGACAAAGAATTAAATTTTGCCTTAAAAACCGTGCACAGTCACCACAGGTAAACTTCCACCTCTTCTTATTATCGCCAAGCTGACTGTCACATGGCTAAGAACAAAGCCATGCACACACCACTGACACTCATATGTAAAGCAGTGGACAGCAGTATTCCCAACTACCTCTCCGACATCATCTCTACCTATATCCCCAGCCCGGAACCTAAGATCGGCTACCCTTAATCTTCCAGAAGCACCCAAGCCTCCCTACACTTTGACCACTGTCCATTATTTTACCTTCTTGCACCTGTTGACTGGAATGCCTCTTCAAGACATCTTGCCAACCAACCCTCTCTAAACATTCAAGATAATACTGAGATGCTGTCTGATGCAAGGTAAGAGAACAACGAGTGCTGCCCTGTTTGCCTCACACCGTTGTAAAAATGCATATTGCATGCCTGTATAACCAATAGTAGCCATACAATGTGTTATTGTACTCCTTTGTACCCAGTAGTAGTCATACGGTGTGTTAATGCACTCCTATATACCCAGTGGTAGTCATACAGTGTGTTATTGCACTCCTGTGTATCCTGTTGTAGTCATACAATGTGTTATTGCACTCCTGTACACTAGTAGTAGTCATACATTGTGTTATTGCATAGCTTTATATCCAGTAGTAGGCATATAATGTGGTATTGCACTCAGGTATACCCATCAGAAGTAATACAGTGTGTTATTGCACTCATGTATACCCAGCGGTAGTCATACAGTGTGTTATTGCACTCCTGTGTATCCTGTGGTAGTCATACAATATGTTATTGCACTCCTGTACACTAGTAGTAGTCATACATTGTGTTATTGCATAGCTTTATATCCAGTAGTAGGCATATAATGTGTTATTGCACTCAGGTATACCCATCAGAAGTAATACAGTGTGTTATTGCACTCATGTATACCCAGTGGTAGGCATACAGTGTGTTATTGCACTCCTGTATAGCCAGTGGTATTGTACAACTTCTATTGCACTTCTGTACACTAGTAGTAGTCATAAATTGTGTTATTGGACAGCTGTATATCAAGTGGCAGGCATATAATGTGTTATTTCATTCAGGTATGTCCATTAGAGGTCATCCAGTGTGTTATTTCACTCCTATATACCCAGTGGTAGTTATACAGTGTGTTATTACACTTCTGTATACCCAGTAGTAGGCATGCAATGTATTATTGCACTCCAGTATATCCAGTAGTAATCATGAATGTTGCTTTTTGCACTGCTGTATACCCAGTAGTAGTCAGACAAGGTATTATCACACTCTTTTATACCCAGTAGCCATCATACAATGTGTGAATGTCTTCACTTATGTTATTGACACAATTTGGCGTGCTGAAGCCATTCCCCAATTTACTTATTGGATAATGGACCATGGATAAACTATATTAAACCAACCCCCCAAAAAACACTATGTGAAATTAGATTATTATTTGGGTTGAGTGACTACCTACCTCAAGGAACAATTGCAACCCTTGTTAGGGTGAACCCACAAACTTACTAAATAGACCTGAGCTCAACCCCTTTTTGGCTGTAGCAGGCACGCTTAACTTAAAGGTAATATGTAAAGTATTTGTACAAAACCAAACATTAATTAAATTGAAATGCAAAACAATAAAAATCTCAAAATCATTTAGAAAAATAGAGTAAAATGTACTAAGCAAAATAGCGCCAAAGTAGCACACATCCAAAAAGGGGAACTGAAGGTATGATTTTTTGTTTTTGAAATAATAGACAATGTAAAGTATACAAAAAGGTGATGAATGGAATGCTTGAATACATCTCAGCCACTGGTAATTACTCAGGGCCATATCCCAGTGTATCTGTATTTTACACACCACGCCACCTCAAATTGAACCCAGGCATGTACCAGGATGCAGCCCTGAGTAAAGTTTAAAAAATGATCTGCCAAGCTACAATGGAATGCCTGGGGTCGGCGTTGGGGTTTGTTGTTGAGTTTGTTGTGTCACTGCAATAAAATAATTGCCTTGGGTCACACAATTTGGGCAAGTGGCCAAGCCAGAATTGGTCTCAGGTTTTCTGGTCTTGCATTGTGTCATTCAGCCACCAGACTGGTATCCCTTTCTCGCTACTGTTTAACATCAAAGTTTAATGCTTTGTCTTTCGTTCTTGGTGCATGAGGTTACAGCGTGGGTAGCAAGTCGAAGCCACATGAAAGCTCAGCTCATTTTGTGCCTGAGGGCTCAAGAACACCTTGAACTGAACCAGAGACTGGCAGATGGCTCGAATGTTCAGTGGCTCACCCACCTCTACACTTTACTCTTGGTATTCTTTGCTTGAAATAAGCTTAGATGCTGCTGCCAGTGTGATATCTGTTTTGTATGTGAGGCTATCTCAGCTTGCACTGCTGCTGACCATCTTGCACCTGTGCTGTGTATGAGGGATGCTTACGCTGCCGCCAAATTCTGCACATTACGTGTGTGTGTGTTTACACACAGGATTGTACTGCTGCTGCACTTGCTGTCCACGTTCTGTGCAGGCAAGAGACTCATGTATTTTTTCTGGCCAGATCAGTATGTGTTCTATAGGTGGGAAGGAAACATGCACTCCTGCCTGGTGCTGGACTGGTTTGTGTGTGGGATTCTTGCTGTGCCTCCGAGTCAAGCTTACACTCATACAACCCAGTGCTGTTCTGTACACTTGTCCACATCTGAAATACTGCTTAGTCTTTGTTTCTATGGGGCATTAAATGGTGCTGCCCAGGGTTACATTTATTCCATGCCTTTGAAGAATGCTTGCATTGGCCCTGCAGCACAACAGACACAAGGGAAGCTTGTGATGCGCTTGACCAGTGCTTTGTCTTCCGCGTGTGAACTAAGGACCCGCTGTGCTCTTGCTCCTTGCGCTCTATCTATTTCTTTGTGTTTTTAGGTCTGAACAAAAGACTGTTTACCTATCTCACCAGAATCGTGTTTTCTCAAACATAGTACATAATCTTGCTTAGAGAAAATGGGCTTTGGTTAAGCCAACTTCAGTTATTCATCAGACAGGGTATCATTCACATATTGTTTCAGCCCTTCATAACAGCATACATACAATTGGACAGTGGGTTGGCCCTCTTCATCCAATGACTTTTTAGCCAATGTTTGGCTCAGCCTAGTAGACAACCAATAGTGTTTAAGATGCCAGATAGTTTGACTAATAATATTTTGCCAGCTTACTCTGTGTTACTCTGTAAACACAGGAGCAGGGCTGGCTTTAGCTCTGGTTGTGCCCAGTGCAAAAATCTTTGTTGGCGCCCCACAAATCACCTCCACTCCAAGGAGTCCCTCACTACTACCCTCCAACAGTGCCACTAATCTCTCCATAGTCTCTCTCTCACATATATTTCATTTGTTTTATAGTACTACTCATACAAGTGTAGGGTGTCCAAGCACTTTACATCACAAATATTATACAGAGGCAATGAATCAGATGTGTGTAAATCAGTACATAGGACATCTTACATAAGACAATGAGGAGTACCAGGTGTAGGATTCATACTAGTTGGCCGCATATTTTAAGAATGCTTGGTCTGGAGAAGCACATACTCAGGATTTAAAATGTAACACATTGGTTGTGGTTGACTTTACTAATAAAATGTATTTCTACCCAAATTAACCCTTTTAAGCAAAATTAGAATAACAAACGAATGGGGATAAAAACACATAGGGGTAGATTTACAACCCCTGTACGCCACTTTTGCGCCGCCGTTGCATCACTTCTGTGATGCAACAGCGGCGCAAAGCCAGCGTCATGCTGCGGGATATTTACAACTTGACACATCTAGGGAGATGCGTCACATTGTAAAGCCCTGCGCCACATGAAACCTGCATCAGGTTTCATGTGGGTATTCCGTAGCAGGGGGGGGGGGGGTTCCGTTGCAGGAACGCCTCGGAAAAGTGGCTGAGTGAAATCTACAAGATTTCACTTGCTCACTTTTCCAACCCCGCTGCGTCAAAACCTTACGCCTGTTTGTAGCAGGCGTAAGGAGTGACGCAGCACAGCTAGTGTAAGGTGCCCGAGCAGTGCTGGAGTTGCATCCCGCTTGCGACACAACTCCAGCACTGCGTTACCTTTACGGCACCAGATGCGTCCCGCATCTGTCTATTCTTGCGCCATGGTGCGCACATTGTAAATGCGGCGCATCCATGGTGGCGCAAGAGGTGTCTGCCATGACGCAAAATAACTGCAGCATCCCCGCTGATATGCAGGGATGCGCCAGTTATTGTAAATCTGCCCCTAAATGTTCTAACCTATACCTTGCAGTTTACATGCAGCTCTTTGATGACAGTTCATAGCTTACTGTGCTATATTCAGACTGTAATTTATAGACTGTAACAAAAGGATCTCTGTAAAAAAAAAGCAGTAACCCACTGAGCTATCTGCATAAAATACAATTCTGTGATCTACATAGTACACATTCATGAGAGCGGGCTTATTAGCCCACTGTGCTACTTATGAGTCAAAACTGCCACTAGATAAAACTCCAGTGTTATCTTGACAATTTTTATTATTGCCTATAACTTGCTGGACACACAAGGAACCCTGCAGCAGGTGCTTTTAAACATATGTGATATTTCAAAACACAACACACCGTGACCTAGGCGCCCAGTGTGGTGGCACTGGTCGCACTGGTCGCACTGCCCAAAAGCCAGCCCTGCAGAAGAGTCTGACCTCAGGAGATATTTCCTTTAGTTCATCCCCCAGCAGCTCACCTGCAACTGCAGACTGGTGCTAATTGACTCATGAGACTACCAGCAGCTCCACTGCCATTGTACTGGACCCCGATTTTTTTATGCAGAGCACCAAGCAACACTGCTGCAAACTTGAAAACCATGCCACCATCTTGAATAAGTATTCTGCATGCTCAATCATTTTTCACTGTTCCAAGATGGCCGACCTTACAAAGCTTTACTTTTTCAGATTTGTATTGAAGCACATGCCCTCTGCATTTAGGTGGAATATATTTTGTTTTGTTTGTTTCTTTCTTTCTATGGTTGCACTAAAAAGAAAACCACCACCTTTGTTTTAGAGGACAAATGGGACTTTCTTATGATGCCAAGACTCTTCCCCAAAAAGACCATAAGGATCAGGCTCACATTGTCTGTAGTGCTGGTCCAAGTGTAGATGATGGGAGATTAGAAAACCTCAGTGGACTTTACGGCTGTGTAGCTTACCTCAATAGCTTTGAAGTGCTCTAGTGGACCGATGCAACAGGTGCTCAACCTGTGCCTAGCATGACACCATCTGGCCCAATTCTGTTCCTTGATAGTGAGCGCTGTACCTGTGTGTGAACAGTGTGCTTGTGTGAGTGCAGGATTTCCTCCATGTTTTGTGAGTGCATTGTGAGGGGTGTGCCTGCAAGAATGTAGGATCAACATTTACTTTTGTGAGTGCAGGATAAGTGGTCTACAGGTTGAAAGCTATGCTTGTGTGAGTGTAGAGTAAGGCCTATGCCTGTGTAAATGCAGCGTAACGGTGCCTATGTGTGGGCAGCAACGTGAGTGTGTGACCCTGCAAGTTGTGTGCACTTTACAAGGGCCAAACCTATTGGCTTTGGTAATTCCTTTTAGGGTTATGGCTTTGACTTGCAGAAATGCAATGCAAGTACTGGAAATACAATAGTGTGGTATGAGAATGGTAGCGAGTTTTGATATGGCGAATGTAGACGCTGTTGTGACTGAGATGTCACCATAGTGAAAGGAGCCAGTTACTTTGCTTGCACTAGCCCTTGGCAAACTTGCCACACTACTGAGTCAGATGACAGTGGCCAGGAGACACGAGCACTTCCGTCCAGGGAAGGCATGGCTTGGCAGTTCGGGCTGGACTGTTCCCATGAGGCACAGGGTCAGACTGATTTGCATATGGCCATGTCTGAACTGCGGTGGCAGAGTGGGCTTAAGAAAGGTGATGGATTAAACCCAGAACTGTTGACTGGGTGTGAGTGTTTGATTGGTTCAGATGCTCCGTCCATCACCACCCCCTTTTGTACCACTGTACTGAGTAGCAGCACTTCTTTAATTTGAAAGGTAGAGTACCTGACTACTCAGCACTGCTGCAATACATTTAATTGGAGAGTACTGGCACTTCTCAGGAGCAAACAGGTACTCTAAACTGTGAGTACCTGCGTTCTATATTTCCGTTTAAAGCACTGAATTGCATGATGCACAAATGTAAAACGGTGTGTCTTTAGCATGATTCAGAGGAAAGCTGTGGGGTCCAATGAGACATAAAGGGTCAATGCAGGCTTGTGAGGATTCTGGTTTATTATATGGTGTGGTTGCGCAACCTCACCGTGTAATATACCGGCAAAACCGTCTTGGGTCCAGTCAGGCTCATTTGTAAAACCTCGTGCTCAACTCCGGGGAGCTGTGGCATCGAGCAGCAAGGCTTAAACAAAGGAACTAGTGTAAAGCATTTAGAAGCACCAAGCAACAGAATAAGAAAGTCACACAACACGAAAGCAATTTGACACCAATTAAAAAAAGTAGATTATATGTTTACACATTTTTAGACACCAAGATGTGCAAAATACACTGGAGGGTACCGGAGATATAGATTTTTAAAGAAACGTACATCTCAACTTTTTAGTCCAAAGTGCAAATAGGAATTGGTAACCGTGAAGTCTGGAAACTTTTGAAAAGTTTGAAGAGTTGAATTTGGGTACTCTGGCCCAGACTGGATTACCAATTCCAACAGGGAGAAGGTCAGGGAGGCCAATAAGGGACAGTTACCTGGTCACCAAAGCAGTCACAAGTCCAGTTCCACACATTACATCATTGTAATATACCTTTTTTTTCAATAAAATACTTTGAAATAAAAAAAAACACCATAGACTTCAGTGGAGTGGTCCTGATGCTGAGGATACAGCATGCTGAGGAAGCTGAAAGATGCTCTGCATGCTGTGTGGTCAACGGGGGTCTCCTTTGGTTATTCCTTTGTTCACGAGTAAGGTGGGGCATCTTTGGCAACAGGTTCGGTGTCCCTCATAGTCCTCTTTGGGCCAGTAGAAGTCCAGGAGCGGCTTAGCTACTGATCTCCGGTGACAGTGGGTCCATCGGTTTCCATTGGTGAGGGCTAGGGTCTGTCTTTGGTGACCAATCCGCACTCTGGGGACTCTCCGGGGTCAGGCAGAAATGCGTGCAACTTTTGAGTGCAGAGGGGAGGTCATCTTGGCTGCACATTGGGGGTCAGCGGCGATACCCACACAACTCCCATGGTTTTTGACACATTTCCAGATGTACCAAACCGGGAAACCCTGGGGATGCGCCAAAAAGATACACCTTCCCAGAAGAGGTGTAACCAGGAGAAAGATCTTTATTTCTTGTTGTCACTTCCTATGTGTGCTGCATTTTGCAGCACGCATAGAATGAGGAAAATGCCTCCCAGGATTTTTCTTTGCTGGAAGTTGCCCCTTCCTGCACAAAAACAATCCTGCAGTGACACAGGCACCTACCTGCATTGGCACTAGAATGCCAAAAGGGCGCCAGCGCCGGGGGGGAACGGACAGGAGTGTGTCATATTGCCTTAAATACAGTGCATTCCTTCCCTTTCCCTGTCAGTGCAGCACAGCCAGGTGACTGGCTGTGCTGCCCTGCACCACTATCACATAAATATGCCATTGAATGTCCAAAACTTACGGGCTGATGCGCTGCTCCGGCCACCTGACTATCTGAAGCGCGCGCACCGTGACGCACCTGCCCCGCGTGTTGACACTCCTTTTCTATTAAAATCCCAAAGCAGAGCGGCGTGCAATATTGATGAAGGATAATGACTTGTTTCTACTCACCCTACGCAGGGTTCACTGGCGTATCTCCCTGTGGTCTCCTCACCTGTGTCTTTCTGAAGGGCCCAAAGAAAACAGGAAATTAAAAGTTACTGAAGCTTGCGCAGATCTTTCATTAGGCGGGGACTGCTGACTGGCTTTTCAGGTTTCATTCCCTTCGCCTCATTCTAGCGCCTCCACACCCCAGTGCCTTCTGCAGATGCAAACAAATGTCCTTTTAGATTGAAGATGGGGTGGACTCTCCTGGCGCTGCTCTCCTGGGTGAGCGCGTGCAGCCTTGTCCATACGAGACACACCTGTGCTGGCAGCGCCAAGGGTCACTGGCAGTGCCCAATCAATCAATCATATCATTTGTAAAGCGCACTACTCAACCGTGAGGGTCTCAAGGCGCTGGGGTGGGGAATGCGGCTACTGCTCGAAAAGCCAGGCCTTGAGGAGTTTTCTGAAGGTCAGCAGGTGAGGGCAGTGCCTTTGTAATGTTATTGTGGCGCTACATGTCAGGGTCCAAAACATAGGATCTTCTGTGGAGAGGTAAAGTGCCCTAAACAGAGACTTTGTAAGGCATGGGAAAAGTGGGCGATGGCCCAGGGCCCCAGTCTTACAGGCCCCCCCCTGCTAGCCAGCTCTGTTCTGCAAAGTCTTGGACTGATGACCTTCAATAATTCTTAAACAGATTGTTGTAAATAGCGTTTTCCTTAATTTTATTTTGAATGTTGGTAATCTGTGAGAGCCTATTACAGGCATTTTGCAGACAAATGTGTTAATGTTTCAAGCAACAAGTATGAGAAATGGCAGGGTGTCACAGAGATTATGTGCAGTAATATTAGTGAAATGCTGCTGTGTTACAATATTGAAAACACACGTCACTATCCCTGAATATTGAATGTAAACACATTTAGAATTTGTGCACTGTCAGTGGCCTGGCCAAAGAAGGCATGAAAAAAGCTGAAACTGTATTATAATATCAAAGCTGTTCCAAACTGGGGCCCCTGAAATCACATTTGACCCAGGGCCCCCAAAATCCTTAAGACATCCCTGCCCCTAAACACTAATGTACAGAGTTGGCTCAAGAGATGTTACAAGGGACCACAATAAATGTCATACTGCGAAAGATGAACTCCAGTGACCTAAATGTATTGGGGCCATGCTAATAACGAATAGTACCATGACGTCCCAGAATATAACAGAAAGCACTGTCAAAATGTAAGCCTATCTATCTATCTATCTATCTATCTATCTATCTATCTATCTATCTATCTATCTATATGTTTTAGCAAGTCACTAGTCTGTACCTAGACACACATGTATGTGTCCATTAAAAGGACGCTTTTCCAGAAACAGCTGGTGTCACCCTTACATTACCTCTCAAGAAGAATAAATCTTTTCCACCATATGTCAAAGTGACACCATCAATTAAAGCCTACAATGGCTCCACACAGGCTTTATATTTGATGATTAGCCAATTGCACGTTTATATCACTTTCAGGAAGCAGGCACCTCAGGTGAAGAAGCTTGTTTGTGCTTTAGTTCTCTGTCCCCCCTTGGCTTCCTAGCACAGAAGCCACCCGCCACACCCTTCACTTTCAGGCAAAAGGATCTCCAGGTCAGTCTTAATCTTTCAGGTACGGTTGTTTTTGTTTACGTAAAAGGGTGCGTTCAGTAGCTGGCAGGTAGGGTTGCATTCAAATGCAGAGGCCTGATCCTCAGGACACCTGGAGCCTTAGATTCATGGTCATGGAGAATGAGGAGAGATGCAAGGTTCATAAATAATGTCAAAGAGAAGGCCCAAAACAGGGGCTCAATTGTTTGTTTACAGAGATGCTCCCAGGGAGAGGCGGCTAAATATAGGGCTTTGTTTGTTAAAAAGGGCCAATACTATCATTAGTGCAGCTTAAGCTGTTTTACTGGGGAATGTGGGTGGCCACTGCTCCCCAATTTTGTCAGTCTTACCTTCAATAAGGTGAGTGGTGCCCATTCGTCTTGCTAGTATTAGGGTCCAGGTCACCTTTGTAAGCACGTTACAGGACCCAAGCAACAGAGGGGTGAGATATGGGGCTTTTTTCTGGTTTTTTTTAAAGAAAGGGGTAGAAAGTCTTCTTTATGCCTGCTTTTGGAGTGATGGGCCAGTGTATCAGGCAGAAGAGACAGCCTGCTCCACAGAGGTGTATGTCCCATTGCCGCTGCAGGTGCAGTGGCACCTGGGCCCAGCACTGTGAGGGGCCAACTAAACCTGTTGGCCCCTCACAGTGGCCACATCTGTTTAATTGTCTTTCCTTGCTTCCATTTCAGCCCCGTCACACTTGCTGAGCCACTGTTGCTTTGGACCTGGAAGCAATGACCCAGTGGAAGAGAAAATTGAAGCAGAGGAGACACCTTAGTTTGGGCGTTAGGTGGGAGACAGAGGGAAGGGACAGAAGAGACAGCCCACTTCTCAAGGCAGTGGTTATCATTAGTGAAGCTGGTGCAGCGTCACTGGGATCCAGGGGTCTGAGGGGCTCACTGCATCACAATTATGACTGTCTTTCTTTTTTTAAAAGGGGTACGGGAGATAATGTGCCTTGCAAGTAGTAGGGCCGATAGAACTTTAGCTGCGAAAAGTGGGGGGAGGGGGCACCACGTAGGAGCTCATTTGTTTCGGAAAGGAACTAGGAGCCCTTTTCATGAGTGGATTTATGATCAGGCGTGGTGGGAAAGGATGAAAGAGGCGGAGATGATAGCATACTTCTTAGGGCCACAGCTACCTTTAGTACTGCAGGTGCCGTTGCATTGGACCCTGTATCACGGCCCTCAGAGCGGCCTGGGTGGAGATGTGGCAGCAGCACAGAACCATTGTCCCCTTGTGTTTGCTTAGCAGCATAGAACCGCACAGATCACACAAGTCCTCGCTGCGGAAACAACCGTAAGCAGTCTTTGGCCCTTTATTTATATCCTCCGGCTGCCCCCGGTGAGAGGGTGAGGTGCGGTACATCAGGTTCGGGGGTTGGGGTATAGTGGCCGGGTGGCTCATTACATCCCCTCCCTACTTTACTTCGAGTGCCGGAACTGAATCCTGCACACAAAGTCATTAAGTCACTGGCTAGTTTGAGGTTTGGGCATAGATTGTAGTGCATGCTCTGGTAAATATTAGGCGGTGCATCTTGGCTCACTTCGCCTTGGGGAGTCTGTTGTAAATAAAACAACGGTATTATTAAGCATTAGCTGAAGCCATAATGCATCAGTCCAAATATCTAGTATAGGGATTCCATTTTGTATTTCGAGTCCGCCATTTTTCATGCCCTACATTGCCATGTGCTCAATGTTCTGAATGTCCTACCTCTCTGCCAGTTACACTGTGGATTCTACCTAGCAACAGTTATTATTAGTCCTTCTTGAGAGTGTAGCGCATGCTCAGCAGAAGTAACAGTTGTTCCTTATTAGCATAGCCCTCCCATGTTCTAGAAATACTGTTAGCTCCACCCACTGATATATTTGGAAATGTCCTTACGTGGTTGCAACCTCTGTCTAAGCTGTAAGCTGAACCCCTTCCACTGTGTATAAAAGGGGCCATGTGCTTGTATTCAGTGTGCTACTCTGTACAATACTGTAGAAGTGTTGTGGAGGTTGTATCACCACCTTTAAAGGTTTATTAAACTATGTTTTTGTATTTCCAGTTTCCTTGCCAACTTCATTTGTAAGTCTAAGGACTTTGTACACAGAAGGGCGAACCCTTTCGGTACCTTTGGGCCTTGCTGAGGCCTGAACTCATCAATTGGCGCCCGTCACGTGGGGCTCATCGGCGACTCGGAGGCTCGAAGGACTGGTCGTGACGAAGGAGTGGAACTCTGCCGGGGAAGTGATCACTGCCAGCGGCGTCTTTAGTCCTGGCATCCTGAGGTATTTCTTCCTTCCTTCCGATCTGACCATCTGGGTGGCGCCGGTCTTCGACTGAGACCTCTTCTGTCGGTTTGCTGTGGATAAGCTGTTTGAGCAAATTGTGGAACTTGGCAAGTGGAATCTGGACGCTCGTGCTTGGTAAGGACCAATGTATGGTAATTACTGTGAGTGTTTATGGTAGCCAGTGATTAGCAAGGCAGTTTTAGGATACGCTTGCTGTGGCTTATGGATATGGATATGGATATGGAGATGTTTGGATGATCGATCATATTATGATTATGAATATGGGTATATATGCGTTGCAACACATATAGGTAGGCAATGTGGAGATTTTTCTCCAACATATGGTTGTGAGCGGCGCAACGATTAAGTGCCATTTTTCTGTATAATATTGCGTATTTCGCACTATTTCTAGCATGTCTACTTTTAGCGCACTACGTAAGTGGTGCTGCTGTGGAAACCGGTTAAGTCTTGAAGAATCGCAGCCGGCTCCCCCAGAAGGGACGCCGAATAGGGATATGTACATTAAGTTTGGTCTTTCCCCTATAATGTACAGCACATTGTGGAGGAAGTATACCAAGAAGGATCCTGAGTTGAGATGGCCTTTGTATGGTTCGTTTGATGTGCGCAAAATTGAGTATGTGGAACAGTGCCTGTGTAAGCGCCGAGCGAGACAAGATATGTTTGAGAGTGTGCGAATGTGGGTGAAAGAAGTACGTGAGCGTGAGAAACGTGAACATGCGCTGATTGAGAAAGAGCAGAGGAAGAATGTGCGTGAAAAGGCGCAAGAAATGAGACAACGTGAACAAAAAGACGCGGAAGAAAAACGGGAAAAGGAACGTAGATTGCAGATATCTGGCCAATATCCCATTCGTCGGCCTCTTTATCCTGTCCTTAATAATTCTGATGATGATTTTTCATTACTAGATCGTTCTCCGCCTCCGTATGCTGGCCCGTCTGCTCCGAAAGGGGAAGATGAGGATTCTGGATCATTTAAAGATAAGGTAGACACGCGGTCTAAGCTAACATCTGATCGTATGGCGGAGCTCCGACAAATTTCTTATCGTATTCTTAAGGGTACAATTCCTCTTGCTGAAATATTGTTGTCTCTTGAAAAATGGCCGGACAGGGAAAAAATTTATTTTCTTGAAACCTTTTCTGATGAAGTAGTCGGGGCTTTTCGAAAATATTCTCCTGTTCTTGAACCTGATGACATAATACAAGATAAGAAAGAATTGCGTAAAGGTCTCTTTTCTCCTTCCCAGGCAGCTGATGCAGTTCGACGGTTATTCGTATTGCGGGATGAGGCGTCTCGGTTACGAGAAGAAAAGCGACAAAAGACGGTGGACGACAAAGAGACGGGTTTGAGTGGCGACGGGAAACAATCACCTATCTTTTCTTCAGATAAGGTCGATATTGTGCATGTTAAACCTATGCGAGAGGCAGCGCCTTTGTATGTTCCTCCTAAAGGAGCGGGTACTAGTTCAGATAAAGATTCAGCTGATGCCCGAGGGTATTTTATCTATAATTGGGTATATACTCCTTGGAATAGAGCGGATGTTATGGCCTTAAAGAAAGCGTTACCTGACCCACGGAAAAATCCTGCTGCCTTTTATGAGGAAGTTGAGGGGGCTTTGAATTCTTGTACTATGACATTAGCTGACGTTGATTTATTCTTTGGTCTTATATTACCCCCTGACATGTGGAGATCAGTACGGAAAATTGATGATTTAGTGACGTTTAAAGCTAAATGGGAAGACATTGAGGAGGAGGACAGAGCTAGGAAACCTGCGCAGAAACCACCCCAGCTCATTCTAGACCTCCCTGCTGCTATTTTGATTAAATTAAAGACGATTATTCCCCCTAAAAAGATTGACTGGACTATGTTAGCATCTTGCAAGCAAAAGACAGATGAATCAGTTTCTGACTTCTTTACGCGATTTGAAGAAACTTTTCATGATTTTAGTGGTCAGTCTCTGACGGATGACACGGGTCGACATCTGTTTGTAGACAAATATGTTTCAAATTTATTACCGGGAGTAGCAGCTCGGTTGAAAGCGAGTGAAAGCTCCTGGACGACTTCGACTCCGGCATCCCTCCTGACTATGGCTCAGTATTACGAGCGTCAGGAATTAGAAGCAAAAAGTAATGAAGATAAGAAATCTAAGGATTTGAAAACAAAAGTTATGTTAGCACAAGTGTATGGACCACCCCAGAGAGGAAATAATAGAGGTGGTCGGGGTTTTTATGATTCTACATATAACCGCACAGACTTGGCTAAAGATCAATGTGCATATTGTAAGCAACGAGGCCACTGGGCCAATGAGTGTCCTTTAGCGCGAGAACACAGGGCTATGGGACGGGGTAGAGGTTTTGGGAGAAATCGTGGGGGGTTTTCTGGCCCACGAGGTAACCTAAATGATAGGGCTAGATTCGAATCTAGGGAGCAACAACAAGGAGGGTCTAATACCTTTGATAGACGAAATCAGTATCAGATGTCTGACTATGTGCACCCCGAAAGTCATGATTCCCAATATGCATAGGATTGCGTAGGATGGGGGGAGGAATCAGTTGAAGTACCAGTAGATCAGAGGGGTCCTTATGTTACAGCACATGTTTTGGGTTCTACTGATCAGTTTTTGGTTGATACAGGGGCTACTCGTAGCGCTTTGTCTAAACAATTGGTTCCGAGGGCTCTCCTGTCTGGCTTAACGATCACATCTGTAGGGTTCGATGGAACACCTTCTCTTAGCCCATTATCCCAACCCCTTGCATTTCATGTCGACAAATTTACAGCACCATGTCCATTCTTGCTTTCCTCAAACACGCCTGACAACATTGTGGGTCTAGACATGCTGAAACATTTTAGAGCCACAATCCGCTGCTCCCCTGAAGGAGTACGCGTGATTTTAAATGACAATTACCCTGCAAAAGAGAGAGTGTGTATGGTCGCTGAAAGTGCTGCATTAGCCTCTTTACCTCACACGTTGTGGGCTACTTCAGACACTGATGTGGGACAGATGGTCATTCCTCCGGTTCACATTAGTGTGAAGGAGGGAGCTGTGTTACCACGCCTGCCTCAATATAGGATTTCACAGGAGGGTGAGGAGGCGCTCATACAGATTGTGCAGGATCTCATCCGAGTGGGGGTGGTGGAAGAAGTCCCATACAATGTTTGTAACAGTCCTATTTTACCAATCTTGAAGAAAGACACTGATACTAGGGTATATCGATTTATTATTGATTTGCGGGAGGTGAACAAGATAGTGGTGCCCCAATACCCTGTTGTTTCTGACATCACGACACTCCTTACCTTGGTTCCACCAACAGCGACAACATTCTCGGTTGTCGACCTGAAGAACGCCTTCTTTTCGATCCCTATTCACCCTGATAGCCGTTACCTTTTCGGCTTCACTTTGAATAATCGATCGTATAGATTTTGTAGAATTCCACAGGGCTATACTGAGAGCCCTAGTATCTACAGTCAGGCGTTGAAAAGACAGTTGGATTCCTTTGTCTTGCTTGAGGGGGTAGTGCTTATTCAATATGTCGATGACATTTTGTTGGCTGCTGACACCCCTGAGCAATGTGAGACTTGTACGTTGTCCTTGCTTTCCTTTTTGGCTTCTCACAATCATAAGGTATCTATGAAGAAATTGCAATTCTGTAGACCTAAGGTGACCTACCTAGGCCACCTTTTGTCTAAGGAGGGGCGTGCACTTACATCAGATCGTATCCAAGCCATCCTGGACACACCAACACCTTCTACACAGAAAGATGTTCGAGCATTTTTGGGTCTTACGTCCTTTTGTAGGCAGTGGATACTGGGGTTTTCACATATAGTCAAACCACTGTTAGCGCTATTGACAAAAGACACTCCAATTCCCCTTCCTTGGACAGATGAATGTGAAAACGCTTTCCAACAGTTACGTCAGGCCCTTTGTTCAGCACCAGTGTTAGGCACTCCTGATTACACGAAACTTTTCACATTATATGTACATGAGAGAGATGGATGTGCGTCATCTGTGTTAGTACAGATGCACGGGGACAGGCAGCGTCCGTGTGCATATTTCTCGGCATTGCTCGATCCTGTCGCTCGGGCATTGCCGGGGTGTTTTCGTTCGGTCGCAGCGACAGCTGTGTCAATACGTCAGAGTGAGGGAATAGTGTTATCTCACAAGCTGTTAGTGTTGGTTCCCCATGCTGTTGACGCCCTTTTGAATCAAACAAAGACGCAGCATTTAACAAGTGCCCGTCTGACCGGATATGAACTAACGTTGCTGGCTCCCCATATCACATTGAGGAGATGTGCTACGTTAAATCCAGCAACATTGTTACCATTCCTGACGACTCAGCCTGAGGCACAAGAAGCACATGATTGTATTTTTGTGACTGAGGAACAGACAAAGGGTCGTATCGATCTCCAGGATACGCCTTTCTCAGATGTAGATGGAGAATTATGGGTGGATGGCTCCTGCCTGAAGCTACCGGATGGTACGACTTCGGCAGCATATGCCATCACTACTTTGTATACTATCGTGGAAACAGCACGCATACCACAGAAATCAGCCCAGGCAGCGGAGCTGATAGCATTGACACGAGCATGTGAGCTTAGTGCAGAGTTGTGTGTGAATATTTATACAGATAGCCGCTATGCTTTCGGAGTAGCGCACGACTTTGGCCTGCTCTGGAAGGAAAGAGGTTTTCTGACATCACACGGAACACAAATTATGTATGGAGAATTGGTGCACAATCTTTTGACTGCCCTGACATTTCCTAAGAAGATAGCTATAGTGAAATGCAGTGCACATAAGAAAGTTATTGACAAAGTAGGGCAAGGAAATGCTTTCGCTGACCAAGTAGCACGAGAAACTGCAATGAGACCTGACTCCACTTCAATGTATGTTGTGAAGTCACAAGCAGAACGATGGCATGATGCTAGGAAAGAAGTGAGGGAAATACAGAGAGTTGCTTCTGATAAAGAACGAGAGCAATGGTCTGAAAATGGAGAACTGGATGATGAAGGTTGTTGGCGCAACAAACAAATGGATAGGTGGAAGTTGCCCACAGCTTTTGTCCAACCTATGGTTCAAATGGCACATGGGCTAGCACATGTTGGAGCTTCAGCGATTGTGAAATTGCTTGCGCAAGTTTGGGAGCATCCAGAGATTGCTAGCACGGCCAAGAGAGTGGTACAGACCTGTATGATCTGTCTTAAATACAACCCAGGGAAAGGAAAACGGACTCCAGCAGGAGGATTTGAAATACCTACTGCACCTTTTGAAGTCCTGCAAATGGACTATATCCAACTTGAACGCTGTAATAATCTAAAGTACGTCTTGGTAGTGGTGTGTGCTTTCAGTAAATGGATTGAAGCCTACCCTACTAAGGACAATACTGCAATGACTACAGCAAAGGTGCTACTGAAGGAGTTTTTCCCTAGGTATGGTGTTTGTAGACTATTATGGAGTGATAACGGGCCTCATTTTATAGCAGACGTTATCAAGTACGTTCTGAGAGGTCTGGGGATAAAACAGAAGTTTCATGCAGTGTTCCATCCACAGTCGGCTGGCTTGGTGGAACGCTACAATGGAACACTGAAGCTTAAACTAGCAAAGATCCAGGCTTCCACTTCTCTGACTTGGCCCGACGCTTTGCCTTTGGCATTGTTGTCAATAAGATCAGTACCACACTCCCGAACCGGCCTTACACCGTATGAGGTGGTGTTTGGTCGTCCCATGAATATTTGGGGAGTGCCCAAACCAAGTTCCGTATATCATGTACCTTGTGTATTGATGAATGACTATCTGGCACAATTAACTGATAACTTGGTTTCTATTCATCAACAGGTTCGAGAAGCACTCCCTGACCGGTCCACAGGTGAGGGTCATAGTCTCCGACCCGGTGACTTCGTCCTCATCAAGGCGTTCGAGAGGACGAGTGGCCTGGAGCCCCGATGGTGCGGTCCCGAGCATGTTCTGCTCGCAACAAGAACGGCCGTCCGAGTGACCAACCGGAAGAACTGGATTCACTCCCTTCATTGTCGCAGAGTGCAACCCGGATTGGTGGAGCCTGCCGTGTTGACTGACCATCGAGAAATCCTGACTACAGAGAAAGGCCCTGCTGTGGTACCTGATGAGCAAGAGGAGTTCTTCCCGGACCCGACGACTTCTGGAGTAAGAAGATACAACCTTCGACCCAGGAAGAAGTTTTCTGCTGTTTAGACTGCTGTCAGAACGGCCTCTTGGTTGGTGCAACGGAGAGCCGATGAGGCAAGGGGGGGGGGATCAGCCTTGCATTAGAGTAGTGACACCCGTCTTGGCCCGTTGGTGAAGAAAACAACAGCCGCCTTGGGGGAAGAGTTCTGACAGCCTTTTTTTAGTTTCAGGAAGATTTGCGAGACATTTGTTCAACATGGAGAGAAAGAAAGTGATCTGCGCCTTCGGATTTATTGCTAGTGTGGCAGTTGTTGCCATTATCACGTGGTTTGTTGAGGATGTAATTCCTGCCCGTGATCTATATGTGGTTTCTACACCGGTGCCAGAGGAGCATTTCTTTTATACGCTCCCCTATCAGGAATCAAAACACCGCTTGTCCTTTGTAAATAACACCTTCATTCAGATGCTACATCATACCCACACTGCTACAAATGAAACAAATTGCTGGATATGTGGTATGATGCCAGCGCACCAGAAGAAGGGGGGAACACCGTTTATACCTCTCCCTTTCTCTCATAATGGTTCTTGTCGTGCCTGGTATACTCTTCTATTTGCCACAAGAAAGCCTGCTGTTGGAAGATTACTTTTTAGACTAAACAAAGAATGTCACCAGAATAAAGACGGCTATCCACAAGCCAATGGAACTATATGGGAGTGGGAAGAATATCGACCAGACAATGAGTCTACTCCCTACATTTTTACGAACACTAGAGACACTGTCGAAAGTGAAAAATTTGTGATCTCAGTTGCACAAGCACAAGCGGACTTATGCGTACAAAGTGTTGGGAACATCCCTGTAGGTGTTAGTGATTGTATTAAAGTCTTAAATATAGATGGTCTGAATAATAGCACATTTTTAGCATCCCATAATACATATTTTGTATGCGGTAATAGAGGATATTATCGATTACCAGCTGGCTGGTCAGGAGTATGCTATGTATCGTTTTTATTACCACCAGTGTTTTTAGCACCTGCCACTTATCATAAAGACTTGAAATTGTTGAATAATGCCACTGTGAATAGATACAAACGTACTTTATCTATCGATGATGTGGACCAGACCGATACTAGTTTGCAGCAATATGTAGATTTTAACCTAGGGTTATTCTTTTTTGTTGGAGCTGCCCTAAACAGTAGAAAGATAAGAAGATTAACTAGAGTTGTAGAGGCAGTGACCAACCAAACTGCTGCAGCACTAGGAAACGTAACTGAAGAGTTGCAAATTACTAGAATTGTTGCCCTGCAAAACAGAATGGTGTTAGATGTCATATTAGCAGAAAAAGGAGGAGCTTGTAGACTTATTGGAAGTAGCTGTTGTGTCTTCATCCCAGACAACTCGCCTTCTGTTTATAATGCCATAAATAAACTGCATAAAATAGCTGCTGACATACATGTTGATAATGGTACATGGACCTTCTCTAGTTGGTTTTGGACCTTATTTACTACATGGGGTTGGAAGATCCTCACTGGCCTTTGTATAATAGTAGTAATTCTTTTTTCTTGCTGTATGTGTATTCAATGTGGTCCTATGATATGTTCCCTTTGCATTACCTCTTGTATACCCAATAAGAAAGCTGTTTCCGAAGCTGCTTATCAAAAGAGTCTAACTAAAGAGATTTCTAACATTATGAGCATTGATATTCAAGATGAGTTTGATGACTACCCTATGAAATGGAATGGCTTCAGCTAACGCTGAAAGGGTCGTCTGTTGTAAATAAAACAACGGTATTATTAAGCATTAGCTGAAGCCATAATGCATCAGTCCAAATATCTAGTATAGGGATTCCATTTTGTATTTCGAGTCCGCCATTTTTCATGCCCTACATTGCCATGTGCTCAATGTTCTGATTGTCCTACCTCTCTGCCAGTTACACTGTGGATTCTACCTAGCAACAGTTATTATTAGTCCTTCTTGAGAGTGTAGCGCATGCTCAGCAGAAGTAACAGTTGTTCCTTATTAGCATAGCCCTCCCATGTTCTAGAAATACTGTTAGCTCCACCCACTGATATATTTGGAAATGTCCTTACGTGGTTGCAACCTCTGTCTAAGCTGTAAGCTGAACCCCTTCCACTGTGTATAAAAGGGGCCATGTGCTTGTATTCAGTGTGCTACTCTGTACAATACTGTAGAAGTGTTGTGGAGGTTGTATCACCACCTTTAAAGGTTTATTAAACTATGTTTTTGTATTTCCAGTTTCCTTGCCAACTTCATTTGTAAGTCTAAGGACTTTGTACACAGAAGGGCGAACCCTTTCGGTACCTTTGGGCCTTGCTGAGGCCTGAACTCATCAAGTCTGTTGTTCAACTCACACCTGTCTTGGTCCAGAGACTCGTCGTCCCCCAGTTGATGGTTGTGGGGCAAAGACTCTTAATTTGTGTCCCCATCCTCTTGGTCCCCTCCTGCATCCTCCTTATCCCCTTCTGGGGCATCTAACGTCTTAAACCAGGATATGTTCAGAGTCACTATCTCCTCACCGAGGGGGCAGTTACCACCATGCCCGCCATGGTTGTTTTCTCCCATGCGCTGGATTCATAAGGTATGCCGAACTTCCACTCTGGTCAGCAGAACTTTAGGATCACAAACTCATGGTCCCAGACAGCCGCAGATGGCTCTCCTCTTAAGCCTTGCTCTTGTATTGTTCTGCACCCACCTGTTTTGGGTGTCGTCCGGATCATACTCAGGCGGAGACCACTCAGGGTGTACCAGGATCGTGTCCCGCTGATAGCCTTTTAGCATGAGAGACAAGGGAAAACACAGTCATTCAATGTGGGGTGCTTCGGTCTTGCTGCTTGAACTGGAGTGGGCTGGTCTCCTACATGCACAGCGATTCTCCGTGCCTTGTTCAATGTTTGCATAAAGCGCTCGGCATGGCCGTTGGACAGCGGTCACTGCGAGGGGATCCTTTGATTTTGTATGCCCAAGTGTTGGAGAAAAGCCTGGAATTCGAGGCCTTGAAATGGCGGGCCATTATTTGTCCTGATCGCTTCCAGGAGGTCGAACAGGGTCAAAACCTTTTCCAATGCTGGGGCAACATTGGAGAATGCTGTTGATTCCATAAGTTCCATTATGGGATATTTGGGATGGTTTTCCACTAGTACCATGGTGGTTCTTCCACCTGGGAAGCTGCCAAAATCAAAGCTGACCTTTTTCGATGGGGCGTCGTAAGGTTCTTCTTCCATGATTATCAGTGCTGGAGTCTCTGGTTGCCGGTGACTAGACATGCTTCACACTGTTGCACACAGTCATCCACCACAGCATCCAATCCAGGGAACAACACCGTCCGCTGTAGCCGGTTCTTCATCTTGGCGGCCCCTTGGTGCCCTCCATGAGCAAGCTCTGCCACCGGCCTCATCAGGCTTGCAGGAATGGCAATGTGGTGCCCTCATAGCACAAGACCATCGGGGTAGAGCTCAACTCAGGCCTCATTCTCCAAAGTTACATCAGCTGTTCATTGTCAGGGGCATCCCATTGGTTGGATGTCCTGCAGGAACGTGATCCAGCACCGGTTTGGAATGTTGCTATATCCTTCATAAGCATGGTATCATCAGCAGTCGCTTGGCTGATCTCTGGTAGGCTCAAAGTCCTCTGGCATGCTCCCCGGCTCACCAACCATATGTATTCCTCCAGCCGGCTTGCATAGTGCTCCTGTCTGCCTTGGGTGGGTGTTGGGCTAAAATGTTGTCCGGGTTCCTGGAGCCTTGTCAGTATATCACCTCGAACTGGTAGTGCTGCAGCTGTAATGCCCAGCGCTCAATCCTCGGTGGAGGATGGGGTGCCTTGCCCTTGAAGAGTGGGACTAGCTGCTGATGTTTATGTTTAGGGAATTTGTTAAGCGCACGTATATCAAAAGGTCTCTCGGCGCTATGAGGGGAAGGAGAAGCCTTCCTAAGGATCACTAACAGTAGGCTAGGGTGAACAACAATGTTTTCAGTTTTTTTCTGAAGTTGGTGTACTCAGATGTTAGTCTGATGTCTATCGGCAAAGAATTCCAAAGTGTAGGGCCAAGTACAGAAAAGCGGGAGCCACCCATTCTCTTGCGCTTAAATCTAGGAATAGTCAGCATAAACATTGTGGCTGATCTAAGATTCCATTTGGGTAAGTACCTTGAGATCTTTGCAGATATGAATTTGGGGCCCTTCTCGTAGAGTGTGTTAAAGACCATACGACCTGTCTTAAACATGGACCGCTGAATGACAGGAATCCAGTGAAGCTGCTTCAGAAGTGGTTTTGGTGGGACACTGTCTTGGTTGCTGAAAGACCAGCCTGGCTGCTTGATTTTGAATCAGCTGCAGCCTATGGGTTTGATTAGCAGGGAGCCCTAAATAGATGGTTTTGGCATAATACAGCCTGGACATGATCAGGGCCAGCATGATTACCATGCTTGCTTCCCTGGTAAAGAATTTCTTGATTTTCTTAAAGGTCCTCAGATGGTAGACGCAAGAGGAGGTAATCAGGTTGATCTGTTCCTGCATGGATAGCTTGGCATCGATTTTAATTCCCAGACTTTTACCCGATTTTTTAGGGGTAGGTGGAGTACCCAATGCAGCTGGCCAATGAGCTGGCGTCCATTGATTGAGTCTGTTATTGGAGATGAATATCTCAGTTTTATCCGAGTTTAATTTGAGATAGTTATGACTCATCCAATCTTTAATGAAAAGCATAGTATGTTGGAAGAAATCCTTAGATTCCTCCGTCTTGTCAATCGATGATGGTCAGTGATTACACGGAACGGCCGCCCACACAGATACAGGTGGAAATGTCCTCGGGCTCACTTGATGGCACGGTCTTCCCTCTCGATTTGGACGTATCTGGCTTCTGTTGGGAACGGAGCTCTACTTGCAAAGGCCAGAGGAGCCCACGGTCATGGGTTGACCTCTTGTGTTAGCACCGTCTCAAGTCCCACAGGGCTGGCATCTACGCTGAGCTCTGTAATTTTTTTAAGTCAAAATAGGCCTAGTCACTTTGCTGAGGAGTACTGTGACAGGGCGGAGCAGGATGACCCCTTATGTCATGATACACCTCAGGGACATTTGAACACAGCATTCTCCCCCTTTTTCTATGCAGCAAATGGAGAACTGGACATTGACAGATACAGACATGGCCTTACCCGAACTGGGACAGAAGGAGGACCACTGTTTCTTTAATTGGGCTGAGCTCGAGCAAAAAAACACGCCCCCAGGAGTGGCGTGATCGAGGAAGCAAATACCGGAAACAACACCATACCGGTGTGTTCATCAGCCGGAGGAAGTGAAGGCGTGAGGAGAAGTGAGGACGAGAGCGAAGGAGGAGGGTTCGAGGACTGCCTGGAAAAGGAGACGAGTGGGAAAAAATGGAGAGCGGAGGCGGATCGTCACACAGTGAAGCCAGGAGGCCAACGTCAAGGCGCTTCGCCCAGCCACGCTTCAAGGGAAGCGTGGCTCTCCCAGGTACATTCCCGTATCGCGGGCTGGGCGGGAATCGAGGGTTTTAAACCCCCCTGAACCCTCACACGAACGTCCCCTGCACTTCCCTGTTCCTCACAACACCGGCACTTCGTATAGCACTTCTTTTGAGCTAAAGAACTTGTGCACGCGTGTGAACCTCACCCCCTTTCCCGAGTCACTGTATATAAGAGCGCACCCGACTGAAGCACGTCTACCTTTTTATTTTCGTTTGAAACTACGGTGGCGGCAACAACGGCCGAGCCAGCAACCACATCTCCCAGAAACACCCGGGTCTGGAGAAGAACCGGATTGGAACATTGGAAAGAGCGACTCTCCCCCACTGGGATAGACACTGAACCTCCTCTTCCATATTACAGCAGTGTGATACGACGACGTCGGTTGCTAAAACCAATAAAACCGGCATTACCTTCACCCCCTGTGTCCGTGAGTCCTTTCGCCCCGCAACAAGTGGTGGAGAATGCAAGCAAAGATATAACCATCTGGAATACGAAGATGGAAGAGTTGTTGCAGCATCTAGTCAAGGGACAGGAACAATTGGGATGGGCCATGGAGCAACAGTTATCATCCGCCCAAGCCGATAGGGAAACCTTTAAGAACACCATAGCAGCCCAAATAGAGGGGTTACAAAAGGTGATAGCCGATCCCACCAGCCCTGCTGTAAGGGAAGTCAGAACTCTGCACCCAACTCCGTGGGTGTCTCCCTCCAGAAGTATATTGCTGGGGAAGACCCCGACGCCATCTTGGTCAATTTTGAGAGAGTGGCATTGGCCTGCGGTTGGCCTCTTGATAAATGGCCGTTCTTTCTAGCGCCACTCCTAACAGGCGAGGCACAAGCGGCGTACCAGGTGGCCAATGCTACTGGACAGGCTCCATATAACCAGATCAAAACCATCATTTTGGACCACCTGGGACTTGATGCAGAAGCTTATAGGGTGCGTTTCAGAAAAGAGAGAGGAACACAAGGAAAAAACCCGAAAACTCTCTTCTTCAGATTGAAGATGGCTGTGGATAAGTGGTTTACCCCCAACATAAGCTCTAAAGAAGAAATAATGGATAAAATCTATTTAGAACAATACCTTGAAGCCTTGCCTTATGGGACCCAGAGGTGGCTGAGGCAACATTCCAATATAGCCACAGTACAAGCAATGGAGATGGCATCCACCTTTGCCCGAGCTCAACCCCGGTTACATCCCTGGGAGCCGGACAAACCTACTAAACCTCCTCCCCGACCGGAAAGGAAACCCCGCCAGCCGTTGGACTTTCCAGTGCCACGCCCAGTGAAGTGTTTTGAGTGTGGCGCAGGGAGTCATATAGCGCAATTATGCCCCCAGAAAAGAAACACAGAAGAACCCATGGAAGTCGGATACCTACCCAAAGCAATCCTGTACACTGCAGAGATTGGAGGAGCATATCATGTGAGTGTATGGGTGAATGGTGTAAAAATTAAGGCCCTTCTAGACTCAGGGTGTAAACAGTCTGTAGTGCAAGGGGTTTCTGTGCAGTCCCATCAGGTGATGCCAAACACTGTAGTATACATCAAATGTGTTCATGGAGACGTAAGGAGCTATCCAGTAGCTTATGTACCCCTAGAGCTAACAGAGGGAAGGACCCTGGTAGTTAAAGTTGGGGTGTTAGACTCTCTCCCCAAAGAGATAATCATAGGGACTGACAATCCACACTTCCTTGACTTATTTTCCCATACTCTACAGAAACCAAACCCGACTGACCCCTCTCCTGTCCCTGCTTTGACCTCCCCTGACCCATGTACAACAGACCGCAATTTTAGGTTTCCACAGTCCAATGACGCTACCTTGTTTAATGCATGAGAACACGCACACTATAACTTGAATAACCCTGACCCCAAATACCCATGATTCGTGATTAAAGATGATCTCCTATACAGGCAAGGAAACCCAGAGGATCCCCTCCAACTACTGGTCCCCTCTGCCTTCAGGGAACAAATAATGTTCTATTCCCACACTCATCTCTTGGCCGGCCATACTGGGAGTGATAAAACCACCCAGAACGTCTTACGTTATTTTTACTGGCAGGGGGTATATAAAGACATCAAAATCCATTGTCAGGCCTGTGACGTCTGCCAAAGGAAAAACACACAGAGACCACCCGCCGTTCCCCTGCAAACCCTTCCAATAATAGGAACACCATTTGAAAGGGTAGCCAAGGATCTGATAGCACCCCTTCCTAAAAGCCAGCGATGGAATCAGTATGCTTTAGACATAGTGGACTACGCAACAAGATTCCCAGAGGCGTTTCCCCTACGAGCCCCAACGTCCAAGGTTATAGCAGAAAAATTCCTGGAACTGTTCTCGAGGGTAGGGTTTCCAAAGGAAGTCTTAACAGACCAAGGAACCCCCTTTATGTCTAGGTTGATGCGGGAGGTGTGTAAACTCCTGGACCTTCGCCAAATCCGGACCTCCGTATACCATCCTCAAACAGACAGACTGGTGGAGCGGTATAATGGAACACTTAAGTCGACTCTTAAGAAAATGCTGTCAGTGAACGGGAATGAGTGGGATCTTCTCCTCCCCTTAGCCCTATATGTAATCAGAGGACAAAAGCAGAGCAACCTGGGGTGTTCCTCATTTGAAATGCTTTATGGACGCCAACCCAGAAGTCTCTTAGAGATGACCAAAGAAGTTTGGGAGTCGGAACAACAGGGAGAAACAAAAACCCTACTGGAGTACAGCCAAAATCTGAAAAACAAACTAGGAAAAATAAGAGACCTCGCCTACTCCCACCTCGAAACCAGCCAGAGAAAACAAAAAGTATGCTATGATAAGGGGAAGAAGAGGAGACGCCTCGAAGTGAACGACTGGGCTCGTGTTGTTGTCATCCTCTACAAAAAAAATTCAAACTGAATGGCAAGGGCCCTTTAAAGTAATCGATACAGTGGGTAAAACCACCTACAAACTCCAGCTCTCTTCCAGAAAAACACAGATCTTCCACATCAACGTGTTAAAAAAATGGATTGGGTCCCCACCTACAACCCACCACCTCACCATTCCAACGGGGTACAAACCCGAATCCACCCTAGATGAACTCGTGATCAACGAAGACTTACACAAGTCGAACAAAAGGGTTTACAGAAAGTTCTCGTTCCTTTCTCCCCGTTGTTTTCGAACCTCCCGGGGAAAACTACCATGATTGAGCACCGAATAGAAACACCGGAGGGGTCTATAATCAAGCAACGACTTTACCGAATACCCGCAGCTAAGAGGCCGGCCATACAAAAAGAAGTCCAGGAAATGTTACGACTGGGGGTAATCCGACCATCCCGGAGTGAATGGTCTTCGCCAATTGTGATGGTCCCCAAGCCAAATGGGAGTACCAGATTTTGCATGAACTTCTGTGAATGCTGTGTCTTCCTTCGACGAATACCCGATACCCCGAATCAACGAGTTGACTGAGAAATTGGGAGACGCTCAATATATCAGCACACTGGACCTGACCAAGGGGTTTTGGCAGGTACCCTTGAGGGAAGAAGATAGGAAGAAAACCGCCTTCGCCACCCCAGATGGCCTTTATGAATTCAATGTTCTCCCCTTTGGCTTACATGGGGCTCCCGCAACCTTGCAACGGTTAATGAATGAGATCCTGAAAGAGCACCAGGCCTTTAGTTCAGCCTACCTGGACGATATTATAATCTTCTGTCCGTCCTGGGAAAGTCATCTGCTCCATATACAGACCATTTTGAAACAACTATACGAAGCCGGATTACATGTGAACTCAAAAAAATCCTGTATAGGATACCAAAAAGTAAAATACTTGGGCTACATGTTGGGACATGGGATAATAGAGCCCCAAATAGAGAAGATAAGGGCCATTTCGGATACCCCCTTCCCCAGAAACAAAAAAGAGATGAGGGCGTTTTTGGGGTTCATAGGTTATTACCGCCGATTCATTCCATCCTTCTCAGGAATTGCAGCCCCCCTCACAGACAATCTAAAAAAGAACTACCCGCCCCTAGGCTATCAGAAACCGACCCCTGAGATGTGGTGGGCGTTCAACGCCCTAATAAAAATCATCACCACTAGCCCTGCACTATCTTCCCCAGATTTCTCCCGACCATTCATCCTCCACACAGACGCTTCTGACTACGGAATAGGGGCGGTTTTATCCCAAATGACAGCAAACGGTATCGAGCACCCCGTCCTCTATACCAGCCGGAAGCTTTTTCCCAGGGAGATAAAATATCGTACTATAGAAAAGGAGTGCCTCGCCATCAAGTGGGCCGTAGATAAGTTGCGCTACTATCTGGAGGGTCACCCATTCACCCTATACACCGACCATGCTCCCCTACAGTGGATGAGTCGTAACATCTCTAATAATCCCAGGGTGTTACGATGGTTTTTAACACTCCAGCCGTTCTCTTTTCGAGTCTGTCATCGAAAGGGCACGGATAATGGGAGTGCCGACTACTTTTCTCCTTTTCCTCTCCCCAATCGGGAGATTCCAGGGGGGTGGTGTGTGACAGGGTGGAGCAGGATGACCCCTTATGTCATGATACACCCCAGGGACATTTGAACACAACATTCTCCCCTTTTTCTATGCAGCAAATGGAGAACTGGACATTGACAGATACAGACATGGCCTTACCCGAACTGGGACAGAAGGAGGACCACTGTTTCTTTAATTGGGCTGAGCTCGAGCAAAAACACGCCCCCAGGAGTGACGTGATCGAGGAAGTAAATACCGAAAACAACACCATACCGGTGTGTTCATCACCCGGAGGTAGTGAAGGCGTGAGGAGAAGCGAGGACGAGAGCGAAGGAGGAGGTTCGAGGACTGCGTGGAAAAGGAGACAAGTAGAGAAAACCGGAGAGCGGAGGCGGATCGTCACACAGTGAAGCCAGGAGGCCAACGTCAAGGCGCTTCGCCCAGCCACGCTTCAAGGGAAGCGTAGCTCTCCCAGGTACGTTCCCGTATCGCGGGCTGGGCGGGGATCAAGGGTTTTAAACCCCCCTGAACCCTCACACGAACGTCCCCTGTACTTCCCTGTTCCTCACAACACCGGCACTTCGTATAGCACTTCTTTTGAGCTAAAGAACTTGTTCATGCGTGTGAACCTCACCCCCTTTCCCGAATCACTGTATATAAGAGCGCACCCGACTGAAGCAAGTCTACCTTTTTCTTTTCTTTTGAAACTACGGTGGCGGCAACGACGGCCGAGCCAGCAACTACATCTCCCAGAAACAACCGGGTGTGGAGAAGAACCGGATTTGAACATTGGAAAGAGCGACTCTCCCCCACTGGGATAGACACTGAACCTCCTCTTCGATATTATCGCAGTGTGATACGACGACGTTGGTTGCTAAAACCAATTAAACCGGCATTACCTTCACCCCCTGTGTCCGTGAGTCCTTTCGCCCCTGAACAAGTACCCACTTGAAGCATTGGAAGGCGTGCTCTTCTCAGGGGGGCAAGGTCCACTCAACGTTAGCCTTTGTCAATGCCCTGAGTGGTTCTGCGATGGTCGCCAGGCTGGGGATGAACTGGCTGCAATAAGTGGGCATCCTCAAAAAGCTGCAAACTTTTGTGGCATTGCATGGTGCTGGGCACGGTTGGATCACTTCCAACTTCCTCGGGCCAATCTGGATGCCGTCTTGGGTGAAAAGGTAGCTGAAAAATGTGATGCTCAGCTCAAAGATGGAACACTTCTCGCAGTGGAGGGTGAGGCCGTGATCGCTTAGGGCCATATGGAACAAAATACAGGTTTGCGATTCTCAAATTGCGATTTTCTGCAAATCACAATTTGAGAATCGCAAAATGCACTGTATGTGAGATTTACAAATAATTTAGCGAATCCCACATATTCCTTATTTGTGAATCGCAAATTGAGATTCGCAAATAAGGATTACTTCCCATTCATTCCTATGGGCTAGGAGGCCCATAGGAATGAACGGGAAGACATTCTCAATTTGCGATTCTCAATTAGAGAATCGCTAATTAAGAAAGCAATTTCAAGGGTGCCAGGGTGTCAAAAGGACACCCTGTTGCACCCCTGAAATGTGCATGTGTGCACATGTGGCACACATACATGCCTGCGCCACATGGCACTTTCAAAAATGCAAAAATTTGCATTTTTAAGTGAAATCGCAATTTACCACCAACTTGAAGTTGGTGGTAAATTGCGATTCCTTAAGGCCAAATTGCACTTTCTATTGTGCTTCTTACATGGCATTTAAGGAATCGCAATTTACGATTCCTTAAATGCAATCACAAAATAGGGAATCGCAACTTTTACGATTCCTTATTTTGCGAGGTGGTTTTTGTGTGCTACATTGCACACTGCTAATTTGCGATCGCAAACGCTGAAATTCTGTGAATTTCGGCGATTGCGATTGCAAATTGGCTTCATACATATGGCCCTTAGTCATTTCAGAGTGGCTCTTAGCTGTTGAGGATCTTCCTCCGCTGTAGCGGAGTATATTAGATTGTCATTGCTGACTTTCATTACCCCTTGCAGGCCGGAGAGCACCTCCCTGATGGCATTTTGGAACACCTCATCTGCAAATGAAATCCCAAAGCTCAGGCACTTGTATCTCTGCAGGCCTAGGTGTGTGGAGAATGTTGCGATGTACCAGCTGCTTTCATCGAGCTGTAGCTGGTGGTACCCGGGATTGAAGTTGAGCTTTGTAAACCACGAGTCCCATTGAGGTCTGCGATTATATCTTCCAACGTGGGTTGTGATGTGTCTCTCCCATCTAATGGCTTTGTTTGGGAGGCACATGTCAATGCACAGGCGTATTTTGCCTGGCTGCTTGGGTTTTCTGCAATAACCATCGGTGATGGCCATGGCGTGGGTCTGGAGACCTTCTCAGTTACACCCAATTTCTCTAACGTGTCCAGTTCCTGCTCGACCAGTGCCATAGCTGAAAGGGTACAGAAAAGGGGGTGGTGATGAACAGAGTGTCTGAATTAAGCAGACCACTCTTACCCAGTCCAAAGATCAGGGCTTGATCCATCACCGTTATTTATCTCACTGCCCCATCCCAGCTCAGAACCTGGCTATATGCAAATTAGTCTGTCCCTGGCCCAGTGCATCATGGGAACAGGGCAGACCAAACTACCAAGCCAATTCTTCACCAGAAAGGAGACAAGCTACCGGGGACCGGTTTCTGGCATTTCAGCCTCTTCGGCCCGGCTTGCTTGAATCCTGATGGAGCAGTGAGAAAGGGACTCATGTCTGAGTATACCCTGCCACACCTATAGTGGCCAAAAATGATACAGAAAAGGGGGTGGTGATGAACAGAGTGTCTGAATTAAGCAGACCACTCTTACCCAGTCCAAAGATCAGGGCTTGATCCATCACCGTTATTTATCTCACTGCCCCATCCCAGCTCAGAACCTGGCTATATGCAAATTAGTCTGTCCCTGGCCCAGTGCATCATGGGAACAGGGCAGACCAAACTACCAAGCCAATTCTTCACCAGAAAGGAGACAAGCTACCGGGGACCGGTTTCTGGCATTTCAGCCTCTTCGGCCCGGCTTGCTTGAATCCTGATGGAGCAGTGAGAAAGGGACTCATGTCTGAGTATACCCTGCCACACCTATAGTGGCCAAAAACGATACAGAAAAGGGGGTGGTGATGAACAGAGTGTCTGAATTAAGCAGACCACTCTTACCCAGTCCAAAGATCAGGGCTTGATCCATCACCGTTATTTATCTCACTGCCCCATCCCAGCTCAGAACCTGGCTATATGCAAATTAGTCTGTCCCTGGCCCAGTGCATCATGGGAACAGGGCAGACCAAACTACCAAGCCAATTCTTCACCAGAAAGGAGACAAGCTACCGGGGACCGGTTTCTGGCATTTCAGCCTCTTCGGCCCGGCTTGCTTGAATCCTGATGGAGCAGTGAGAAAGGGACTCATGTCTGAGTATACCCTGCCACACCTATAGTGGCCAAAAACGATACAGAAAAGGGGGTGGTGATGAACAGAGTGTCTGAATTAAGCAGACCACTCTTACCCAGTCCAAAGATCAGGGCTTGATCCATCACCGTTATTTATCTCACTGCCCCATCCCAGCTCAGAACCTGGCTATATGCAAATTAGTCTGTCCCTGGCCCAGTTAATTCAGAGACTCTGTCCATCACCACCCCTTGTTGTAAATATTTTTGTCCACCCTTAGCGTGGAAGGGTATACTCAGATGTGAGTCCCTTGCTCATTGCACCATCAGGATTCAAGCAAGCCGGGCCGAAGACGGCTGAAATGCCAGAAACCGGTCCCCGGAAGCTTGTTTCCTTCCCAGTGTAAGAATTGGCTTTTGTAGTCTGGTCTGCCCTGTTCCCATGATGCACTGGGCCAGGGACAGACTAATTTGCATACAGCCAGGTTCTGAAACTGGGATGGTGCAATGAGCTAAAAAACGGTGTTGGATCTAGCCCTGATCTCTTGACTGGGTGAGAGTTTTCTGCTTAATTCAGAGACTCTGTCCATCACCACCCCTTGTTGTAAATATTTTTGTCCACCCTTAGCGTGGAAGGGTATACTCAGATGTGAGTCCCTTGCTCATTGCACCATCAGGATTCAAGCAAGCCGGGCCGAAGACGGCTGAAATGCCAGAAACCGGTCCCCGGAAGCTTGTTTCCTTCCCAGTGTAAGAATTGGCTTTTGTAGTCTGGTCTGCCCTGTTCCCATGATGCACTGGGCCAGGGACAGACTAATTTGCATACAGCCAGGTTCTGAAACTGGGATGGTGCAATGAGCTAAAAAACGGTGTTGGATCTAGCCCTGATCTCTTGACTGGGTGAGAGTTTTCTGCTTAATTCAGAGACTCTGTCCATCACCACCCCTTGTTGTAAATATTTTTGTCCACCCTTAGCGTGGAAGGGTATACTCAGATGTGAGTCCCTTGCTCATTGCACCATCAGGATTCAAGCAAGCCGGGCCGAAGACGGCTGAAATGCCAGAAACCGGTCCCCGGAAGCTTGTTTCCTTCCCAGTGTAAGAATTGGCTTTTGTAGTCTGGTCTGCCCTGTTCCCATGATGCACTGGGCCAGGGACAGACTAATTTGCATACAGCCAGGTTCTGAAACTGGGATGGTGCAATGAGCTAAAAAACGGTGTTGGATCTAGCCCTGATCTCTTGACTGGGTGAGAGTTTTCTGCTTAATTCAGAGACTCTGTCCATCACCACCCCTTGTTGTAAATATTTTTGTCCACCCTTAGCGTGGAAGGGTATACTCAGATGTGAGTCCCTTGCTCATTGCACCATCAGGATTCAAGCAAGCCGGGCCGAAGACGGCTGAAATGCCAGAAACCGGTCCCCGGAAGCTTGTTTCCTTCCCAGTGTAAGAATTGGCTTTTGTAGTCTGGTCTGCCCTGTTCCCATGATGCACTGGGCCAGGGACAGACTAATTTGCATACAGCCAGGTTCTGAAACTGGGATGGTGCAATGAGCTAAAAAACGGTGTTGGATCTAGCCCTGATCTCTTGACTGGGTGAGAGTTTTCTGCTTAATTCAGAGACTCTGTCCATCACCACCCCTTGTTGTAAATATTTTTGTCCACCCTTAGCGTGGAAGGGTATACTCAGATGTGAGTCCCTTGCTCATTGCACCATCAGGATTCAAGCAAGCCGGGCCGAAGACGGCTGAAATGCCAGAAACCGGTCCCCGGAAGCTTGTTTCCTTCCCAGTGTAAGAATTGGCTTTTGTAGTCTGGTCTGCCCTGTTCCCATGATGCACTGGGCCAGGGACAGACTAATTTGCATACAGACAGGTTCTGAAACTGGGATGGTGCAATGAGCTAAAAAACGGTGTTGGATCTAGCCCTGATCTCTTGACTGGGTGAGAGTTTTCTGCTTAATTCAGAGACTCTGTCCATCACCACCCCTTGTTGTAAATATTTTTGTCCACCCTTAGCGTGGAAGGGTATACTCAGATGTGAGTCCCTTGCTCATTGCACCATCAGGATTCAAGCAAGCCGGGCCGAAGACGGCTGAAATGCCAGAAACCGGTCCCCGGAAGCTTGTTTCCTTCCCAGTGTAAGAATTGGCTTTTGTAGTCTGGTCTGCCCTGTTCCCATGATGCACTGGGCCAGGGACAGACTAATTTGCATACAGCCAGGTTCTGAAACTGGGATGGTGCAATGAGCTAAAAAACGGTGTTGGATCTAGCCCTGATCTCTTGACTGGGTGAGAGTTTTCTGCTTAATTCAGAGACTCTGTCCATCACCACCCCTTGTTGTAAATATTTTTGTCCACCCTTAGCGTGGAAGGGTATACTCAGATGTGAGTCCCTTGCTCATTGCACCATCAGGATTCAAGCAAGCCGGGCCGAAGACGGCTGAAATGCCAGAAACCGGTCCCCGGAAGCTTGTTTCCTTCCCAGTGTAAGAATTGGCTTTTGTAGTCTGGTCTGCCCTGTTCCCATGATGCACTGGGCCAGGGACAGACTAATTTGCATACAGCCAGTTTCTGAAACTGGGATGGTGCAATGAGCTAAAAAACGGTGTTGGATCTAGCCCTGATCTCTTGACTGGGTGAGAGTTTTCTGCTTAATTCAGAGACTCTGTCCATCACCACCCCTTGTTGTAAATATTTTTGTCCACCCTTAGCGTGGAAGGGTATACTCAGATGTGAGTCCCTTGCTCATTGCACCATCAGGATTCAAGCAAGCCGGGCCGAAGACGGCTGAAATGCCAGAAACCGGTCCCCGGAAGCTTGTTTCCTTCCCAGTGTAAGAATTGGCTTTTGTAGTCTGGTCTGCCCTGTTCCCATGATGCACTGGGCCAGGGACAGACTAATTTGCATACAGCCAGGTTCTGAAACTGGGATGGTGCAATGAGCTAAAAAACGGTGTTGGATCTAGCCCTGATCTCTTGACTGGGTGAGAGTTTTCTGCTTAATTCAGAGACTCTGTCCATCACCACCCCTTGTTGTAAATATTTTTGTCCACCCTTAGCGTGGAAGGGTATACTCAGATGTGAGTCCCTTGCTCATTGCACCATCAGGATTCAAGCAAGCCGGGCCGAAGACGGCTGAAATGCCAGAAACCGGTCCCCGGAAGCTTGTTTCCTTCCCAGTGTAAGAATTGGCTTTTGTAGTCTGGTCTGCCCTGTTCCCATGATGCACTGGGCCAGGGACAGACTAATTTGCATACAGCCAGGTTCTGAAACTGGGATGGTGCAATGAGCTAAAAAACGGTGTTGGATCTAGCCCTGATCTCTTGACTGGGTGAGAGTTTTCTGCTTAATTCAGAGACTCTGTCCATCACCACCCCTTGTTGTAAATATAGCTGAAAGAGAACACAACAGTGTTCTAGTGCCACTGATTTCACTGTTTTGTCTATGTGGAGCTTGATTGCGGGGGCTTGGAAGCACGCCAGCCCCCGAAAGATACTGGGAAGCTGGCTTAACAGTTCATCAATCTGGGAGGCTTGAACATTCCTAGCAAAGGATATCTGGCCCCGGTCCTCTGTCGTATGGCACCCAATGAGAGTTTTGGCTTCTCTTTCAATGATGTGGAATGGTATTGGACCCCACCCACACACTCATTGTCCCTTTTAATGGTAGGAGTGTCTGCCTTCCATTGGTATAGATCTTAGTTGTTGATGGGGACAAATTGACCAAGGGTGAAGGCGTCAATATTGGTGGAAGCTCATCACTTTGACGGACGCCCCTGTGTCAATGAGTGCCTTGGTGCTTGTGCCAGCCATCCCAACCATGCACATGGGTTGGGGTCTCATGTGTCGTTCGAGAATATTGGTGGATGTGAGGAGGAATACATCTTCGTCTTCAGAGGGTGTATCATCTTGAGTGTGACCCAGCCTCATGCGGCATTGGGCTGGGCTTTGGTTTTCTGGGTCAGCCACCGAGAGTTGATGAATGGCCTTTGCTGTCAGATGTTCTTCCTATGCCCCACGGCCCCTCAGCCTTCCTTCCTCGCAATACTTTGGCAAAGTGATTTGGCTTGCCACACCTGGAGCACATGCTTCCTTGAGCTGGGCAGTTTCTATGGAAATGTCTATTTCTGCGGCCAGCGCCACTGATAGTTCATGTGAGCAGGCCAGGATGAGAACGTTATTGAGACCAATATTGGGTTGTCTGAAGATCAGACCCCAGAGACTTGAACCAGCATGCTTGGATGATCTGTACTTGAATCTCCTTTGGCTGGGCGTCAGCAGTACAGGTGCCGGCCAATTCACAAAGGCAGGCGTTAAAGTTATCAATCTATTCCCCTTCGTGTTGGCGTGCTTTGCGTAGCTTTTAGAGCTCAAAGTCCAGGTTCACCTGTGGGTCAAAATGAGCATTGAGGACCCTCACAGCGGCGACGTAGTCATCATCGGCACCCGTGTTAGAGAGGTGTTCAAACAGTTTGTAGATCTCCTCCCACTATTAAGGAAGCAGAAGGGAGCGCTTTACTGCGCCATCAGTTTTGCAGGTGGCTTTCAAGTAATTTTTCAGCCGACTCAACCAAGTCTTCCATTTGGAGGTAGCAGTGGCGGGATCCGGTAGCTCACTGAAGAGTTGAAGCGCTACCATTGAGTTGTGCTGCTGAGGAGCAGCTGGTATGGATGGCACTGGGGACTCGTGGCATTGGCATCATAAGCCATGATGCGTGGATCGCTTGATCGGCACAATTGTGGTGGAAAATGGCTAAGGTTAAGGGCAGGATTGCATATTAGAGCATGCCCCCCCCCCCAATTCAATGGGTCCTTGCTGGAGTGTCTGACTCGCTCCTTTGTGCATGTGGTGTGCACTGCTCCCCATGCCAAGTGTGCAGGCACGCCGGGGCAAATTCTCAAAGTATGGACAGGGAGGATGACCGAGGGGGTGGTCTGACCGTGCCCGTGCCTCAATTGTGGCAGGGACAGCCCAGGCAGAGAGAGAAATACCAGTGCCGACACAGGCGCGGCATTCGGGCAGTTGTGCGGCCAGGGGCCACGAGGGTGGAAGTTTGGAGAGTGATGGTGAAAATGAGGCAGGATCGAGGCAGCTGCAGGCACAGAGTGAGTCCTCGTCGCCAGTGTAGCAGGGCTCAGAGAGGTCTGGGCGGGGATGTGGCAGCAGCACAGAACCGCACAGCAAACACAAGTACTCGCATGCGAGCTAAGACCTCGAGCGGTCTTTTGACCCTTTATTTATATACTCCGGCCACGCACGGCCAGAGGGAGAGGCAGGGACGGCCTTAGGCACGTGCAAGCTGTGCACCGGCACAGGGCCACCAAACCCCAGGGGCCACCATGCCAATATATATCCTTAATATAATAATCCTTAGAGGATGGATACATATTTGCGTTGCGGCCCCTGGCAGGGATTTGGCGGCCTCTGTTCACCTTCCAAAAACCCTGCCCCCCCCCCCCCCTTGACTAGCCTCCGTGCTCCTCCCCGCCCGGACCCCCTCTTCCGGGGCCCCCTACCTACGCTCCCTGCCCATAAGCCTAGAGCCGCCCCTGGGAGAGGTGTGGTACATCCGGGTCAGGTGAGTCGGTTAATAGAGGCCGGGTGGCTCACTACAGGGCCCAGGAGTGTGAGGGACTCAACGATTTTTGGTCAATTTCTGTTTGTGTTTGATGCATTTGCTCTTTAAGTCTCACCTTTATTGTGGTTTATGAGGTACAGGACAAGTATCCCTGAGCTCAGCCCTACCCCTCCTACACAAATGTTCCTCACAATAAAGTTTTTGGGGGTAGGGTTGGAAGAGGCACCCCATGTCTATTTAGAACCTGGGCTCTGCACCTCCTTTCATGTCACCGCAGTGAGGTACTGGATTTTCAAACCCACACACACGCAAGTGGTTTCCAGCGGAAGCTATAAACTGGGTTACTTCATAGACATAAATAGATTTTTTTCCCTTGCTTTCTGCATTTTTTCGTATACTCGGCCAGTCCCTGACGTTCTGATGACTTGGCAGTTTGAACAATGCTCTTTTTTTTTCATTTTTCTGCTCTCTCGGGATTTCGTCCATTTTAGTTTCTGACTAATAGTGCTTTAGCGTAATTGAATTTATGAGTTTTTAATTCCGTAAAAGCTCCTTGGAGCCCTGAGGAGAACCGCAAGTGTTACATTTCCGTGAGCACCTGGAAACTCCGCCATCTTCCATGACATCAGAACAATGAATTACAATCAATTTGATCAGCGCGCCAGGTCATTAAAATGCCGCATGGCATCCAGCTGTGCAACTAGAATATGGTCTGACGCATTCTGAAACACACCCCTGCGCAGCCACGTTGATGCCACGTGAGTAGCCTTTTTTGTGTGAGAATGCAGTTTTTGTGGTTGCATCTCGGATTGAGTTCTGCCGTGTGGGTAATCATATTTATATACCTCGCAGCTGTTCCTCTCTCTGAAAGTGACGATTTTTATATTTCAATTGTATCATCTGAGCACTCTTTTTTGTCGCTTATAACATTTCATTTAGACCAAAGCATTTCATTGATGAAAGGGCAAGACGATGAGTAATTTGTATGTGGCTGGCCCTTGTCTAGAATTGGCCAGTGAGCAAACAATAATGAAATGGAATGCGACTCCCGCTGAGATTAACTCAAATATTCCATGCATCACTTTTTTGCCTCTCATCGACGAAACGTTAAAATAAACATAGCACCCATTTTATATATATATATATATATATATATATATATATATATATATATATATATATATATATATATATATATATATATATATATATATATATATATGTATATATAGTTTCAAAGTGATCCTCCTGCTTGATAAGCGCTCGTCAGCGTGTGCTCTGCCTTGGGGCCGGATCCAGATCCAAAAGGTAATTGCAGCAAAACGAATGAGGCGGCACACCCAGATGATTTACAAGCTTTTAATTCAGCGTTAAGACAATTCTGATATGCTGGTGAAAAGAGATGCTTATATACTTTCCCACATATCTACCTCTGGACTTCCTTCTTCATTTCTGCACACCTCCTCCACCTCAACTATCTCTCTCAATTTCTATATTTATATATCCCCCTTACTCACCTGCTCTTCCTCTCAAATCCCTACCTTTGTGGAAATCTCACGTCTCTTTCTCTGTTCCAACCTTTTCTGTGCTGAGAGGTACTTATGTTCAATGAAAAGCATTGAGCGCTCCTAACATTATTAGTGTTGTATAATCTCAATTTTGTTATATGTATATTAATTCAACCAAGCAAAAGCTTTCCAATTTAATAAGCTGGGCTGCACACAGGTGAGCTACTCGGAGGTAGCTGGAGAGCTACAGTAGCTCACGAGCTACTGGTTGGAGACCCCTGCTGTCTGTTCACGTGCATCTCAACCACCTCTTTTCATTCTGCACTATATTTCTCTTTCTACCCGTACCCCCTCTCTACCTTTCTCTTCCCCCACACCCGTTTTTCTATAACTTATCTTAATTTTCTCTCTCTACTGTGCATCTCTTTGTTTTTCTTCAAATCCTTCTATCTACCTTTTGATACATTTACCTTTGTTAAAATGATCTATTTTTCAACATTACCTCTCGCTTCACCTTTTGGAAGGAGTACTGAACTCCACTGCCTTTGTCCACATTTCTTTCTCCCTATCTCTCTCTCTCTCTCGCTCTCTCTCCACTAAGCATGGGCGTAAAATCCGCTCCGCTCGCGGATTTTTTCGGATTTTCGGCAAATTCGCAATCCGCGAACGCTCGCGAATTTGTCGAAAATCCGTGAATCCGCTCGCGGCGGATTTTTTGCTTGGTTGCGGCGCGCGGCGTGGTGCACGGCGTTCACTTTCCGTCATTTTAGCGTTTGCCGAGTTGTTTTTCTTTGCGAGTGACGCGCCATTTTAGATCTTGCTGCGTGTTCCCGCGGGAGTTTGTCGCCCGCGAATACGTACTCGCGGCTTGCCACCTTGCACAGCACACCTCGCGAGAGTTCGCAATTGCGAACACGTAGTTGCGGCGGAAAGGAACAATCTCGCACTTGCGAAATAGAGATTTTGCAATTTCGCACAAGAAAATCACCAGCAAACAGGATAAACCTTCAGAAAATTATGATTTTTATCAGAATCACTCCTCAGGTTGACATTTGCATGGCCTTTTTTTTTGCAAGGAGTCCATTTTGGGGGGGGGGGGAAGGAAGTGCCCCACAGTCTCCAACTTCCTGTTCCTGTCCAGCAGGCTCCTCCCAGTGCTTTGTCCATCTCCTGGTCACTTTCATTTGGATCTGGAGCTGGAAGGATTACTTTTTGTGGGTGCTGCTGGATATTTGGATTTGAGGCCTTTTTGACTGTCTTTGGATCACTTTTGGATTAGAAATCAACTTTCACAAGTAAGTTTGTTTGGGGCATTACAGTTGCTGCAAGTACAATTTTGGAACTTTTTCAGAAAATTAAATAAATTATATTGTGGGTAGCCACAGTATCCAGTAGGACCAGGGTTGGTTATGGGTGCATGATACACCTGTTTTGTTGAATTTAAACACCATTGAGGCCATGGATGGGCTGGGATTGTGCAGATTTTATTGTTTTTTGTCGTTTTTTGGGCCTGCTGGTGTGGCCCTTTGCCCAGGGGTGGTGAGTGTTGCATGGGCCTAGTCTTTCTGTGGGGTGTCTTCTTGAATTTAAACACCATTGAGGCCATGGATGGGCTGGGATTGTGCTTATTTTATAGTTTTTTGTCGTTTTTGGGGGGCTGCTGGTGTGGCCTTTTGCTTGCCCAGGGGTGGTGGTGGTGCATGGACTGAGTGTGCCTGTGGTGTGGTCTCACTCTCTTTGATGTAAACATCATGGATGGCATTGGATTGTGGTGATTTCTGGCTGTTTTTCTGTTTTTTGGGGGTGTACTGTTGATGTGGACTGGCCATGTGGGTGGTGGTGGTGGCCATCTTGAGTGCTGGCTGGTACAGGCAACATGTGCTTGGGGTGTAAGGGGGCCATTTTGAGGAGAGGCAGTGTCTGAGGCCTGCACTTATTTTGCCTACTTTTCATCCCTTATGCCCAGGGGTAGTGAGTGTTGCATGGGCCTAGTCTTTCTGTGGGGTGTCTTCTTGAATTTAAACACCATTGAGGCCATGGATGGGCTGGGATTGTGCTTATTTTATTGTTTTTTGTCGTTTTTGGGGGGCTGCTGGTGTGGCCTTTTGCTTGCCCAGGGGTGGTGGTGGTGCATGGACTGAGTGTGCCTGTGGTGTGGTCTCACTCTCTTTGATGTAAACATCATGGATGGCATTGGATTGTGGTGATTTCTGGCTGTTTTTCTGTTTTTTGGGGGTGTACTGTTGATGTGGACTGGCCATGTGGGTGGTGGTGGTGGCCATCTTGAGTGCTGGCTGGTACAGGCAACATGTGCTTGGGGTGTAAGGGGGCCATTTTGAGGAGAGGCAGTGTCTGAGGCCTGCACTTATTTTGCCTACTTTTCATCCCTTATGCCCAGGGGTAGTGAGTGTTGCATGGGCCTAGTCTTTCTGTGGGGTGTCTTCTTGAATTTAAACACCATTGAGGCCATGGATGGGCTGGGATTGTGCTTATTTTATTGTTTTTTGTCGTTTTTGGGGGGCTGCTGGTGTGGCCTTTTGCTTGCCCAGGGGTGGTGGTGGTGCATGGACTGAGTGTGCCTGTGGTGTGGTCTCACTCTCTTTGATGTAAACATCATGGATGGCATTGGATTGTGGTGATTTCTGGCTGTTTTTCTGTTTTTTGGGGGTGTACTGTTGATGTGGACTGGCCATGTGGGTGGTGGTGGTGGCCATCTTGAGTGCTGGCTGGTACAGGCAACATGTGCTTGGGGTGTAAGGGGGCCATTTTGAGGAGAGGCAGTGTCTGAGGCCTGCACTTATTTTGCCTACTTTTCATCCCTTATGCCCAGGGGTAGTGAGTGTTGCATGGGCCTAGTGTTTCTGAGGGGTGTCTTCTTGAATTTAAACACCATTGAGGCCATGGATGGGCTGGGATTGTGCAGATTTTATTGTTTTTTGTCGTTTTTTTGGGCCTGCTGGTGTGGCCCTTTGCCCAGGGGTGGTGAGTGTTGCATGGGCCTAGTCTTTCTGTGGGGTGTCTTCTTGAATTTAAACACCATTGAGGCCATGGATGGGCTGGGATTGTGCAGATTTTATTGTTTTTTGTCGTTTGTTTGGGCCTGCTGGTGTGGCCCTTTGCCCAGGGGTGGTGAGTGTTGCATGGGCCTAGTCTTTCTGTGGGGTGTCTTCTTGAATTTAAACATAATTGAGGCCATGGATGGGCTGGGATTGTGCTTATTTTATTGTTTTTTGTCGTTTTTGGGGGGCTGCTTGTGTGGCCTTTTGCTTGCCCAGGGGTGGTGGTGGTGCATGGACTGAGTGTGCCTGTGGTGTGGTCTCACTCTCTTTGATGTAAACATCATGGATGGCATTGGATTGTGGTGATTTCTGGCTGTTTTTCTGTTTTTTGGGGGTGTACTGTTGATGTGGACTGGCCATGTGGGTGGTGGTGGTGGCCATCTTGAGTGCTGGCTGGTACAGGCAACATGTGCTTGGGGTGTAAGGGGGCCATTTTGAGGAGAGGCAGTGTCTGAGGCCTGCACTTATTTTGCCTACTTTTCATCCCTTATGCCCAGGGGTAGTGAGTGTTGCATACTTGCATGTCCCTAGTCTTTCTGTGGGGTGTCTTCAATGTAAACATCATGGATGGCATGGGATTGTGCTCATTTTTCTGTGTTTTGTCGATTTTTTGGGGTGTATAACTGAACTGATGTTCCTCTGTCTTCCATTGCTTTTAGGTGCACAAGAAGACTCAATAGAACCACCAGTGCCAGGAAGAAGTCCTGCAGCGGTGTGTGCAGCATAACGTCACGCGACGTCACGTCTGGACACAGAACCCTCTGCAACTCGTGCAACTGCTGCCTGCTGACCTGCTCTGAAGAAGATGGCCCCAAAAAAAGTAACCCGTAGCTCCTCTAGCAAGAAAGGTGCCAGTAAGGAGCAGAAGAAGCAAGTTACCAAGGACACTGGTGTGCCGCCCGCCCCTTTTTTTGGGAGTAAAAAAAAAAGTATGCCTGCAGCAGCTGCAGCGGGATCTGCTGGGGACCAAGCTGGCAGCAGCACCCCCGCTCCATTGGGCTCAGTGCCACCACCACCACCACGCCAACTTAAGTCCAAGCCCTTGAGTGCTGCAGAGGCAGCCAGTATACTTCTTCAATCACCATCGACCAGTGATGTTGGCTCATCGCAAGAAAGCAGCAGCAATGTCCCTCAATCAACACAGGTTGTTGTAGCTCATCTGACGAGTGTTGAACAACCACAGCCGCAACAACAATCACATGTGCAAGTACAAGCCCAAGTACATGTGGAAGGAGAGGCAGCGCAAGGAGATGCGCAAGCAGAGGTGCATGGAGGGTCACAACAAGTGCCCACAATAGTTGTTCCTCCCGAAGTAGGGGCACATCAGGAAATCGACAATCAAGGCGAGGTATCATTTGAGGAAGCCACTCCTCCTGATGATCCTTCATTGTCTTCCACACCCCTAGCAAGGAAGAGATCAAGGGTGGTGTCTACATCCTCTTCAAGCACACCTCCTTCTGATGATACGGATCAAACTTGGGAACAAACAAAGGTAGTTAAGCGTAAAAGGAAGCTCGTCCAAAGTCTCAGAGTTATGGAGTGTGATGAGTCTCAACAAGAAGTGGCGGATACTGCTGCTGATGAAGACTCTGCCAACGACGACCCAGTCATCATAAAGGTCACTGCAGCCCCAGCGGACATGCAGCAAACAGACATTTTGACCCTAGCCCGAAGAGCTGCTGAGCGTGATGATGATGTTGTCGATGAGGAGGCAGTGGAAACACCACAATCATTGGAGTTAAGTAGTACACCAACTCGTCCCGCTTCCATATTTCTTTCTGGCAAGAAGAGACCTCCGTCAACCTCGACCTTAATTAGTGGCGGTGAAAGTGCAAAACGTACAAAAGTTGGGCAATCCACATCCTCCACTTCATCTGGCATTAGCTTCATGACCACCACCACCAGTATCGCCGCCTCCTCCATGTCCCACAGACACTTCAAGTCCCCAGTTTGGGACTTCTTTACTGTTTGTCTAAAAAATCCAAAGTTTGCCATTTGTACCCTTTGTAAGCTTGCAGTTAGTCGTGGTAAGTCAGGTACCAACTATGGTACCGGCGGCCAGAGAGGTCATCTTGAGAGAAAGCACACTGTCAAATGGTTTGCGCACCTAGATGCGATCAAGAAAGGCCAAATTGAAGGAAACGTTGATGTTTCATCTGATGATGACGAGCAGGAAGAAGACGTGTCAAACACTTCCCTTACACCCAGTACCCCTGTCAGCAGCACACCCAATGTGAGGCACACTAAGAGTGTTGGAGCGAGTGAGACACCAACGCACAAAAGTTCACCAGCGAGCAAAATTGGGTCAACGAAGTCATTATCAGCCCGTAAATGCTTGGTCCAGGGCAACATTAGAACAATGCTTACTTCAGACGTGCCATATGAACGCAACCACCCACTGACGCGTCTGTATAACACTAAGCTGGCTAAAATGCTAGCTGTGGACCTTCTACCTTTTTCTTTTGTAGAAGCGGTAGGTTTTCTTGAATTAGTGGCAACGCTCTGCCCTAAATGGAAGGTTCCGAGCCGGTTCTATTTTGCCAGAGTTGCGGTTCCAGCACTACATGAAGATGTGCTGCAGGCGATTGGGGCAGCTTTGCAGAAGAGTGCTGTTCACACAATACATCTGACAACAGACATGTGGACCAGTGGCCCAGGCGATGATTACATGTGCATCACTGCACACTGGGTCTCTTTTTCAGGTGTTAAAGCAAAGCTAAACGCAGGTGTTGACCCGGACCAAGTTTTCAAAGCTGCTCGGAAACATGCAACACTAGCCATGTTTGGCTTGGATAAAAGTCACACAGCAGAAAACCTTTTGGAAGAGTTTAACAAAAAGGTCTTGACAATGCTATCCCCCCTAAAACGCAAGATTGGTTATGTTTCCACGGATAATGGCGCCAATGTAGTTAAGGCCATGTTCATGGGTGACCATGTTAGAGTGCCGTGTTTGGCGCACTGTATCAACCTGGTAGTTCAAAAATTCTTGAGTGATAAACAGAGTCCAGCGTTCGAGGTAATGGCCACCTGCCGCAAAATGTGCAACCATTTCAGCCATTCTTTTAAGGCCCGGAAGCATCTGCGGAGACTGCTACTTCAACGTAGAATGCCAGTGAAAGCACTCATCCAGGAGGTGGCAACACGTTGGAACTCAACCTTCTACATGCTTGAGCGTCTGTATGAGCAGTATACGGTACTCGATCACTATTTCTTCACAGAGGCTACATCTCAGAAGGAGGACCTGCGGATGAGTGCGGCGCAATGGGACATAGTTAAAAGCCTGACAGACATGCTTCGTCCTTTTGAGTTCTTCACGCGTGCAGTCAGCCAGGAGGACTGTAATTTGGGAAAAGCTATCCCATTGTTGTGCATGCTGGAGCACCAACTGATGGCGGTGTCTTCTGAGTTTGAAAAAGATGAAAAAAAAAAAAACATTTCATTTTGTCTGAGAAATTATTACATCGCCTACGTGGTGATGAACGTCTTCAAAAGATCAAGTCAGATCAGCATTACATTTGTGCTACTATTCTGGATCCACGCTACAAAAAGGCGCTGGCAGGCGAAGCATTCTTTCCTTTTGCTGATGCAGATGTTCAAAAGTACAAACATTGGTTAGCCTGGTCAGCCAAGAGGTTTGAAAAAGAACGGCAGGTTATTGAAGGAGAAGCCAGTACATCAGCATCAGCATCAGCAGGCCATCCCCAGTCACAAGAATCCACTTCTGAATCTGCACCGGTGGCTGGGGCACAAGTGACCTCTCAGCCGTTAAAGACACCGGCAACTGGATCATCTGCACCACACACAACAAAAACAGTGGCTGTTGTAGAGGATTGGCTAAGTTTGCTTGGGTATGGTTCTCGAAAAAATGTCACAGCCACAGCAAAAAGTAAGCAAAGTGGAGGAACCGTTGATGACCTTGAGTCGATGGTGCAGGACTATATGAATGACTCAACAGTGGTCTTTCTTAATGATGAGCCATTGCAGTATTGGCATGGCAAAAAACAATTGTGGCCACAGCTCCACAACCTGGCTATAAACTATTTGTCTTGCCCACTCGCAAGTGTGTCTTCTGAACGTGTTTTCAGTGCTGCTGGTGGCATTGTAACTCCCAAACGGAGCCGCCTCTCGCCCAAAAATGTGGAGCGGCTGACAATGATCAAGATGAATCAGCACCTCATACCACCAGATTACAAAGTACGAGAAAGCACGCCGCATGAAGACGAGGAGGACAGCAACGTAGATGAGGGGATTTTTTCTCTGTTCGGTGCCACTGACCTCATCCAGCCTGAATTCGCAGAGTATGATGACGAAATCTTGTTCTTATTCCCTGACACCGAGCCCTGAAAATGAGACAATCAATCAAGAACTTTCTTTTTCGTCCTTATTCACTTTTATTCCTGTGTGCTTTGTGTCTCTCTTTCTTTGTTTTGCACAGTTAATTTAATTCAAACTTTAATCACCTAATCCCAAAAACAAGACCATCATCAGAACTGTCTTCACTTGTTTGCTTATTGATTTGAAGGTGCCGCAGTCTACATTCCTCAGGTTCACAAGTTCTGAAGAACATGCTCCTCTATCCTCCTCCTCCAGACTGCGATTTCCCTCCAAGCAGAGTGCTGGATTACGCCCAATGAAGAAAGACTCAGCACTTGTGGGGGTGTTGTACTTCTTTGCGGGTGAGTTGACGGATTTGGGCCCATTGCTGTGAAGCTCTAATAATGGACAAAAGTGTTTTGGACCAAATATGAGGTGGAAATTTCTTGCCGTTTTTGCTGACTTGCTTGCCTTTGAGGTGCTCTTTGGCGGGGTTCCGGGGGTTTGTGGGTAATTTTTGGTGTCTGTCGAAGCACTGCTGCGACAGTCTAATCTTGATTGCATTTGCTTTTCAGGAAATCCGTGGTGGAAAACAGGAGTTATGATGATTGATGATGATGACCTAGCTGAACAGCGCCGCATTTGGAACGAAGGCCGAGAGATATTGTAAGTATGAGATTTAGCTTTTTCGCTGTTTTGGGGTGTTGTCGGGTGGTTTTTTGCGGGTGGGTTGGCGGGTCTTGCCTGGGGCATTCCTGGGAAGGTCTAATACCGGATAGAAGTGTTTTGGACAAAATCCATAAGGAACAGCCTTTTTTTTGCTATTTCTTCTGACATCTTGCTCAATGTAGCGTTTTGGGGGGCTTCCTGCTGTTCGTGGGTGGGTTGCGGCCGGGGTCTCTGTCAAAGCACTGCTGCGACAGTCTAATCTTGATTGCATTTGCTTTTCAGGAAATCCGTGGTGGAAAACAGGAGTTATGATGATTGATGATGATGACCTAGCTGAACAGCGCCGCATTTGGAACGAAGGCCGAGAGATATTGTAAGTATGAGATTTAGCTTTTTCGCTGTTTGGGGGTGTTGTCGGGTGGTTTTTTGCGGGTGGGTTGGCGGCTCTTGCCTGGGGCATTCCTGGGAAGGTCTAATACCGGATAGAAGTGTTTTGGACAAAATCCATAAGGAACAGCCTTTTTTTTGCTATTTCTTCTGACATCTTGCTCAATGTAGCGTTTTGGGGGGCTTCCTGCTGTTCGTGGGTGGGTTGCGGCCGGGGTCTCTGTCGAAGCACTGCTGCGACAGTCTAATCTTGATTGCATTTGCTTTTCAGGAAATCCGTGGTGGAAAACAGGAGTTATGATGATTGATGATGATGACCTAGCTGAACAGCGCCGCATTTGGAACGAAGGCCGAGAGATATTGTAAGTATGAGATTTAGCTTTTTCGCTGTGTGGGGGTGTTGTCGGGTGGTTTTTTGCGGGTGGGTTGGCGGCTCTTGCCTGGGGCATTCCTGGGAAGGTCTAATACCGGATAGAAGTGTTTTGGACAAAATCCATAAGGAACAGCCTTTTTTTTGCTATTTCTTCTGACATCTTGCTCAATGTAGCGTTTTGGGGGGCTTCCTGCTGTTCGTGGGTGGGTTCCGGCCGGGGTCTCTGTCGAAGCACTGCTGCGACAGTCTAATCTTGATTGCATTTGCTTTTCAGGAAATCCGTGGTGGAAAACAGGAGTTATGATGATTGATGATGATGACCTAGCTGAACAGCGCCGCATTTGGAACGAAGGCCGAGAGATATTGTAAGTATGAGATTTAGCTTTTTCGCTGTTTGGGGGTGTTGTCGGGTGGTTTTTTGCGGGTGGGTTGGCGTGTCTTGCCTGGGGCATTCCTGGGAAGGTCTAATACCGGATAGAAGTGTTTTGGACAAAATCCATAAGGAACAGCCTTTTTTTTGCTATTTCTTCTGACATCTTGCTCAATGTAGCGTTTTGGGGGGCTTCCTGCTGTTCGTGGGTGGGTTGCGGCCGGGGTCTCTGTCGAAGCACTACTGCGACAGTCTAATCTTGATTGCATTTGCTTTTCAGGAAATCCGTGGTGGAAAACAGGAGTTATGATGATTGATGATGATGATGACCTAGCTGCACAGCGCCGCGTTTGGACCGAAGGCCGAGAGACATTGTAAGTATGAGATTTAGCTTTTTCGCTGTTTGGGGGTGTTGTCGGGTGTTTTTTTGCGGGTGGGTTGGCGGGTCTTGCCTGGGGCATTCCTGGGAAGGTCTAATACCGTCTAGAAGTTTGTTGGACAAAATCCATAAGGAAACACCAGTTTTGGCACTTTTTGTAAGTTAGGGTTCGTTAGGGTTAGCCCTAGCAGCAGGATTGCATGTGTTTCGGGGGGTTCTATTGCAACGCGGTTCTGTTGTTGTAGAGCACTGTTGGAGCGATGCTGGCTATGGATACTTTTGCTTGCTTGCAAGTGGTTTGAATACAATCCACGGTCTGTATTTGGGCCTACTGTTACTTTCAAAGTACGTTTTGTAACCATTTTTCTGCTAGGCATCGTTTTTGGAGATATGATTGGGGTTCTTCTACATTTTTGCGACTGGCTTTTAGTAAGGGTCTTGGTGGGAGCATTGCTGGGAAGGTCAAATTTTGTTCTAAAACACAGTAGTACACCTACCTTGAGGGGAAAGATCCGCTATAATATTTTGGCCATACTTATTGATCCTTAAAAAGGTGACTCACACAGAGCACGCAATTTCAAAAATATTGTACTGTCTATTAGGGAAATCAAAGTGTGACTTTTTGCACCACACAGCGTACATACCTTTTATTTATTTATCAGTGGTATTGTAATAGCACTTCCTGTTTTCCATTCAATAATTATAGGCCGGGTTTCAGTCGACATCCGCCAGGCAGGCAGTGGACAGGGTGTCTTCTGTCAGTGGTCACCACATTGATGGACGAAGCGTCAGCTGGAATGGAGGAGTGCCGCCAATAAGAGGAATTGTTTGCTGCATGCAACTTACTTACCAAATTCAACAGGACAACTCCAACAACATACGCAATACAGATACAGTATCCATTGTTGTCTTTTATTCTATGAGTGTGACTGCATGTGCTTACCTTTAGTTTGTAACCAAAGATTGTCTGTATCTTCAATTATTGTTTGTCCATGCTCTGCTTTTTTTTTCTTCTCTCAACAAAACCTACCCAAAAAGAAACCCCCATTCCCATCCATTTTACAAACCCTAACCCTCTTCCCCCGGGCTGTGTTGTTTTGCTTGATGTCTGACTAAAATGACATCAATAATTCCACACACTTGCTGGGGAGGATAAGGTCATAGCAGCAACAGGCTGGTGAAGGAATACGAGGATATCTTCTAGACTTACTCAGCTTCAGTACTATATCTTCTAGTAGTAGTAGCCAATGTCAAATAAATTCAACGCAAGTACTAGTTATACTTGCAAGCAAATACTTTACCATTTGTTAGGCTACATTATGGCACTGTTCTAGTGTACTGTCACCTGCTATTTTCTCGATCGTACCGTAACCGTTCTAATGCTACAGTAAGGAGGACAAACAAGGTTTCGTTTTCTTTTTTTCCATAGGCATGCAACTGCCACTGTGTCACACCACTAGTACCACCGCAATGAGGAAATGTCACCCGCCCAGGATTGACAACGTTAATCCCCATTTCACCTGGAGCCAGCCCTGGGCCTAGCCCTAATTTCTAACACAAATTACAGGTAAGATAAGCGTTTGGTGGGAGGTAGTATAATGGAGTATTATTTCGGAGTAGACAAGAGATTGACGGTTGTACTACTAAAGTCCTACGACTGTTCAGGAAAACAAAGTTACTGTTACACCCCCGCCCCCCACCCACCAGACTGAAAAGCAGTAAAAAACAGGTATGGTCAGATAAAGTTTAAAAATATATTTATTTAGCCCTAACAAAATAATCTCCCTCACCCACCCTAACCCCAACGATTGTCTTTGAAACGTCCCAAAACGATCCCAACTCCCAAATCCCACCCCCCAAAAGTCTATAAAAAAGGGCAAGGGACACTCCACTACTGGAGGGTGCTGGTGCTGGTGCATGATGCGGCATGGGCATCATACTCCTTGCGGAGGGTGGCAAGCTCGGAGCGGAGGCCCTTAACCAAGTTCTTATACTTTAGGACCTCCTGCTCCAGGTTGGACATGCGGACTCGTAGGCGGCGTTGGCGGTCCTTGCAGCTCCTGTGGGGGGCAGCTGGTATTACGGTTGCTTGGCGGTGGCGGTCGTCTTTCTTAGCCCGGCTCGGTCCCGCTGGCTTAGTCACGGAGGAGGATGCAGTGGTCACAGTCGAGGATGTCGTTGTTGCCCCACTCGACTGCGTGTCCTCCTCCTCCTCCAGGGCCACCAGCCGCCGATATTCGGCGACTGTGGCCTCCAGCCTCCGTTGCCGGGCCAATCTAGCCTGCTCCCTCCTTGTTGTTGATTTGGAAGGAGCAACTATATGAAGAAAGAAAGACATAGTCTGTAACCAATGCTCCTTATTAATAACACAAAGTGATTGAGCCGAAAGTTGGGTCACAGAGTACAAGTAGCAAATTGAAAGCACAGTACATAACTATTGAGGACAGTATCTATGTAACCTCCCACTTCTGCATCCTTGCTCTAACATTAGTGGTAGTTTAATGAACAAATTCTACGACCACTATGGACTTCCATTACAGTCGACTATGACAGTACACCAGTCTTATTCTTCTTCTTCTCTCTTGTTTAGGGAAATGGGTACGTTATCTTATGCAAGCCGGCAGAATGACATGGACAGCACAGTGAACTTGCACCCGAGAAAAAAAGTTGCACACCATGATGAGTGAGACAGACTTGCGTTACTGTACCGGTCCAGTACATGCAGGTGGTGAAGCTATTACTTTTCTATTACGGGTGGCACTGAGAATACTCTGTTACAAGGGCTACTGCTTAATTAATTTACCTTTCACCCTACAGTGCAAATGAGTACTAGAAAAGGAAAATGAAGAAGCTAACTAATTTGATTATCTATCACTTCACATGGGACGTATTTAATGACAGATGAGATGACTTTAGGTGCTTTGCTTAATATTGAGTGAACAGTGATACACCCACACATGAATGACGTACTACAAGTAAACTAAAGTTATTGAGAGAGGTACGGAGTGTCCACCGTAATAACCAGATATATGCTGTGAATGCAAACGCAATACAAAGTACTGCTACTATTCATGGTAGTATTGGACACATTTACAATTTCTTTTCCTTGCCTTCCCTGCACTGGAACGGACGTGCGGGTGCGGTGGTACATGCTCTTCAAGGTAACACTTACTTCACCTGGCGACCATCTACCCTCTCTAGATACACATGTGCTATCTAAGAGTCAGAGAATACCATGCTCCAGGCATCCATTCAGTCAAAGTATACGCACACATACAGTTTCTGTTTCACCCACCCAGGCTGCTGTCCTTCCACCCATCCTTGCTTCATCATTGACCCAGCCATGCACCATACCATATTCTTTCCTTCCCAGCCACCTCGGGGGCCAAGCAAACACATATCGTTCTTCTTTGCCAGCCATCATACAAGTTCGCGTCCCACTTACTTACACCCTTCTTTCGCTTTTCGTTCATCCCATCCATCACGTTCGTCTAAGAACTTATTGGGATTCTTCTCACCAAAAACTTCACAGCTAAGTCGAAGTACATTTCGAGGAGGCTACTACCTGGTTGATTTGTAATTGTAATACACCCGTGCAGAAAGCACACTATGCAGTCTTCAATCTCAATAAGTAAGGAATATATAGCTTACCTGTTTCCGCCACCACCGTTTGATCCCCCACAGGAACGTCCGCCGGCTCTTGTACCGCCTCCTCCCCAGAGGCCTCCGAGTCCTGGTCCAACACAGCCACCTCCGCGCTGGCCCCGTCACCAGATGTTACACCTACAAAGTACATTTAAGAATGTTAGAATACACCACTCACTACTATATAATATTTGGTCTAGGAGAAATGTTAAAAAAACAGAATACAATGTAATAATTTGTGACTGTCTACTCCATAGTAAAAATGTCCCATTTTCCAGGGAAGGCTGTTGTCTTGCTGCACTTTTATGCACAACTGATGAATGCTTGCTTTTGATTTTTAACACGCACCACTTTTTCTCCTAACAGACAGAAGCTTGACTCCTGAGTCCTAAGAACACGACCAGGATCAAGTTCAAACCAGGTGAGAGTTCGGCTCGACCACAAGAAATGTGTCCAATTAATCGTCAGCACTAACCACTTTTCCGTTTTCAGTTAAATAGTTTTATGACAAAGTAGATTTTAATAAATGTGTTTACTTTTAATAAAGCTTTTAAACTTAAATAGACTCTGTGGTTTTTGTTCCTCTAGACTAGAGTGGATGAGCTAAAGGTTTTGGAATTTTTGCAAGCATGAGTGCCTCTGACACTTCTTGACTGTGCTGTGACTCCGTACTACTCTCTTGTCCTGCGTACGATAATCTAGAGATCATTGGGGATCTATAATCGGTGACTTCGGGAGCTGAATGACTCTGCCACACTATCTAGTCAGTAAGGAGACAGTGCATAGAGGTATTGCTGAATATAATGGGAGTCCAATGGAATTGCCAAATGTCCAATCTTAGTTAGCTACACAGACAGACTAATAAGAATAGTCTAGTAATACCACAGGGAGTCATATTCGAGGCAGGATAAGAATTTATATCCAGTCTACAAGAAGATCAAAGACGATTTAGAAAAAATCGAATGAGGAACGCTAGGAAAAAATAGGTACTGTTTATTAAAATGTAAACTTACTGGGGCCAGCAAAGGAGCCCTCGCCTGCCCGATCCTGGCCTGCATCCTCAGCACCCTCCTCCTGTGTCCTCTTGCCCTTGGGGGGAGCTGATGTACAACATGAAAGAAAGAAAAACCAGAAAACATGGATGAGATTTTTCAACCAAATCAAACATTTCAAAAGAACAATAACAACATATTTTGGAAAAATAGCAAATAGACAACTATTCCACGGGATCTATCTCATGTGGTATACTACGTTATTCGTATTGCCTGATTTGCGGAACGTTGACTTAGAAAGTTCCTACGTAACTCAATAAACAGACTACTAAAGAGGTTTGCCTAGGCCTGGCACTGCAGGCAGCAGTGCGCAACACGTGACAGACAAAGTCTATCCTGCTTGCAGATCAGTGAATACTCAAACTATCAATCCACCCGCCACCACCGCCACTATTTCTTCTTATAGCCATGTGTCTAAAGGAAGGACTGGACTTCAGTCTGTTGGGGCTGATTTAGAAGTCCCTTGCGGAAGTTGCGGCTCATTTTCCTCCATTGTTGCGTGCCTTTTCGGACGCAGCGGCAGAACAAAAGACTCGCCATGGTGTTGGTGCGGCGTATATATTAAAAAAAAACACATATGGGCATATGGGCGATGCATCACGTTGTAAAGCCCTGCGCCATCAGGGGGCGTTCCGGCGCAAGGGAGGGCGTACCTGCGCAGGAACGAATCCTAAAAGTGGCTGAGGGAAATCTACAAGATGTCAATCAGTCACTTTTAGGACAATGATGCATGACTCAAACCCTGCGCGCTTGAAGCCGACGTACGGCTTGATGCAGCATTGGGGAGATAGGGTACCCCAGAGCATTGCTGGAGCTGCGCCATCGTTGGCACGCAACTCCAGCAATGCGCTGCCTTTACGGCACAGATGCGTAAGGCTTCTGTGACGTTTTGGGCCAATGGGTGGTGGTGGCATGGCACACAATTACTGCCGCATCCCTGCTACTTTGCAGGGATGCGCCGGTAATTGAAAATATGACCCTTACTGTCTAGCATTACGCAGTTCTTTTCTTTACACTACACTCATACATAATTTCTCAGGCCAATGAAATGCTTCTGAACACAACATACAAAACAAAGAAGCATAGTAGCAAGCAAGGCTACTGAGAAGGAGAGCAGTGCACCTGAAATGCATAGAAGATTTTGAAATATAATTTACCTCAATGTAATCGGCAGCATTATTGCTCTTGGTAAAGAACAAAGATTTGCAAATAACAGAGCAGGATAAAACAGAGTAGTAAATGTACTACTACTACTACTCACCAAGCCCGGGGACCTCTACGCCGAGCGCGTCCAGCAAGTCCCGCTCCCGGTCCATGACATCGGTCCAGCGGTGGGTGGCCTGGTTATATGTGCGCCGGACCCCAGAGATCTTGTACATGGCCCGGCACACCTTCTCCCACCGCTTGCGACGCTCCCGGATGCCATAGCCGGTCGCGATCTTGCCGCCTCCCAGGATCGTCTTGGGGAGGCGGCGCTGGACGTGGAAGATCAGTGCCGCCACTTCCTCCGCGCTGAAGATCTCCCTCGGGACCACTTGCTCCCCCCTTAAACGCCCGCACGGGAGCCGGGCACGGGGTGCGGGACCCTTCCCCTTCTCAGGGTGCTTCCCGGCTCCCTTTACCATGGTCTGGGCAGAAATAGAGTTAAATGATAAACAAGAAATAGAATAGTGAAGAAGAAAAGAAAAGAGTTTAAAAAAGTAGTTTAAAAGTAACTAAAAGCTGCAGAAAACACAAAAATATAGAGCTAGAAAAATAGAGGGATAGATAATAAGTAAAATTAGATCAAAAAAACTTCAAACAAGCAAAGGATGGCAGAGATTGAGAGAGGATAGAGAAAGCATGCCCAGAACCATAGCAATGAATGAGAAACAAGATGGCCGCGCCCGTTCACGACCGCGTGGGTAAGTTCGCGCGAGATTTTCCTTGCGAGTACGCGCGAAATTGTACTAGCGAGCAGCACACTTTGCGAGATTACACATAGCGGGCGGAAATGGAATTACGTCACGCCAACAAGATGGCCGCGCCCGTGTACGACCGATAGGGTAACTTGGCAAACGTATAGCTAGAAGCGCCTCGCGAACACGCGCAAGATCACGCGAACATACACGTCGCAAAAAAACCAATATTGTATTCGCACGTATTTGCGGCTTCCGAAATCGATCTCGCACGGATTCGCGCCCCAAAAAACGCGCGAAATTGCAGAAAAAAACGATTTTAGCTAAACTGAAAGCAATGAGCAGGTGCAAAAGTTCAAACTTAACATTAGTAACATTCAAGGTAGTGCTTCCTGATGGGCCCCTCCAGAGTTTGCAACTATTCTATGACCCTGCTATGACCCAAACAGCAGGCTCATAGAATAGCTACAAGTAGACCATAAAGGTCCTGTGAAAAAAAATTTCACTGCAACAAAAAGCAAATTACAGATAAGGAAGGAAGCAGGTGCCAGCCAGACTGGAACTTTCAAAATTACTGACACATTAATGAAACACAAATTAATTGATGGCAGTTGAAGAAGGGCAGGTGTGCTTGCTTTTTTCAACCACCATAATCTACAGTGATAAATAAACCTAATGGGTGGCAGTGAGGATGTACCAGAGGGTGGCATGGGTGTCCCAGAGGGTGGCAGTGGTGAAACAGAGGGTGCTGTGAACCTGTGATGATAAACCAGACGTAGAAACAACATAGTCGCGGCCGTTGCGAGCCGAAAAGTAAGTTCGCAATTGCGAACTTGTCCCAAAATCGGCGCGAACGCGCGCCAACACAAAAAACGGGAAAATCCGCAAATCCGCTAGAGTTCGCGGATCTTCGCGGATTGCGAATCCGTAAATCCGCAAGTTCGCGTACGCGAGATCCGCTAGATCCGCCCATGCTTACCTGTTCCTCTTTCTACCTCTCTTTATCTTAGATTCTGTCTCTACCCCTTCTACTACATGTGGCCCAGATTGCAGTGAGCAGAGTCCAGGAAGTGGTAAGGAGACAGACTAGTGCTGTCTCTTCCCAAGACAAAAAGTTGTTTAAAAATCGATTTTCAATTTCTGTGTTTACAGTCTATGCCTGTGGTTGTTACAGTTAAAAATTGTAGTTTTAGCCTGCCTGTAATTGCATATTTTATCACCTGTGTTGTGTTTTAAATGTGTGGTTTTCCCTGCCCATGATTGCCTTCATTTAGTGTGTTGAATTGTGGGATTTGCAGTCCAGCCTCTGTAGTTTGTCCCTCTCATTCCTTGGTGACAAATCTGTTTTCCCTCCAAATATCTCCTTTGCTCTGTGCTCACCATACAAGAAAAAAACAATGGGTGGCACATCCTTCTCTGTTCAAGCAGCCAAACTATGGAACTCTTTACCCCCCAACATAAGATCCACCGACAACCACCTTATCTTCAGAAAACTACTCAAGATCTGGCTCTTCCCCACATAAGCACCATACGGACATAGAAATTTACAGCATAGCCCTCTGTATATAAGCATTTGTTTTCACTATAGATATGTACCTATCTTTGTGTATTACTTTATAAAACATGTAAAACAATTATGTTGTTAAGAGAAGAAAATAAAATAATAATTATAATAATCATCAATAAATAAAAATCATTTTTGGTCTACATGTACATACTTCCATTGTACATCTATGTACCTTCCATGTACTTGGATCTGTGTGTCTGTTACTTTTCTCCTGAAAAAGCATATCCAATGCACTACCCTATCTCTCATCCTGTGCCTCTATCAATATATTTAATCTAAATATACTTACTTTTTTATGTATCTATACACTTTAATGTACTTATGGATCTATATACTTATCTCTTTCTTCTAATTGAGCATTTCCAATGCACTAGCCTATTTCTCAGCCTATACTTTACTCAATATATCTTCTAGCCCAACCTTCTGACTCCTCTCAAACTTCTTTCTACTACTCCTTCTAATGCACTACCCTATCTCTCATCCTATAGATCTATCAATATATCCTCTACATCCACTCTCTCATTTATCCCAAACCCCATACCACTACTATGATCGCCAAAATAACCTTTTCTAGACTCTCTCCTGCTCTACCCCTCCTTGCATCATCTGACACCTCTTTTTACTACACCGATCCCCTAAAACAAACATTTCTAAACTCTCCCCTCTGACTCCTTCCCTCCAAAACTCCTTTTACTCATCCAAAAGCCTCTTCCTACTGCTAAGACTTAAAAAAAAAATGTAAAAAATCCTTCACTCTTTTATCCCTCCACTATCCTTTTCAATAAAAATTAACAGACTAACATGTTTCACTTCTCAAATTCCATATTCCATATTCAACTATACTAATATACTGCCCAAATAACTGAATAACATATCTACTAATCAAATTACTTCATATTTATACTATACTAATTTTCAACACTAATCCTTTATGGGTTCCGGAGTGGCATGCTACTCGCCAGAAAAGCGCTTCAACGCCCATCAGGGGTAACAAGTGCTATATGAATGCAAATCTTTCTTCCCCTTTTATCCATCAGCTATCCTTCTCACTCCAAGTAACAGACTAATATCCACCACTGAAATTACCTCATATTTCACCATATTAGTTCACCACTAATCCTCTATAGGCTCCCTGAATAGCATGCGTCAACAAGCGAGCGATAAATAAATACAAACCTTTGTCCTCCTCTATCCTTCTGCTATCATTCCAAATCCAAATAACTGATTAACCTATCCACCACTTAAAATGTACTTGCATGTTTCACTATACTAATTCAACACTAATCCTCTGTGGGTCCCGGAGTAGCGTGCTACCCGCCGAAAAAGCGCTTCGACGCCTCGTCAGGGGTAGTAAGCGCTATATAAATGCAATTACAATACAATACAATACTTCACTTCTCTAGCTTTACTGTTCTCTTTATGTCCCTTTTTGTCTCCTGCATCCATCCTATCCCATTTCTCTTACTCAGTAGGGTCACAGGGAGCTGTCTAGCTAAACAAAGTGCACACATATACAGAGGTGAAGAGGGCGAAAGTAGGGGAAGAGAAATTAGGAGAAAGTTACTCGATTTTAACCAATAGAATGGTAAAAATCCTCAGAGCATTGCTTTGATTTTCACTGTTACAGCAAGAATCCCAGTAGTGACAGGGGATATATTTGTGATTACAAATATTCAGCAACTAAAGCTACAATTTCAAGCACTGTGTGCATATGTTTTATTTTAATAGTATGCATTAATCCACTAAAAATCTAACAAGTAAACCTTAACAAATGTTTCTTACAATGGAAGTAACAACCTGGTTAGCCGCTTATTTTAACATAAAATGTTGTTCTTACAAGTAAAATAAAATCTAGATCCAAACTCAAAAATAAAAGGCTTTAGCAATGCTTGTTCAGATTTTCTTTTGGAACTAGTTGGCTGGCGGGCACCAGGCAGCTTGAGATTTCAGCTGGTTTTTGCGTGCCCCTGTTTCTGAAGGTTTAACATATAAATCAATTTTGTTTGGCTTGAATTAGCTGAAAAGGGGTAATAAATTCAAAGTTATTCAGAAAAGGGTCCCAAAAATATACCTAGCCTGGGGATGCACAAATCGCTAAGATGTCAGTGACTAAGGAGATTACCATGAGAGTGCGCAAATTAATATGAATAAATGGTAATATACTTTTACAGAATTTTAAGTTTGCCCTTCAGTGTTTCTAGAGAAAGATTGGCATCGTTCACGTTCTTAAGAAAGGAGGTGCCGAGCGCAGACGTATAAGGACACGCTCTCGCGTTTATATCATTTTATCGCTTTGTAGGAGAGCATGGACATGTATTCTTGTCGACATATTGACTGGGCCAGCTATCCTTAGTTTTCCAATGCCCTGTAGTACTTTCTGTTAAAACCTAAACATTTACAATACACGATTGGCATGGTGTACCAACTAGTCCTTTTTGGAGCTCGTCGTAGTTAGGTAAATACTGGACGTGGACTCACTGTGGTACTTGTGCTATTCATTTAACTGCACGTTACCGCATGGATGAATAGTAGCCTGAGTGATACAATGGGTGGTCACTAGCCAAGAAAGTAATTTTCAGATGTCTCCCAATGATTTTGTTTTTCACTTGTCTGCCAGGTGGGCTTGATGCCATGTCAAATGCACAAATGGATCCTACTTTGCTTTTGTAATTAGTACTATGAGCCAAGGATCCGCTTCTGTGGTTCAACTACAGGATGATGAGGACATGACGAGACAAGACTTGGAGTCTATCTTCCAGGAATTTATAGACTATTATTCCAACCTATACGCGACTCACGACTCTCCCAGCGCAACACACTACACTGCCTACTTTGATAGGGTGGCTCCGGCATAGCTAGAGGGACCCCGCGTCTCTTCCTCGAACAACCCACTACTATGGATCAAATTTCTGAGGCCATTTCTGGCATCCACATGGGCAGACCAGTGGGTGGTGATAGGTTTGAAGCTAATTTTATAAAGCTTATGTTAATATTTTGGCACCCAGGCTTCAACTCCTACATGGGTAGGCATGGGCGAGTGGCTCGCTCTCACCTTCCTTTCAAGAGGTAATCATCTTTACCTTGTAGAAACCTGGCAAAGATATGCAATATCCAGAATCGTATCGTCCGTTGTCCCATATTAACAACGATCTTTGCCAAAATCCTTGCCAACAGACTCCTGCTCCCCAACTTGGTCCTTTCAAACCAGGCGGGGTTTACACCTGGGAGATCTACTTCGCATAACCTTCACACCTTATTTGCATTGCTACATCAAACTGACCCTTTACAAGATGCAGCAGTGGGACTATTATACGCCAATAAATGCGTTTGATTCTGTAGAGTGGGGTTTGCTCTACTGTGCCACGTGGGGTTTCCCCGCACACTTTATGCGCTTAATCCACCTGCTTTACACTACCCTCAGCACTAGGGTGCAGGTGAATGGTTTGACCTCAGATCCGTTCGCAATAAAGCGAGGCACAAGGTAGGGATGCCTCCTGTCTCCCCTGCTCTTTATCCTTGCAACTGAATCCTTGGCTTGTGCGATTAGACAACAGCCTGGACACAGAGGCATTGCGCTTACACCGCATAATTTAACGATATCCTTATAAGCAGACAATATGTACTTCTGTAATCCAAGACAAAACCTTACATCCACACTACAGGAATTCACCCATTCCGCTTCATATCTGGTATAGCGATAAATTGGAATAAATCTGCCATCTTCCCGCTCACGGATGCCACGACAGACCGATAACTCGCTTACCCTCTTCCTTGGTGAACTACAACGCTAAAGTACCTCGGCATTTGGATGAGCTGAAACCGAGAGGCCATCATTACCAAGAATTATGGTACTACTATATCCAAAATGGAGGACCAGGTGGCCCACTCGATCAGACACCCAGAATGCCTTGATGAAAATGATTCTCCTCCCAAAGCAAACTCTTGCGCCTCTTCAATAACATAGCAGTGCCCCTGACTGGACAATTTATTATTATGCTTAAATCCCTCAAGATTAAGCTCACGTGGGCTGATTAACAGCACCGAGCCAAGTGGGAAATTCTCATGCTGCCATATGAGCGGGGTGTTCTTGCTGCACCCGATTTCGAGCTGTATTATCTCTGTGCACAAGCCCAATATGTATATTATTGGCTACACCCTATATGGTGTATATTGCTATTAAGCATGATGTGGCTATTCCGTCCCCTCTACCTACACTTATAGGTCACCTGCCTAGGTGCAAACTTGCTGAAATTCTCACAGTAGCGCATACGCAGTTAGCATGGGACGGTGTGCACAAGTGATATAGGAGGAATAGATTGTACTCACCCCATCAGGCCCTCGCATATTTTGTTCAGTACATTTCCTTCAAATACATTGGCCTCGCTCTTGGAGTGTGAAGACCATGGGCAAATGGTTTCTAAATGGCAAGTTCATACCGGCCGCGGCCGTGCTAGAGCTGGGCGGGCGCCAATGCCTTGGATTTGTTTCTCTACCAATATACCATGACGAAATGCAAAGAGCACTTTTCTGAGTTTCCACAAGCACCCTCTGAATGTCAAGCCCTGACAGTCCTACTCACTGCAGACCACTGTCGACACATGGTCAGACACCTGTATACCACAATACAACCCATGGCCCGATTACTACACCAGAAACAAGGGATGCTTGGGAGAGATATTTGGACACTATTGCTCATGCGCAGACAGGAGCTCTAGCCCCTAATGGTCATTTGCACCAAATTATTTTTAAGATCCTTCACCATGTCTATCGTACACAGTTCCAGTTATATACATAGGGCCTGCGATCAACATCCGATTGTGGATGCTGTGGCGTCTCCGAAGCCGACTTTATACACGGCACTTGGCTCTGCCCCCTATAGCTGTCTATTGATCTCAAGTATTTCGAGGCTTATCCAAAATTATTGATATGCAGCTATCACCATCGCATAAAGTGGTCTTGCTGGGTTGTAGTCAAAGCATAACGCTGGAAGAGCGTAGATACGTGTCCATCGCCTTTTTGGTGGTAAAGCAGTGGGTGGCTTGCCTCTGGGGGAGGTTCAATCCGCCTGTGATGGTTGACTGGTTGCGTGACTTAACATATTGTCAGGAACGCCTGTGATAGTTGACTGGTTGCGTGACTTAACATATTGTCTGCAACAGCTGGACACATCCTATCTCTTGAGACCTCTCATGAGTAGGCCGGGAGAGATCTGGCTACCACTACGTCGCTATCTCCTCCAGACAGAAATGCATGCCTCTGTTGGCCACTTTGGCTATGAATGGACACAGCTGTCCCATCCGTCGAAGACCACACTGAGGTCATTGTTAGTGGCTGATCCCTCTGGGGGAACCCAGACTCGGCGTGGACACTACTTTGGTAGTTGTAGCTGCTGCCTCCAGTACTGTAGATCCCCTTTGTATTCAAAGTGGTTCGTTCACAGCCATTCAGCCCTCTTGGACTGCTGTTGACGTCATTCTGTACTCAGCTTAAAGTAACCGTAATATCAACAATGCATTTTATGTTGTGCTGTGCTGCAAAGCATTGCACTGGGGATTGTTTATGGAAATCTTGTTTCTATTGCTTTACTCTTTTAAGCTTAATAAATAAATACATTACAAACAATACTGTGCGACAAACTTTAAGGATGAACGTCAGAAGAAATCCGCTCCAGCACTTGCAGAATCTCTTTTACATGTTTGCATTACTTGTTCTGATCATGAATAAAGTGCTTCTTTCTAGAGCTACATGAAGTGGTCAGTATTTCCCTTTACACTTCCAATGTTTGATTAATCAGCTGTCCTTGCTGAAGGAGTGATAGCAGAGGAAAGATTAGCCACCTGATTCTAGTGCCTATCAAAAGTACATAATATAGCACTATGCACATGCAAATGTTTTTTCTATAGTTTTACCTGATCAGATTGCTGGCTCTCTCGAAAGAATCCTCTATATTCCTAAATTACTGAATGAAAAATGTAACTGGACCAAAAACTTCTGCATTTTGTCTCTTCTTTTTTCTTTCAAATTCTTTCTTTCCGTCCCCTGCATGTCTGCTGTCTCAGAGTATTCTACTCTAACTCCACATGCATGTTTGCTCTAATATCTATTTTTCTTTATGCAAATAATCTATCATTTCAAAGATCACAACCTCTCTTTGAAAGTGATAGCCCTCCAAATTAACAATAGCTAATCCTTTGTATCATATCGATTAATCGCACCAACCCGTGAGCATGAACTCACCCCCCCTAATGATCGCACATAAATCCTATTAATTTAATTTTCCACCAAAAAACAGGTGACCATGCCTGGAATGATATCCTTAAGAATAAAATACTACTCCCAATGACAACTAGATTAACAAGTCGACTTGCTTCTGGAGCAACATCCTTCCTGATGTAAAGTGCTTCAGCACCTCAGCTGGGGTTGTAAGTGCCATATAAAAAACACACCTACTCTGTTTAATTTAATCTGCCAGAAAGTAACTTGAGTAAATGCATGGAATAGGTTTCTTGATAGCACAATGCTAATCGCAAAACCAACACAAACCAGTAACCACTGACCTTGGGTACTGCCTGGTCGAAAGTGCTTCATTCAATGCCTTTTGAGGAGTAGTAAGCGCTATATAAATGTGATTAAAATACAATAGAATCTCTGTAGATTGCAAACTTGTTTTGATTGTGTTGGGCGTGGGCCTATCACTTCGGGTGATAAGCTTGGATTCCATTTGTGAAGCTGTTTCTATAGATAAGAAGCTCAGTTTTAGTGGGATAAGCTTCACGACTTGGATGGAAATTCACCACCGCATAAGAGCAAGGGACTTGGTCAAACTAAAAAGATCACAATATAATCTGGGCATCTCTGCCTTCTCTAGGAGGCCAAGAGTCAGTGGAGTGTCTTCCACAGGCAAATACAATTGTGCCGTGGCTAGATGGAGCAGCTATGCAAAAGGCACGTATGTTAAAAACAAGCATTGGCAAATTGGATCTCTGGGGGACACCGCAACTGACCTTCCTTGACTGAGCACTAGTGTTCTAGTGAGGGGAATGTCTGACTTCTGCTGCACAGGACATTTTTCAGCCACTTCAGAAGAGAGCCGATGAAGTCATCTTTCAACCTAGAATGGCGGGTGGGTTGATGGATGGTGTTGAAGCACCAGCAAGGTCCAATAAGAACAGTGCCCCAAAACCACCTTAAGCCCACCCGCCGCCTATGATTGCCTAGCATAGATGTGACGACCAGCTCGGTACTGTGGCCAGACTGGAAAAACATTTTGAAAAGAGTCCAGCACGTACTCTCCTTCCACAAAAATCTAAAGTTGGGTGGGCCGGGGGTGGAACTAACTCGTCTAAATAGAGAAGCCCCAGGGATACTGATGAACATTGTTATAAACGCTTGCTGTTTTCTTTAGAAATGGTTGCAGAATTGCGGGTTTGCAGGTGCTGGGCACTCAGCTTTTGTTAAGGGAGCTGCTTAAGAGTGCAGAAGTCACTTTTTTGCCACTGATCTACCCTTACCCTCAATAACCCTCCCCGTTCTCTTTGCTTCCACCATCTTTTGAGCATCTTCTTAACTCACTCATTCTAACCATCCCGCTCCCTTTCAATCGTTAAAAACACTTTGCACTTTATGGTGAACTTTAGCCAGAAGATCATAGAACAAATTCTTCACTAACTCTGCCCTCGCTCCACACACAAGCCGCTCTGAATCACCAGTGAGTCAATTCACACCACTCAGAGACCTGGATCTTGAAGCAAAAGCCCCCTAGCTTGTTTCTCTCCCTTGGGATCTGCTGAGCCTTCTAAATCAATTGCCCACAGATGATCTACCCATGATCCTTCAACGTACATGATCATTTAATGTACCTTGCATAGGATGCACACACTTGCATGATCAGTCAGACTTCAACTTCACCATCAATCAAAGACACACAGACATCACCTGGCAACTCTGGCTCCACTAAGACCCTCATGTCAACCCCAGACGTAGGATTTCCATTTGTGCATAAAGAGTGCCTCAAAAAGGATGCTCACAACCTGCTCGCTCTTGCTTCACAAGTAGGCTGAGACAATTGGACCTCACCAAAGAACTCAAACAGCCCCTACCCAAAATCCCGAGCTGCTCCTGCAACTCTCTCTATACTCTGTCAGCACCCATCATAAAATTCATCAGGGAGAAATACAAACCCCCTTCCTGCAAATGAAATTTCTAGCACACTCCTTTACACTCATCAACAGCGCTGAGATGGTCAATTCCCACCTGCATGCCTGCCTCTTCCTCTACCAGAACAAGAACAATACTCAATACCACCCCACACAACAGAGATCCTCCCCTACAAGTTCCGCACAAACAGTATCAGAAGAAGACATCCATGAACTCGCGCTTCTAGACCACGACTGGATCTGATGGTGCAGCCATCATGAGTGACAGGTCATTAGCCATGTACCAGCAGATCCAACAGGAACCCTGGCAGCTTAATCCAGGTTACTATCTCACCAGCACCCATTACCGAAAAGGAACACTCCTCTCTCAAATGCATAGAGCACACCTGCCACTCAGCAGCCATATATCAAACAGAAACTGCTGGCTTGCTAAATGTAGACAACCTAGCCCACTATTTCTGTCAGAAAGAGGCAGGGTTAACCCAATCCTCACAGTTATCACCAGATCTTCCCTACTCTTGGTTTATTCTCTATTGCACCTAGGTCATGAAGGGGTACCTGGTGGAGGCATGGCATGAATTATGGATTCTCCACCCAATGCAAAACTTTTAAAATCAACCAATTTCTTTCCTTTCAATGCCAGTCTACGTTATGTGATGTTATTTGTATTTATAGCGTGGACAGATACTCTGTGGAGTGTCCCGGCGCGAACCATGAGGAGTGAGGGAGCCAATTTAGATAAAGAGAAATGTTTTCAATTTTTTGAGGAAAAGAATGGGGTCCTGAATGCTACGGAGAGGAAGAGGCAGCGAGTTCCATGCCAGAGCAGCTTTCAAGGCCTGGGAACTGCCACCCATCCTCTGCAGTCCGAAACGGGGGACATGAGCCAGGAGTTCTGAGGTAGAGCACAGTTGTCTCGAAGGAATGTAGAAAGAAAAGTGCTTTTGTAAGTAAATTGGACCTGAGGCGTGAAGGGCACGGTGTGCTATGACTAGAGATTTGAACTTAACCCGTTCTGCTACGGGCGACCAGTGAAATGCGCGCAGATGTTGTCTCGCGCTGTTTCTAATGGGGATGTTAAAGAGAAGCCTGGCCGCCGCATTCTGAACTACTTGTAGAATATTAAGCAGGTAGCCCGGGAGGCCAACATACAGGGCAATGGTATAATCAATTCGAGATAAAATAAGGGCTCGGGTGACCGTTACTTTAGCAGCCATAGGAAGAAGTGGAAGTCATTTCTTGAGGGTTTTGAGTAGCCCAAAACAGTTCCCGGCTAGCTTCTTGATCTGGGTCGAGAACATAAGGTTCTCCTCAAACCAGATCCCAAGAATCTTAGCGGGTTGCCCCGTTGAGGCTAGAATAGCGTAATCAGACGGCTAGATTGTATCTCTAAACTGAGGGGGAAACTTTCCAAAAAGGAGGATTTTAGATTTCTCGTCATTGCATAGAGGCTAGCCAATGAAAAACTGTGGTCAGACAATTTTTAGCAGAAGACATGGTGGCACTCTCTGTTTAATTTTGAAATGAACATAGCTGTGTTTATTAAGCCAAATCACATTGAAAATAAATAAAACCTGCCTCTCACGCCATTATTATAGCTTTGTGTGGCATGAAATAGTCTAGACTGTCACACTTGTAGAAGTATAACGGTTAGGTGTTATGTTGGTACTGTCATTGGCAGCGTGGCAGGGGCAATGCGTGATGCAGGCTGCAATGGCTTTCTGAGAAGGGCCTTGACACTTAATGTTTTACTAATTAAGCACTGTTCAGATCTAAGCAGTTCTCCAGCAATAGGGAAGACTTTTGCATTAAAAGACAAAGGCAATAAGTTGAGGGGTGGAAGGGGGGTTCTGGATAAAAATCTTTCTTCCACCCCTTCTAAAAAATATTTTAATTGGCTGCAAAGGTTCAGAACTATCCTGTCTTTCATCCAGCAAGGAAATCAGCAGCGTTTTTCTGGTTATTCAAGCTAATGCACAAATTGACTATTAAACTTGCGAATTTGCAGGGTTCTCACAGGCAACAGGCCCACAGTGCAGAAATAAAAGTTCCACAAAGTCAGAGCAATGAATTGGTTTCAGGGTTATAGCCAAGCTGTAACAATGGCTAAGGTAAGTTAAGCACTTACCGCTGATTTCTGCTGAGCTCTGGAAATCAAAGTCCTTTCATTGTCCCAAGCTTGAGAAACTGAGTGGCATTATATTGGTAATAGTAACACCATCACTTTAGCCACGGTTACCAAACTCATAACAAATTGTTACATTGATCTTAGTGAATGCATCTAAGGAAAATATGCTGAGCAACAAAACATTTTAAAAACTTTTTTTTCCCACAAGTTCCGAGTTTGGAGCCACTCACATTATAGCTCCTAACAGCAGGATGGAGGATTTTCTAAGCCTAAATAGTAGACTAATGGACCACAAGCACAAATCCTCACATGCAGTATTCTCAGTTGCCTTCTATTTCCAGTTGAACAAATGGACAATTCTTGAGTTGTGTTTTGATGATTTGGTGGTGAATAAATACCTATTGAAACATGATTTACCAAACAAAACTGTAGGAAAGTGAAGCATGATTCATTGAGGCTGCTTAGGCTTCACTGCGCAATACTCTCAAAATACCCCAAAAGGGTCCTTTGGAGTCACACTAATAAATCCCTGGCTTAGTCCTGGTAGTGTGGCACAGAACAGTCAGGCTTTACTAGAGGAACATGCATGAGGCATTTCAGAGCACCAACATGGACAATAAGTAATTCACGTGACTCGAAAGAAATTCAACACCAATTAAAAAAATAAGCAAGATTTTATATAAATTGACAAACCAAAACAGACAATTGGATGAGGATAACCAAGTTATGGATATTCACCAGAAAGATAAATTAGTACATTTGACTCATACAAAAATTTAACGCTGTGGTCAATGTGGAAAAAAACTAGTCACTTGCAGGTTGAGTTCAGTGGAACCCACTGAGGGTGAAGTAGATGCGGGTTCCAGGTCCACGGTCCGACAGTCAGTTAAATTTTACCTGGCTTGTACGGCCCGGATGCAGAGTACTCTTTGCTGTCACTGGTGCTGAAGCAGGCACTGTGGGTTTGCTGGTTTTACTGCTCAGATGGTGCTGGTGAGGACCCGGATGCAAAAGCTCAACAACGAAGCTGCTGAGACAGCGGGTAGAAGGTGTTGCGGGGTTTCCTCACGGCACAGTGTGAAACAAAGGTGGTACCCGGACTGGCCACCAACAAGCCCTGGCAGCGGCAAGCTCAGCCTTGGGTTACTTTGACGTCCTGGAGTGCGTGGGGAAATGGTAGCTGCTTAAAACTTGTTGGAGATCCGGACTACGTTTCCCACATGGCACTAGACCATTTACTTTTTGGCAATCCCTCGGCGGACCCGATTGCCAGTGATTCTTTGGTTCCGGGAACGTGCTTAACCTGCAGGCTGCCGGGGACTAGTTCTTCTAGTCGAAGGGAGTTCTGATGTTGCCTTTGGCTCTCAGAGAGGCTCCTCTTTCCTTTGGAACCGGTCTCTAATCCGGGACAAGCCACAGAAATGCAGATGCAGGGTGGCTACCACAGGTGCAAGTTATCACACCTTTGCTTTGTGCAGATCCTGAAGTCGTAGACTTGGATCTTTTCTTTGTCCTTGGTTGCAAGTCGATCAGATCTGAGGTTCTGAATTTTTTTTTTTAACCGTTTTTATTGCAGCTCCAAATAAGCATTACATCTAATAGGATAAGTCCAGTTACAGCAGATACCTCGTCCCCCTTAGTCGAGCTCCTGGGTGGTATACACGATCTGAGGTTCTGATGCCAGAGAAGCCCCTTAAATACTAGATTTAGGGGTGTTAGGGGTGTATGAGCTAGTAGCCAATGGGCTACTAGCCCCAGTGGCTAATCCGCCCCTGAGGCGACACCTTTTCTACCCAGAAGCCTTGAGTCTGCCACTTTAAGAAAAAAGGCAGAACGCTTTTTTGGGTGCACAACCAGAGGTTATGTTATGAGTTTATAGAGCGCCTGGTTACACCTACTGGTGTGTCCCCGCGCTATTTAGTTGTGTCTGACACCTCTGGGAATCAGTGATCTTCCTATCATAGATAACCCTTGCCTATTGTGTGAAGAGCCATGTTTTTAGTTTTTTACGGAAACCACTCTCTGATGGCTCCTCCCTGAGGGACACGGGTAAAGCGTTCCAGCTTTTTGCTGCCAGGTAGCTGAAAGGTTGCCCTCCCATGCGTGCTTTTTTGATCCTTGGGACTTTACCAGATGTGTCCCCGTGGATCTTAGATGGCGTTCGGTCCTATACGGTGACAGTAGATTCTGCAGGTATGTGGGGCCATTACCCTGCAGAATACGGTGACCGACACATAGTGCCTTAAACGTGATGCGTTTCTGAACGGACAACCAATGCAATGTCTTCAGTGCGTTTTTGGAAGACGCCCGTCTCTGCAAGTGAGTTTCTGCATTCTGGATTGATTGTAACTTTTGCAGTCCCTTTTTGGTTGCACCCATGAGCATCACATTCCCGTGATCTAGTCTCGCTGTGACCAGAGCATGGATCAGGGTTTCCTAGCAGACATAGGTAGAATGTCCAGGGTTTTTCTGAGTATTTTTAGGATTCCGAAAACTTCTTCCTGTTAGTCTCTTGATCTGGGTCTCGAAAAACAGTTTGGAGTCTATCCATACTTTTACCTCAGCTTTCGGAGTCGAGATTGGTCCTAGAATGGTTGGCCACCAAGCTGAAGACCAGATGGATGGAATGTTCCCTATTATTAGTATTTCTGTCTCATTGTCATTTAAACTCAGGCAATTGTCTGCCATCCACCCTGCCAGATCTTTCATGCAGTCTGCAAAGCTGGTGGCTGCTTGTGCCGAGTTTGGGGCCAGGGTGACCACTAGCTGTGTGTCATCTGCGTATGACACAATTGCAACGCCATGTTTTTCTACAATCCCAGCCAATGGGGCGACGTATAGATTAAAAAGAGTTGGGCTCAAAATTGAGCCCTGCGGCACCCCCTGTGCTAGGGAAATGGGTTTGGAAATATATGCAGATTGTGACACTTGGAAGCTGCTGTCCTGCAAATAGGATACCATCCAGTCCAAGGCAGCCTCATCCCCACCCCCCTCTTCTGAGTCCATGCACTAGCAGCTTATGTGACACCATATCAAAAGCTGTGCTGAGGTCTATTAGGACCAGCGCAGTCGTCAGCCCTTCATCCACTCTCTTCCGTACTGACTCAGTAGCATAGAGCAGTGCCGTCTCCATTGAGTAAGTTGGTCTGAAGCCTGATTGAGTGGGATGTAGCAAGTTGTTTTTCTTTATATTTGCCCCCAGCTGTCTATTGACTACTTTGTCCGCCATTTTCAAAAAATAGGGAAGCAGTGAGACCGGGCGCAGATTTTCTGATAGGCTCCTATCAGCCGTAGTTTTTCAATGGGTGGACAATTGCTCGCTTCCACATATCAGGTAGCCGCCCTTCCTGGAAGTAGACTTCCAACAGCTGTTGAATGTACGGACGTATGTCCTCTAGTCCTGTGCAAATCACCTTAGGTGTAGCTGGGTCTTTTGGGGAGTCCGATCTTATACTTAGTGCTACCTCTTTCAACTCTTATAAGGAAGGACAAGAAAACTGAGAGATACTGTTTTCACCCCATTCCTGTGTTTGTTCGCTTTGATTTGTGCAGCCATTTCGAGCATCCTTGGGCATTTCTAGCCTTCTGGGTGTGTACGCAATCCTGACTATCTAATTTTCCTTTCAGCCCGGGACTCTCCCTCTGGGAGGAAGCCTGATTGCATATTGGAGGCAGTAGGTGCTTTGAAGCTCACTGCCTTAATGTGCCACTTCACTTACCATCCGGTGAGGGAGGGAGGTGACACCTCCCACCCAGACAGGCCTTTGTTTTTGCCTTCTGAGAGAGTTCATACCTCTTGGCAGGGGGTCCGATACCTTTCTTTGTGGCAGCAGCTGTAGGCTGAGGCAGCCAGGTGGGCAACCTCTAAGGTAGCACCTGGGTGCATGTGACATGAAATCTGACCTTTGAAAAAGATCAGGTTTGATGAGACAAGTTGTATGATACCCAACATGATATATTTCAGTGGAACCATAATGGGACTGGCAACCACCTCGGGCACCCTGGTGCCAGCCCATGTTAGCCTACGGGCCCCTGAGCACTTATAGTAGCCCCTAATGGAAGGGGGCTACTATAGGGACATATAAGCTTGCACTTACATGTCCAGACCATTAATATAATGTGCATGCCTCCTGGGCTCAGGAGACCTACCTTAGGGATGACTGAAATATATTAACAAGCATTGGCATAGCCAATAGGTCTCGCAATAGAAGAGTTTTACATTTTTCGTTTTGCAAATGGATGAGTGGCGTTGGTAATCACGATCTATATGTTGTGCTGACAGTGCAGCCAGAAAATTTACTGTGTAGAAGCGATATAGTCCGTGTGTGCGCACCAAAAGGTTACAGAGTCAAAGAGACCCTTGTTGTGCTTTTATAAAAATCCATTCTGTTAATGATAACCGTGAGTTTTACATGCGCTTGCGATAGTCAGTGCCAAAACTGTGTGTGTTTTTGTGTGTGTGTTCATGCTATCACAAATATATACAAAATGGGAAAAAAAACATGCCAGTGATGCTCTAAGCAGAGTGATAAACCCATGCTAAACCCATGCTTACAGTGAATAGTGGACACGTATGACGTGTTTGATAGCTGCCGCCCAGCAGCACTGTTTGAAAGTGGAAGTGTTTACCACTGTGCAGGATTAAAACCTATTAGCCCACCGTGAGCCACATGCAGGCGTCATAGTGAAAAGCCAGAAATATTTAAAAGTCCCTTGACCCAACCATGTAAATTCTGTGAGAAGCGCTACAAGGCTTTTATTTTGATCCGCTGTGCGAGTGCTTGCTATTAAAAGGTGCGCAGACTTCTATTAAAAATAATTGCCCAAACTCTGAAAGCAAACAGCTACCTCCTCTTGTAAAGTGAAACTAATTACAGTAATCTTACTGCATGATAACCGCCAAGTCTATTGAACGGCCGGGGGGAGTTTGAAATCTGCAGGCAGTCAGCGAGCTTTGTGCAGGGGTAATTTAAAGCGGCAGCACCCTGTGTATAACTGTGCGCATTGTTGAAAGTATCGACAGAGGGGGAAAGGTTTAACAGACCTGACATACCACCGCCATAAGTAAACCGAGGCAGGCAAAGGGCAGGTGGGGGCAGAGGGAGATACGGCATCCCACGTTTATTTATTTATTTTTTATCTGCAGTGGAGTGCATGTTAAAAAGCACGCATCCTTCGAATAACAAGCAGGGGGGAGGAGTAGGGAGCCGCATCTGAGGAGACAGAACAAGTGACGGTATCAGGGGAGCACGAGAGAGTAGGGGGGAGGAGAGCAAGAGAGGGAACGGGTGTAGCGTCGCCTTTGGGATCCACCAAACACATGCCAGGCGGAAGGCAGCAGATGGGGTGCCTGGGGCTTTGAAGTAGGGTGTCCAGAATTTCAAAGCCAAACAAGACGGAGGGCATTGCTGTGGGGAGGGGGTGGAGGAGAAATGCACACGGCGGGCAGGGGAGGGGGCGGAGCGGGGAGAGCGGCATGTCGGTGTCAAGAAGCCGGGGCCTTTGAAGTGAAGCTAAGCTTCACTTCAAAAGGTGTCGGAGGAATGCGGCTGAGGGAGATTGTGGCTGTGCACGCGCTTTTAAGCTCAATGCACATGCGTTTCGAGCTTAAAAGTCACGGGCACTGCAAGGAATCGCCACGATTCCTTGCTTCTTACTTAAAAGTTGTTTAAGCTGCAATAGGCTCGCAAGCTCGATGCGCATGCGCATCGACAGGCGAGACCTAAAAATAGCCCTGTGACCAAGCCACTCAGGGTGGGGGCAAAGTTGAGTTGGAACAATTTGCACTGCTTTTGCAGTTTCCAATGGCAGACCTGCTATTATCTGTTTACTTGGGTCACTCAGGGTGGCACAATCAGTCCCTCAGGATCTGGAGACCCTTTAACTCCCATGCCCTGGGTACCACGGGCACCACTTACAGGGGTTTAAAGTTCTTGCCAATTGGGGTTACCTTTTCACATACATCATTTTTAGGGAAAGAGCACTGGCACTAGGGCCCAGTTTGCAGACCCCAGAGCAGGTTCAGAATCATAACCATCAACATTGGAGAAAAAGTGTGGAGTTGACCTTACAAAAAGGGCACTTTCCTACCAAAACTATGAATGAATATCTTTATCTGCAGGGATGAACAAATAGTTTTTAATTTTATTCTGACCGACGGTTAGATTTCTCAAAGCCATGAGCTACAATTTGGAGTAGAATGCAAAGTTTGAGTCCAAGCATCTTAAACTAATGTATACGCCTAGTTTGACTTAGTACTTGTTACCACAGGTTTGCTGTTTAATACCACTGCAGAACTACTCAATGGTACTCATTCCGATGCAGATGGGCTGAAGTGAAACCGCTATAAATGTTCTCACAGGACACAGTGTTTAATATACTACAGTGGCGACCCACAATGTTACCCTGTCAGCCAGTGGGAGTATGGGTCGTTTCTGACCTGAACGATTGAAAAATACAGAAATATAATTCATTTGCTGAGGCTAAACTAGCTGAGATTTGCAGACACGGAAGGAACTCCAGCAGGGAATATGCAGAGGGAATTTGTATGTCAGGGAGGTTCGCCCTCTTTTGAATCATGGGCTGTTTCTTATTCCTCTGCTAGTTTTACTATAGCCTCTGGCGCTGGTCACGTTCAAAGGCTTGTTGAATTTTAGACTTTAGATCATGTTTGATCACCGCATTGACAGGTATTGAGCCCACAGTCCTTTTTCCTGTCCCCGAGTTTGAAATGTAGGTTTTTTAGGAAAGAAAAGTATGACATTTTAAGAGGTAATAAGGATAATCTACTGCCGACTTATGGCACCGCTGCCGGCTGTTTTATTTTCCTCAAAGAATATGAACCATGCAGTCTCTGTAACTATGTATTGAATGAAAAGCTAAAGCAGCCAGCGTGGAAAATAATAAAGCAGCCCTTTTTTCATAGCTACTACCCATCAAAAGGCGCTTGATAAATGAAGGACACTGCGCAAAATAACATGAATAACAAACAAACCTTTATTTGCAGTTTTGCCTTTGCAGTCTTTATATTTATTGAACTGCACCTGAAACCACAATGTGTTTTCCTCTTGCTCCACAGACTTGTGAGTACCTGTGTGTTTCTTATCGATCAGTGAACAGTCTGACTGTCCACACAGAGCCCAGAACTGGCGTTGAAGTCAGAGTAATTTATTGTTTCACTTTTGAAGTTGGTAATATAATGATTTCTTAGAGAGTAAAAAACGGAATTCTCGTTCCTGGTAAGCTTATTTTAAAAAAGGTAAAAAATAAAAAGCATATTTTTAGTTTTTTTTTCAAATTATGAGCATTTATTTCATATATTTTATGTACCAGTGATTTTTTTGGGGTGTACAAATCAGTTCTTGTTATTAAAGAGAGCCCCAATCCATTGTGTTACATTTTAAATTCAGAGTTTGTGCTTCTCCAGACCAAGTACTCTTCAACTATACTGGCTACCTGTATGGATAAATAAACCAGCCTAATTGCAGGTGTCTGCCTACAGTCATCATTAGCTGACTGTTGTCAGACATGTTGTCTACAATACACTATACACAGAGAGCTTTGAGTCATCCTCTTGCTAATGACTGGATGGGTTTGTTGTGTCTATCTCAGTTCACTGCTTCTTATTCGATGGATTGCCTTTCCATATTGTTTTGTCCCTCCTTTAGAGCATAGCTTGTTTACCACAATTTGTATTTGCTAACTTGTATAGTTCCACTGCTGACATGAGGAGACCATATCTTTATTTTCCGGTACCACACCATAATATTTATTAACTTTGGGGTAGCACCCCATGATATTTATTAACTTTGGGGTAGCACCCCATGATATTTATTAACTTTGGGGTAGCACCCCATGATATTTATTAACTTTGGGGTAACACCTCATGGTATTGATTAACTTTTTTCACTTTGCGAGGGATAGGCAGCTGCCCACTACCACCAGACCATTAGATTTCTGCAATTTTTTCTATCCAGGGCAGAAATATCCAACTGGTCAGGGTCAGGAAACAGCATTGCGCTCTCTGCCTCTTTGAGGAATTACCCCGCTGCCAGAGGGCATTGCGGTCCCATGTTTCCTGACCCTGACTGCTTGGACATTCCCACCCTGCGAGTAATGGCTTGACCTGGATCTTGCAGCCCTGCCTCTGCGGGGAATTTCCTCGCCGCCAGGATAGTTTACACTGAATCTTATTTTTCACGACCCCATAATGTAAGTTGTGAATTGTCGTGACCATACCTTTGCCTCATCACCCTTTGTACTATATCTCCTGATGCACAAGCATCTCTCATTTCTTGAGAATTGTTCATAACACCAGCGGAGTTTATCTTTCACTGTCTCGGGCAGACTATATTTTAAGTCCTGATGATGATCCTGTAATGTTTGTGGGTCGAAACACCATCGACATACTATTTAGACCCGTTTTAATATACTAGTTTGAATAATAGGAGCTTCATAATGGCCCCGATACACACATTGCACATTTGTGTCACCTTCGCCTAAGCCCTTTTTCTTTTTTTCTCTCATGTACAAAAATAACAGTTTTTAATTATTTGCTATTAAAACACTGTTTTGGCATATATTTTTCTTCTAAAATTCAAGAATTACTACCTTAGGGACCATAATTATCTTGAAATATTGACATTTACCCAGGTCCTTCTGGTTTTCTTGATCTCTCGTGCTGTGAAACAGTTTTGTTGGCAACAAGAATCAAATTTGACCAATGCTGTACAGCATTAGCATAAAGCAATGGCAACACTAATACGCAAAAAAATATATATATGCGAGGCCCATTGGCTTTGCCAATGTTTGTTTTGATAGATCTTTCCATCTCAATACAGTGAACAGAAACTTTTGTAAGAACATAGTGTATTTGCTGAAGCGGATCAATGCAGGGCGTCTGGAGAGCTGGGTGTTGTGTGCACAGTGAGCTAATGAGCCAGACTGTCCTCTTTATTTTTTAAATCATTATGCGGCGTAAAGGGGCATCTTTCAGCCTAAGTAATTATGCAGTCGCCTCCACAGGATTCTTCGGGAAGTATTCGCAATTTCTTTGTAGAGAAGTCTCCAGGGAAGAGCCTGTTCAATAGAAGTGTGCTGTGTAGTTATATTCTGCGTGTATAAATCATTCTATATAATACATTTATTTATTTTATTTATTTATTTGAAAGTTTTATAGAGTGTGAACAAGACCCTTGCGGATATCAGAGCGCTTTACAAACAGTGAGGTTACTTATACAACAAAGAGGTTACTTATACAACAAATAAAGCAGGTAGATCAGGTATACATAACATCTTGTGCAACGTAAAGCAATAAGGTGCAAGACAGAAAAAGTGCTGTTGAGTCAAGGCAATGGCAACTATAATGCCTAGGTTGTCTAGGTGGACCCTTGTCATAAAAGGAATACTGGTGAAGGTACGACTGTTCTCAGAATTTCCTTAGTCTATGTTAGTGTGGATTTATATATATATATATATATATATATATATATATATATACATTCTCCATATAGGGTTGATTACTTACATATATTACATAAGGTTCCAAGGAAATTGGTGCAGTAAAGGCACTGACGTCTAACTGCTGCTTCAGATGTCGGTGGAACCAACACCAACGTGCCATCAGTGTTGGTCCCACTGGCATCAAAATAAGACCCACCCATGGGGACGAGGGTACAGCAATCCCAAGTGGACATTAGATTTCATCACCAGTAAGACAAGCCAGAAGGTGCATCTCCCCCTAAGGAACCATCCGCCTCCCATGTAGAAACTACATAGGCGCTGGAAGTAGGGGTGCTGCAGCACCCCCAAAATAACCACACGGGAGTTCAAAAGGTGAATGAGCAATAAGGATGCTCTGAAATGTTGGTTTTATCTTGTAATGTTTGCTGTGTGCTCAAAGACGGAGATCAAATGTCAGGCTTTGTCTTCTGATAAATTGCTGCTTATTCTTTTAACATGGAGATTGGCGTTTACTTTTCTTTGCAAAGTAAGAGGATTTTGTAAAGTGAACTATGTGACAAGCTGGCTGGCATACAGGGAGTGCGAAAGGAAAAGCTTTAGGGGGCTATACTTTCTAACGCATAACAAAATCAGAGTACAATATATATATCATTACAATTATTATCAGTCCACAAGTGAGGTTGTTGACCCCAATATGAGTTTTACAGTGTCATCATCAGCACAAAACATGGTAGCAACCTACAAGAAAATTTGTCAAAACAGATTACCATACTTGAAAGTGGGATCTGTTGATGCTTAGGTTTTTCACCTATGATTATACAAAGACTTACTCAGGGTTTGATTAATTTTACATGCATAATATCATCCTGTTGAGTAAGAAAACTGCAGATTTCTTCTATTTCTATTGTAGTCCATACAAGCCTCTTTGAACTTCTGATCGCACTACAGGTGCTGTAGAATTTTCATATCTGCATATACTAGCATTCTGGAATTGGTAGATGCATATTATTTGGAATATCCTAATTCTATGTCTTTCTATTGAGGGGTTGACTTCTCCCATAGCATGCATGCATCCCCAAAACAGCAGCTTGTGCCACCAGACTGCTCCATGAAAAAGACGGCGTTGAGCGCTCACCAAAAGCAAGTACCTGTCCAGCTTCCCTTCTTTGGTCATTCACTTCTAACAATGACTTTTGCCATTTTTAGGTCGAGAATTCAAGACCTCTTGTATATACTTTAGTATATACTTATATGTGTATGTACATTGTGGGCTCTGGAGACAAGCCCTAGGACTTTTTTCTGTTCAACTGCCTCTATTTAACTGTCGTGATAGAAAACGACCAGCAGAGGTCAGTAAAATACCAGAATTCTTTCTGCCGAGGGACTTTCTTTGTTCTATTTTTTTTTGGTAACTGCCTCTATTTAACATTCGTGATAGAATACGACCAGCAGAGGTCAATAAAATACCAGAATCACTTTAGCATTCTCTAGATTCCAGTCCATAGAAATTGTCTTCCACGAGCACCCGTAGACAATATTTTTATCAAATCTTATATTTTCAGTGACATGACCACCAAAGGCCCTAATTTCATATTCAAAACAGAGCTTTGTACTACACCATTTCCTGCTGAAAGGCAATATTTCTCTCCATGTGTTCCCATACCTGGCGTGTCACGCAGTTTGGTGCTTACTTTCCCTCCATGTTAAAGAGCAGTCGATGTTTCAGCACCCAGCCTAATGTGCTGCATAGCTAAATACATTTAAGGTCCCAAAGGCGAGACCGATTGCATTGCAAATGCTTGTTTATATTACAGTAGGCTGGTCAACATTGATCCTTTGATGGCCTTTAGTCTGCACTTTATCTGCATGTCTATTTGGTATTTCTGCTGATCTCTCTCAGATGGGGCATGGACATTGGGACATTGTTTTCATAGTTTATCATGACGTAAGCACACATGCCCATAACACAGGCCCTTCAGGTGTTCCTCCTTTAGATGGGAAGTTTTTGGATTCACCACACAAGCTAAGATATTTCTTCCGGACATATACATGTTGGTGTTAATCAAGCTTAATGAATAGGGTTCTTTCCTTATTTTCAGATCTATCTTTTCAGTGTCCTGACATCGGGGGACCATTATACTCTTTGTATCAAGTCAAATGCTTCCAACGGGTAGGTCATCAATGTTGCCCATTTTTTGCTAATGCCGACAGATCACACTTGGATGGATGCTAATTTCTTTTGGCCCATTTCCTTGTGGGTTGCTACCACATTTTGCCCTGATGATGACCCCATAAAACTAATTTTGGGGTTGAAACGTCAACAACCTTACTAGTGGACTGATATAAATTGCAATGATACATTCACACACTGTACTCTGATTTTGAGTTGTATTGTTGAAATGGTATCAATTATCAGCCCCAAGTGCTGTATACACGTTCATCATGTGTACAGCACCTGCAAACTTGTCTCACCAATGTCACCAAATACTTTCACTGCGCCGTTTCAGTTGGAGCAAATACAATATGAATTGTTTATTTTGTCATATTGGTATCATGACTATACAGTGATTAAATTATGAATGTGTATTTTGTATCTTTGATGTACATATCTCACCAGTCAAAGAAGTTTAGGCTTAACATTCCTTCTGAGTGATCAATTGCGTTGCTTATATTGAAAAAATGTAGTGGCCATTTTGATGGAAAATGTGCTGTCTGTTAATGACAGTGCTGCCTCGCCATGCTTTCGTAATATATTTGTGACCGAGTGCTCCTAAATGAACCACTGCCTACAAACGACACCCTTACCATTCTCCTGCTAAATGGGCGTGGCTCACTTCCTTCACTGGCTCTTTGTGTGACACTTGGATTTTTCACAATTCCTATGACTTCAGTAATGTAACATTGATGGCTGCACCCACATTCTGAAAACTGTTCCAGCACCAGTGAGACATACTCCTTGGCCCTATGCAATGCAGGTAATCTCTGAGATTTTGAAAGCTCCAGATTGCAAGACCATTTAACTCCAGAAACATGGCGACTTGTTCCAGCTGGACCCTGTTGTCATGGTACAGGGGAAGGGAGTGAAGTGCCTAGGATTCGAGGGCGCCCCAAGAATTGAGTCCCATGCCTTGGAGACTCCATTGCATCTTTGCGTCTAGTCCATCTCCTCTTCTTGGTGCAGAGGCCGAAAGCTGCAGTCCCACAGTGGTGCAAGCCCCCTGCATGGAGAGGTCAAGTCAATCTCCTTCCTGGGTTCAGGACTAAAGTCTCGGATGATCTGGATACCTCATGTGGGTGGCCTCTTGTGGAGCCCTATTCTGGCATTGACTCTTCTCCTGACCCTTCCTCTACCCATTTTAGGCACAAGAAGAAGTGTATCCTCTCTAGACACCCATCCACAACCAACCCGAAGCACGGAAGGCAAAAATGAAGCCGAAGAACAGGAAGGCACTGACCCAGTCAGCCACACTTTCTCAGGAAGCCCCACTCCAGTCCTGGTGGGAGTTCACCAAGGTACGAGAGGTACACAGTACCTCGAATATCCTACCCTGACACCTGCCATTCTGGTCTACTACCCCGAAGTGCTGCCTTGGCACTTATTTTCCTGGTGTTCCTATGTGATTGACCCGCTATAAGACCAGTGGCCAAGACTCAGTCTACCCGGGCTTGGTTGCCACTCACACCCCAATAATGACATCTTAGCAGATTTAGTTGCACAAGTCAGCTTGTCTGCCACAGGGGATGGCACCCAGCTACACACCTCAAAGAAGACAGCAGTGGTTGTCAAATGGCAAATCCCATCTGATAGTCAAGAGCCCTGGCCATGCTGTGGTCTATCTATGTTCATTTCCTTTCATGAGCTTGGGCCCCACATGCACATCCCCAAAAGGCTACACCTGGGATGTGCTTTGGAACTTTCCTCCCATAACACAAATGTTTGTAAATTTGTAAACTGAACGTTCATCGTTAGGGCATCATGGAACCACATGACAGGGGCCGCATTACTCATAGTGCCCTGGGTCACGTGAGCCCACTTTGTGCGCACTGGGGCACTTTGGTACTACAGACGGGGCTGCAGATGCTTGTGCGTCCCCGTTTGCAATAGTGGTAGACCTGGGGCATATGTATGCCACGCTATCATAAGAGTGTGTTCCCTTATTTTTATGGGGGCGAGGTTTCATGCAAATGAGGGAATTACTTTGCCGTATTACTGATGTGGACACATAGGCAAACATCCCCTTAAGTGGTGCACTAATAGTGCACCAAAAAACGTTGGTGCACTGTTACTGTGCATGCAAACGACAGCCTTCTGGTGGTGGAAAAGGGGAACCCCTCATTTCCCTGCAGATGGGTGTAGTCACTCAATGCGTCCACTTGTAGGGTGGTGTCTCTGGGCCCACTTAAAAGTGAGGGTGGGTTGCGGGTCAAATTTCACTAAATGCTCTGCCCCCGGGGAAGCGCACGTTTGCAGTAAATCTTTAGGTAGTGCATTCATCGTGTGGGCCTCACTATTCTGGTCCGTGCCAGGCGCACCTTTTGAAGAGTGAAATGTGGCACAAACAGGGACAGGTAAATAATATGGGGATAGATGCACTGCTGGGTTCAATAGGTGATTTTTAATCCAAATGTAATATTGGTTCAATTATTTGAGGGTGCTCAGCCAGGTGGCGTCGAGTGCCCGGCGGCGTCAATAAATATAGTGCAGAAAGTGAAACCAGAAGGTCTCTGGTTTCATCCCTTAGATGGCACACACATGATTGTCTTATAAATAAAGACTTCCAGTCAGAAAAGTTCTTTGGGTATCTTTGTATTATACTTCATATGTTTTTTGACTTCAATGTTCCAAGTTATGTTATCTCATATTTTTCAATACATATTATGCAGTTTATTCCAATCAGGCAATGTGTATGTCGGAAAGACTGAGCGACGCATCAAAGTGCGCCTCACGGAGCACAAGTCAAACATCCGATTAAAAAACCTTAAGTCAGCACTATCCTCACACTACGTTGATGAAAGTCATAACGTCTCACAAATTAAATTCATCGTCCTGGAAACTATACAAAAAGTGGAGGGTATTGATAACAACAAAAACCTTTTGAAAAGAGAGAACTATTGGATTCAGAAGCTATCGACCCAGAAACCATTGGGTCTCAATGAAAGAATTGAACTGTCTTGTTACCTCTAATTATCTGCTCCATGTACTGTAACTAGTGATAACTGTGTGTCCCCATTACCATTTGTGACACTACCGTATCACACCTGCACTTTATCCCCCCGTTTTTTATCCACACACACGCACCTTCCCAATAGCTCACGTACTAGATACTGAACATCTCTATCCCACACGTACCCAGTTCGAACACAGACACATGCACGTCAAGTTGATCGCATTTTTCTTTTCTCATTATTATATATTTTTTCACCAAACTATAGCAATCCAGCTCCAAAGAACATTTTTCACCCGAGTAAACTTTGGGTTTATAGCACGATGTAACTATGCCTTTGTTACCATGTTCTCACATCCCGTTTTGAGGCTACCACGCAACAACACAGTCTTTTTTCAGTGTCAGTCACGCACCACGTGACCGGAGATTTTTTCAAAATACCGAAACGCGGGCAGGTTTTCCTGCACCGGCGTGTCTGAAGATTTACTAACGAACCGCCACATTCCTTCAACTAAATGCAGGTCAGTTATGAATCCCCGACATCTTTTTTGAACCCGATAGATTACACTTTGACACCACTGCAGTACGCTCTGACCACGTTTTTTCATATATTCCTTTCAGAACTGACGTAACATTGAAGATAGGCATGTAAGTGACATGTAATTATACCGTGTACTTTCTGTTCGCATCCAAATGATTTCAAATGCACATTGACATGATAACCACAATGTATAATCTGCTGTGTCATGAGTTGTTACATTCACTAGGAGAACAGTAATTTAGAGTCACATCACTATGATTTGATCCAGCATGTTGTTTTTGTATTGTTGTTATTATTTAGGACCCTGTTAGAAGCCATACTAACAGTTGATTACCTTATTGTTTTATAGTGTCTATTCCCTGACGAAGGGCATGCTGATTAATGCCCGAAATGCATTGGACTTGTAGTAAAGACATTGCCTGATTGGAATAAACTGCATAGTATGTATTGAAAAATATGAGATAACATAACTTGGAACATTGAAGTCAAAAAACATATGAAGTATAATACAAAGATACCCAAAGAACTTTTCTGACTGGAAGTCTTTATTTATAAGACAATCATGTGTGTGCCAGCTAAGGGATGAAACCAGAGACCTTCTGGTTTCACTTTCTGCACAAACAGGGACAGGTCACCCTATGTATAATAGGAGCCCAGATGTTTATTGTTACACAGTGGTGCAAACGTCATCAACTTCAGAAGCTAACTGCTGGTGAGAGAGGCTGGTTTGGCTTCATGTGTGACTGGATTCTTTTTAATCATTTTAATACTGCATTTGTACTATTGTGGTTTAGCGCTTTTCAGCGCTACCGCTTTGTATGTAGTGTGCTGATCTTAATGGGCACACCGGCTCCATTCTGTTATTGATCGCCGATCTCGGCGCAACGTTTATATTTTGATCGCCTCCCTTGGCGCAACGTCCTGTAATCTTACCTGCATATGTTTACTTAAATCTTGCTGTCCCCGGCTCCTGGCACCGATCCGCCACGGCTTGTGCCGTTTGCAGCGGCGGTGGCCATACGAGCGCACACTCACTTCCGCCCTGCATCCCCACTTCCGCCCTGCTGGCTAATTGGCAGGTGAGCGGTCTAGTGGATTATATTGTTGATCATATTTAAATCGAGCTTCCTGTCAGTCCGGGGCTAACTGCTGGTGAGAGAGGCTGGTTTGGCTTCGTGTGTGACTGGATTCTTTTTAATCATTTTAATACTGCATTTGTACTATTGTGGTTTAGCGCTTTTCAGCGCTACCGCTTTGTATGTAGTGTGCTGATCTTAATGGGCACACCGGCTCCATTCTGTTATTGATCGCCGATCTCGGCGCAACGTTTATATTTTGATCGCCTCCCTTGGCGCAACGTCCTGTAATCTTACCTGCATATGTTTACTTAAATCTCGCTGTCCCCGGCTCCTGGCACCGATCCGCCACGGCTTGTGCCGTTTGCAGCGGCGGTGGCCATACGAGCGCACACTCACTTCCGCCCTGCATCCCCACTTCCGCCCTGCTGGCTAATTGGCAGGTGAGCGGTCTAGTGGATTATATTGTTGATCATATTTAAATCGAGCTTCCTGTCAGTCCGGGGCTAACTGCTGGTGAGAGAGGCTGGTTTGGCTTCGTGTGTGACTGGATTCTTTTTAATCATTTTAATACTGCATTTGTACTATTGTGGTTTAGCGCTTTTCAGCGCTACCGCTTTGTATGTAGTGTGCTGATCTTAATGGGCACACCGGCTCCATTCTGTTATTGATCGCCGATCTCGGCGCAACGTTTATATTTTGATCGCCTCCCTTGGCGCAACGTCCTGTAATCTTACCTGCATATGTTTACTTAAATCTCGCTGTCCCCGGCTCCTGGCACCGATCCGCCACGGCTTGTGCCGTTTGCAGCGGCGGTGGCCATACGAGCGCACACTCACTTCCGCCCTGCATCCCCACTTCCGCCCTGCTGGCTAATTGGCAGGTGAGCGGTCTAGTGGATTATATTGTTGATCATATTTAAATCGAGCTTCCTGTCAGTCCGGGGCTAACTGCTGGTGAGAGAGGCTGGTTTGGCTTCGTGTGTGACTGGATTCTTTTTAATCATTTTAATACTGCATTTGTACTATTGTGGTTTAGCGCTTTTCAGCGCTACCGCTTTGTATGTAGTGTGCTGATCTTAATGGGCACACCGGCTCCATTCTGTTATTGATCGCCGATCTCGGCGCAACGTTTATATTTTGATCGCCTCTCTTGGCGCAACGTCCTGTAATCTTACCTGCATATGTTTACTTAAATCTCGCTGTCCCCGGCTCCTGGCACCGATCCGCCACGGCTTGTGCCGTTTGCAGCGGCGGTGGCCATACGAGCGCACACTCACTTCCGCCCTGCATCCCCACTTCCGCCCTGCTGGCTAATTGGCAGGTGAGCGGTCTAGTGGTTCTCTCCTCTTGTGTACTTCATGACACAATGGCGGAAGCGCAGCGGACGAGCGCAGCGGGAGCGCCGACTTCGCGCCGAAGTCGTGCCAAAGTCCTGCCCGTCTGCGCCCGTCCGCGCCAGCACGGGCTCAGGGCCCAGCCCCTCTACACAAACTCCTCTTTCTTACTCTAGATCCGCTCTCCTGCTGTTGCGGGGATCATTTTGCTCTTCGCATACTGTGTTAAACTGTCAACATGCCCCTATTGTTTGCTCCCACTGCTCCCTGGCCCTGGACTCTTTTGAATCAAGCACGGACAGTATATCGTCCTCGTTCTGGAACTTACCCTTCCCTGCGTGTAATGTACGTCCCACCTCACACAATTACTCTTCAGAACTGACCTTTATTAGCATTAACAGTAGATCGCTCTCCAAACATAAGAGAGATATCTTCGACCTCTTGGAGTCAGATCGTCCCGCTGCTCTGTTTGTGACCGAAACATGGCTTAATGATAGCTCTGGACCAGATATCACCATGGCTCTCCCCAATGATTATACCTATGTTGGGAGAAACCGAGCGCTTAAAGACGGTGGAGGAATTGCTGTCATTTACAAAAGAGAGTTCTTCTGTAAATGGGAAGACCTCGACTTCCCTGACTGTGAGGCGGGCCTGTTTAAATTAACTCTTTCCCCCCAATTTACCTTAACAGGCATCCTGATTTACCGTCCACCGGGATCAGTGAGCGGTTGGGCTACTGCACTTCCCGAACTCATTGCTCCTTTATTAGCACAATCCACTAATTTTACTATTGTTGGGGATTTAAATATTCATTTTAATTCTGTCTCGTGTGCTATTGCTCAACGCCTCTTACAAGATCTTGAAGCTCTTGACCTGCATCTCTATAATTCCGACCCTACTCATAAGGCCGGTAACCTCTTAGACCCTATCATTTCCAATCTGACGACTATTTCCTATCAATCCTCTACCCCTGTTCTTTGGTCAGATCATTTTTTAGTTAAATTTTCTGTTAAAATATGTGTAGCTGACACTCCTAGGCCAGACCTTACCCATAAAGCTAGCAGGAACTGGAAACGTCTAGACCTTGACAGATTTAACTCTTTTCTGGCCAACTCTACCCCGTCAGTTTCTAATATAACGATCAAAGAGCTACCCATAATTACATCATGGTTAACTACAGCCTTGGATTCCTGCTTACCTACCCAAAAAAATAAAACTCAAATTCATCACCCCCCGGCGCCCTGGTTTAATGACTCTTTACGTCTTGAAAAATCCAATTGCAAAAAACTTGAACGTATTTGGCGTGCAAAGTATAACCCCGAGCACAAAGCTAAGTATAGGTCCGCTCTTAAATCCTACCACGCGGCATGTGACACTGCTAGAGCTAACTTTGCCAACAACACCATACTTACGGCTCAAAACAGGCCCAAGGCCCTGTTTAAAATTGTTAAGGAGCTCTCTGGTGCTTCCTCAGTTCCGAAAGACCCCTGCTTAGACACTGCACAGTGTAACGCTCTAGCCAATTTTTTCCGGGAAAAGATAGACAAAATCTATGCCATTTTTAATTCCACTTCTGCCACCCCTACCCATGTCGCTCCCCTGGTTACTCCTCCCTGTTCCCTGCCTACCACTTCCCTATTGCTTTCTTGGGATCCCATCTCCCCTGCGCTTTTAAAAAAATACCTTCAGGACATTAAATCTGGCTCTCCCCTGGACCCTCTCCCCCCTCAAGTTCTGGGCTCCCTTGACCCAGTTCTACTTCACATTATTTTGGATGTCCTTAACGCCTCATTGGTAGAAGCGACTATTCCGAATGAATGGAAGCACGCAATGGTGGTACCACTATTAAAAAAGGCCAATGCTGATCCCAACAATCCTTCCAACTTTCGCCCTATTTCTTTGCTTTCCTGTTTCTCCAAGATTTTGGAGAAACATGTTAATTCCTTACTTAGCTCTTTTGTTGAATCCTCCAATTTTCTCCATGGATCTCAGTCCGGTTTCAGGGCTGGTTTCTCCACGGAAACTACTCTCCTTGGCGTGTCAGAAACCATCAGGCGCCAAGTGGATAATGGTGAGACGGTGGCACTCATCTTGCTTGATTTGAGTGCCGCTTTTGACACCGTCTCCCATTCCATCTTATTATCCACCCTGGAGGCAGTCGGTGTTGGTGGTACCGCCCTGGCCTGGATTGCTAACTTTTTGTCTGATCGCACGTTTCAGGTTTTTTCTTCTACCTCTGTATCATCTACCCTTCCTTCCTCTCACGGTGTTCCCCAGGGCTCTATCCTCAGTCCCCTTTTCTTTAACCTGTACGTAAGGCCTCTTGCGTTCTTGGCCGAACAGGCTGGTCTCACAATTTATTCCTACGCAGATGACACTCAAGTCATCTATTCACTTTCTACTAACAAAAACCTCCCTTCCTCCTCTCTCCAAATTGGATTAAAGCATATATCGGACTGGATGTTGAAGCACAAACTGAAGCTCAACGGGGATAAAACAGAGCTGCTCCTGTTTGGACCTGACACCTCTCTCTGGGGCCCTCACCATTGGCCTCCGGAGATGGGTCCCCTACCCATTCCATCAGTGTCTGCTCGCAACCTCGGTGTGATCTTCGATAACCAACTTACTTTCAAACATCATGTTGTGAAAGTTGCGGCCACCTGCACTACCATCATCAGGTGGCTGAGAAAGATCACTTGGATGCTGCCTAAAGACACCTTGAGGACTGTTGTCCAGGCCCTTGTCATCTCACGCCTGGACTATGGGAACATCCTGCTCTTAGGTGCTGCCAAAGAGGTAACCAGAAAATATCAAGTGGTTCAAAATATGGCAGTTCGTTTGATTTGTCACCTTCCCGCATGATCCTCAGTCACTCATCACAGGCGTAACCTGCACTGGTTGCGCATTGAAAGCAGAGTGCACTTTAAAGCACTCTGCTACATGCATAAAATCATGACTGATAGAGCTCCGCGCTATCTTGCTGCTCTAGTCCAGCAATATGTTCCCCCTCGTACACTCAGGTCCTCGTCACAAAACAAATTTAAAATTCCACGCATCAACAGAGCCAAAATGGGTGGCCGCTCGTTTGCCCTGCTGGCCCCATCCTTATGGAATTCTCTTCCTCAACCCTTGCGCACGGAATCGTGCTTTCTGAAATTCCGTAAAGGAATAAAAACATGGCTTTTTAACAACTAATGTCCCTCCCTCTGTCCACCGTTCAGTTTGCCCTAGCGCCGGGAAACCTCCGGGTAGCTGTGCGCTTAATAAATGTAATAATAAATAAATGTAATAATAAATAAGGATGAAAGGCTTAGTGGGCTCACTGGGAGTCAAATCAGTGACCGTGAGGTCAAATATAGAATCTGGAGTGTTTCCAGTAGTTTACCGAACCACCAGCCCTGACATTCCCAAAGGGATAGACCATCGACACACCCCAAACAACACATCCAAGGGTTGTACATTGGAACAATCCATGCCTCTGGCAAGAAAAGTTTCCACTGCTGTATTGTCTTAATTAAGTCCCCATTTACAAACATGAACCCCACATTTACTATAAGATGTGCATAATTCCCTCCCACAAAGCAGTGACAGTCCCAAACCTCAAACAGCACAGCCAAGGGTTGAACATTAGAATCTTGTGTGCTACAGGAAATAGCCCAGGGCACGCCATGGGCTATATCCATCCATACTCTCCCACAAGCATGGACCTCACATAAAATTCACCAATGAAGCACACATGGGCGCTGCTCTGAAATATTCTCCTCCCACAGGGAAGAGCCCTGACCGCACCATGGTAAGCCTCTTCGCTGACTCTCTCACAAGAACCGCATGTTCTTTAATATCTTTAGGAGACAAGAGAAGGGTTCTGCTTTAGAACACTCCTCTTTGCAGTGCATGGCTGGGCCTACATACCTCCAAAGATACAGAAAAGAATGGCGCCTGAAGCATTGCCTCCCGCAGGGAAGGAACCGACCCACACTCCTTCTTCAGGGTAGAGTTCTACGTATGGTCAAGTTGTGTCTTCTAGAACACTCCTTTCTCAAGCTTGAGCCTCTCATGTTACCTTCAAGAGATCATGTAAGTTATGTGCTGTGGACCGTACCCTCCCCCTAAGGCGGCCACTCATGGTATGCCTCTGGTTTAACACTCTCTCTCCTAAGCATTGGCTCTTCCGACACATCTTAAAGAGACAAGACAAAAGTTGTAGTTTGCAACAACCCCATCCGCAGTGAAGGGATTGGCCTACACAACTCCATGGGTACAGACAAAGTAAAAGTAAAGTAAAGTCCACATTTGTAAAGCGCACAATCACCCGTAAGGGTCTCTAGGCGCTGGGGGGCCGTCGGGAAGATTAAGCGAGCTATTGCCCAGAGTCACATGGTGCTGGGCTAACCTGCCGCCGGAGCCGGGGATCGAACCGTGGTCCCCAGATTCCAGCGTCAGTCGCCCTGGCCGCGGCGCCACACCTCTTCCACGGGTGTTGCTGTGACCTTCCTTCCACAGGGAAGGCACATTCCACCTGTCTCCATGAGTTTTGCACTTGGTCACTCTCTACACATCACACTGCCATGTTGTGTGGCTTTATTTCGTCCCTTTTCACAATCCTAGGCACATATACAAATCTCCATGAGATGAGACAAGAGGAGTGGGTACCACATCTGTAAACAGTGCCTTGTGTACGCTGTACCTTCCCAGTAATATTTCCCCAACCCTACAGCCAATGCTACCTCTCAATAGGCTACAGTTGAGTTGAAAGGTCTTGCACCTAAGAGTTAATCAACAATAATGGTGGCCTAACCTACCAAAGGGAATACTAGATGAGTGGATTGACTGACAGCATTAGGCTAGGGATTGCACAGTGTATCGGGATAAAGCGGTGGCTTCCAGTACGACTACGATCCAGCAGTGAGGACCGCGACAAAGAGACCTCTGTTGTCGATCTGCATAATCTTATTTCCGCATCAGTTTCTTTCTCTTCTTCCCTTGATCTTTTGCGGGAAAGAGACTGGAGCCTGCTCTTCCACTGAGGGATCAGCCATCTTATCTACAGATATAGCCCAGCTTCAGAAGCACTAAATGAACACAGCTACAGCTTAGCACAGTTGTCCCAGCAGAGATGGGCTAATCACTTAACTAGGCACAAAGCCCCTCTCAATAGGCTTAGCAGTCCTCGGACTAAGAAGAATGTATAATCTTGGAGCGCATCTCTGGCTGTCCAAGGCGGTCGCCCTTAAGGCAATGGGGTAACCCAAAAGGTACTGGACCTGGGTGTCGTACGTTATAAAAAAGACAATGGTCCAATACCTCTATGATTTCTAAACTAAATTGATCAGTGATCATTCATTAATTACACAAATTTGGAGCATATACATTAATCTGCTCTATACATTTTATGAAAACATTCAATACAATCATAAGGGCATAAAGTAAACAACAGTTTTACACAGAATAATGATTGTAATCCATTATCTCTTGGTCAAATTAAATACCAATGTTTATAACTGTAACACATTACAGCTAAAAGTGGTTGCCCCAAGTGGAGCGTGCAACATAGCAGAAGGGTGCAGAAAAATTGTGTAAAGTGATTAAGGAGGAAAGGAATTTCAAGAGATAGTGACACAGAATATTCAAAAAGATTCGCAACACAGTGACGGATCCACAATCATCCGACCTATGGAAACCTGACCACTGAAAATTTAAAAAAAATTATTATTATTTTCTCTATCCCAACGATGAATTGCCCAGCAGCCAAGCGTGGTCTGAAGAAGGGCTTTCGAGCTCTCCGTTGTAGCACAAGGCCACGGTAGCCACAGGCAATAACTTGCCAGTCTAGAAACAAGGCCCCCCCAGGGGTCATACTCAGTTCTGGAAGAACATATTTTAACCAGGGGTCCTTTCTACCTGTCCACAGGTGGCCACGCTGCGTAGCCCGCCGCCGTGAAGGCTAGACACAAGGTGATCGATCTACTGACTCGCGAATATATTTTCCCTGCGAAACAGAAATACAGGTTAAAAAATCAATGAGCGAGCCTCTACCGCATGAGGCGAGCCAGTTTAATGAACCACCATGTCCCAGAGCTGACATGAGCTAGGTTCTCTCACCTTTAAATTATTCTACTTGCCTTTTGATTAAAATAATTCCTCGGTATAAAATTCAAGATCTTTTCGTATTCTCCAAGTGTGTCTTCCCTAGCTTGGAGCTAGGATGCATTTCACTGCTACTGGTGGTTTGCAATACTTTTGTTGTGGACAAATGACAGCCTAGAACTAAAACCTATGTATCAGTAAGACTGTTCACCGCTTTCAACAGAAGTATCAGGAACCCAGTGAGAACAAAGCATGGATATTCTTTGGGGTCACCAAGTGTTGTGGTTGGGACCCCAATGGTTTCTGTAGCCACCGCTCTACTCAGTAGATTCAACCTTCAGACCAGAAGTCTCTTGTGTCCCTGGTGCCCACGGGAATGAGAAAAAGAGGGCTTCTGTGCTACAATGCCTTCCTGTAAGGAGCAGTATGGTAATAATAGAAAAGTAGGGGTAATCGGGAGTTCCAGCTATTGCCTCTATGGCACTCAATGTGACTCCTGCAACTGTCTTTTACATGTTTCTGAAAGCTATTTACACTACTTACGACGTGGGCTTTAAATTAGGCCTGGGCAGTAAATTCCGTTCCGCTCACGGAATTTGGGTATTTTCGCGTTCCGCGTAGAACGCGGAATTGCCGAAAATTCCGCGATCTGCGGCTCCGCGGAATTTCTTGCTTGTTCGCACTTTTAAAATGCGTGTTCATGAGATATTTCTCCCCGAGCACGCAAACAGCGTTCGTGAACAGGAAAAAAGCATTGCGAAAGGGCGGAGCAAGCAAATCCGCATGTTCGCTGAACTTTTGCGTGCTCACAGATATTTTTTACCATTCAGCGGAGCTTTGCGTAGCGTGACTACGCAAATTTCACCACCCCAACTTTAAATATACATTTAATTCTCTCAGCATGATTAACGGTGATGTGACATCATTTCTTGTGATACCGTAGGCGGTTAGAGGGTTTTTGATGTTCTTAGAATACTCCTAACAGTGGAGTGAAATGGCTCTCTTGCAGAGGGATGATGGTCTAGCTGGGGAAAAATCAGGGTTCACACACTGCTTTAAATGGGAAGGTGCGATCAGGTACCCAGTTCTCGCCCTTCTTTAATTCGGAAGGGGTGGCACCAGCACTTCTCACCACTACTGCTTTTAATGGGAGAGTACCGGCACTTCTCTGCATCAAATGTGTTCTCTGGGGCAAGGGGTACCGGCATTTCTACATTTCAAGTACTTGGTTCATATCATCCTGGGCCAACGACTTTATATTTTTGTCTCAGTCATCCTGTCCGCTCCAATCTGGAAAGGTAAGAAACAGGCTGTGGAACAAGCATTCCACATTATGTAACATCAAACCAGATTGGCAGGTCTGAGTCACGTGCCTGCCTGTCCATGAAACTAAGGCACTGTTCGAATGGAATGTTGCTGGGGGGTGTTATGGCTCCTTCAAAAGACATAGTTCACAGAAGAAGGGCTTCCAGGCTCTGAGCTGCATCACACCCTGATCCGGCTGCCTCGGATGGGTTATTCTTAGACGTGTTAGCAATTTACAGTTTTCGCTATTGTCACACAGTTCTCAAGAAAATGTCAAAGATATGGCAAGGCGACATTTAGCAAACAAATGAAGGAATATTAAAAAAAAAATAATGCTCAATGTTTGCTGTAGCTTTGCTATAAAAAAAAAACCCAATCTGTTCAATTCAATGCGCAGGATTGTCGTGATTGGTCGGCTTGTTGCAATCAAGGGACAACCTGAGAGTCCAAAATATGTTCTTCCTTTTTATTGTACTATAATTGCATTTATCTAGCACTTGTTACCCTTCAAGAAGTGTTGAAGTGCTTTATGGCCAGTAGCACGCTACTGCGTAGCCCAAAGTGAGTGGTTAATCCAGTGGTCATTAATAGCTGTAGATTTATAGGTTATTCTTATGCTCTGAGGAAACTGAATAATTTCACCCCCTTTCAAGTGGCGGTGTATTATATTAATAAAGGATTAGGTGTAATTATTAGTTTGAGTAAGTGGAAAAAGAAAGGTAAGAAAATAGGGTGGTGGAGGTTAGATATCGTGCGATAGCAAGGAGAGGTTAAACCAAAAGAGACCCCGTGATTTATGGGAGGGGTGAGTAGATAGGTTGTGGTGTTGTAGGAACAGTTCCCCTAAAGGAAAGTGTAAACTATGTAATGAGGGGTAAGGTCAGTGCACTGAAGTTTAGTAGAGAGTAAGGCACGTGCAAGGATAGCCTAAACTTAGATGCACCAAGGAATACAGTGGCTGGAGTGTAAGGGGAACATCAGTTAAACTAGAAGACAAGAGATAGATTAATCCCTAGCTATGAATATGGCTGTTTTCACACGGGGTGTTGATTTAAATGATTAGCTAGGATGCAATCCGAGGAAATGGAAAGAAAAGCTGAAAGGTGATTACCTGTGGGCAGGCGGTCTAAGTTGTTCCGCCTTAGGTTTCTTGACCTGACTCCAAATGGCAACAACATGATTTGTTCTCTTCCTCATAGATATGAAACATCATCAAAGCGGTCCCTTTAAACTTGTTTTTTTTTTATCATGGCGTTTGTCTGGAAAGTGGGTTGTGATGTATGTGTGTTGAGATCTTGAGAGGACAATCACTTGGGGTTGCATTGATCATACTGTTATGTGCTTGTTTGAGAAAGATGCAGGGTGTTGAATTCCTAGGAGAATGTCTTGCTCTCTGATAGTAGGGCAGCTTGTTAAGAGTTTCTGCGGACTTAGCACTTTTCTGGATCTTAAATGGTCCTGGGACTGTGAAAAGAAAGTGAGAATAATTTTTTGGATCACATTGGGAATAACCAGGTCTTAACCATTCTTCTGAATGCTATGTGAATGGCACTGGCTCTAACATTTGCTAGGAAAGGATTTCAATGTTGTGTTGCGCAATGAGAGAAGGTACTGCCACCAATGTTTTTCTTCTTATCAGCAGGAATTACTAAGCATGGTGCCAGTCTAGAACATACATTCGTGGGTTGGGAATATTTTGTGTTTTTTGCTTGAATTAATTTTGACCCTTTGCCATTAACAGCTGTGAGCGATGCAGTCGTTTGAAAGAGGATTTTCTTGATAGTGGGAACCATTATAGATTGTTCATGACCAGAAAAATGTGGGCTTGTAAATTTACATTTGGAAGTAGACTTGCCGCTGAGATCTGGATTCTTTGGAGCCTTCTGATAGTTGAAAGAGGAGTGCTGCGGCATACCCATGAGCATAGTCAACCTTTGAGAGGATGGGAAATATCATTGCTTGTAGCTTTTGAGGAAATCCAAGATGTGGAAAGATGCGTCTAAGTGTTTTCATTATCTAGAAGGTAGATTGGACCAGCCTGTCCACTTGAGTATTTATAGAAAGTGGGGAGTCAAGGAAAATTCAGAGACTTTTTTACATTTGTGACTATTATTTGGTGCAGTTCCCAATTCATCTGGCCAGAAAGACATAGGGTCGTTTTTTCCAATCATTGATTTCCTTCGGGATCACGTTTGCGCTATATAAAACTTTAAAAATAAAATAAATAAATAAATAAAATTGCACGTCAGTATTTCAGCTTCAAGACATAGGTGACTGCACATCATTCATTATTCTAGGACTATGAGACTGGGGTTCTGTGTTGATGGTCCTACGGGTTTTCCAGTTTAAGATATACCGGTGTCATCTGGATACTTGTAGTAGGTGAATTGGAACTGCTAAGATTTAGGAGTGGTTTCATTAATATGTTAAAGAGTAGAAGTGAGATGACAGATCCTTGTAGAAGGTCTGATTTTGTGGAGCAGGGATCTGAGGAGAATGTCAGGGTGTGAAGCTGATAAGATGCTTTTATAGGTAAGAGGAAATCAAGTTGAAGGCTATGCCTTCTACACCAACCTCTTTCATTCACATATGTTTCATGGTGTACTGTGTCAAACGTTGTTGAACGTCTGGCCAGGAGTGGTAAATCAGCAACACCTTTATTGCTGGTAGTCCTAAATTGTGATCAACGCAGATTAATCTTTCTCCCAGGACGGAATCCTGTTTTGCATCCTGTTTGGCAGTCTGAGAATAGTTTGTTTTCTTTCATGAATAAGTGGACAAGTCAGCCCTGGTCGTCCCTGGGGGATAACCAGGAGTTTGATCGGTCTGCAGTTCACTTCTCTCCATCCTCCCGGGTTTAAACGCCAAACCTTCCAAGGAACCGTGAATATTAACCTGACCGCAGAGACCGAGCAATATGACTGATGCCCGGTGGAGCTGCCTAGACAGCTATAGAGGAGATCGGCTTTGGTTCACCCCCACCGGCTGGCACCTACCCAGCCGGACATTGGACAGTGTTTTCCTCGTCTCTCCGCTGTGTCTCCTTTCCTCCCCCTGCCTCCGACTGTGTAACATTATTTTTTGTATGTCATTGTATTTTGTAACCCTGTAACTGATGTTACTTGTAACTTATTTGTCCGCATGTAAAGTGCTTTCATACCTCCAGGTCTAGCCAGCGCTATATAAAACTCAAGTAAATAAATAAGTTAATAAATAAATAAATAATATTTTTGATAGGGATAGATGCTGAAAATGAATGAAGGATCTTTGTGGGAAATGTGTGGAGAGTCAGGGTCCAAAGGAAAGCCGCCTAAGCTGCTTCCTTATAGTACGTCTTCAAATTCTGAGGTTTTCACATCTTGGAAGGCTGGTACAGATGGAGGGTGAATATACGTTGTGATTGTTGTTGGCTTAATAAGACGGAAAGGAGTTGTTGTTTCTCTTAGTTGTTAGATAAAATCCAGTGTGTCTGCTTTATTTAGATAGTGCATTGCTAATTTATTGCAAATGTCTTGTCAACGTGTGGAGGTTTGACAGCTCTGTGGATTTCAAAATATTGTTTGAATTGTATGGATTCCATGGCTGATCATTTGCAATTGTTAATCCTGCTTAAGTAGTGGATTTTCTTTCAGCCTTCTTTCTGTATGATTTGTCAATTTTGTTATGTCTGTGTAGAGACATTTTGTCTTGTGGCTTTTAGCACTTGAGCCATCTGTGTTGAATGCTCGAGAGTTGTCCTTTACTTTTTTTCAGCTCTTCGTTTATCTAAGGGGGCTTTAAACATCCATTTGTAGAGTTTTGCCATTGAGTTTATTGTTTTCAGTTGAGTGTTTATTGTGAGCTGTGATTCCAACGTCTGCATGGTTAGTTTGTTTTATTGTCTATAGGTTCTAATAGGTTGGTGGGCTGTAGTTGATATTTTATTTGGGATTTTGAACAAGAAGCTGATGATGAGTCTACATGTGAGTTTGATTGAGTAGTGGTTACTTCTGGGTTGGCAAAATTTGCATCCAGTGTATGGCCTTCTATCTGGGTGGGTCCAAAGATGATCTGATGTAAGTTGTGTGTATTTAGACCTGTTGTGAAGGCGCATGGTTGAGGAATATTGGGTTTATCAAACCTGATGTTTAAGTCCCAAAGTATAGATATATTGGACAGTTTTGTTCATAGATTTGAGACTGTGTCAAAGAAAGCAACTGTAAAAGCTCCATTGTTAGAGTGAGGTCTACAGAGGAAGAGTAAGTGACAGGTGAACGTGGGGCTGGGATGGCATCTAGCAAGAAGGGCTTCACAACCTTGTGTAGTTATCTGTTCCAACTAGAGGACAGTTATGGTTTCCCTACATACATGTCTTCTTTTTTTCCTTCATGATCATGTGTAATGGCTTGATAACCAGAGGGGACGGCTTCAGGCAGTACCGAGGCCACGTCTTTTTCAGGTTTCAGAGATAAACAGTATGTCTGATTCTGTAATTGTCAGAAGGACAAAGATGTATTTATTTTTGCTCACAGAATGGGCATTTATGAGAATAGACATTCATAAGTAAACATTTAAGATGTGATCATTTTCATTTGAGAAAGGAAGGCTATGTGTCCGGATTTTTGTCAGACTGATGCATTGTGTTCTTTGTGGATGTCTGGTTACTACTAGCTAGGATTTGTTTTTTTGAGTATGGCCATAACGTTGTTCTGAAAATTCTACAGGATGAGGCGTGACATCTTATTTTAGAACTTTTTAAAGAACACAGTGTGCTCTAGAAACAATAATGAGACAGCAACGCAGGTGTTGGACAGCAGGGAGTACAGGAAAAATACAAAATCAAAGGATTGTTCCTACAGTGTAGTCTGTGCATGAGGACACAGATTACACACACAATATACCCAATGTGGGCTGTGAAGGCAGAGATTTAATAGAAATGGCTTCTTGTCAACAACACATTTTTTTTGCAAGTATTGCAGCAGGCACACTCCAAAAGAAAAAACACATGTAATTTACATTATTTTAGCAAAATCACACAGGAACAATGACTGCATCACGCATGGAACTATCCGTGGTCAAGCCTGCCTCCGTCCCTTCCAATAAACAATCCAAGTGATGAGCAACCTTGGGACAGAGCGACTACGGATCAGAGGGAGAGATCGCGATGAAGTCAGCCTATGTACCCCTCCCTAGTCCCCTCCTCACATGCCCGCCGCGAGGCCTACATACGTGTGGGACTACATTGCAGAAAAGACTTTGAGCCCCTCCCAAGTTCTGATATTGCGTACTCTCAACGGTGGCAAATGGATCTAATCAAGGCACGCCCCACTTATAGAGGCTGTCCCTTGAAACCTCAGGGTAGAGATGCTACTTATGAGATGACAGCCATGTCTGCTGAGATCATCTGCTCTCTGGCATTAATAGATCTTACTAGATGGTTGGCTACCAGAAAGTAATTCTGCTGGTGCTGCCACCTCCTGAGTTGTAAGGGCTCCGGGCAAAGAATCCAGGGCCACACTTGGGGCCCGATGTAGGTAAATTTTTTTACCACTTCTTAAATACAGATTCATACCGAATCGGTATTTAAGAAGTGGTAAAAAAGAGGAGGGCAGATGTAGGCAATTTTATTTTTATAATTACCGAATCGGAAGGAATCGGTATTTACCGATTCGGTAAATACCGAATCGGTAATGCCCATTGATTCCTATGGGCATTGAAGCCCATAGGAATCAATGGGCATTACCGAATCGGTATTTACCAAATCGGTAAATATCGAATTTTGCAAGGGGGCAGGGGGTGTCACTTTGACACCCTCTGGCACCCCAATTACATGTGGCACACAGACATAAGGGCATGTCTGTGTGCCACATGGTACATGTGTGCATGCACAGATGTGCATGCACACCTGGATTCGGTATTTACCCACCCAATTGGATTGGGTGGTAAAATACCGACTCCTAAAGGCCTGTGGCACTGTTTGCAGTGCCACCTACATGTGAGATTTACCGAATCGGTAAAATTACAGATTCGGTATTTTACAGAATCGGTAAATTTACTGATTTGGTAAATTTACCAATTCTGTAAAAAAGGTCCCCTACATCTCAATGACCCATTTACTGGTCGGTAACGGCCGAATTCGGCCGTTACAGACCGGTAATGGCCATCTACATCGGGCCCTTGGTCCTGCTTATTTCCATACCACATGGCAGCTGTGTTGGCCATGAGCAGCTGCACCAGCTTCCCCCTGATGGATAAGAGGAAGGCTTACAGGGCCAGGTGGATCGGACGAAGGTCCAGAACATCGATATGGAGCCGGCTGCTCTGATCTCTACATCCCTAAGGTGTAGCCCATCAGAGATGCATTTGTCACAACCATGTAGCCCAGACTGACGCAGGTCTGCCACCACAGAAGATCCTGAGCCGTACTCTGCGACATCTGGATGCAGTCAGAGAGTCAGCCCTAACGCTGGGCGCATTGAAACCTGAGGGTCCACTGCTAGGCACACATACGCCATCTGATGTTAGGCGCAAGGTGAATGCACGAGGCTCGGAGTTCAAGGCTCACCAAGACGAAGGATTGAGCACAAAACACTGGGATCACAACCTGAATGTTTCGGACGTGCTGCGATAGAGAAAAGGCATTGAACGTCATCATGTCTAGGACTGCCCCAATAAAGGCAATTCTCTGCATGTGGCCGAGGTAAGACTTTGGACGTTATCCAGAGGTGGTCTACGTCTGACTGTGGTAAGCCTGCATTGAGCAGTCAGTTACTGAAGTATGGAACATATGTATCCTGACCTCACAAGGTGGGCAGCGACCACCGCCAGAACGTTCGTGAACACCTGAAGGGGCCATGGTAAGCTTGAAGGGAAGCATGGCAAATTGGAAGTGTTCAACCCCACAGTAAACCGCAAATAATACCTGTAGGACTGCATGACTGGTGCAAAAAAAATGCATGCGCTGCAGGTCCAGAGACAGCATCCAATCTCCTGGATCCATAGCTGAAAGAATCTGAGACTGGGTAAGCATTTTTAATTTGTCTTTCCACAGAAGGCATTGAGGGGACGGAGGTCCTGTTTGGGCATGAGGCCTCCGTCCTTCTTTATTTATTTATAAAGTTTTATATAGCGTGAACTTGATCCCGAAGTATATCAGAGCGCTTTACAATTTGAGGCAAAGGTAACAAATCAAAACATGAGTCTAACGGATGAAGTAGTAGTGCAAATGAACCTTCTTTCCTCTCTCTGAAGCCAGCAGCCACCTCATGGCACCCTTGACCATCAAAAGGCTGACTATTTGCGTGATTTTGTGCAATGATCTGCTGTGAGTTGCTCTGATGTGAGGAGAACGAGCCAAGGAAGACCAGAAAGACCCATCTGTCTGATATGATGGAGCTTCAATCGGCAGGGAAATGCCAAATCCTGCCCTCTACCAGCTGAGTTTAGACCTGTGATGGCAAGTTCAAGCAGCTTCTCAGCTGCTGCAGCGGGAGAGGAAGAGTTAAAGGAGAGCTGTCAATCCTTGTACAATTGGTCCCAGCCGCTTCTATGACCTCTGCCCCAAAAGGACCGGGCCTGTTGCTGCACAGGTTGGTAGACCTGGCATTGTCCGTAAGCTAGCACACTGGAATAACCCCAACATTTCCTATAAGGTTGGTGGAATTGCTAGGTTCGTGGCAAGAGCCTTAAGGATCATGCTCGACTGTCCTTAAACTATTTGAGCACAGAATCAATATTCTCTCCAAACAGTATAGAGCCATCAACGGGCATGTCCATCAAAGACGCTAGGACATCCCCTGAAAACCAGGTGGATCTCTTCTGAGAACTACACTGATGTCATTCACGCACAGTTTGTTGTGCCCAAGTCAGCACATGAGACATATTTTGCCACATCCTGGCCATCATGGAGCCAGCTAGGCCTCCAGAATAGCTGGCAAGATCTCAATTGCCAGGTCTCATACATGATGGGTGTACCTTCCCTAAAGGCACACTGCGTTGTAGGATCTTCAAGCTAAGGTAGCCGAAGAGAACATCCTCTTTTCGAAGGCATCAATTAGTTTCAACTCTTTAATGCATCTCACAGGAAAATATCATTCTTAAAGGTGCAAGAAAATATAGTATTGGCTTTGTGTTACTGTAACCTGAAGACATAGTTTATGCATACAAGGGTAACTAAAAAATAAATAAAAGAAAGGATAAAGAGTGGCAAATGAAAAAACAATGACAAAGTAAATTATTGCACCATCAGCCATGGCACTGAGGTGCACTTATTTTTAGGTGGGCATGCATACATTATCATATGTGTTTATTTCTTTTTTCATTATCTTCTTTTCATCACTTTGGGCTGGTAAAACCCCTTAACCTGTCTGTTAGCATTTCACACGAAGATAAGTGTTAGTCTGTACCCTTCTGATTTAAACTCAAAAACAGCTTTTACTCTGTCTCTGTCCCTGGCACCTTCTGCAAGGAGTCAGTGTTCAAAATCCTTGGTGCAATCCTCCTCCTGCCGTTCGCTGAGTTGATAGGTGCTCTGAACATTCCTCTGTGAAGCCTATACATTCTAAGGATATTGCAAGTCACCGAGGAGTTCCATGACCATATTACAGAGGGACGAGGCCGAAGGTTTGACCTGGATGGCCAGTAGCCACATGAGGGAGTGCAGGTCTAACTCGAATGGCTTCTGGTCTAACAAGTGATGCTGATTTGGGATATGAATAAGGGTGAGTTGAGGTCGGTTGGTGAAGCAAAGGTGGATCAAGCAGTTGCTTTGTATGCTGGTTGGTGGTCAGCAGTTGAATTACTATAGTGTGGCTGGAGGGGATAGGTTCTAAGCAGAACGCTGCAGGCCGTTGTTAGGGTCATTCGAAGGTGGACATGTCCAGGTGAAGGAAAGGCATAACATGGTGCTCTATAACTTGCTTTTAGTGGAGTGCTTGCTCAAAGTGTGTAGACGTTTGTAAGCAGCATTTCTTCAACAGCGAAAAAGACAGGAGCCGTAAAGCCTCTTACCATGGAAGCGTGAAGACTAAGAAAATCAATGGGTACCTTAGAGTAGGCAGTTTACCAAAATGTGCACTAAAACAGATTCACTTCCAAAACTTTGTTGGGTGTTCAAGCCCTCAAGTTAGCTCAGTGAGTTAAACACCCTCCCTCCTCTTCTCTCAAATTGCTGTTCCAATGTGCATGTCTGGTCTCGCATGAACTTTTGCTCATCTTTATATGCTGGTCTTCCAAGATACCTACCTATTCAATACTCATGTGTCCATCTTTTTTTAGGTCTCGTGACCTATCAATGCGCATGCACATTGAGAGAAGCGAGACTATAGGGCTTTAAGCAAAGCTTACCTAACTGTGGCGATTTGGTGCTGTGCCCGTGGCTTTTAGGAAGCGCATTGACCTAAAATGCGCGTGCACATCACCAAATCGCCGTCTGTTCCCTCAGCCGCACTCCTCCCACACCTTTGAAGTGAAGCTTAGCTTCACTTCAAAGGCCCCGGCTGCTTCACACCCTCATGCCGCTCTCCCCGCTCCGCCCCCTCCCCTGCCCGCCGTGTGCATTTCTCCTCCCCCCCTCCCCACAGCAATACCCTCCGTCTTGTTTCCTTTCTTGTTTTTCTTTCAGGTGAGATATCTTTTCCATCATTTGCGATAATACAGTTCTCATATGCATTTTTTAATTATTAGCAGCATATACACAGGCGCCCCTTCGGCGCTTTTGCTCTCAACCCCTACTATCCTGTCAGCCGCATCTCTATAAGTTACTCGAAGCATGGCCTGACATGTGCACAGCTTATTCCGGCACCACCATCCTGCCAGAAGCTTCTGCTTTGTTCGCCCACCGCATGGCCCTATTTGTGCACATTTTACTTTCGTGCATACCCTTATCCGCAGCCTCTCCTTCCCCACTTCTGCCTTTTCGGGTCTCGCGCTCACCGCAGACCCCTTCACATGGCTCACACCCACCTTTTTTTCAGGTTACCATGCCATTCCCCACCTATCCCCCAGTCATTTCCGGGTAGGACGCGTGCACCCAGTGGACTCTCGGCCTTGGCCCGCTTATTCTGCCAGCCGCTTCTGCTTTGGTCGCCCACCGCATGGCCCCATTTGTGCACATTCACTTTCGTGCACACCCTTACCCGCAGCCTCTCCTTCCCGACTTCTGCCTTTTCGGGTCTCACACTCACCGCAGACCCCTTCACATGGCTCACACCCACATTTTTTTCAGCTTACCATGCCAGGTTACCTCACTCACCCTCAACCCCTCACTCACCCTCAACCCCTCACCCTCACTCACCCTCAACCCCTCACCCTCACTCACCCTCAACCCCTCACCTTCAACCCCTCACCCTCAACCCCTCACCCTCACTCACCCACCCTCAACCCCTCACCCTCACTCACCCTCACCCACCCTCACTCACCCTCACCCACCCTCACTCACCCTCAACCCCTCACCCTCACTCACCCTCACCCTCACTCACCCCCTCACTCACCCTCAACCTCACTCACCCTCAACCCCTCACTCACCCTCACTCTCACTCGCCCTCAACCCCTCACCCTCACTCACCCTCCCTCACCCTCAACCCCTCACCCACCCTCACTCACCCTCAACCCCTCACCCTCACTCAACCCCTCACCCTCACTCACCCCCTCACTCACCCTCAACCCCTCACTCACCCTCAACCCCTCACCCTCACTCACCCTCACTCACCCTCCCTCACTCACCCTCACTCACCCTCAACCCCTCACCCTCACTCACCCTCAACCCCTCACCCTCAACCCCTCACCCTCAACCCCTCACCCTCACTCACCCTCAACCCCTCACTCACCCTCAACCCCTCACACTCACTCACCCTCAACCCCTCACCCTCACTCACCCTCACCCTCACTCACCCTCAACCCCTCACCCTCACTCACCCTCAACCCCTCACCCACCCTCACTCACCCTCAACCCCTCACCCTCAACCCCTCACCCTCACCCACCCTCACCCTCACTCACCCTCAACCCCTCACCCTCACTCACCCTCAACCCCTCACCCTCACCCACCCTCACCCTCACTCACCCTCAACCCCTCACCCTCACTCACCCTCAACCCCTCACTCACCCTCAACCCCTCACCCTCAACCCCTCGCTCACCCTCACTCTCATTCACCCTCAACCCCTCACCCTCACTCACCCTCACTCACCCTCAACCCCTCACCCTCACTCACCCTCAACCCCTCACCCTCACTCACCCTCAACCCCTCACTCACCCTCAACCCCTCACCCTCACTCACCCTCAACCCCTCACCCTCACTCACCCTCAACCTCACTCACCCTCACCCTCACCCACCCTCACTCACCCTCACTCACCCTCACCCTCACTCACCCTCAACCCCTCACTCACCCTCACTCACCCTCAACCCCTCACTCACCCTCAACCCCTCACCCACCCTCAACCCCTCACTCACCCTCACTCTCACTCACCCTCACTCACCCACCCTCACCCTCACTCACCCTCAACCCCTCACCCTCAACCCCTCACCCTCACTCACCCTCAACCCCTCACCCTCAACCCCTCACCCTCCCTCACCCTCACCCTCCCTCACCCTCACCCACCCTCACTCGCCCTCAACCCCTCACCCTCACTCACCCTCACTCGCCCTCAACCCCTCACCCTCAACCCCTCACTCACCCTCAACCCCTCACCCTCAACCCCTCCCTCACTCACCCTCAACCTCACCCTCACTCACCCTCACTCACCCTCAACCCCTCACCCTCACCCCCTCACCCTCACTCACCCTCAACCCCTCACCCTCAACCCCTCACCCTCACTCACCCTCAACCCCTCACCCTCACTCACCCTCACCCTCACTCACCCTCAACCCCTCACTCACCCTCACTCTCCCTCACCCTCACTCACCCTCACCCACCCTCACTCACCCTCACCCTCCCTCACTCACCCTCACTCACCCTCAACCCCTCACCCTCACCCACCCTCACTCACCCTCAACCCCTCACCCTCACTCACCCTCAACCCCTCACCCTCACTCACCCTCAACCCCTCACCCCCTCACCCACCCTCACCCTCACTCACCCTCAACCCCTCACCCTCAACCCCTCACCCTCACTCACCCTCACTCACCCTCAACCCCTCACCCTCACTCACCCTCAACCCCTCACCCTCCCTCACCCTCAACCCCTCACCCTCACCCACCCTCACCCTCACTCACCCTCAACCCCTCACCCTCAACCCCTCACCCTCACTCACCCTCACCCTCACTCACCCTCAACCCCTCACCCACCCTCACCCTCACTCACCCTCAACCCCTCACCCTCACCCTCACTCACCCTCAACCCCTCACTCACCCTCAACCCCTCAACCTCCCTCACCCTCACTCTCAACCCCTCACCCTCACCCTCACTCACCCTCACCCACCCTCACTCACCCTCAACCCCTCACCCTGAACCCCTCACCCTCACTCTCACTCACCCTCACTCACCCTCAACCCCTCACCCTCACTCACCCTCAACCCCTCACCCTCACTCACCCTCACAACACATATTGTGTTACAATAGGTGTCACATTTGCGAAAGATAAAACTATTGGCATTGTAATAACAAAGCTATTATATTCGCTATTTTCAAAACAAGCACACAAATAAAAAATGTGTCCTTTACAATACCAATAGCTCAAACTTTCCTAATGCGAGACCTATTGCATTGCTGTGCTTCTCTCCCCTGCTGCACTCTCCTGCTCTCTAGAGATGTGGCCTAACGACCAGAGCTGCCATCTAAGTGACGTAAATACAAAACATGTTGCATTCCAAATGCTATAGGGGTCACATTCGCGAAAGTTATAACTATTGGCATTGTAAATGACAAAGCCATCAATTTAGCAATTTTAAAAACCAACAAATAAATAAAATATGTCATTTACAAGACCAATAACTCCAACTTTTCTAATGCGAGACCTATTGCATTTCCAATGCTTGTTTCCCTTCTTAACTATCTAACTGACCTTTTGGTGGCTGCGCCCCTTCCTGCATAGCTTTGATTCCATGTATGTTACTAAATGGATGGCTTGGCAGTTCGGGCTGGACTGTTCCCATGAGGCACAGGGTCAGACTGATTTGCATATAGCCATGTCTGAACTGGGGTGGCGGAGTGGGCTAAAGAACGGTGATGGATCAAACCCAGATCTTTTGACTGGGTGTGAGTGTTTGATTGGTTCAGATGCTCCGTCCATCACCACCCCCTTTTGTACTACTAAATGGATGGAGGGCAGTAGCCAGAAGGCAGGAGACCTGTTTTTAGACTGCACCTTTATGTCAGTAGAGGAGGTTAAAACTCACTATGGCATAGATTGGGGACATTTTTGCAGCACACAAGCATATCCCACCAGGGCACGAGTCAGGGGTACACGCTGGTGGACGGCATCCACCCACTATTTTCAAGAAGTTGGGCCCCACTGGTAAAGATGCTGAATTCCTCCTGGTATAATTTCCAAACACCAGGACACTTTCAGCAGCTCCTGCACGTTGTTATCTGCTTTCAGTCGCAACAACGTGCAGGCGGAGCTGCAGCTCTCTTATTTCTGACTCCTGCTGGGCCCTTAACAAAAGCCGAGTCTGAGGGGTCATCAGGCCTGCTTTAGTTGGAGACTCCTGGCTGGCAGCAGTCAGGAGCCTCACACCTGATGCAAATGCAGCAGAGGGGAAAACAAAGGCTCACACCTTGTTAGCACCCCACAAATACTTGAGAGGCAGCTTTTCACTTTGTTCCGGCTCTGTTTAGGAGATATGCATGCACTGTAAGAATGTCAGATGTGTTGGTTTTTCCCAGTATTTGCACAAAATAAATAGCATTTATATAGCTTACTACCCCTGAGGAGGCCTTGTAATAATTTAAATATCACAATTTTTTCTTTTAAAGCACTATGGGTAGAGGACGCTTTACGCTGACAAAAGGTAAAATTGGTTTATGTGAAGCTTACAAAAGTGTGAATCATCTGCCTAAATTTGGAGGGTTTGCAACTATACCGAAATATGCTCCAATGTACTCTTGATACGCCTGCTAAACATATATGTGAGGACTTACGATCTGATGTCACCTCTTGTGATGCCACTTGCGGTGATGTCACACACCGTGATGCCACTTGCATACTGATTAATTAGGTTAGTCCCCCCACTTCTTTTTTTAGGACTTGCGCCTTGTATCCCACAAGATTTGGACGGCATTCCCGGATCTGCCGGGTGAGTCCCAAGTCCAGCAGGTGTTCCTAGAGCCCGGCTCCTCCAAAGGTACTATCCCTCAGCTAAATGCTACCCTCAAGAGCGACAGGCAGACGAATGTTGCACCAAGTCAGGCTGCATGGGATGGGGAGTTGGAGACCCCTCTCATGGATGGAGGATGGAACAGGGCACTGACATAAGTCTGAGATGTAGCCAGCAATGCCCGATTCAAAACTGGTAAATTTTTATTACATACATGGGTTTACCCCAATGCCACAGCGCCTACATAGGATCTATCCGAAGCGTCTGGCGAGCTACACTCGGTGCGGGGCACTCCTGACAAATTTAGGACATGTTGCACGGGACTGCATGCAGAGACAGGAGTTCTGGGACGAGGTACTACAGGAGGTGCATAGAGTGACAAAGGTGACTGTAGAATTGACAGCCCGTCACTGCCTGCTAGGACTGCTGCCTCTTCCAACGAAGGGTAAAAAATGGGGTACAGATTCGCACAGTTGGGACTAGTGCTTGCAAAATGGTGCATAGCCATACATTGGGCTAGCTAGACCCCTGCAACTGTGTGTAAATGGATCACCGACTCCCTGGAATGGGCAGCAGTGGAAGAACGTAGGCTTCGGAATGTCCACCCTGATAATGCAGAGTGTGATCTTGAGATCGGGGGGAACATGTTGGTCAGGCTGAGTATTCAGGGGGCACGGACCGGGGTGACGACTCGACCGGGGTGACGACTCGGACCCGGACACACCAACGGCAGACGATGCTGATTCCTCTGTGCTGTCTAGGACTGTGACTGAGCTGGATGAACAAGCACCCTACCCCCTCCGCCCAAGATCCCCTGCGCCCTCCACCAACAGTGGGTCCCCTTAAGAACGGTTCCCCTCTGCTCAGTGATCCTTATAAGACACTGGAGTGAGTGTGTTTGATGTTGGTCTGAGCCTCTTGTTCCCTCGCTTCACCTGGGACCCCCCCCCCCAACTGTTTTATTGACTTACCTGATAATGTCCAGATGATCCATGATAACACGCTCCTGCATTGTTTTTGTTGTGTATATTGTATAAAAATTGAATAAAAAATAAAAAATTTAACACCTTAACCGCGGCGGCAATTTTGCCGCGGTGCGGGCGTTCCATTGAGTGGGCAGGCCATGTCGGCCAACGGACGTGCGGAGGCACTACGGAGGTATTGCTCGCGACGGCCGTTGGCCGACGGGCGCAATGAAAGGGTTAAACTATCATACTCTCCTTATCCAGCTCAACTTCGATGGTTTCTGCAGGCACCAATATAGGCCTCGCTACCTCTGATTTATTTCCATGTATTTTTACAGTGTCGCTCCCCCATACCGCCATATTGGAGTTCATTGTTCGGCTGCACCCCAACTCGCTCTTTCAGCTCTGGCTCTCTCTCTTCTTACCATTTCTCCATCTCCATGGGCCTTCTTGCACTTTCTTTCACATTACCTGCTCCGCACCTGCAGGTCACAAGTTCAAATGGCAGCAGGGTCCACCTGGGTTTCCACCCTTCAAGGTCAGCACATTGATCACAATTACACTGGGCAATAGTAGAGCACAATTTACAGGACTTAACAACAAAACTGTGGTACTAAGTATTACATTACCCTAAATGATTATTTAACGTGGGGTGCTTATAGTAACTTTCTAGAAAGACAACTGCTACAATGCCCTAACTTTTGGTCTCCTAGACACAGAACGTATAACAAAGGTTTGATTGAAGCTTTTCATAAAAGGTGAGTTTTTTGTTCTTTTACAACCCTCCATTTCCAAAGAGTACTCCTGGAGCTTGTCGTTTCCCACAGCGGAGGTACTCTAATTCTTGAATAGTGATATTTTAGCTGCTGGCATTATAATGTAGGAGAATGTCGTTCTAGTTAGACATTTAGGGGCAATCCATGCCAGTGCAGAAGATGGATAAGTCTGTATAGTGATGTGACTATCTTTTAGGGTTCCTTAGCTTGGCATTACCTGTTGACGGATGTTAAGGGTGATCTATAGGTGGTGTGTGATGCTTGTGATAGGGCGGTGCAAAAGCTTGCTGGTCTAAAGCACTTTAGCTGTAAATCCCACACCAAAGGAGACTAAAGGATGTGACACAATATCACAGCGATGACCCAGCCTCAGAACTCTCGTGTTCTTAGGAAGCCCTCAACTGATAGACCCTGCATGGATGGCGTAGTGCCCTCTGGCCCACCTCCACAGGATTAAAGCAACGCCTATGGAAGTCAGCTGCTTGGAAAAGGTTAGAGTTAAGAAATGGACCTTGGGGAAGGGACAAGTGTGGTTCCAGCATTTGTTCTCCAACACTTACCATTGTCGGAAACTCTCTGGCCCGCTGTGGAAGCGGAGGTTTCATGCATGCTGGCCAAACTACCCAGAAGGCTTGACTCATCAAGCAGTGCAGAGGTTAACCGCCCACCCTGCCCCTCTGAAACAGAATCTTTGGCCGGGCGAAGGCTCCAGCAAAGTAGCATCATAGCATCGGGGGCAGTCAAATATCAAACTGAGGTAAGGATCAATCACCCGGGCGAAGATTGAAAGGATCTTGATTTGTGAGTGGGGCCTTGTCCAGAAGGAATGAATTAAGCAAAGGAGTGACAGCAGTCAGAGGTCACAGCATAGACGGGTATGAGGCATGCTATTGGGTATTGCTATCCACCAAGTTCAGTGGAAGGTATCCACCTTTGTCGTGCAAACTGTGTGGATCGAGCACCAAATATATTGGGGACATGTAATGGAGTGTGAGGAAAGGACCATCCAACAACAACAATTATGGCAACCTTGGTGGAGTTGTAAGTTTTGATTAGGGTCTCCTAAACAACAGAGTCATAGACTAAACAAACCAACCACTGGCATGCCTTGGTCATTAGTGTGCACACCACTCTGAAATGCTTTGCTGAGGCAGGATGGAGATACCCACAAAACAAAGATAGTTTGGCTGCGGGCTTCCACAAAATGGCGTTCTCAGATGGAGTGCAACATAGTGGTGTGGAGCCCGAACAATGGCATTTGTCAAGGAAGAGGTTATATATTAAGCAAAATACGTGGATTGAAAGCTGGGCGTAGTACTTGACGGGTGTGAACAAAAGATGGGATCTGGCCAGGGAGGTGAGACACCTAACAGGAGGAAAGGCTGACACCAAAAGAGGGTACGGACAGGGCCGGACTGGTCATAGCGGGCACCGGGCAATCCCCCGGTGCGCCGCATGGGTGGGGGCCGGTTTTGGGCGTTTTTGTTACAGGCCGAAATCGGCCCTGTACCAAAATCGGCCGAAAACCGTCCCCGCAAAGAGCTCGGCGGCACCTCCAACCCCAAATCATTCCCCCCCCCCCCCCCCCCGAATGGGGAGGGAGGGGGCCGGTCGAGCACTTTGCCAGGGCCGGTTGTGGTTCCCAGTCCGGCCCTGGGTACGGACACCTGTCAATCATGCTGTGATGGCCATTAGTGGACGGTATTAACCCGCTCTTTTCCTGTGGAACCAGAAGACATGTTATGTAATCCTGACTTTGAAATTCAGATTGTGTGATCCTGGGCAAATAACTTTATATTTATATGCTTCGCATTGGCGCTAGAAGTAGAGGTGCGGCAGCACCCCCCAAGTAACTGCACTGTTATTCAGCAGGTGAATGAACAATAAAGATGCCTTTACGTTTTGTTTTTATCTTGTCACATTTCCTGTGCGATCAAATTCCAGGCTATGTCTTCTGACAAATTTCTGCTTATCCCTTTAACGTGGAGACTGTTTGCGTCTCTTTCTTTGACTGCAATTTTGTAGGATTTTGTAAAGTGAACTATGAACTATGCGACACTCTTTCCTGGCACATATGAGCGTGAAAGGAAAGGCTGTAGGATGTCTATTTTTTTCTATCTCACCACAAAGTTTAAATACCTGTAAATGAAATGCACACATATTTCAAAATACATCACCTGTTAGAAAAGCACAAATTATGCCTTTTTTTTGTAATTATGAAGTGTAACGGGAATAAAGGTTTTAATACAATCAAGATACTTTAGTCAGTGATGTGCAAGTGATACTCGCTGAAACCCCACATATGATCTATTGTTTGTGTCTTATGTAGTTTTATCAGAAAGACTGTGTGTTTGTGCGAATTTCATGGCCATTTCAATTGAAAATGTGCTGTCTGTAAATGACACTGCGCTGGCACACTATGCTTTAGTAATATATTTGCAACAGGGTGCTCCCATACGCACTAGAGGATGCTACTGCACCCTTTCCAATCTCCTTATGAATGGGCGTGGCACATTTGCTACATTTATTCTTTGAGTGAAGCTTGGACATTTCACAATCCCTATGATTTAAGTGATGTAACTTTGATGGGAGCCCCCCACTCTGAAAAAATATTCCAGACCCGCTGATCCCTCCTATAATAAAAAAAAAAAAAAGGAAGAATCGTGGTAAGTGTTATTGGAAAAACAGACATTTATATCGGCTGTGTACACTTAGGCCCACATGCATCAAACCAAAAACCGGTCGCAAACGGGCAGATTCTCAGAATCTGCCCCTTTGCAACCGGTATTTTTCCATTTGGGATGCATCATCCCAAATGCAAAAATCGCAATTTAAGTAATCTCTAAATTGCGATTACTTAAATTGCCATTGCATTTAAGGAATCGCAAATTGAGATTCCTTAAATGCAATGCATTAAAGTAAAAAAACTAGCGATTTTGCTAATAGGGGGCGCAAATTACCATGAAGTTGAACTTCATGGTAATTTGCAAAAACTTTGAAAAATGCACTAAAGTGCATTTTTCAAAGTTCCATTTTACACACACACATGGCCTTGGGGCATGTGTGTGTGCAAGATGTACTCATATGCAGATTTCAGGGGTGCAACAGGGTGTCCTTTTGACACCCTGTCACACTTTAAATTGCATTCGTAATTTGCGATTCTCTAATTGAGAATTGCAAATTGAGAATGTCTTCCCTTTCATTCCTATGGTCCTCTAGGCCCATAGGAATAAATAGGGAAGTATTCCTTAATTGCGACTCGCAAATAATGTTTAGAAATCGCTACTTTTTAAGCGATTTCTTCATGCATAGCCTTTTGCTATTCCTTATTAGCGAATCCCTATTTTTTGCTAATAAGGAATTGCAAATGGCATTGTTGATGCATGTGCCAGTAAGTTCCTTTTTGATTAACCTGTTCTGGTATCAGTTCTTGATTTTTCATCAATAACATCTGGGTGATGGCTGTAGGCACATTTCGTAAGATTGCATACATCTACTTTAATAAACAACTCCAATGTGCAACCAGAATGAAGACACAAAAAGAGAAATAAAGAGAGAGTGATTTGCATCCAAGATCACACAGAGAGGCGCAAGCGACAGAGATGGAAGCCCGGATCATACCACTCCCAGATACTTAACCCCAGATTGGGCCCACCGCTTCCTTATCAGCAGGGCCGCGTCCAATTCCCTGTTTAATCAAAGACACAACTTAAGAGCGCGAGCCTGCTCGCGGTAATCGCTGACAAGCCAAGTTTAAAGAGCTCTTGAGGGGTGAATTGACTGAAGCCGCGGGACACGGTCGGCGACAGTGTGGAGGGCGAAGATATTTCCAAGATATCCGCACGCCGGCTTCTGGAGATTAACAGGAGGCTCGCAGAGCTCTGCAGACTCATCAGAATAAAACCTGGAGCAGTCGATCACGGCTTGCCAAGGCTCGAGTCCCTCTGAATGCAAAGAACGAGGAGGCAGCACATGTGTTCCAGGTGATAAGTTTTATTGCAGCAGCAGGACGCCATTTTGATGCGAGCTTTGAATGCACTCATTAGCATAGGGAGGAGAGCAGCTCTTAAACAGGCAGCGTGGGGGGAGGCGAGGAGTCTGCCCTCCCTAACAGAGTGTCGCTGGTGGCTACCGGGGACGGATGTATGACGATACAACGAGGGCCGTTTCAACGCGGTCTGTTAGATCACGGTTTTCACAACGCAAGTCGTTACATCGACTCGCGCTGGAGGGGCGCTGGACTTAGGAATAGTGTAATTACTATTCCAACTCCAGTCTACGTACAGTAGGGAAGGTGTTGGAAACAGTAATTCCTTAGTCTACAGCGCCCTCCAGTGCAAGTCGATGTAACGACTTGCGTAGTGAAAACCACGATGTAATAGTACCACGTTGAAATGGATGCGCATGTGGCTAGGGAACTGGTCACATGTTCTATGGTGGATGGAGTGAAAGGCTGGCCCAAAGTGATCTTGGCAAACCTACCTAAATGTCATCAACCAATTACATCGGAGCAGGAGAAGGTGTTTAACCACTAAAACTGCGTGCACAGCAAATTTGCCGATCTGCCACAACTCATTATAACAACAATACAGTTTAAAAATGTATAGACTTTCATTCAAAGTACACAATACAAACAAACATACATTTCAAAATCCGAAAAAAACAACAGAAGCAGTCTGCAAATGGTCAAAACTTCATTCCAAGCTGTTGGAATCACCCACTGGCTAATAACGAAAAGATGCAAAGTCAATGATTCACCTGTTTCTTTGGCCAGAGACTGTCATGGCAACAAACAAACATTGTCGTCCTACTTTTCCTCCATCCCGCTCTCCTAAAAAATGTGGGTGAACTTTCAGGGCATGCCCATTTCTTTCTCCTCTTTTGAGGGGACCACACTGGGTTCAAATTGATCCATAATGTACATGGGGGCATCTCTCTTTGAACACGAGAAGACTACTAGTCGTTGGAAAGCCCTCCAACATCGGACGCGCTCTTTCAATAGGTTGGCTAAATCAAGTCATCAGGATGCCACAGTTCCAGTCCTGTGCTCTCTCTTTACAAGTGGTTGAATTCTGGTTCTTGTAGTTTGAAAACCAAGTCTTAAAACTGCAGAATTCATCGGAAAGCGCATGTCTGGCATTCGGGTGACTTGGAACCCTAGGTTCTTTTGGGATTACCGCTGTATGCACCCCAACAAGGCTTGGCTGTTAAGTGTCTCTATGGTTTAGTATCAAAGAAACTTTGCATTTCTAGTCGATTGAAAAGGAATGTTGGCCCTTGTATGTGGAGCATCAACGCACCTACACAGTAGAGTGCAGCGTCAGAGAGCTGCACTCTGGGTACGGGATACAAACCAAAACATGGGAAGATGGTCCTTGGCTACGAAGAGGTTCACCTTGAAAAAACTAAGGCCAGATCTTTAGACTGGGATTACGTCAAAAAGCAAACGAGCAGGAAGCTGTGCAAAGAGAAGTGGGGCCACCAACTGACTTGTCAATGTCTAACCAGTGCTTCCTTATGAAGGCCAAGGGAAGGCACTATGTTATCATTCAAGAAGGATCTGGAGGAGTCCAGATCAAAAGACCAGACAAATATCTTACAAAATGGGAAGAAATGCATGAGACACAACCACCTTTTTGGCAATATATAGGGAGGCACCCCTGGAATGATTTAGCGATTCTTCCGGCATACAACCACACAGTTGTTCTGGTGAGAACGCAATAGCAGCCCTGATCTGTAAATTTGCTGTGTGAGTCTGGCATTTCCTACAGAGAGGCTTCAGGCAGCAAACAGACTTAGAAAGAGAAGCTTGCTATTGTTGCAGGCAGAATAAAACGTAGCCATATCAACAAAAAGCTCTATGGCACAGGATCATGCAAAATGGGTAACACAATTATGGCAGATTCCACGAAAAGCTCCCTTATGAGGTAGGCAGACTAGGCGAGGGCTTATACAGATGGAACAGGGGAACAAGGGGATGCATACAGGCAGAAATAGGAGCAACGGGGCAGAAATGGTGGGGTAGAGGAAGCTAAAGGTTTGGAACGGGGAGGTCATAGGAAAATCCCCAGGGAAAATCAATGTCATGGCGATAGAACATAGATAGCACACACTGTAAATACAAAAAAAGCATAAAATAGACCTTGGGTAAAATGTGCCAACAAGCAGAAGCGGGTGGTCCAATTTACGCTCAAATAAGATCTTAAGGGGAAATCTCTCGGTCTAGCGGCACGCAACTGAAAGTTTTTCACTATAAGAAAAAAATTATCTTCAAGGCACTAAAGTTGGTCAAGTTAGTTGCCAGTGCTAAGGCTGTCTGAAGGCATCCTCTGTGACATTCTCTCTTTATAGTCTACTTTTCCATGTACACATCAAGAGAGTAAAAGAAACTGAGCAGAATTCAGTAAAGACTCATATGCTAAGGATCACAGATGAATCATGCAGCCCGTCAATGAGTGAAACACAACATTACTTAAACATCGACGGGCTCGATCAGTCCAAGGATGAGGCCGGCTCCACGTGGTTCCTCAGCGGGTATGTCGGTGTTTTCTAGGCAGATCTATGGCGGGCCCAACGGAAACCATGCTGTCCTCTATGGAAGTATGGATTCAGCGGATCAATTCCGTTGACTTGACTGAAAACTATGGCGGCCATCGCGTCCTTGAGCTCCATGGTCCCAACTAGGGAAAACGGGGAGCGCCTATCTACTGTAAACACTAAAAGTAAAAAATGCTGATTTCATAAAGAGGGGCAGATGCACGATCAGCACTGTGGTCAGATGTGTACGACTGATCCAGAAACACAGTGTTCTAGTTGAGAGCGGGACACAAACCACATCGGAAAAGATCTGCAGGCATCAGAGAGACATCACCAAAATGGCGGCAGGAACCTTCAACAAAGTCTGGTAAAGTTCATAACGTTTTTTTTTTATTAATTTCCCCTCCACAGGTCCCCACCACCTGTTGTGCATGAACTTTTATGAAGTTTGCACAACATGATACCCTGCTGTGTCGAAAAGGATTTTCCCCCCATATTGGAATGATGTGGACATTTTGCTTCCCTCTAAGTTTTAAAAGCCCTGGTGGAAATGCCGCTCACAATAATTGATGCCACCCGGCAGGTAAGGCTTGGTTAGTCTGACTTCAATGCCAGAAAAGCAATAAAAAATTGTAAATTGTGTTGAACGCTAGAAATCGATCATCAAATAACGTGGGTCTCACCGCTCAGCCATTGGTTTTTCTCGGGAATTAAACAGTTCACTACCACTGTTTCCAACAACGCAATGGTTGGTCCCAAGCATGCGCTGTTACGTCAGCCCCCTCGCCCTATGACTTCAAACCCAGAAGAAACTGGCATCCAAGGCACATTACACACTGATCAGGGAACATTTATGAATTGGAATGAGATATTGAAGGAAGGCCCCGAAACATCCTCGCTTCCACGACCAATGGACTACTCGAGACAGAGCGCCAGTGGGATCGCCCACAAAATGGACAACGAGATGCCAATGTAGCACGGCGGTCTCCCATCAGCCAATCACAAGGCAGCAAGACTACCGGTCAATCTTTACAATATCTGGCTACTCAAATCATCGAGAGAGAGTGAAAAAACTGAAGCAAATAAGGCTTTAAGTAGCAAACGTCAAACTGACAACACAACACGTCCCAAGGAAAGGGAGTGAAAATGCACCAACAATTTTCCACCATGCGCAAGTGTCCGCTTCAACCAGGCCCAGACAAGAGGCAGAGTGGCCAGTGAGTGTGGCAGGAGTGGCGGGTGGAGTGTTCGGCTGCAGGTGAAGTGTTGGGCAGCAGCAGGAGTGGTGGGTGGAGTGTTGGGCTGTGGCAGGAGTGGCGGGTGGAGTGTTGGGCTGGGGGTGGAGTGTTAGGCAGCAGCAGGAGTGGCGGGTGGAGTGTTGGGCTGTGGCAGGAGTGGTGGGTGGAGTGTTGGGCTGGGGGTGGAGTGTTAGGCAGCAGCAGGAGTGGCGGGTGGAGTGTTCGGCTGCAGCAGGAGTGGTGGGTGGAGTGTTGGGCTGTGGCAGGAGTGGTGGGTGGAGTGTTGGGCTGGGGGTGGAGTGTTAGGCAGCAGCAGGAGTGGTGGGTGGAGTGTTGGGCTGTGGCAGGAGTGGCGGGTGGAGTGTTGGGCTGGGGGTGGAGTGTTAGGCAGCAGCAGGAGTGGCGGGTGGAGTGTTGGGCTGGGGGTGGGGTGTTAGGCTCTAGTGTTCGTGCAAGAGGTGGCGATGAAACTATTTTTCCACAGCTGCATGAAACATTATTGGGCGATGACTTTTGTAGGCTAGGGGGTGACTTTAAACCAATGGCCCTGGACTCTGAAGGGGCCTCCTGCTCCACACACATCCTAGCTCTATGGCAAACAAAAGAGAGAAAGCAAAGGGACACATCACACGACCCTACAAAGGAGGAGAGATGTGGGCACCAGTGCATTATACTTTTGTCACCATGAAGCGTTGCACAAACGAAAAGAAAACTGGAAAAGGTCGAGGGAAGGAAATTAAACACAAACCAAGTCAATTCTGATTGGGTAGAAAAATTACAACTGTGGTCTCTGCATCCGATGCCAAGGTTAAGCATATGGGCACCTATACAGTGCTCATTCGTGCACGACTGCGGTCACACTTGGAGCACACGTGGACGTATTCAAAGGGTGCCCCTGGAATGGGGACAGTATCAATTCATTGAGAGTCAAGGGGTGTAGAACAGGGTGGGGTCCTCCGGAGGCGACATCCGTGAACCGCGCAGGCCTTCGTGGCTGCTGCTCTGGGAGTGAGTCCTGGATTATCCGTGGTTCACCAGCAGGGTCTGGAAAAGAAGAGAAGAGCAAGGTGAGCTCAAGAGGAGTGACTATATACATTCAATATTATACATAGTAGCAAGTGTGAAGTCACTGTCAGAGGCAAGGTTTGTGCGCGTGCAAAGTGCAAGGCTGCACCACCCTGGTGAGCTGCAGGGGCTTCACTACATGCATTCAATCTTGTAAATATTAGCAAGGGTGAGGTCACTGTCAGAGCAATGGGCTGTGCACGAGGAAAGTGCAAGAGATGCACCACCCTGGTGAGCTACAGGGGCTTCACCACATGCATTCAATACAGTAAATATTAGCAAGGGTGAGGTCACTGTCAGAGCAATGGGCTGTGCACGAGGAAAGTGCAAGAGATGCACCACCCTGGTGAGCTGCAGGGGCTTTACTACATGCATTCAATGTAGTAAATATTAGCAAGGGTGAGGTCACTGTCAGAGGCAAGGGCTGTGCAAAGTGCAAGAGATGCACCACCCTGGTGAGCTACAGGGGCTTCCCTACATGCATTCAATATAGTAAATATTAGCAAGGGTGAGGTCACTGTCAGATCCATGGGCTGTGCGCGTGCAAAGTGCAAGAGATGCACCACCCTGGTGAGCTGCAGGGGCTTCACTACATGCATTCAATATAGTAAATATTAGCAAGGGCGAGGTCACTGTCAGATGCAAGGGCTGTGCACGTGGAAAGTGCAAGAGATGCACCACCCGGTTGAGCTGCAGGGCTTCACTACATGCATTAAATATAGTAAATATTAGCAAGGGTGAGGTCACTGTCAGAGCCATGGGCTGTGTGTGTGCAAAGTGCAAGAGATGCACCACCCTGGTGAGCTGCAGGGGCTTCACTACATGCATTCAATATAGTAAATATTAGCAAGGGCGAGGTCACTGTCAGATCCATGGGCTGTGCGCGTGCAAAGTGCAAGAGATGCACCACCCTGGTGAGCTGCAGGGGCTTCACTACATGCATTCAATATAGTAAATATTAGCAAGGGTGAGGTCACTGTCAGAGGCAAGGGCTGTGCAAAGTGCAAGAGATGCACCACCCTGGTGAGCTACAGGGGCTTCCCTACATGCATTCAATATAGTAAATATTAGCAAGGGTGAGGTCACTGTCAGATCCATGGGCTGTGCGCGTGCAAAGTGCAAGAGATGCACCACCCTGGTGAGCTGCAGGGGCTTCACTACATGCATTCAATATAGTAAATATTAGCAAGGGTGAGGTCACTGTCAGAGCCATGGGCTGTGTGTGTGCAAAGTGCAAGAGATGCACCACCCTTGTGAGCTGCAGGGGCTTCACTACATGCATTCAATATAGTAAATATTAGCAAGGGTGAGGTCACTGTCAGAGGCAAGGGCTGTGCAAAGTGCAAGAGATGCACCACCCTGGTGAGCTACAGGGGCTTCCCTACATGCATTCAATATAGTAAATATTAGCAAGGGTGAGGTCACTGTGAGAGCCATGGGCTGTGTGTGTGCAAAGTGCAAGAGATGCACCACCCTGGTGAGCTACAGGGGCTTCCCTACATGCATTCAATATAGTAAATATTAGCAAGGGTGAGGTCACTGTCAGAGCCATGGGCTGTGTGTGTGCAAAGTGCAAGAGATGCACCACCCTTGTGAGCTACAGGGGCTTCCCTACATGCATTCAATATAGTAAATATTAGCAAGGGTGAGGTCACTGTCAGATCCATGGGCTGTGCGCGTGCAAAGTGCAAGAGATGCACCACCCTGGTGAGCTCAAGAGGAGTGACTATAACCATTCAATATTATACATAGTAGTAAGGGTGAGGTCACTGTCAGAGCCAAGACTGTGCATGAGGACCGCGGCAGTGGCAGAGATGCACCAGACTGGTGAGCTGTAGCGGCTTCACTACATGCATTCAAGATTGTAAATATTAAAAGCTGTGAGGTCACTGTCAGAGCTAGGACTGTGCACGAGGAAAGTTCCAGTGGAAGAGATGCACCAGCCTGGTGAGCTCAAGAGGAGTGACTATATACATTAAATATTATATATAGTAGCAAGGGTGGGGTCACTGTCTGAGCCAGGACTGTGCGCGAGGAAAGTGGCAGTGGAAGAGATACACCAGCCTGGTGAGCTGCAGCCGCCTGGCTACATGCATTCAATATAGTAAATATTAGAAACGGCGAGGTACGGTACTGCGCGTCTAGTACTGAAACTGGGACTGCAGGTACAGGTCCTTACTGATGAAACTGGCAGCACAGCGTGTCAACTAGAGACACCGGGGCCACAGTACAGAGTAGATGGAACTTACACCAGGACTGCGGTACATAGATCCACTGCTGATACCAGGACTACAGTACAGCATATCTACCAGCAACACTGGGTCTACAGAACAGCGAATTATAGTACTGAAACAAGGCCAATAGAACTGCACATTCGCTTCTAAACCGGGCCCAGGACACAGTGCAACTACTACTGGAACTGGGGCCACAGAACAGCGTATCTAGTACTGAAACTAGGACTGCGATACGTGCTACTGAAACCAGGCCCATAGTACAGCTTATCCGCTAGTGAAACGTAACTTACAAATAGCAAATCTAGAACTGAAACAGAAAATACGGCACAATGTATCTAGTACGGAAACTGAGAATACAGGGCAGTGTATCTAGTACGGAAACTGAGAATACAGCGCAGTGTATCTAGTACAGAAACAGAGGACAAGGCACAGTGTATCTAGTACAGAAACAGAGGATACAGTACAGTGCATCTAGTACAGAAATAGCAGACACAGCACAGTGTAACTAGTACAGAAACATAGGATACAACATAGTGAATCTAGTAGTACTGAAACAGAGGATACAGCACAGTGAATCTAGTACAGAAACAGAGGATACAGCACAGTGTATCTAGCATTAAAACAGAGGATAAAGAACAGTGTATCTAGTACAGAAACAGAAGATACAGCGTGGTGTATATAGTGCAGAAACAGAGGATACGGGGTGGTGTATCTAGTACAGATACAGAGGATACATCGCGGTGTTTCTAGTACAGAAACAGAGGATATAGCACAGTGTATCTAGTACAGAAACAGAGGATACAGCACGGGTATCTAGTACTGAAACAGAGGATACAGCACGGTATATCTAGTACAGAAACAGAAGATGCAGCTAACCCTGGGTGTTGTACTACGCTACGCTCGCGGAGCGTGCGTAGTTTGCGCTGCTACGCGCTACGCGAATTGCACGTAGCAAAGTGCAAAAACGCGTAGCGGGCATTTTTTTGCTTGCTCGCGGTCCTCAACGTCAAGTTGGTGACCGCGAGCGAGGAAAATCAACATCCCAGCGAGACTTTTTCCCTCGTTCGGGATCAGCAACATCAAGTTGCCGATCGCGAGCTTGGAAAATTAACCTCCCGGCGAGATTCTCAACGTGGGGAGGTCAGGTTTCTCATTGCGAGTGGTCGCGTATGCTCGCGACCGCTCGCGATGAGAAAGCTGCCACTCGAGTACAAATCTACTCGAGCGGCAGAAAACCACCGCTTGCACTGTGCAAGATGCCCTTTGCAGTGACTACACAGTGCGGACAAGCATCCAGCACTGATCAATCAGTGCGAACAGCATTTTCCCTACCGCACTAAGCAGTTCACGTAGCTAAGCATAGCGTGCGTAGTGCGAAGTGCACTTCGTGTAGCTACACGGAGCGCTACTACGCAAACTACGCCCAGGGTTAGATACAGCACAGTGTATCTAGTACAGAAACAGAGGATACAGCGCATTGTATCTAGTACTAAAACAGAGGATACAGCACAGTGCATCTAGTACAGAAACAGAGGATACAGCAGGCGGTATCTAGTACTGAAACAGAGAATACAGCGCAATGTATCTAGTACAGAAACAGAGGATACAGCGCATTGTATCTAATACTAAAACAGAGGATACAGCACAGTGTATTTAGTACTGAAACAGAGGATACAGCAGAGTACAGCTCAGTGTGTCTAGTACTGAAACAGAGAATACAGCGCAGTGTATCTAGTACAGAAACAGAGGATGCAGCACAGTGTAATTATTAATAACTTACAATTATAAACTATATTTAAAAACATTAACAATTATCACAACAAAACACACCATATACAATTACAATATTATTTAGAACACAAAGGTAATTTAAAAACAATGTTTTCTATGATGCTGTAAACAATATTAACTACGATGATATTCTTAAAACGATATTACTTACCATAAAAATAGATATTTTTGTCAACAATATTCCTGCATTACAATATTTCTGTGAAACAATATTAAAGACTCAGTATTAGTGTCACTCAATATTTTATCTGAATATCGTAAACAGAATGTCTGGGGTCTTAGAGTATGCTGCACATTCCTGGTTGTTTGTCCTCTACTTACCAAATGCTTTTCTCTTCTCAGCCTAGGGTTGCCACCACCTTTCACTCTTATAATTCCTGATTTTTAGGTCGAGCCTATCAGAATGCACAAGCTGTCTGGTTGCGAAAGAAGTATTGTGAACTTTCAGTGGGCTAAGAGTTCACCCACAGCCTGCCATTGGATGGCTTTATTGTCATTCTAATTAGCTTTCTTTTTCTTCGTTGTCCTATGTGGGCTAGTCTTCTTTTCTGTGTTTGTCCATCCCCTGGAGCACAGCCTCTTTACGTGTGTCCTTCTACTGCTTACTGTTCAGAAGCTACATAGTTTATTTTGGTTAAGCATTCCATGAGAGTGCATGTGTTTTCCGGCTGTCATACCTGCCCCCCCCCCCCCCCCGCCACTAACTCCATTTTGCTCTCTTTCGTCCATGCACATAATTTTACGGGCACACATGCAAAATTGAGCATGTGCATGCCTTCAAAATGACAGGGCCACGTCATTGCGCCTTTTTAGGTCGAGCGACCTATCTCAATGCGCATGCGCATTGAGCGGGAGCGAGATATATAGGGGCTTATCGAGAGTTTACCTAACTGGCGATTCCACTGGCGATTTGATGCTGTGCCCGTGCGCTTTTAGGTTAATGCGCAAGCGCATTGACCTAAAATGCGCGTGCACATCATCAAATCGCCAGTCAATCACCAGCAGCACTCCTCCTACACCTTTGAAGTGAAGCTTAGCTTCACTTCAAAGGCCCCTGCTGCTTCACACCCACATGCCGCTCTCCCCGCTCCGCCCCCTCCCCTGCCCGCCGTGTCGCATTTCTCCTCCCCCCTCCCCACAGCAATGCCCTCCGCCGGCCGTACTTCACTTTGACGGCCGCAGGCCGTCTCTCGTGTTTCTCCTTGTTTCCCCTGGGTTCTTAATGCCAGATTCTATGGCCCATACCTTACAACCTGACCCCTCCTTTCCCCCCTCCGTGCCTCGTACCACTTTCTCTCTTGCTCTGCTGGTGTCTGAAGTCTGGTATCTACATAGTGTCTGATGGACGTGGCACGGGGAGAGGAAATAAATAATTACTGTGCAGTACAGCCCCTTAATCCGTACTCCACGCAAGACTGTCACTGGACTGGCTTGCCTCTGCCTGTGCCAGTCCCTGCCTTTGCTTTTAGAATTTGTTTAGTGTTGCAGGTCTAGCAGTGAAGAGGGTGTCCCCCTGTCTCGGTCTCTCTATGAAATCCAGCTGTCTTGTGTGTATGTGCGTCTTTGCATCATGATGGTGTCAGTGCGGTGCGTGTGTCTGTCTGTCTGTCTGTTGTCCCTCCCTGTCTGGTGTCTGTCTCTCTGCAGTCGGCCTGTTTCCTTACTTACACCCCAGCCGCCCAGACAAGGCCGAGCAAACCCCCACCTCCCAGCTCCCTGGTTTTTATACAGGATCAGCGCACACTTTAAAGGCTTTCTGGCGCTGCGGAGAATTCAGTCCCAACACCAACCACAAAATGCCCGGAGCAGGTATCAGCGGGCTACACGGAAGTGCTGGCATTTTATCTTTGTCCCGACTTTCATAAACTTTCCCTTTCATCGACATAGGAGGACAAACCAGAAGGGTTATAAGAGAGGTGTTTGAAACATGACAGAAAAGAAAGCGTTCTGATTGCTGCAGGATGGCTCAGCGGGGTGACCGTTCTGTTCTATAACCTAAGTAACGTTTGTAGGTCAGAAGTTCGATTCTAGGCACTGACAAATCAGCTCATCTATCTTCTGGTGGTTAAACTGACTTTTATTAATAATAAAATATGCTATTACAGTGCTTAGAAGCTTAAAGAGTGTGGCATACAAAAAGTAATTGGTACATTGAGCGTGCATTATTTGTTCACATGTCCAAATTCTACCATGGCCTTTGTGTGTGCCATGGTAACGCCGTTTGTACATTTTCTTTAATTGCTTTGACATGAATACTGTCAAGTTTATTAATGCACACACATTTTTATCCTAAAAAATAAGGTATTTACATTTGCTTGGTTGTATCCTTTTTTGCAGTCCTGAAGCACATCTCGGCAAAGGTGCTGCACAATTACACATAAATCAAGTATGACCTATTTAGTCCGTAAACCCAGAGCTGCCTGTGAAACTCCTGCGTGTGATTTGTGGCATTCACCCACCACCACCACACCCACCACCACTACATCCACCACCCCATCCACCACCCCATCCACCACCACCCCATCCACCACCACCACTGCATCCACCACCACCACCGCATCCACCATCACCACATCCACCGCATCCACCACCACCACATCCACCGCATCCACCACCACATCCACCAACACCACCACATCCACCACCACATCCATCACCTCCAAATCCACCTCTACATGCACCACCACATCCACCATCACATCCACCACCACATCCACCGCCACATCCACCGCCACATCCACCGCCACATCCACAGCCACATCCACCACCACATCCTCCACCACCACATCCACCACCACATCCTCCACCACCACATCCACCACACCCACCACCACTACATCCACCACCCCATCCACCACCACCCCCATCCACCACCACCACTGCATCCACCACCACCATCGCATCCACCACCACCACATCCACCGCATCCACCACCACATCCACCATCACCACCACCACCACATCCACCACACCCACCACCACTACATCCACCACCCCATCCACCACCACCCCGATCCACCACCACCACTGCATCCACCACCACCATCGCATCCACCACCACCACATCCACCGCATCCACCACCACATCCACCATCACCACCACCTCCACATCCACCATGACATCCACCGCCACATCCACCACCACATCCACCGCATCCACCACCACCACATCCACCACCACCACCACCACTACCACATCCACCACCACACCCACCACCACCACATCCACCACCACATACAACACATCCACCACCACTTCCACCACCACCGCATCCACCACCACCACCGCATCCACCACCACCACATCCACCACCACATCCACCACCGCATCCACCACCACCACATCCACCACCACATCCACCACCACTTTCACATCCACCACCACCACATCCACCACCTTCACCACATCCACCACCACCATGCATGCCCAAGTTAGCTCCGTCGTATCTTCCTGTTTCCTATCCCTTCGTCTCATCCGGAAGATCTCCCGGTACTTTTCCACTGACGCCCTAAAATCCATAGTCATGGCCCTTATCACCTCCCGCCTTGACTATGGGAATGGCCTGTACGTAGGCATACCTGCTTACGAAATCTGACGCCTACAGGCCATCCAAAATCAGGCAGCCCGCCTTATCCTCCGTCTTCCCAAATCCTCCCATATCACGCCGGCACTCAAGTCTCTCCATTGGCTCCCGGTGCACCTTAGATCTTTCTTTAAATTGGCCTGTTTGGCCTATCGGGCTTACACTCACTCCGCCCCTCTTTTCATTGTTTCTATGATCACTCCCTACACTCCGACTCGCACTCTTCGTTCTTCTTCTCTCTCTCTTCTTCAAGTCCCCCGTTTCCGTAAATCCAGAACGGGGGGCACTCGCTTTTCGGTCCTTGCTCCCCAATTCTGGAATAGTCTTCCTCTCTTTATCCGCTCTATCCCCAACTATACTCACTTTCGTAAGGCCCTGAAAACGTTTTTGTTCTCCCAGGCATTCCCCTGCTAGTTCCCTAGGATCCGCCGCAGAGTCAGGTCTAGTTCTAGCGCCAGGAAGCCGCTTGGCCGCAGTGCGCTCAATCAAGTCTCTTTTTTCTTTTCATTTCATTTCATTTCCACCACCACCACATCCACCACCACCACATCCACCACCACATCCACCATCACCACCACATCCACCACCACGTCCACCATCACCTCCACATCCACCATGACATCCACCGCCACATCCACCACCACATCCACCACCACATCCACATCCACCGCATCCACCACCACCACATCCACCACCACCACCACATCCACCACCACCACATCCACCACCACATCCAACACATCCACCACCACTTCCACCACCACCGCATCTACCACCACTACATCCACCACCGCATCCACCACCACCACATCCACCACCACCACCACACCCACCACCGCATCCACCACCACCACATCCACCACCACTTTCACATCCACCACCACCACATCCACCACCTCCACCACATCCACCACAACCACCACATCCACCAAAACCACCACCACATCCACCCCCACATCCACCACCATCACCACCACATCCACCATCACCACTGCATCCACCACCACCACATCCACCACCGCAACCACCACCACCACATCCACCACCACATCCACCACCACTTTCACCACATCCACCACCACCACATCCACCACCTCCACCACATCCACCACATCCACCACATCCACCACCTCCACCACATCCACCTCCACCACATCCACCACCACCACCACATCCACCACCTCCACCACATCCACCACCTCCACAACCACCACATCCAGCACCACCACATCCACCCCCACATCCACCACCACATCCACCATCACCACCACCACCACCACCATATCCCCCAGATCCACCACCACCACCACATCTATATGTGTGTGTGTGTGTGTGTGTGTGTGTGTGTGTGTGTGGCTCTGTGTGTGTGTAGGTGCAAATGCAATGTTCTTGGATTTTCGTCACAATAAAATACACTGAACATAATCTTCACAAATGTTATTTACAAACGTTTAAGCTATTGCCATTATAAATTACAATAACTTTTATTTAAGTATTAATTATTTACAAAATTAAAAGCCATTGTTATTTGTAATATCAATACATTTAAGTCACGTAAATACAACACACATTGCATTACAAATGCTATAGGTGTCACATTTGCGAAAGTTAAAACTATTGACATTGTAACTGACAAAGCTATTAATTTTGCTATTTTCAAAACCAACACATAAATAAAAAAAAGTGTCATTTACAATACCAATCGCTCAAACTTTCCTAATGCGAGACCTATTGCATTTCCAATGCTTGTTTGAGCTTTTTGCCATGCTGCGCAGTATCTTGCAGGTTCTGTACAGCCTGGCTAAAATGCATTGGCAAAGCTAACCTGCCCTTCAATAAGTGAGACCTATTGGCTTTGGGAATGCTTGTTTTAGCTCTATGTCAGGACAGCAGGAAACCTTCCATTTGCTCCAGTCCCCAAAAAAGATTTGCCTTTGAGCAAACAAGCAGCGCTCTGCAACCCCCATACCCCCACATACTTTAAACTAATTCCTTGTATTATCTAATCAATGTCAGGGCCAGGTCAATTTCCCTTCTCGCAGTTTTTGGAGCCTGGTACTAACCTAATTAAACACCATGTTGTAAGCCTCATGTGACATTTCCACTTCCCTTTCTTTGGAGCAGTGCACAGACTGAAGAAAACATGCTCAATTAAACAGTAACTACCATTTGCTTTTGCTTCAGTTTAGAATTGGTTCTAATTGTTTGATCATGTTAAGGTTTATTCAAATGAAGCGAAGTCAAGCCTGTTAGTTAATTGGCTTTGAAAGCTGAATGAAAACATGTGAGATTGGTGTCACTGATAGGTTAAAAACATTTTTAGGTAGAGTTCAGACAGAGTTTCCATAGGATGAATGTTTTTAGGTCTCGGCTGCACGCGCGGAAGCGCGTGTCCGCCGACAACCTATTGTGGCCGTGTCTCCTTTCCAGGAGACACTCCTGGCCGCGCGCATCGCCTTGGAGGCGATTTCAAACGAGCACGCGCACTCTCACACACACACACACACACAGAAGCGCCCATGCACGCACGCACGCACATACAGCCTCCCACACAAACATACACACGCACACAGACACACGAGTGCTGCCCCCCTCGCCCCCCCCCCGCACACCGCACACCGCACCCCCCAGCCCTTTCTAACTTACCGGGGCAATCTCGGGGGACTCCGCCGCTGCAGCTCTTGCCAGCTCCTTTCACGGGGCTCCCTCTTGGTCAAGGGAGCCCCGCAACAGTCGCCTAACCTCCTGCTGGCGGGCCCGGGGTTCTCCACTGCTCACAGGAGCCCCGGGCCGCGATACGCATGCCTCCTCTTCCGGTCCTGACGCGGCCCCGCCCCCGTCACAGGCGACATTGCCTGACTTCCGGTGGGGAAAGCGAAAGCGATCGGAGCCGGTCGCGCGCGGTTTTATATGTAAAGCAGACTTCTCACAACTCTGTATTAATATATTTCTGCTTTGTCTACGGCGGCGCGAACAAATAATATTAAGCATTATCATTTCATTACAAAGAACTTGGTCACAAAATAATGTTAAAAGCTCTAAATTAAATGCTGCGAGACCTATTGCATTGTAAATGCTTGTTTGTTTTGCTAATACGTTTGCCACCATTTTACATCTTCACAAAACTTCCCAAAAGAAAAGGTAATCTGCTTCAGCCCCTGGCTGAAAGTTGAGGGGATCTGTCAATCAGGTGCAGAAAGAAAGGGGGTGCGCCCAAAAGCCTTTTTCCCCGTGCAATTTCCCATAGGAATTTTGGGGAGCGATAACAGAAAGAAAAGGGTTGAACAGAATTACACCAAGTTTGGCAGAAAGCGAAATCTTTACTCAGAAAGAGAGCTTTCGTCATTTGGTGTAAATGCGTTCAGCTGTTTTTGCCAAACTAAGGTTCAAAATATAGTGATATCTGGACGAGTATGGTATGCTGATTTGTAAGGAGCACTATCACCGGGGAGGGTTTCCTGGTGCAGAGCAGGTGTGAGTCCAGCCACACCTAGGGACTAGAGGGACTACTCGAAAAGGCGGGTCTTCAGCTTCTTGCGGACGTCAAGAAGTGAGGAGGAGGCTCTTAAGTGTAGTGGAAGGTCATTACATGCTTTATGTGCGATGTAGGAGAAAGCTCAACCACCAGATCTGGCTTTCCATATCCGTGGGAATTGTGCAAGTAGGAGACCGGAGGAGTCTGGAAGGTTTGTGAAAGCCGATGCAATTCGTAAGGTAGGCTGGGTCTCGTGGGAGTACAGCTGGACTGAGCCGTCTGATTGGCTACCCACAACATGAAGAGAAATGTTGCATATGACATAACAAGACACAGGGACTCAGCCTCTTTGTCCTGAATTTAAAATAAGAATAACATGTAAAGTGGCAGGTTTAGGGGTACTCTGACTCCCTGGCACTTCCTCGTGGAACCCAGAGGGTCACCCCCATCTGTTCTCCTCACATCTTTCAGCACAAAGGTGGAGACAAATGTTAGAGGCCTTTGAGGCTAAAACTCTGTTAAATTCAATAATCCTATCATCTGAACCTTGGTTTATTTATTTATTTATTTATTTAATGCGATTTTCTATAGGGCGAACATTACCGGAAGGTGTCAGAGCGCTTTACAAAAGAACCAGTTGCGATACATAAGGACTTAGAATTACATGAGTTACATAAAAGATACAAACATGAAAAAAAATTGCAAATGTACAAGTTGTAAAGTCACACAGGGAACAGATACAAATAGAAGAAATTGCAAATCTACAAGTTGTAAAGTCACTCAAGGAAGAGCTACAAATGGATAAACCCTAAGAATCACATAGGAATAGTAGTGAGTATAAAGGTCTACTACACATACTAGTGGTTAGAGTTATCTCTATATACCTATATATACAAATAGTAGATTTTCTCAGGATTCCATTTTACCAGCGATTCGGCTTGGACAAGTATATATCACATATTTACAGAGTGAAAAGAGAAATAAAAAAATAAAAATAATAATTAAAATTAAAATAAAAAGGGGTAGAGAGTGGTATGTGGGGGAGAAGTGTTGGAGGCTGAGATTGGTGAGAGGAGAGAGGGAGAGAAAGAGATAAGGCAGTCCAGCGTTAGAGAAATGTCTGAAGGTCAGCAGTATGGAATCCAAGGGACCAAAGGAAAGGACAAGAATCAACAAAATGGCGGAACCGGGTCGTGGGCATCGATGGAAACCAACTCAACATGGCAAGATGCACCCAGGACAAGAGCGACAACAGGAGAGGGTCCCAAAATGGCGGGGCGCACACGAGTTCCAGTTCAAAAGTTACGAGGGCCAAGTCCAAATAAAACCAGGGAGCCGACCCCACGGAGGACGAACAAGAGGGGAAAAGGAGCCAGACAGTCAAAAGGAGGAGCATCTTCATTATTTGCACCTCCTTTCACCACTGCTGCACATACATGATCCCTGGTCTAAATGCTCCCATGCTCCTGTACTGGGCACCACAGTCCACCCGTGTCATTAGCTGTAGGGTTGTTAAAACAAGTCCCGAGGTCTCCATCCAGCTTTCATGCTAGACAAAAAGCTGATGTCTATCTTGGCTCTCCCAGGGGGGCGTTAGCGGCTTCGTCATATGTAGGGGGTGAGCGCTGTAATTAAAATCCTCTCCCAGTCGTGTAACCTGTCCCGCCTGTCCGCTGTGGCCACAGGCCCTCATCCACACACTGCGGTCGGGCCACACAGGTGGATGGAGGCTGCAGATGCGGCGATCACAGGCTGCACCAGCTGCGGGCGCCCGCCGGGGAAGATGAAAGGGCAGCAGGGGGCCCGCTCCTGATGTCGCGGCCCCCACATTGTTACCTCATAACGTGGGTCTGTTTCACCGTGGCCCTCCCACTTCTACCTCTGTTTCACCTCGGGCGCCATCTTGAGGTGTTAACGCCAGGGGTGGATATGGCTACCCCTCTTTTCTTGCATGGGCCAGAGGAGTGGAACTGCTGGGGCACCAGTAAGACCACAACTGATGAACACCTTTGGGTAGCAGATGGGATTCTTGAAAAGAGCTACATCAATATTTTTAGTATGTGGACATTTAAGTGCTTGTCACTTAATTTGAGAGTTTAGGCCTTGGATATTCAATGTAACTATGGTAAGGGGGTTCATAAGTGTTGGTGTCATTCCATGGTGAAACAAGTGCTTCTTGCCATCCTGTGCCTCAAAGGTGTGCCTAACCCGCTCACAGTGGGCGAGCTACAGGACTTGTCATTCTTATGGCTTGGTGCCTACAACCTGACTTCCAATGTCATACTAATAGCTGAACTGCATCCTGTAACATAAACTAAATAGAGTGTCCATTAACTACAAGGAAAAGCTGGATACAGAAGCATAGGTAAAACAAAAAAATAGGACTACTGGTAGGTGCACCAGCTACCTGCCGCCCATGTTTATCAACAGCATCTGGTGTGTTTCCAGCCCTCCTCCGCGTATGTGGCATGAAACAATCAAAACCAACGCACCTTCTGGCAATTTCATAACGTGATGGCACATAAAACGTACAAATGTACTGAGGGATTCATGGCAACTTAACATACTCTATGAAACCATGTGCCAACAGAACAGAGTGAACGCTTACAAACAGCCCACGTCCAGGTAAAGGATATCAATAAATGTACTTCGAGCTGGAATCAGTTGTCGTCTGATGATTCATGGAAGTCTTTTCAGAAGCCTGTAGCACTGATAGCTCAGCCTGGACATTGCCTTTTCCATTTCCCTGGCTGTTCAGCTCTCCTGGTAGCTTCTATTGTCTCTTCAGTGGTGTCTGAAGAATTGCTGTTCATGATTTACCTCAACTCGTTTGTCTGTTTCACTGAGCATTGCTTATTATTAAAAGTGAAGGAAAGGTCGAGTGGGCATCTCCTTCTGTACAGAATCTCTTTTTCTCGCTGGAGTGTTGTAACTTCCTTGAAGTCTCTGCATCTGGCTAGAGTGATTCGTGATGCGCCTTGAAACAGGGTTATCCGGTCTTCTTTCAAGTCAATGACATCTCGTTGTCATGCCGCCTGCACAATGGCCTGAATTACCTGAAATAGTTTATGTTCGTGAGCACATCAGGGACAACTTCTAAACAATTGGAAGGCAAGAAGAGCTGTGTGTGTCTGTTCTAGAACAAACGCACTGCCTTTTGGTATTTCTAGCAGTTGGCAGAAGATCGCATTAGGAAAATGTTACTGACCCTGTAACCATCTGTTCGTGGCATGTAGTGCTGTAGATTCACATGCTGTGCATGCTCCTGCCATTTAGTGTTGGGCCCGGATGTGTGCAAGTTGTTCTCCTTCGAAGAAACCTTTTGAGTCACGAGGCAGTATGACTCCTCCTTTTGCTGGTAATGCACAGGGTCATTGACTCCATTGTTCGATTTTTAACCTGCAAGGAGGGTGAGGATGGTATGGAAAGCAAAGCAAAGTATCGGGACGTCAATGCAAAAGAGGAATAATAAAGATAACTACCAATAGCCACAAGTGTCCAGGAAGGAGGGGGTGCATATGATCTACAAGCACTACATGCCACAAACAGATGCTTATAGGGTAACATTTTCAATTCAAGGTATGTGTTGCTGTAGATACACAAGTTGTGTATAGATTATAAAGCAGTCCTCCCAAAAAGTGGTGGATGGCCTGTGGATGCTGTAGTAGATTGAAAAAGCGTACAAAGTACTGCTTGACCAACATTAGCTTGTTAGGGAGCTAGTGCACCCACACAGTAATGTTTGTGAAAGTGTGAGATGTAGCTGCTTTGCATATGTCAGCTATTGGGATTTTCTCCTGGAAGGCCATAGAGGCTCCCTTCTTCTGAGTGGAATGGGCTCTAGGAAGAGTGAGCTGAGTCATCTTAGCTTTAGCATAGTATATCTGGATGCATTTGAGAATCCATCCAGCAAGGCCTGACTTGGATAGAGCTTTCCTTCTGTGGGGTTTGGAGCAAGCGACAGAGTTGCTGTGTCTTTCTAAATGGCTTAGTTGCATCAATGTAGCACATGAGGACTTGCTTCACATCGAAAATATGTAGAGCCCGTTCTGGAACAGAATCAGGTTGTGGGAAAAACACAGGAATTTCAATAGATTGAGTAAGGTGGGAGGGAGACACCACATTCGGGAGACATTTGGGATTGGTATGAAGGACAACCACTGCACTTGGAAGATATTTTCTTCCAGGGTTAATGCCTGGTGCTCACAGACACGCCTGAGTGAAGTGATGGTAGCAAGTGATGGTAGATGGTAGCAAGGAATGCTGCCTTCCAAGAGAGGATTTGAAAGGGGCAGGAGTGGAGGAGCACAAATGAAGGGCCCATGAGCCATGTAAGTAAAATGTTATGATTCCACATCAGGGCAGGAGAAACCCAAGGAGGAATGGCCCTCTTGAAACCCTCCCTGGAAGCTTTAATGACTGGAATCCTGAATCAAGATATGTTTTGTCTATTCTGAAGGTAGGCAGCCACAGCAGCCATGTGTTGATGCCTGGAGGTAAAGTCTAGATCAGAAACCTGCATATGTAATTGGTAACAACCAATTTCCTGCACTGTGGCAAAAGGACAACAGTGATTTAAGTGACTGTAGCACACAACTCTTTTCCACTTTGCTGCATAGCAGGCACATGTGGTACGTCTGTGTGCTTCCTTTAGAATCAGTAGGCAGATTGCAAGGTTGAGTGTCCCGGGATCTGGGTGCCTGATTTCTTAATGGTTCTGCGTGAGAAAGTCCGGCCTGCTGGGGAACCTCTCATGTGGAAACAGGGAGAGTTCGAGCAGAATTGTGAACGATGGCTGATGAGGCCATGTGGGGGACACCAGGATGAGTGTGAGGGATGTCTGCCAAAGCCTCAGTACCACAAATGGAAGCAGAGGGAGGGGAAGAAAAGCGCAGGCAAATATCCCTGGCCAGCTCATCCATGGTGCCTTGCCCATGGACTGTGGGAACCTGAAGACAAAATGTGGGCATTTTTTGTTTTCTGCGGTTGCGACCAGGTCTATTTTTGGAAAGCCCCACCTGCGGAAGTAGCGGAGAAGGACTTGTGGGTGGAGTTCCTACTCATGAACTTGTTGCTGCATCCATATGAGGAAGTTGGCAAAGTCGCTGTCCATCCTTGGTAGGTACTCAGCTAGTAAATTAATTTTGTGGCCGAGGTACCCATCGCCAAATGCAGTCAGTTTGTCCATTCGGGTAACGACAACCTGGTCTATCAAGAGAGGTCGGAAAACCTTCAACGTTAGATGGATGGTAAGAAGGTTCAAGTAATTGATATGGAGACCCTGTTGTGTGGGCTCCCATCGGCCATGAACAGCCAGATCCTGTAGATTGGCTCCAATCTAGTGTGGGAGGTCCAATGTGACGGTTCTCTGCGGTACAGGGTCGAGGAAAGGCCGCTCAAAGGCTGAAGACTGAGCACAAAAGGGTGAGGGTAGGCCGTGATGAGTGATTGCGTTCATCTCAGTGTCGAAAAGAGATCAACCACTAGGGCCTTTTGCCATAGGGAACCCTTTTTTTACTTCATTTAATCTAATTACAGTCAGTATCCCATGTGGATTGCACTTTAAGACTACATCTGAGTTAATGTATTTCCAGTTTGCCGTGGTTGACTCTTTAGCTTCAATCTTGTCATATAATGGGGCACGAATGCACTCAAAGTTCAATGTGTAGCTTGGTTCCTCCATGTTCACATCAAGGGATCATGATACATTTGGATGGGATACTATGGCTTTGATTGCGGAGCAGTACCCCATGTCCCTTCCAGACGAGGGGCCGCCAGCCAGGAATGCCCTCCCCTCAATGGAGACTATGGGCCACAGCAGTGAGGCAATAACTCTGTGCTCCAGTTCTCCCACCATGTTTCTTTCCCAAGGTCTCCCCCCCTTGGTGTTATGCAGGAAGTGATCTTACGGTGGCCATCTTGACAGGTGGTTGGGGAAATGGAGGTACTCACAGTCAGCATGATGGTAATCATCAGGATGGCCACAAAGGATAAGAGTGGTTATTGTGGCCGGAGGGCCATTTTACGTTTTGTAGCGGTTATCAGATGGGTAGCTCTGGTTGAATTTTTATTCTGCTGCCTCGGGAGGTCACTGCTCAGCAGAAGCACACTGTGTTGGACCTCCAACCAGCCACGCCCTTGATCAATGATCTGATTATAGAAACTTTGACCTAGTACAAAGGATAGAACAAATAGGTCAGGCTGATTTTGTATTGTTTTGTAGGTTCTGCACCTGTGGCTGCGATGAGCCTCTGGATGTTGAATGTGCAGAGTGACTCTTACTGGATGGGAGAAAGTGCTTGTACTGGCAGTATGGTCCCTTGTTCATTTTGCCACTGGAGTCAAGCTAACTTGGCTGATGTAGGAATTCAGTAGAAGCTTGTATAAATAAGTTGTTTATTGACAGCACAGCATCAGGTACAGGTACAGCAATGTCCAAGCAATAACTGACAGAGAAGAGTGGAATGCTACATTAGCAAAGCTCTGTACAGAACACAGAATGCAAAGCACGACCTGCACAGCGCATGCAGTTAAAGAAGCAGTGCAGAATATAACACATCTCCCTCTTTAAATAAAAAAACAAACAGAGTAAAATGCATTAAACAAAATCCTGAAGAGAAATGGGTCTCCTTCTGATACGCGAATCATCTTTGACCCTGGAAGCCACAGAATCAGGGACAGAGGACAAACTAGAATCAACATTTAAATTGTCAACCTGAACATTTTGCAAAGGACATTTAGCAACCTTTTTTTTCTTTCAGAACCCATGCGTTCCCCATCAATAGCTCTCATGTAATTAAAGAACTCCTCCTTCCATCTAGACCAAGGCATAGGAGGGTCACCTTTCACCTGTAAAAACTTAGCTGGGGGATCAAACTGCATTTCAAAGGACCAATGCACTAGTTACTGTATAAACACTTAACAGTTTAGAAATGAGAAATAAAGGAAGACAAATGTCACTCCTTTGTACCAGTGAACAGTGAAGAAATTGAGTTGGACTGTAACTAAAAATGTTCTTGCAATGCATACAGTTATAGAAGTGAACAGCCAAAAATATTTCTACATAAAAAAAAAAAAAAAAACATTCAGCATGACATAACAGAACCCTAATGGCCTAATAATACTCTTAAAACGATGTTAATTCCATAAAGGATGTGGAATGAGAACAGAACTCGAGTCTTTGAGTACGTCGTGAAACTGTACTTGTTCCAAAATTATCCAAACGCTGAAGCAGAACCAATATAGAAATGTACTTGTTCCAAAATTATCCAAACGCTGAAGCAGAACCAATAAAGAAAAGTACACTGCGCCTTGAAACACGTTGAAGAAAGAAAATATAGAAACGTACACTGCGCCTTCCAAACTCGAAGAAACTCCTTCCCTTGCGGCTGCCGATGAAAACTTCTCCGTATACTGGTTGCTTGGAGACACCTGTAAACAAAATGGTGGCACGCAACGTATATCACGTCAAACGCGATGACGGAGATACGCCCACACGCGATGACGTTCACGTAGAATCCAGGCACAGAGACACGCACATGGAATCAGACTTTCAGCTGATGCAGGAACGTGTGGAAGACGGAGTCCTTCAGGCAGCGTTCGGGAGGCAGAAGGTATGAGACAGATAGATTCCCGGCCACGCGTCACTTAGAAACAGGAACAGCTGAAGCAACGGGTGAGGCGCTGTGACGTATCCCAAGGCAGCCAGATTCTCGAGCCGCTCGAACCGCAACCGACACTTGAAAGATGCAAGTGCCCAAAAGCACCCAAAGGTTGCCTCGAAAACTCCACAATTTGGGCGTTTAGTAGGAAATGATTTCAAATAAAACTGACAGTAATCCAGGTTTGAAGTCAGTAATCCAAAACGTACCCAAGCAGTGAGAAATCCGAAATATCCATAAAAGAATCCAAAAACTCCGCTCCTGTGCTGTAGATGGCTGGAGTGGCTTTATCCTTGTCGCCAATTTTGTAGGAATTCAGTAGAAGCTTGTATAAATAAGTTGTTTATTGACAGCACAGCATCAGGTACAGGTACAGCAATGTCCAAGCAATAACTGACAGAGAAGAGTGGAATGCTACATTAGCAAAGCTCTGTACAGAACACAGAATGCAAAGCACGACCTGCACAGCGCATGCAGTTAAAGAAGCAGTGCAGAATATAACAGCTGATGAGGGGTGTTACCCAGAAACCGGTTCCAGGATGCTTGTTTCCGGTCCGGGGAAGACCTGGCTTGGCAGTTCAGGCAGGACTGTTCCCATGAGGCACAGGGTCAAGACTGATTTGCATATGGCTGGGTCTGACCTGAGGGGGTGAAGTGAGCTAAAGAAGGATGATGGATACAACCCAGATCTGGGGGTGAGTGTCTGAAAAGTTTCAGCGCTCCGTCCATCATCTCCTTGTGTTGACTGTATGGCCCATGGCTGCTGTCCATGGGACCCCTGTGGCACGTAAGCCTGAAAGAAGGTGTTAGATCAGTGGCACTGCAGTGGGTACAATGGCATGAGCATTCCAAAGGAGGGTGGGTTAGAACTTTTCAACAATGAATTCCCACTCTGGCCCCCTCATCGTGTCGACAATTATGGGGCATATGTATCACATACACAATGGCTCATACCTTTAAGAGGCTGAGCCCAGCACACAGCTATCTAGTGAGTTCCAAGTTCCACGATGGTTTAGGACATTTTTGGCGGCGACAAAAAAAGATTGTCGGTAAGTCCTCGAAGCACACCGCAGGTGAAGGTCGAGATGACAACGCAGGTCACATCTAGAATCAGTCAGGGCACAAGTCGTAAAAAAAGAAGTAATAATCGCAATGGACCGCACACCGCTAGCCCCTCCTCCGGATCGCCCCTAGGGACTCTGGTACATGGAGTTCTTGAGTGGTTCACCCCAGTGGGTGCAATTAGGTACTTGTTGAACTGTGCTGGGTCGCTGTCACCGGAAGTGATGTCACGACAGGAAGTGACGTCACGAAAGGTGCTGAGCTCCGCACCCCAGAGAGGCCAAAGAGTGAAGTCCAGCTGTTTGGTAGGGGGGACGGCGTCCCCCCCCTCCCCCTCTCCCTCCCCCCCCCCCCCCCCCCCCCGGTAAAATAAGTGGGGGGGGCGCCGTCCACCCCCGTGGTACCCCGACTCGAGCCCTGATTGAAGCAGCACATGTACACGGTTAACACTCTGGGTAAACACACAGCACAGGGCTGCGAGGCCGCGCTTCGAAGCGCTGCTCGTGATCACACCGAGCGATACAATCGCCGCCGCCACTCCTCGGGCGTAGCCAGGCCCGGCCACGGCCCCCCTTCAGCCGGTAATCAGGGCCACGGCCGGCCGTAAGTACCGGGTTGTGTCGCGCGCTCTGTGGGCTCTTAAGAGAAGGGATTACACAGAATTGTAAATATTTGCCAAATGTAAATCTAGGTTTCTCCGCAGCAGCTGTTGCGGCAACTGGATTTGGCGGGAAGTTAATTCCACTTGTGAGCCCCCGCCCCCCCTCCCCCCCGCGTCAGTAATGTGCTGAAATAGCGCCGCGGCTCAGCACCATTGCCAGCTGCAGCCTACCTGAAGAAGGAATAGATGCTCGGCAGCCGGGCGATTTGTCAGGATACTACACGACTTATCGGTTCTGTCTCCCGGTGCATTTTAAATGTGACCTCTGACCCCTGCTCTACCTCTGGTGGTCAGCATTCTACTCTTATTTTTCAAATAAAACCCGATTGTAAAGGGTGCTTTTTCTGAAAAGAAAAATAATAAGATTGTTTTGGCCATCGGAGCAGTTTTCTTTCCAGTGATTCAAATGACCTTTTCAAAGACACACACATTTAAAAAAGGTCCAGTTTTTTATAGTGCTTTACAATTAACGCTAATCTTGTTTCCAAGCGCTCCAAATTTAGCACATTAGAGAACCAGGAGAGAGGGAAATGTCGCATCAGGCCTCATTGCCCTTGGCTCGACTGTTGACTCTTTTAGATAGAAGAGTCCATTTAGTTCCAGATGAGGGGTGGGCCACCCTTTGAGGCCAGACCTGCAGGGAGAGTAAGGTCCATACCTGAAGGAGAAAGATTGCCTTGAGCTCTGCCAAGGGGCGGGTGGTGATGCCCAAACAATGGCGGGTGGTGATGCCCAAACAAGAGCGGGAGGAGGGAGTCATCTGAAGAGATGGGAATTTATTTAGGAAATGCAAGAGTCACTATGGTAACTTGTAGTTAGTGGTACGTCCAGTTCATGCGCCACAACTTAGACCGCCTCTTGGCCTCCACCACAAGAGCAGGAGGCAGAACATGTACCACCCTAAGTGGACACCACAAGGAGGGCAAAGCAAACCTAAGCTATGGAAGTAGCTGACCCAGCACGGTGGCCCGAGAGGCAACCAAGGTAGCTGCAATGAACTATGAGATGAGTGAGAAGCAGGACCACCCCCCAAACCACTCAAGTGAGCGGGCGGACCTTCTGACAGAGATGAGATTCCTCAACCAGAGACCACCAACAATGTGGAGGAAGAGTACTAAACCCAGGTCCTGTTCAGCAACAAACTGGGAAAGAGACAGCAGGAACCTTAACAAATGAGAAGGACAAGCCAAGGAGACGGAAGTCAACCAGAAAAGGAATCAAACCCTAAGTAACAAACTGGAAATGCACACAACCCAGAAATCTTAAAAATAAGACACTACGGGCCCACAAGACCGCTTTGATGCCTTTTTTCGACCCCTCGCCCTTCTCCTTGGCCCCTTGGCAGCAAATAGATGGTTGATGGGAACTGATGGTGAGGACAAGGTGCCATCCCTCTGAAGTGACTTCCGGTCAAAGTTTGTGTGATGTCCCTTTCGTCACCCCGGGCATTTTGGCGAACTGACATGCATGGTCAGGAGTTCCACTGGCAGCAGAAGCCCCTTCGAGCACCTCCGCGTTGACAGTCATCTCGTGCAAACTGGTCAACATGATGTCAGAGGCGGAAGGTCCAGAATCCCATGGCAGAGGCCTCTTTGGAGGATGCGGGGCCCTCCACGCACCACTCACAATGGAGATGTCTGTTGCAAATCCATGTCAGGAGCTTCGTTCGCTTGAAGCAGAGAGGACCTACGCTAGAAGAACGCGGTGAAGCTGATTTCTGTCAGTCATCCAGGGGATCCTGGACCTTATTCAGGGGCATAAACACCAGTGGACAATGGAAGCAGTCAACAGAGACTCCACGGACGGAGCTGCATAGATGAGTTCTGTTAAGACCTGCCCAGGACCCCAAAAACAGCAGGTGAATCAGTACAGAGGGAGCGTATAGAGAAGCCCCCCTGCTTCCCACACGCTGCAGTGCAAAGCATTTGTATGCACAGCGTATAAACATGGGATGATACAACACAGAAACCAGAATCCATCTGCCCATTGACAATTGAGGACTATACAAAGCTCAAAAGCCATTTTAGGGATATCGTTCAGAAGGACACACGTGGTGTACGAAGTGGCATCAACAGCAGATGGTCGGTGAGATAGGATGGGTGGTTGGTCGTGACGGCTTTGTAAATGATGCAGCTGGTTTTGAAGATGGGGGACTGCTATGGTAAGCCAATGGAGTCCTATCAAGATGCGGTGGAGTGATCATATATCTTCAGGACCAGGATGAGATGTGCTGGGACATGTAGTATCCCCCCCTTATAGTGGGTGTGTAGGGGGGTACTCTGGAGTCTAGCAGGCCAGCTTTGTTTTTTGGCAATATGTCCCTTGGTGCACAGTGTGAACCCAAGTGGATTTGGTATTTGTTGATACTTGGGGTTCCATGCTGTTCTCAAAGTTACCATTTTAGTATGAGACGAGGAGACACTACCGCCGTGACAAGAAGACACTGAGACAAGGTGACACTCCGCTGGGACAAAGAGATACTGTGACTGAGACAAATACACTGTTACTGAGACAAGGAGAAGCTACCACTAGGAGAAAGAGACACTGCAGCTGGGACAAAGACACTATTATTGAGACAAGGAGAAACAACCACTGGGAGAAAGAGACACAGCAGCTGGGACAAAGACTCTATTATTGAGGCAAGGAGAAACAACCCCTGGGAGAAAGAGACACAGCAGCTGGAACAAAGACACTATTATTGAGGCAAGGAGAAACAACCACTGGGAGAAAGAGACACAGCAGCTGGGACAAAGACACTATTATTGAGACAAGGTGACACTGCAGCTGGGACAAAGACACTATTATTGAGGCAAGGATAAACAACCACTGGGAGAAAGAGACACTATTACTCAGACAAGAAGACACTGAGGCAAGTGACTGCCACTGGGACAAAGAGATACTGAGACAAAAACACTATTATTGAGGCAAGGAGAAACAACAACTGGGAGAACGAGACACAGCAGCTGGGACAAAGACACTATTATTGAGACAAGGTGACACTGCAGCTGGGACAAAGACACTATTATTGAGGCAAGGAGAAACAACCACTGGGAGAAAGAGACACTATTACTCAGACAAGAAGACACTGAGACAAGTGACACTGCCACTGGGACAAAGAGATACTGAGACAAAAAGACTATTATTGAGGCAAGGAGAAACAACAACTGGGAGAAAGAGACACTGCAGCTGGGACAAAGATACTATTATTGAGACAAGTAGAAACAACCACTGGGAGAAAGAGGCACTGCAGCTGGGACAAAGACACTATTATTGAGACAAGGAGAAACAACCACTGGGAGAAAGAGACACTGCAGCTGGGACAAAGACACTATTATTGAGACAAGTAGAAACAACCACTGGGAGAAAGAGACACTATTACTCAGACAAGAAAACACTGAGACAAGTGACACTGCCACTGGGACAAAGAGATACTGAGACAAAAAGACTATTATTGAGGCAAGGAGAAACAACAACTGGGAGAACGAGACACTGCAGCTGGGACAAAGACACTATTATTGAGACAAGGAGAAACAACCACTGGGAGAAAGAGGCACTGCAGCTGGGACAAAGAGACTATTATTGAGACAAGTAGAAACAACCACTGGGAGAAAGAGACACAGCAGCTGGGACAAAGACACTATTATTGAGACAAGTAGAAACAACCACTGGGAGAAAGAGGCACTGCAGCTGGGACAAAGACACTATTATTGAGACAAGGAGAAACAACCACTGGGAGAAAGAGACACTGCAGCTGGGACAAAGACACTATTATTAAGACAAGTAGAAACAACCACTGGGAGAAAGAGACACTATTACTCAGACAAGAAAACACTGAGACAAGTGACACTGCCACTGGGACAAAGAGATACTGAGACAAAAACACTATTATTGAGGCAAGGAGAAACAACAACTGGGAGAACGAGACACTGCAGCTGGGACAAAGACACTATTATTGAGACAAGGAGAAACAACCACTGGGAGAAAGAGACACTGTTACTTAGACAAGAAGACACTGAGACAAGTGACACTGCTGCTGGGACAAATACACTATTATTGAGACAAGGAGAAACAACCACTGGGAGAAAGAGGCACTGCAGCTGGGACAAAGACACTATTATTGAGACAAGTAGAAACAACCACTGGGAGAAAGAGGCACTGCAGCTGGGACAAAGAGACTATTATTGAGACAAGTAGAAACAACCACTGGGAGAAAGAGACACAGCAGCTGGGACAAAGACACTATTATTGAGACAAGTAGAAACAACCACTGGGAGAAAGAGGCACTGCAGCTGGGACAAAGACGCTATTATTGAGACAAGGAGAAACAACCACTGGGAGAAAGAGACACTGCAGCTGGGACAAAGACACTATTATTGAGACAAGTAGAAACAACCACTGGGAGAAAGAGACACTATTACTCAGACAAGAAAACACTGAGACAAGTGACACTGCCACTGGGACAAAGAGATACTGAGACAAAAACACTATTATTGAGGCAAGGAGAAACAACAACTGGGAGAACGAGACACTGCAGCTGGGACAAAGACACTATTATTGAGACAAGGAGAAACAACCACTGGGAGAAAGAGACACTGTTACTTAGACAAGAAGACACTGAGACAAGTGACACTGCTGCTGGGACAAAGACACTATTATTGAGACAAGGAGAAACAACCACTGGGAGAAAGAGGCACTGCAGCTGGGACAAAGACACTATTATTGAGACAAGGAGAAACAACCACTGGGAGAAAGAGGCACTGCAGCTGGGACAAAGACACTATTATTGAGACAAGGAGAAACAACCACTGGGAGAAAGAGGCACTGCAGCTGGGACAAAGACACTATTATTGAGACAAGTAGAAACAACCACTGGGAGAAAGAGACACTGCAGCTGGGACAAAGACACTATTATTGAGACAAGTAGAAACAACCACTGGGAGAAAGAGGCACTGCAGCTGGGACAAAGACACTATTATTGAGACAAGGAGAAACAACCACTGGGAGAAAGAGGCACTGCAGCTGGGACAAAGACACTATTATTGAGACAAGGTGACACTGCAGCTGGGACAAAGACACTATTATTGAGACAATGTGACACTGCAGCTGGGACAAAGGCACTATTATTGAGACAAGGAGAAACAACCACTGGGAGAAAGAGACACTGCAGCTGGGAAAAAGACACTAATTTTGAGACAAGGAGAAACAACCACTGGGAGAAAGAGGCACTGCAGCTGGGACAAAGACACTATTATTGAGACAAGGTGACACTGCAGCTGGGACAAATAAACTATTATTGAGACAAGGTGACACTGCAGCTGGGACAAAAACACTATTATTGAAACAAAGTGACACTGCAGCTGGGGCAGAGACACTATTATTGAGACATGGTGACACTGCAGCTGCGACACAGATACTGAGACTGAGAAGTGGAGAAACTGCAGCCGGGACAAAGAAACACTATTTACTGGGACAAATACACTATTACTGAGACAAGGAGAAACAACCACTGGGAGAAAGAGACACTATTACTCAGACAAGAAGACACTGAGACAAGGTAACACTACCGCTGGGACAAAGAGATACTGTGACTGAGACACGGACACTATTACTGAGACAAGGAGAAGCTACCAGTGGGAGAAAGAGACACTGCAGCTGGGACAAATACACTATTGCTGAGACAGGGAGACACTGCCGCTGGAACATAGAGATAGTGCTACTGAGACAAAGAAATACTGTCGCTGGGACAAAAAACACTGCAGCTGGGACAAGGAGACACTATCGACAGGACAAAGAGATACTGGTACTGAGACAAGGAATCGCTGCCGCCGGGACAAAGAGATACTGGTACTGAGACAAGGAAACGCTGCCGCCGGGACATAGAGATACTGGTACTGAGACAAGGAAACACTGCCGCCGGGACATAGAGATACTGGTACTGAGACAAGGAAGCGCTGCCGCCGGAACAAAGAGATACTGGTACTGAGACAAGGAAACGTTGCTGCCGGGAAATAGAGATACAGGTACTGAAACAAGGAATTGCTGCCGCCGGGACATAGAGATACTGGTACTGAGACAAGGAAACACTGCCACTGGGACAAAGAGATACTGGTACTGAGATAAGTAAACGCTGCAGCCGGGACATGGAGATACTGGTACTGAGACAAGGAAACACTGTCGCCGGGACAAAGAGATACTGGTACTGAAACAAGGAATTGCTGCCGCCGGGACATAGAGATACTGGTACTGAGACAAGGAAACACTGCCGCCGGGACAGAGATACTGGTACTGAGACAAGGAAACGCTGCCGCCGGGACAAAGAGATACTGGTACTGAGACAAGTAAACGCTGCAGCCGGGACATGGAGATACTGGTACTGAGACAAGGAAACGCTGCCGCCGGGACAAAGAGATACTGGTACTGAAACAAGGAATTGCTGCCGCCGGGACATAGAGATACTGATACTGAGACAAGGAAACGGTGCTGCCGGGACATAGAGATCCTGGTACTGAAACAAGGAAACGCTGCCGCCGGGACAAAGAGATACTGGTACTGAAACAAGGAATTGCTGCCGCCGGGACATAGAGATACTGATACTGAGACAAGGAAACGGTGCTGCCGGGACATAGAGATACTGGTACTGAAACAAGGAATCGCTGCCGCCGGGACATAGAGATACTGGTACTGAGACAAGGAAACACTGCCGCCGGGACATAGAGATACTGGTACTGAGACAAGGAAACACTGCCGCCGGGACATAAAGATACTGGTACTGAGACAAGGAAACGCTGCCGCCGGGACATAGAGATACTGGTACTGAGACAAGGAAACAATGCCGCCAGGACATAGAGATACAGTTACTGAGACAAGGAGACACTGTCTCTGGGACAAAGAGATACTGATACTGAGACAAGGAGACCCTACCGATGGGTAAAAAAAACCCTTGGCACCGGAGCAAGAATAAAGGTTGCAGGTCCTGCCCGGGGGCACCAAACACTAAAACCAACAATCAAGCAGTCAACTCCCTGATGGACGAGACTGACAGCCCTAGGGGGATAGAAGAATGAGAAACATCACACTGTACAAAGCCCTGCAAATACACATTAAACAGAACAAATCGCCATGGACACAGAGCCCTGCTGCCACGCCTCTGAGGGACAAGCTGCCAGTCTCAAGCATACACAAAGTGCTTTTCAGATAAAGCAGAGGATAAAGTGTGTCCAGCCATCCCGTAATCAGCCTAGAATCACGAGTGGACTGTAATCCACTTACCAAAAGCGCCCTGTAATTTCCTGATTACATGCAGTGCTGATGACACAACCGGCTGGAATCAGCCCCCGGCTCCAGAGCGAGGGGGGGGGGGCGCATCCTTTGACTCCGTTAATGTCTGCTCTGAACCAAAACACTCCAAGGCAGCTGCAAACCAGGGCAGCACCGAAGAAACCGTGGGGGTGAAAGGCTGCACCCGTGGCTGGCATGGGAGCACTGGAGGCAGCCAAGGGGTGGCAAAGATGAAGAACGGGCTGTCAAAGGGGCAACTGTGGGCTTGGAGGCCTGGAGGGAGGAAGAGTTACAGACTGCAGCAGTGCCCACAGAAGCGAATGGTTGAGCACCGGAGAGCTATAACAGGGCAACACAGGCGGAGGCACGAGATTCACGGCTGAGCAGGGCAGTGTTGTGTTATTCACAAGAGAGTGATAACACAAGAAGGGTAGATACCGTGAGAAGGATCCAGCACACAGGTGTAAAAACAACCCTGAAACACAAATGACGGACTAAAGGGTAGAGGTGAGATCTGATTTAAGGGCTAAGAAGCCACTGACTGTGAAACACGACTGCCAACCGGTGGCATCAGCTGCTCCCTGAGTACCCCTGGCACTGCCCATCTCCATCACTGGCAGCTGTGGTATATAAATAAATAATACCGGATCTATTTTTGGATGAATGAATGAATAACAGATAGCTCAATAAAATAAGAGTCAAGATTCGAGGTAGTAGGAGTTTCTGCAGGTTTATTACAGCATAAGGACAGGATCAGGACAACCTGCATAGGAACAGAGGTGACAGGGCCCAGTAGGACAACTGGGGCCCAGCAGCTGCCGGGGCTTGATCTGGGATGAGCGCGCTAACTTTTAATAACAATACATTGACTTATATACATAGCGCAAACACATAGCATTACATTGCAGTAGGCGTAGCAGTGGGTGGAGCAGAAGGCGTGACGCGTAGCAGTCGCGAAAGATAACAGTAAAAAGAGGTGTAACTGGGAGTATACATAGACATGTGATGCAAACGTAACAGAATATGTCATGAATGGGCGGAAACATAGGAGGGGGCTACCTAAGGAGCCGGGACCTCTAACCTAATGGTGCGCGAAAACTGGCAATGACGTGTTACTAGGAGAAGCTGGGGGCTACGAACTCTGTGCTAGGAGCAGAGACTTGAGTCTGGAGGGTCGGAGCGACATGTACCTAAACCCTATCTGGTATCTAATGTTTAGGGAACATGTTGATATAAACTAGAAGTCATGAGGGGAAAAGCTAACTTGATTCTAAGACTGGACCATGCATTATTCTACATGTAGTGCGTGATGAGGAATATTAAATGACCATTAATACAGTATTTCTCTAACGTGGAGCCGAATAGGCTAGACAATGACGAAAACTATTGATGCAGTTCAGTAGCTTAGGAATGCAGAGGAGGAGGACTGAACTGATAGCTGGAATCATAACATACTCTTGGCAGACTCAGAGGCAGAGCCAAGCTGCACCGGGCACTGCGAGGCAGGAAGTAAGTGAAGGGTCGAGGATACAGGTGGGGGCTGTATCGCTCCTTAGCGAGGCTTTCAGGAGACAGGAGCTGAATCTGATGTCCGGGCCCTTTTGAGGCCTGGAAACGGGGACTTTATAATGGAAATAACGTGCACACTGGGAAACGTGGCAACATTACTTTACATAGGCCTGATATTCGTAGTATTCACGAGGACTGGAAAATGTCATACCAGAGGTGGACACAACTGGAATTGCGTCATTAATCGGACATGGGGAATAACATATGCATATTGGTCATGCACACATAACATATGATGGATGAGGCGTAGGGACACAGAACATGGCAAAATTTACTTTTCCACATTCCCTCCTTGTCACTACGTTTCCATCAGGAAACATCAATTTTCATGATACCATCTATCATTTCATACAGTACCATTTGCTCGTCTCGAATTGTCTTGGAACGGGATTTAGAACGGGGCTTGGGACTAGGAATACAAGAGGTAGCACACATGCTGCAAATCGCAGGGCCACATTGTATACAGAGGCAGCAGCTGAATATGATCGCTACTGCAATACCTAGAAAGGACAGGACTTTCCATCCCCAGGCGGAAATTATATTCCAGAACCAACCGGACCATGTCCAGGTGCCTGGATCTTGGTGTAACAGATGGGCAATTTTATGGAGTCTGGTTATAGCTGAATAAACAGACGGCGCGTTATTTGGAATGAAAATACAGCAACTAGATCCGATGACTCTACAGGCCCCGCCCCTATCGGCCAGTATGACGTCAAGGACGAGACGATTTTGCAAAACGACAAATCTCATAGCAGATTGTTCTTCGGTTAAGTTACCTAGAGCAGAGGCAGTCTCATTTACTACAGCTTCAAGGGTTCTGGTTAACCTACGAATCAGTTTACTATTCTGGACAGGTCCTACAAAGAAGAAGAAACCTTTATTGAAATCTGTATACTGTTCTAGAGTAGTTTCAGTATAATCGACAATTGGGGACTCCCTTCTATGTCTAATGTGTACTAGATGTGTGTTTCTGTGATAATCAGATGGGGCTAGGAAAACAGGTGGCAGTAGGAAGGCAATGTAACAGGTTCCCTCCCAATCGAGGGGCAGACGGACATATGCAGTTTGACCACAAATAAAATAAGAATGACGTGAAGCTTTGAAAACAGATTTCCCACTGTCACTATACTGGATAACAGTAGTACATTCACTATGTCCTACATGTATGGAACCATAATTACGGACACATAATTCGCCTTTGACAGGTAGTACTGAAATAGCAGGTAAGTCTGGAGTAGTGTCAGACTGAACATTCAGGACCATGAAATTCGACGAATAATTACCTAAATTATACACTTCATTTTCTAGATCTAAACCTGTTCTGTGGGGGAAACCTTGCTTGTCTGGAAAACATGTACTGTTAAGAAAAGACATATCTGTTGAGGATGACGTTAACGTGGACCATGCTCCACACGAACCATTGTGTGAGAATGGATAAGGAAAGAGTGGCAGAACTCCCTTCGGTGTCTGAAAAGGGGGGAGTCGACCACACACCCAACAATTAGTGGCATTGCTGGTCTGGTGTGAGTAATGTAACATACGGATAAATGTGTTGTTGCGCATAGCGAGGCGGTATGAATATTCGTGAGGAGGCAGATCACTAAACGTGTGCTCTACTGTAGCATTAGCAGACATATTTACATGAGGAACTGGAAAATACAGATAGAACGCATAGCTGGTGCAGGAAATCATTATGCTGATGAATAATACGAAACTCAGGAAAACGATACATCTGATTGAATTTTGACTGACTCTCTCACTATGGGGGTCTATTTTATACATGTCAGAAACAGTCTAACCGTTTCACCTAGGGGAGGACTTATACAATCAAACTGACTGACTTATTTTACTAGACCTGAGCTTTAACTTATACTCCTGTTGCGGAGTTTTCTCTAACAAGGGAGGGGTTGTAATAATGTCTTGTGCGGGACAGTCCTTAAGAGCAATATTCTGGCAGTCTTTCAAATCCTGGGAAATGTTTTTAGAAACGGATTTCAATCCTTTAAAAAGTTTAACATGAGACAGGTGGATCCATCCTTTTCTGCCTTCCAACTTGACGGCAGTACGGGTGGTCAAGAGGACCTGACGTGGTTCCTTCCAACGTGGTTCCAGCGGACTTGATCTGTCGAAATTCCGGACCATCACTAGGGAGCCTGGAACGATTTCATGTGGTGCCACCTCGGTATTGTCTGGAAATGCGGCAGCAACCTGTGAACGACATGAGTTGAGGGCAGACATCAAGGAAGCTAGGTAATCTGTCAGCATATTACATGAAACATCAGTAATACTTCGGGGTCTAGGAGTACCCCACATATTAGGGGGGCGGCCGAATACGACCTCATACGGGGACAGACCTGATCTGGAATGTGCGATCATGCGCATATAAAACAAAGCGACTGGCAGAGCTACTAGCCAGTCCACACCTTTTTCTTTGCAGACTTTGGCAATACGGATTTTCAGGGTCTGATTATGTCTCTCTACGAGACCGGCTGCTTCAGGATGGCGTACACAATGGAACTTCCACTGGTACCCTAACAACAGGGAAACGTGCTTCATCAGTTCAGATGAGAATGGCTGACCGTTATCAGAATATACGACTCTAGGGAGTCCATATCTAGGGAAGAATTCACGAACCAACTGCTTGGCAGTGGTCGCGGCTGTGTAATCTGGAACTGGATATGCTTCTGTCCACCTGGACAAAGCGCATACTACTACAAGGACATACTTGAAACCTCGACATCGCTCCATCTGAATATAATCCATCTGGAGGACCTCAAAAGGGTGGTCAGGGGGCTGGAAACCGCCTTGTTCCACCGGGACACTTTTACCTGGATTAAACTGACAACATATCATACAGGTACGGACTTTCTGCTTGGCTACAGCTCGTAAATGCTTGTTGAACCAAATGTTCTGGATACTGTCTAACATAGCTTTTTCTCCTAAATGTGCGGGACTATGTGCGGTATTGATAATGACTTGAACCATAGAATCGGGGAGAAACCATGTGGCTCTACCCTTCGTTAACCATCCTTGATCTGTCTGGACCCCTCCTTGTTCAGACCATTTCTTGATTTCATCGGGGGTAGCATGTAACTGGATATCTATGACATCCTGAGTAGGGTCCTTAACTGTCATGCATGTAGTCGGATCTGGAGTATGTGTCTGATTAACTGGAATGTCTGGAGTCTGTGCTGTAAGCTTGGCTGTGCGGTCTGCTAGATCATTACCTTGGGAAATAATGTCTGTAACTTTCGTATGTGCTTTGCATTTCATGATAGCAATGGATGTCGGTAAATGTATGGCATCTAACAGGGCTTGAATAAGGAGACCATGCTGAATCTTGGTTCCATGAGAAGTCATGAAACCTCTCTCCTGCCAGAGCACTCCGAAGTCGTGTACAACTCCGAATGCGTAACGTGAATCTGTGTAAACATTAACTTTCAGGTTCTTGGCGTGTATACAGGCTTGTGTCAGAGCGACTAGCTCTGCTGCTTGAGCGGACAGGGTGTCAATACGGTGTGTTTCAATAACTTCAGTGTCAGTAGTCACTGCATACGCTGCGACTAGTTCTCCTGTACTAGTTCTCATACATGAACCATCCACATAAAGTGTCAGGTCAGGATCTGATAACGGAATGTCCGTCAGGTCTTGTCTTGGCTTTGTCGTAATATTAACTACTTCCACACAGTCATGTGGGTCAGGATTTGAACTAACTGATGGTAACAGTGTAGCAGGATTCAGGACGTTGCAGCGTCTGATTTCTATGTGTGGCTGGAACAGTGTCAATTCATAACCTGTTAAACGTGCAATTGTCAAGTGCTGAGTTTGTGTTCGGTTTAAAAGAACTTCTACTGAATGTGGAACTTGTACTGTCAGGGAATGCCCTAAAACTATGGAATCACTTTGTCTGATAGCTAGTGCTGTGGCTGCAACTGACTTGAGGCACGCAGGCAACGCCTGGGCGACTGGATCTAATGTGCTCGAAAAATAAGCACAGGGCTTGTATTGTCCTGCTTGATCTTGTGTGAGAACAGATAATGCTGTACCTTCGCGTTCAGTAACGAAAAGTGTAAAAGGCTTACTGTAGTTCGGTGTAGCTAGAACTGGAGCTTGACATAGGGCTTTCTTTAACTCGTTGAAACTAAGTGTATGGTCAGATGTCCAAGGGAGGACAGTCGATACGGCTGCCTCCTGTGTCGTTAACTGTATCAGTGGCTTGGCTAGAAATGCATACTAGGGAATCCATTGTCTACAATAAGAAGTAAGGCCGATAAAAGCACGTACCTCCTTCTGGGTTCTGGGCTGGGGAAGACTCGCTATTAACTGGATACGGTCGGGTGTCAACTGCCTACCCCTCTTGGACAGTAAGTGTCCTAAGTATACCACTTGCTGGACACAGAATTGAAGCTTCGAAGGTGACACCTTGTGCCCCATCTCGGCTAGAAAATACAAGACTGTAAGGGATGCTCGCTCGCAAGCACGTTCAGAACGGGCTGTGATCAGTAGATCATCGACATACTGGAGCAGGGCAGTGTCAGTTGGCATGTGAATATTGTCTAGTTGTCTCTTGAGTGCCTGACTGTAAATACTAGGACTTTCTGTGAAACCTTGAGGAGCGCGTGTGAACATATAGCTCCTTCCATTTAAACAAAATCCGAAAAGAAACTGGCTGTCTGGATGAATTGGAACACTAAAAAATGCATTCTTGAGGTCAATAACAGTGAAGAACATGGCTTCGGAATCAATGGCTGTTAACAGGGAAGAAATGTCTGGGACAACTGGGTACTGGGGAATAATACATTTATTAAGCTCTCGTAAATCAATCACTAATCGATATACTGGGGGTGCATTTGGATCAGTACGTTTCATGACTGGAATGATCGGAGAATTGCATACATTGGAGTCAGTTTCTACAACTACTCCTTGAGCCATGAGCTCGTCAATAATTTTGGATAAGGCTGCTACAGCCTCAGGTGGCAATCTGTACTGTCTGATTCGGGGTAACACTACACCGGATTTGAGAGTCACACGATGGGGTGTGATTTGCATGTAACCTACATCAGTTGGACCTTGCGCCCATAAATGCTGTGGAACATTAGACAATCTTGAATCAAAATCTCGTAATACATAGTGACCCTTAAAGTCACGTAGGAACAGACGTATTCCTTCTGGGGAACAGCAAATAACTGCACCTAATTCTTTCAGTGTCTTAATACCTAATAGGTTTTCTGGACATGACTTAGTAAGTAACAGATCAGTAGTACGGGACAATGGACCTACTTCTAGAGTAACTGGCTTAGATATCTCATTAACTATTGGCTTTCCTGAAAATCCAAGGGAAACATTTCTTGAGCCTGAGAGTGGAGCCCCTGGAACTTCGGCATGACTAATTGTGGTCCTACTTGCCCCTGTATCGATCAAAAACTTTCTGTTTTTCCCTAATACTTGACTGTGAACATAGGGACCTTCTTGATCTACAGGTATCTCGATGAGAGGCAAGCCTACCTCCCTCTCTAGGCTGTTTCATGAATATGACTGATACTCTGGATACTCGGTCTGAGCATACTGGTACATCTGTGATGTAACGTGCTGTGTTGCAGCAATAGGCTGCGGTGCGGAAACTGTCTGTTGTGCATTCTGTGACTGAGGAATCTGTGAAACTTGTTCTTGTCTCGGCGGACGTGGTCTTTCTTTAGTCTTACCAGTAGCTATATTATGTTTCAGAACTGCACACTCGTTTATAAAATGACCTGGCTGTTTACAATAATTGCAGTTCCCTTTAACGGGAGCAGCAGGATGACTGGCTTGATTCGGACCCCTCTTCTGACTGTCTTGAGGAACAGATTGTGCAACTAGTACTTTCATTTTCGTGTCTTTCATACGTTTTCTCTCGTGTTCTTGCTCTTCCCTGATTCTATTCTGGTGGTACTGGAGCATCTGGAGCATCTGGGACGGGGTATTTGCTTGCCAGGTGCTTTCGACTTTCAAAACTCGATTTTTAATTTGTGGACTTGAATTCTCGACTAATTTAGTAACGAAAAGGTGAGGGTATGACTCACTACTTGTCTTGAGACCACTGTTAATACTGAAACATTTCTCAAATCTAGAATAAAAATCACTAATATCTTCATCTTGTTTCTGTTTACAGGCTGAGATTGCATCCCAATCTTCTTTTCTAGTTGTCAATAATCTGGGTAAAACTTGAATCAGTAATTCTGGTAATTCTTTACATTTATCTCCAAGACCGGTACCTGGTACTCGTGCCTTGTCTTCTGCTTCTAGAGCTGTCCAATCGATCTTTTTCTCTCCCACCTCCCATTCTTTTTCTTTTAACTTTTCATACACCCCTGCGGGTAACAGGACCTTTAACATTTTAATAATGTCTGGGTAAGTGTATTCTCCCATACGGAGCATGTCTTTCAATTCTCTATGGAACCCCGCTGGATCTTTGTCATGACAGGGAATTAATTTCTTCATTTCAAGAAGTTCCATCTTTGAAATCGGAGTGTATACAAACACTCGTTGCATTACGCCACCCGCCCCTTGGACTGGGTGGACTTCTCGTAACGGATTCTGTCTGTCTATGTAAAATGATTTACTTTCTGGGGGTGAGACATGAACAAAATGCGGGTTCAGGAACGTTCTATATTTGTGGCGCTGTTCTAGAATGACACTAATTAAATCGGTACCTAGACCTCTCCATTTATACTGGAGTAACTCGTTCAGGACATCGTGTAACAGGCCTGGATCAGAATGTTGACCCTCATACAGAGTGATGAGGTGCTGGATCATATACATACCCACCAGTCGTTGCTCGGCTGGGGGCAATTTCAGGAACATTTGTGCCACTATTTCGTCTGGAAAAGTGGTAGAATCAGTAATCCATCGGACTGCTGATCGGGCTAGTTCTTGTTCATGCATAGTACTTAATTCACTGTAACCGACTCGTGATTTCAGAATGTGATCGGTAGCTTGAAATACTTGTTCTAGAGAACCTAGTTCTGGTGCTGGATGACGAAAAATAGACTTGTGTTCTAGGCGTAAATGGCGATCTGGAAATCTAGATTTTCCTACATACGCTATTCTGGCGGGATTCTCGTCTTCCTCTTCAGGATCAGAGATACTTTCTTTCTCGCTTACTTGTGCTGCTTTACGCTGGTCGTGTAACCTTATTATTTCTTTAAGAATTTTCTTGTACATACTCTCCATGGCACCGACGGTCTTGTGCTTACCCTCGGCTATATTATCACTCCACCTTGTCAGGATTCTCATTTCGACCGGATCTTTAGACGGGTAATCTTGTTCTCTTATTAGACAATTGATCAAGAACTTTAATATCATGAGCTGAATCTCGGCTTTCCTTTGAGACATAATCTCGCCAATACTTTCTGGATCATCCCCTGTACGGATGAAACGATATATTCTGTCTAGATCTTCTTTCATATTCGGTAAGGTGACTAGATACTCGGTCACTTTTCTTACGCGGAATGAATATAAAACCATATTATCCTCGCCTGGGACTGGATCATAGCAACATTCGGCAAGGGATTTTCTTATTTCTGCAACAGACTGATATCTAGGCGTACGCTGTGATGCTTGTGCATGTAATTCGGCTAACGTTAAACGCTTGTGTGGCGGCGGGGTTTGAGGAAGACCTCCTCCTGCGGCCCCTAAACTAGAATCGTCGACGGACATTCTTCGTCCTGGCAGGGTCGGTAATTGTAACGTGGGCTGGACTTGTATGGCGGACTGGACCGGGGGAGCTGTTAAGGGCACCCCGGTGTCTGGAGGAGCATGAATTACCTGGTTTACAGGGACTGGCGGAGCGCGAACAGGATTTGCATATTCTGGGACTGTGTCGTCCAAGTAGGACGAAATAAAAATATCAGCTGCGGTCGGTTTGTGACGTAGCTTGGTCGGAACTAATGGCGGCGGGAAATTACTGGATGCCTCTGGGGTCGCTTTTGGCAAGCCCTCGGCAAGAAGAGGATACATACCCTTAATAAGGGCATGCCTCTGTCTGTCTGACTGTTCGGCTTTGACTTGTTCACCTATCTCGATTAATTCTCTTTCTTGGGCTCGTTCCTGGGATTCTCTACTTAACTCTGACTTTCTGACTTCCTTTTCCGTTCTTCTATGCGCTTCTTTACGCCATAACTCGATGGCATCTTTCTGTGACTGTCTGGCTTTCTTTTTCCATAATGCTTCTTCTACTCGCATGATACATTCGGCATCCCATGTACCCGATACGGGCCATCTATACTTTTCTTCTAACTGTTTGGTATACTCTACCCATAAATCTAGATACATTATGGCGCTTATGCCATGTTTCTGATACATAAAGTGACCTGGACTGTCCCTAGGCGGAACAGGAACTGCTTCTTCTAATAAACCCTTTCTAGTTTTTAGCTGACGTAATCTTGAAAAGAGCGGCATTGTAAACTTGAATCGGAACACAATACAATACACAAAGAACAATAACAATTGGGAAAACAATTCAGGCATACCACGATATTGGAAATACATTGAACAACATCATAACATAACAGTTCGGGCAGAATACTACCTGAAAATACTGAAAACAGAAACAGAACAGATTTTCTCGAGAACAGAACAGACTAGAGTTACTGGATGCACTGCTGTAACAGTACGGAACATACCGGTCCCAAAAAGGGACGCATCAAGACCTGTATCCACCTAGGTGAACACTTCGTTTGTGAGTCTGGGCACCACCAACCCACGGACCAGGAGTCAATTTAGATTGGTCCTGTCTAGATACTACCCCAGCAATGGTACTCACCGGGCAGCACGGAACGGAAGGCCTCGGACTGGACTGGACGACGGACGACGAACTTCGGACTTCAGTTACGGGTGGGCCTCCGGATACCTCGGACCTTGGACTCTCGGCTTGGGCTCTGGTCGGGACTCGCCGCGTTCCTCCACCGTCTCGTTCGGATGCTGGACCGCCTCCTCCGTCTCCTCCGTGGGCCTGAGGGATACTTGAGCAGAAATATCTGCCACTGCGCAGAAGAGTTCCGTCACGACTGCAGAGGGTCAGGGGGTCGGCGTGGCTTCACCGACGCGTGGGGAAAGGGCAAGTCCCTGTTCGGGCGCCATTATGTGGTATATAAATAAATAATACCGGATCTATTTTTGGATGAATGAATGAATAACAGATAGCTCAATAAAATAAGAGTCAAGATTCGAGGTAGTAGGAGTTTCTGCAGGTTTATTACAGCATAAGGACAGGATCAGGACAACCTGCATAGGAACAGAGGTGACAGGGCCCAGTAGGACAACTGGGGCCCAGCAGCTGCCGGGGCTTGATCTGGGATGAGCGCGCTAACTTTTAATAACAATACATTGACTTATATACATAGCGCAAACACATAGCATTACATTGCAGTAGGCGTAGCAGTGGGTGGAGCAGAAGGCGTGACGCGTAGCAGTCGCGAAAGATAACAGTAAAAAGAGGTGTAACTGGGAGTATACATAGACATGTGATGCAAACGTAACAGAATATGTCATGAATGGGCGGAAACATAGGAGGGGGCTACCTAAGGAGCCGGGACCTCTAACCTAATGGTGCGCGAAAACTGGCAATGACGTGTTACTAGGAGAAGCTGGGGGCTACGAACTCTGTGCTAGGAGCAGAGACTTGAGTCTGGAGGGTCGGAGCGACATGTACCTAAACCCTATCTGGTATCTAATGTTTAGGGAACATGTTGATATAAACTAGAAGTCATGAGGGGAAAAGCTAACTTGATTCTAAGACTGGACCATGCATTATTCTACATGTAGTGCGTGATGAGGAATATTAAATGACCATTAATACAGTATTTCTCTAACGTGGAGCCGAATAGGCTAGACAATGACGAAAACTATTGATGCAGTTCAGTAGCTTAGGAATGCAGAGGAGGAGGACTGAACTGATAGCTGGAATCATAACATACTCTTGGCAGACTCAGAGGCAGAGCCAAGCTGCACCGGGCACTGCGAGGCAGGAAGTAAGTGAAGGGTCGAGGATACAGGTGGGGGCTGTATCGCTCCTTAGCGAGGCTTTCAGGAGACAGGAGCTGAATCTGATGTCCGGGCCCTTTTGAGGCCTGGAAACGGGGACTTTATAATGGAAATAACGTGCACACTGGGAAACGTGGCAACATTACTTTACATAGGCCTGATATTCGTAGTATTCACGAGGACTGGAAAATGTCATACCAGAGGTGGACACAACTGGAATTGCGTCATTAATCGGACATGGGGAATAACATATGCATATTGGTCATGCACACATAACATATGATGGATGAGGCGTAGGGACACAGAACATGGCAAAATTTACTTTTCCACACAGCAAGGGCCATAAAGGCAACAGCAGGAAGAACAGTAAAGGGGTCCCTACAAACAAGGTTTCATTCCTGTATTTTCCACTACTTGTCCTCCCACAGCCCCTCGGCTGCAAACAGAAAGCTGCCGAGAAGCCAGGCGTGGAGGTGGGCGGGATAACAAATGAACAGGGAGAGCGGGGCCCAGGGTCTGGCTCGGCTCTGGGACCCGTGCACGAGCCGAGCCCTGACCGGTTTTAGCTCGTAAATCATACAACAAACCTCATGTCAACATATGATAAAGTTCCTTCAAAGTAAAAAAAATTGGATTTCTTTAAGATGCAGAAGCGTTTCACCTTAGTACATCTGATTATATCACTTAATTGAGAGGCTTTTATTAAAAGTGATAGTTTTGAAAAATTCATTTTCACTGCCCTAACAATGTTATTGGTGAACTAAGGGGCAAGTCACTTGTGAGGTATAAACTATATGTGACCTAGATTTTTAGATGAGGTAAGAAGTTTTTGTACAGCTCACATCTTTAACTTGCATATTTGAGGGGGTTCTCATATGTGATCCTTAAAAAAATAGGCTTGGTAAAATAAAGTATTTGTCGAGGATCACACCATTTTTTGAAGTGTGGAAGCCAGGATTGATCCCAGGTTTTCTAGTTCCACATTCCACTAAAGGAGTATCTTTCTCTTGCCCATTCTACATCAAAGGTTACTGCTTTGCCTATAATTCTTGGTGCATGAGGGTAGAGAGTGGGTGGGAGACAGAACACACAGGAATGCTCGGCTCCCTTGAGGCTCGAGGGTCCAAGAGAACCCCAAGCTGACCCAGAACCTGGCATCCGGCTCGAGCCTGGCTCGAGCCCGGCTCCAGCTTTCAGTAGCTCACCCGCCTCTACCCAGGTGTGTGGCAAAGGCCGCTCCTACGAGGTGATGCCGGAAGGGGGTCAATAGGTGCGTGACTGTACTTATGTTACCACTGGCATTCTAGTAACTCAACGGGACCCAACTAGGGTTATCACCTGGTCACTACTTGACCAGCACGAACAAACAACAACAGCAGTGTGGCTCCTTCTGACCTGTGCATAAGGTTGCTGCTTGTGGAGAACTGCATGGCCTCAAACTTATCTCCGACATTTGCCTGGTAGCTCCTAGAAGTTGCCAAGGTGCATAGAAAGTGTGTAGTGATACCTTCTTCTGTCAGTTGAATTTTCAAGCATGTGTGGTTTCAGATAATACCAGAAAAAATACTGTAGAACAATGGGATGTGCCTCACGTATCTAATCCCATATCTAACCACATGCTCCACACCTTAAAATACAAAAAAAGACCTTAATTTATTGATCAAGGAGGATGTATCACATATTCAGGCAAGGGGAAAGGACTTCCTGAAAAGTGTGAGTCTCTCCCTACTAGCGCCTCAACATATGCCTGCCATCCGCACTGGGGATATTCTATTTGGAGGATTTTATTCTATTTATTTATAAAGTTTTATATAGCGTGAACTTGATCCCGAAGGATATCAGAGCGCTTTACAATTTAAGGCAAAGGTAACAAATCCGAACATTGTCTAACATGGGGAATCTAATGGGCATTGAACCAACTAGAACACACGTAAATGATAATATTTCAATAGTGTGAAACTTTCCCCCTTAATGCTGTGGATTTCTGCCTGGCCAAAGACAGAAACACATCTTAACCGACTTGTGATTTCAGATTTTCTGCGGCATGAAAAAGTATGTAACAGCCCCTGGCTGACATACATAAAGGAGCAATTTACCTTATTGGGGCAGCTTGAACTTTTTAAAAATACCAAATGTATTAATTACTTCTTCTGTTAAAGTGACAGTCAAATTAGAATTCCTTACTATGTTAATGAGGAACAGGGAAGCATTAAAAGGCAGCAAGACAAGGGTGGCTGCTTATCAACCTTCATCCACCACAAACCGTATAGAGCCTTATTTATATTTTATATCCAGTCATCGTCATTGGCACTATTTGGTTAGGTTGTGTTTAACACCGCCCACCTCTTGATCTCCTATCTTAAAGTTTGTACAGAGAATCGGATCTTGTTAAATGTCGCTGTGACTCAGAGTCAATGCAAACAATGCTGCATTTCTTCTTCTTTTGAAAGTTTTAGACTGTTCCAAGGAAATTGTTTTTAATCCCTTTATTGAAGTTTTTCAATATAAAAAATATTGGCACATCCCAATGACATTTACAACGACTTCAGTCGGAGTTTGTTTGCAAAATGGTTTATAAAATGATTTCAGCTGCAGTAAGACTGTGAGATATGGTGGGGAAATGACATATGGCTGTGGTAGTGATACTGTTTGTCTGCGCGGAGTCCTATCCACGTATTTTAGCAAAGTATTTTATCATAATGAGAACTTTATGAGATAGATGATGTAATAAATGTTCTAGGGATTAATTATTTCTGTTATTTAACCATCGAAGGCCTGTAAAGTTTTTATGTGGGTTTTTTATTATGGAGAAGGTACTTTATGACCCATTATCAATGGTCGGAAAAGCAGTAATTAGGTGTTAATTTATCGTTTACAGATGAAATGTAAACATTATTTTTGTGTATTCTTTTGTGGTTTTAAACAAGCAGAATAAAGACGCTGATGATCTAGTATTATTAACATGCAAATCCTACAAGAAATAGACCAGCGGTAATTATTTTTTAAACCAATACCAATCAATAAAAGTATGAAAAAACACCCCTAAATGCAAGGCACAGTTTTGTAATTTATTTCTATGCCACGGGCATGACCCATTCCAATCAAATACTCAATCCATAGTAACATTATTATCCATATTTTTGCCCTTTTGGCAAAAATAGGTATAATCTGGGGATTGTCGATGCCACCTTCTGGCCCAGGATACATTTATTCCGCCCATCTTCATAATAAGGCAAATGTGTCATCATTTCTTAATTTTGATAATTTTCACGATTACATTTATTTTATAGTTTTGTAAAGGGAGGGGCATCCACGTAAACAGAAAAAAAATTTGTGAGCTTGAAAAAGTGTGGTGTGCAAATTGTGCATTCTCATATCCAGAAAAAGCTGTTGAATTTGTCCAATTTGTGCCGAATGTGCAGGCATTAACTGTTGAATATGTGGGCACTGCAAGTGTATAAGAGGGCAGATCCAAGAATGCAGATGGTATATACGCATGTGAACATAGGTGGAGAAGGTTCAATGCTCAATGGGGCCCATACCAGAGGCGTCAATTACTTATGACCAGCCATGGCCGGTGGTAGGTGTAACTGCAGGGCGGTGACATAGGGAGGGGGAGGGGCTTTAACAGGTAAGTAAACATATAAATTAATAAAACGAATTTTGTTGCGCGCACTGCATCGCATTTGGTGATGCAGTGTGTGCAACGAAATTCGTTTTATTCATTTATATGTTTACTTACCTGTTAAAGTCCGTAATCCATACATTACAAACCCCCACCCTGCCCCTCCCCCTCCCTACGTCACCGCCCTGCAGTTACACCTACCACCGGCCGTGGCTGCTTATGACCCTGCCTTCATTTTTAAATAAGCTTGGTGTGGACACTTTATGAGCACCGGATATGTAAAGGGACTCGTACACCTTTATTAGAGGTAAAAATAAAATCAGTGTCTGGTCAGCGGATACCCCCATGAGGGAACACACTCTTCAATGCAAATTCCCTAGTCACCATGGTGGCGGGCCAGTGCTGTGTTGGTGTGAGTTGGCTTTCATCCCTTCGTGTGGATATTTGGTGTATGTGCATATAGCTAGGCGGAGATAAAGCCCTTGTTAATATGCCCCCCCCCATCTCTAGGCAAGACGAGAGGCCACTTCTTTGTGCCCCTTTATCACAATTCTAGACTTCTCGCTTGATGAGGAGGCAACATCACAAGGGTCCATTCCTCGCTCCCAACGATTAATCGGTCCCACTCCAAAACAGAAACAATACAGAAATTTCAAGCAGCCCCACACTTGGAAATGTGAAAAGAATTGACGGTGCCTAAAGATCTGCCTTCTTAGGTGTCAATGCGTGGTATATGGCTGCCATTTTAAAATCCCGTAAGACACCATAAACTTTCATGGGGTATGTTCAACCTTCCTCAAATCAATCACCACAGTGGTAAACCGTGGCCATCCTGCCGGGTGATTTACGTGTGCCTTTAGCGGCAGCCGTGGTGCTCAAGGCTGAGGAGCGCTTCCCGACTTGTTCTTCAAAGAACATTTGCAGTTTACCTGCCCCCGAGGAGGTAGGATTATAGGTTCATCTTGAAATGATAAAGCTCTACCACAGTTCTGCAATCTTCCAGAACAAAAGCACAGTGTACGAGCCTTTATTGGAAATCATGTAATAAAATGTATTTATGAATGAGAGACCCTTGTTCGAAGCTGAAAGCAGAACATCCCATCTAAATGCTGGCCTTGAATGAAGACAGAAACTGAACACCAATCAAAAATTGAGCAACGCCATTAACTAGAGGAAAGGCAAAGCCAAAGAAGGGAAGGGCGTCGCATACGCAGAAATAGGAAAATAGATACCATCAGAATAAAGTGCATCGTCCCACATAACCTGGTGCCCCCGCGCCCTAGTGAGCGCCCCTCCGCTCAGATTCAACCCACACAGCTACAAAATGGTTTGGGAGAGGTATTAAGGTGCTGGGCCAGGGCATGAGTGAACTCATTGTTACACATTTATATTGAGACATGAACCTGGCAACACAGAGGTGTGCATGGGAGGAACTAAGGTTCAAAAGAAGGGGAAGAGACAGGAGAGGAGGCTTTGAAACAATGGCGTGGGTTTGCACACAGATATACCGGGAGTGGGTTGCATGGCAAGTCAGAAGAGGATTGTTGATTGAGGGTTACTCTGCAACAAGATGTTGCTTGAAGATGAAGATCTTTAGTCGCTTCTCTTGATCTTCTGATTTCTTGATTGTTTACATAGGTAGATTGAGGAGATGTCTCGCGAGGGACGAGAAACGCTTCAAGCAAAGAGATTGTTATCGACAGCGTGGAAAATTGCCCATCCCAAGAGCGTAGGAGCTGCACAAGGGATCGGAAGAAGCCTATGTTGCTGCTCTATAGATTTGCCCAACAAGGCTTCTACCTTCAGTATTATACAAACTGTGGGTCGGTACCCGTTGGGGGGTTGTGATCCGATTTTTGGTGGGTGGCAAAAATACTGGTCTATAGGTAAGTAATATTTAAAATGATCAGCCTAGTTTGTGCACCAGAGCAAAGGTGCAGAACAATGTCCCCAAACGCAGTTTTAAAACTAATCCTTACACGTATTCCTAAGCATGACCTTGTGTGAGCCTTCCAGTGTTTGTTACTTCTGTTTCTTTACTTTGATGGAGCGAGATTTAGAAATATATTTATTTCAGCTCGCAAAGTTAAACTTCCATAATAAATAATAATATTAATAATGTGTGCAGTGAAGAATATTAATCAACCTAGAATAAACTTGCAGATCAATACACGTGGGAAACTAATATGTGTGCCCATACATGTGCATTATGTGCAAAGTGTTTGCATGTGAGAAATAATAAAATTAATCCTGTCTATTGTGCTGTCAGAATTAAATGCGGCTGTTATTCTTAATGGCATGTGCTTATCTCTGTGTGCTCATGTTTTGTCTTTCGTTTTAAATGTTGCACAAATCTGTTTGTTGCTTTATTTGCTTCTGCTAGGTAACATAGACTAATGGGTTAATATTTAGCAAAGGTGGGTGGGTAACAGAATGATTTCTAATTCTTGCATTAATTATTCTTTTGTGTTTTTTTATATTCTAGTTATTGAAAAAGAGGCTTGAGGCCTAGCACATCTTATTATGCAGTTGGCAAAATCCTGCTCAGTGAAAGCAAGAGCCCAGTGTGGAAAGTTTCTGCTGTGTTTTAAAAAGAAGAAAATACAAACTTAATTGAGTGAATGAACTATTCGTGCCTTTGGTCGGCTTGACCAAGGTCAGGAACCGGCAGAGAGATTGTCGAGCTGAGGAAGTCACGGACAAATATTTTCAACAGTTGCAAATTGAAGGAAGCTATGTGACACGAGAATAAGGGACAATAGACTCTAAGAAAGAGTCGGAACTGGGCTTCGAAAATGTGATGACTTAATGTGGTCTGTCGCTTGACAGCCAGTCAGCGTTTTGGATAAATGAGAAAAGTATTCTTTTTACTTAGATTAGTTAGGGAAAAAGGTATATAAGCTGACCCCTTTGGAGGGAGGGGGTTCTTCCCGCTTTCCAAATCCAGATGGGCATGACGTGCTGACGGACTTCTTTGGAGCACGTAAGAATTAATAGGGTTAAATGACTTTATAATTTTCAAATTAGGTGAAGTGAGTTTTAGACAGGGAAATAGGGTTTAGGTGATGGAAAAACTGTTTATTCTTCTTTAAAAATGCTATTTGATACTGCTTGAAAACTGTTTGACTATTTTGCAATTCCTCAAACCATGCTGCTAAAAAAAAAAGATTCTATTAAAGACGCACTTTTTTTGAATAAATAGTTAATAAATAAGTTTTTTGAATATACAAGCTGGCCTTGTTATTCAAAGAGTTTAGTTACCATCAGCTGATCCTATCGCCTGTGTGGCTTAATTAAATGAAAAATTATTGAACTATTGTAAAGTCAGTATACCTGCAGTTGTATATAAATGTATATATAGTTTGTGAATAAGATTTCTTAATTAGGTCACATGATTCAGTTGCTCAAAATATGTCATTATTAGTTTATGGGCCTTGTGAGTGATTTATGATTAATGGTAAGTATTGTAGAGTTGGATAGTATTGCTATGACATATGTTCCATAGGGGCGCTGGATCAACTTCACAAAGCCATTTCAACAGACAATGTTCTCACTTCATGCGATCATACACAACAATACCACTTGTGTATAACTTTCACACATAAATTGAGAAATATGGATGTGGCCGGATGGCCAGAGCCACAGACTTTGGATCAGGGGAACCAGGTTCAAGTCCTGGCGTTGGCTTAACATCTCTCTAACCCCAGAAGGGGTTTCATACATTTCTAAAATCATTGGTATCAACACCAAGATTTTTTCAGAAGCCTTATGATTTTAGTAAACGAATGCCGCAGGCCAGCATCCCACTCTGAAATGTGTCCCAGACTCCAGTGCAGTTCACCATCTGCCACTTTTATGTGCAAATCAATATCTTGGCAACAGTCCCATATGGAAGGGCTTGGTCGAGGTTCCAACCTTTATAAACAATTGCTGCAAGTACTTAAAAAAATCTACTTTGTTTACATACAGGTGCTTTCCCACAGGTTGCTCAGGAGGTCTGCAAGGAAGTTTAAGACGGGTAAGGTGTTAAAACACTGAGGAACAGGATCAAAAAAAGAAGGAACTGGGGATGGTCCCTGATGACGCCAGGTGTATTCAGTCCAAAGGCACTGATACTTTAGACTAGCTCATCTCTCACAGGCTAAGTTGCGATAAGATGTAGGAAGTTAACTCATCCGTCACAGTCCAAGGGAGAATTCTGGAACCACGAGGACTCTGAACCATCAACAACATTCTAGGAAAACTACAGTGAAGAATAGTGATGGAGAATTTGGAGCAAGTATACCAAACTACAAACAGACCTTTAGGAAGAAGAGAAACACTAAGGGTGCACAATGCAAGGAGGCTGGGGTTTGCTAACCAACACGAACAACGGGAAAACAACCAACTAGCAATGGTGCCATGGGAATGACTACACGCTCTGTGGTCATAAATACCGTTTTGCCTTCATTCCCCAAGTGATACAAAGACAGGATTGGCAACCATGTTTTGGCAGTCAGTGTCCCATGTTTTGGCAGTCAGTGTCCCATGTTTTGGCAGTCAATGTCCCATGTTTTGGCAGTCAATGTCCCATGTTTTGGCAGTCAGTGTCCCATGTTTTGGCAGTCAGTGTCCCATGTTTTGGCAGTCAGTGTCCCATGTTTTGGCAGTCAGTGTCCCATTTTTTGGCAGTCAGTGTCCCATGTTTTGGCAGTCAATGTCCCATGTTTTGGCAGTCAATGTCCCATGTTTTGGCAGTCAGTGTCCCATGTTTTGGCAGTCAGTGTCCCATGTTTTGGCAGTTGATGGAGCGAGATAGAAAACAAAATTTTGTTTAAACTCGCGAAGTCACATTTCCATAACATAAATAATATTATTAATGATTTGTGATATGTCGTGCTAATACAACTTAGATTAAACTTTACACATGGGGGGACTAACATGTGTGCTCATAAACGTGCATAATTGTTGCATCTTTTCGTTCGTGCAAAATAATAAAATAATTTATTGTTTTCGTTTTTGTCATTACTAACTGCTGCAAACTTAAAAGAAGCATGTGCTTATTTTGCTTTTCCTTGTCTATGTGATGTCATTTCTACTATTCTAGGTGCACATAAGTCTCATGGATTAATGAAGACTGGTAGATATAAACGCTGCTTTATTTGTTTGCATTTGCTAGGTAACATTTGACTAATCGGGTGGGTTAATTAATTAGTAAATCCTGGGGTGGATACAGAATCTACATTATTTCTTACATTAATACTTTTCTTGTGTTTGTTTTATACTAGAAAGCATAAGTTGCCTGCTTTTGGGCCTAGTTTGCTCGAGTTGCTAAAAGCTGAAATTTACTTCTGCAAAAGTCACGAGACGCCCATTCTGAAATAAAGTGTTCGTCAAAAGCTGCATTCACAAAGCAAAAACTGACGTGCTATCATCATTCTGTCGGACGTGGCCAAGGTCGAAAAAGAACATTTTGTCAGCCTTAACTTGGCATCCGCGGAAGTCAAATGGACGCAGCGAGAACATTATTGTACAATTGTTGCAAACCTAGGAAGCTCCTGGTTGCATTCGGAAAAGACAATGGTCCTTAAGAAAAGTGACCTAATGGAAGATTTGAAATGTGGGTGACATGTCACTTGTCACTCTCAGCCAATGGGACGTCGAAGATTTCTGAAAACGTTCCTTTGCGTAGTTTAGTTAGCGTAGAAAGGTATAAAAAGTCATGCCCCTAGGGATGGGCTGGCTGCTGCTTTCTGACTTTCCGATGAGGGTGAAGTGCTGTCGGACATTGCGTGGAGCACGTAAGAATCCTCAAAGAACTTTACTTTAATATCTATCTATTTAGTTCAGCTAGGGACTTAGGTTTTAGAAATGCTAAACTTATAAATACTTATTCAAACTTTGATTCATTTGCTTAATTTGTATTTTTCTCATGACTCTTTACAAACATGCTTGCTTCAATGCTAATAAATTACTTTTATAAAACTATCAGTTGAAATACCATAATTTAGTAAATAAAATCTTACTTTTGACAAACAAGCTGGTCTTGATTATTCAGAAGTGTAGGTTACTATTAGCTAGATCACGTCGCCAATGGTGGTCGTTTAAATAGTTAGAATTTGTTATAATGACAATATTATTTCCGCAAATGTATAATTTTGTATATAGTTTGTAAATTAGGTGTATATAGATTTAATCCGACCACCTGATTCAGTAGGCCCAAAATATGTCAGGTTTATAAATGGGTCCATGATTTAGTATAGAATTTTGTTTATAGGTTATGAAGTTGGGTAGCGTTGTTTATGATATATTTTCTATAGGCCGCTGGATCAATTCTCTGGTAGCAGAAATTGATGGTTGCTAAGGGTAACCAAGGTAATATGTTGGTTGCTAAGGGTTACTAAGGTGTTATGGTATGGAAATAGGATCGATGTTTTAACACATGTTGAGTTTGTTATTCGTGCTATCTGTAAGCTATACCGGTATAGATTGTGTGGCGAGAAATTAGTCACGCAAGTCATCTGTTCTGTTTGCAGTGATATCGCCGAGTATCACAAGAGGTATCGCCGTGTACCATAGTGTTGTCGCCGTGCAGCACAGTTTTAGGGCTAGGTGTGAATCTTGTATAGTGAGGGTTTTCTAAGAAATTAGAGCAGCATGAGAATAGGGACAAAGCGCCTTCCATAAAACTCACTGTGATAAAAGTATTAGTTATATCCGAGCTTGAGTGAAGGGTAAGGTAGCGTCGGTGCATGATTATCTATAAACAGGTTAGAGTCCTGTACGGGTACATGTTTTATATCTAAAAACAGGTGAGAGCCCTGTACGGATAACGTCGTTATTTTGCTAACGGTGCATGATTTCTATAAACAGGTGAGAGTCCTGTACGGATTTCATGTGTGTTCGAAATTAGGGAATTTTCCGTGTGAAAGTGCGAGTTTGATTTGTATTTTATGTTCAAGTGGAACTCTTAGAACTGTCACTTCGCGGTGCGTTCAGAGGAAAGCGAGTTCATAATTATACGTGTTAGAAGGGTGGGGTAAGGGTTACTCTACTGACAAATGAAAATTATCCTTAGTGTGAATAGCGCCGTCTATTCCGAAGTGTGGATACTTGAATGTATGTATACTATCCTAAATAGTGAAACGAACAGATGAGTCCTTATTGTCATTGTTAAGAATTAATTTACACTGAAAAGTGTTCTTAAAATGGCGCTGTGAAAAGATTTTGTGAAGGAGGGGTAAGCGCCAGGAGTGAGAAACGAGAAACCGCAGCTGCTGTGTACGTCACAGAGCCGCGCTGGGATTGGGTGACCTACGTCACAAACTGTACTCTGATTGGCTCTTGAGTCTCCGACGGTCCGTAAGCTAATTGGTTATTCAGGAAAACTCCATTTTTATTGGTTGAGCTGAAAAGTGACGTAGCTCAACTGTCATTGGCTTGTTGGTGTGTTTCGCGCACGGATTGGTTGTTTTGCGGAACATCCCGGAAATATTTTACGAACGATTTTGTGAATTATATTTAACTCTTAAAAATGAGTTATCATTTTAAACATGTTGAGAAAAAGCCAACATTATTTCAGAAGTTTAAAAATTTATTTTCACCTGACAAGAAAATCGAAACGCGAGGTGGTAAACTACTTCATAAGTATAAAACACCTGCAGCGTACATGGAAGGTGAATATGGATATCATACTGTTTTATGGTTTGATAGTTGGAAACGCTATACTAAGAACGACGGTGTTTTAACTTGGCCTGATGATGGTTCATTTAATGTAAAAGTCTTGAGAAATTTACGAGAGAAAATGAATGCTCTTGTTCCAAAACCGAGACCAACTCAATTTGAAGCTTTAGTTGAGTGGGAAGATGAGATGTATCAGTTACAAAAAGAAGCTAGTGGAATTAAAAGACCTTCTAAAAATCCACCTTGGAGAAGAGATACTCATGAAGACAGGTTGCGAATGTGGAGACAGGGAAACATGAGCGAAGGATTGTATTTAATTCAGGAAATGGTAATGGGTACTCCTGCTGGGAAATCTATGGAAAGTGAATCTGAAGATGCAGTTATGGAAGAAATATATACTACAGCTAGAAAGAATCAACCTTTGAGACCTCCTAGATCATGGTCTACTCCGGTGGTTTCTACTGAAACTTCACCGAGTGCACCTCCAATTAGTGAAGCTCCTAAACTTTATCCAAATAATTGTGAAATCATTGAAACTCCTAGAAGACCAGAATTTGATAATGCTCGAAATGAAGGTAGACATTTTTCAATGGCTCCAAGGGCAAGAGAAGCTCCAAAAGATTATACCAGAGAGGCAAGAAATGTTGAAGATGTCGATTCTAATGAATATTTAAGAAATAAAGAAGAATTAATTAGAAGAATGACAAATGGCATGGAAGCTGTGACAGTTCCAGTAACAATTGGTCCTGTTCAGCCTGTATTTGACCAAAAGGAATCAAGCAAAACTGGTTTAACTATTCCTTTAAATGCAGAAATTCAAAGGGTAGCTGAAAAATTTTATTCAGACTTATCTGAAATAAACTCTTCTAGATCAAGAATGCCTGATTTAACTTTTAATGAGGATTTATCTCCAAAAACACCAATGGGTGCTATATCAGATGTAGGGAGTCCTGAAGTCAGGGTAACTACACCAAAACTTGATGTGGCTAAATTAAAAGCAAATATTGAAGAATTAATAATCGGAACAATCGGTCCAGACAGTTTAAATTACTATCGAGATGATGAACTACTGTTCATTTGCAAAAGCATTCAGTGGAAAACAAAAAATAAATATGATCAATTAGAGGATCTAGCAGCGGAACTTGAAATCGATGTGAGTAAACAAAAGAATTTTGCAAAACATTACAGATTAGACTTTTCAGAAAGTGACATTGAGAGTTTGAACTCAATGGGAAGAATACTACATATAAAAGATTTGATTGTTTATATCAAAAAGCTAGGAGAACTGAATAAGTGGAGAGTAAAATGGACGAAAAAGAAGGAAGATGAAAGATTGGAGAAATTGTCAAAACAATTTCCAATGAGAGAAATTGCAGGTGGAGGATATGTTCATGTCCCTTGGTCAAGACAGGACATTCTGTTATTTACAAATGACTTTCCAAAATTGAGGGAAAAACCAGTGGAATGGTACAGACAAGTGGATAGATTTATCAAAGTGTCAAAAGTTCTGTGGATTGATTTAGATGGATTTTTCGACATTGTCGTTCCATCAGATCTTTGGACAGAATGCAAAATATCGATTAGTTGGCCAAAAACAGAACCTGAGCGAATCAAAGAAACAGGTGCTCCTAATCCTCTTGTAATGGATTTTTATGAAAAGGTGATTGTTTGGATGAAAAACAAAATTCCACCCAAAGAAGTTGATTGGGTTAAAATAGAAAGGACAGAACAGGAAACAAAAGAATCAGTTCATTCTTTTTATGAAAGACTACTGTTAATCTTTAAACAATACAGTGGTTATGAAAAACTAGATGAAAAAGATATGAGTCATTTTGTCTATAGATTTGTTTATGGACTAAAACCCGAAATTGGAGATATGATCAGAAATAGCATTGTAGGATGGCAATCACTTTCTGTGGATGATATTCTGAGAAAGGCTAAATATTGCAGTGATGAATTAGAAGTGAGACAGAAGAAGCTCAAGGAAAAAGCAATGTGGGCTCAGGTAAAGGTGGCTGAGCAACAGATTGCCAGCATGGGTAATAAGAACACTAATTTTGTTCAAACTGGAAATACAAACCAGATACAAGGAAAGTTTAAAGGTAATAATTTCACAAGGAAATTTAGCCCAAAGGTTGAGGAGTTGAAACAAAGATTACCTTGTTTTAATTGTGGCGAAATTGGACATTGGAGAGACGAGTGTCCTCATCCTCCTAAAAACTTAAAGAATCCCTTATTGAATCCACAGATGCAGAATGGTGTTGACCTGCAGCGACAGCTACAGATGCAACAGGGGTTAAACGAGTTAAACATTCAGCGACAGTTGCAGCAACAGCAACAGCAACAGGTGAATAATCGTCAGGATCAATTGCCACAACCACCTTTTCCGAATTGTGGGGGAGTTCAAAAATATAATCCAAACGTAGGATTTCAGGGAAATGAACAGGTAATAAAACCACAAAAACAGCAAAAGCAGCAAAGAGTTCAAATGCAAAATGCTTCACAACAGTTTTTATTAGCAGAAAGTCAAGACAGTGATTCTGATGATTATTGCTGACGGTGCCCGGGAGAGGAGGAAGAGTGTGTTGTTGGAGCCACTCTTGAGGTTGACCAGTCTGGTCCTTTTGTAAACGGGAAAGTTAATGATGTAGACATCACTTTTCTAGTGGACACTGGTGCTACCCGTTCTACTGTTAGATCAGTGGAAATCGAAAACCTACCTCTCTCTGGGGATACCATCCAAGTTGTCGGAGTAAGTAATCAGCAAATTAAAACTGACTTAACTGATCCAGTTCCAGTTGAAATTGGAAATTACAGAGACAAACACAGATTTGTGGTTTGTAATAGTAGTCCAGTGAATCTATTGGGCAGAGACATCCTATGTAAAATGAATTGCAGAATATATTGCTCTCCTGATGGAGTTGAGTTACAAACAATGGAGGAAGATGGTTTGTACAGAATGACAATGATGATGATGGAAGCAGAAGAAACGAAATTGTTTCCTGCAATGGAAAAGAAAGATTTGCCTGAAGAGCTCAGAGAAACAGTGAAATCTGAAATATGGGATTTTACTGGGAATGAAATGGGTCTAATGAAAAACATAGATCCAGTAAAAATTACTTTAAAACAGGGAATAGAATTTCCAAATATTCCACAGTATAAAATGAAAGCAGAAACAATTGAAGGGATTACACCTATTATTGAAAAATTCATTAAACAAGGCGTATTAAAGGAAATGGAGAGTAGTCCTTGTAATTCACCAATTATGGGAGTTAAAAAGTCAAATGGAACATTTAGAATCGTACAAGATTTGAGAAAAGTTAATCAAATTGTCGTTCCATGTTGTCCCGTGGTTCCAAATCCAGCAGTAATTCTGTACCAAATTCCACATGATGCTGAATGGTATACAGTCATTGATCTTTGCAATGCTTTCTTTACGGTTCCTTTACATCCAGACAGTTATGAAATCTTTGCTTTCAGATTCCAAGGTAAGACCCTCGGATGGTGTAGAATCCCTCAGGGCTATACAGAGAGTCCTTCAATCTTTAATGAACTGTTAAAAAGATCATTAGAAAACCTAGACTTACCTGGTAGGTCTACATTAGTGCAATATATCGATGATTTGTTGATAGCTGCTAAGACAAGAGAAAATTGTGTGACAGACACAATAATTCTGTTAAATCGCCTTGCAGAAGAAGGACATAAAGTGTCCCCAGCAAAACTACAGTTTTGCAAACAAGAAGTAAAATATCTTGGTCACAGAATTGCAAAGGGAAAAAGACAAGTAACAATTGAGAGAATAAAAATGATTCAAGCAATGTTACCTCCAAGAACACAGAGACAAGTCAGAATGTTTTTGGGAATGGTTGGTTACTGTCGACAATGGATAAGTGGATTCTCAGTAATTGCGAAACCATTGCAAAGACTGACAAAGTCAGATGTAAAAGATCCAATTATTCTCAATGATGCTGAGATGGATTCTTTTGAAAACCTGAAAAAGAGCTTATGCCAAGCTCCTGCTTTAGGTATGCCAAATTATGAGAAAGATTTCGAACTATATTGCAGTGAGAGAGAAGGATGTGCATTATCTGTGTTAATTCAGAGACATGGAAATCTAAAGAAACCTATTGCATACTTCTCTGCAGTTCTTGATCCCATTGCAAAAGCATTGCCAGGTTGCTTAAAAGCAGTTGCAGCTACAAGTATTAGTCTTGAACAAAGTGAGGGAATCATTATGGGATTTCCTGTGAAAGGTTTTGTGCCTCATTCAGTAGAAATATTGCTGACAAGAGGTAAGACTCAGCATTTAACAAGTAGCAGATTGACAAAGTATGAGAAAATCATACTAGGGGCAGATAATGTTTCGATTTCAAGATGTTTGAATCTGAATCCTTCTACTTTACTGCCTGATTCTGAAATCGTTGATGACATTGAGACAGAACATGAGTGTTTAGATGTCATGGAATTCTGCACTAAACCAAGAAAAGACATCAAAGACAGACCTTTGTCTGAATCGGATTTTGTCTACTTTGTAGATGGCTCATGCTTAAGATCCGAAGGAGGTGTCTTGAAAGCTTCATATTCAGTTTGTACAGTTAAAGATGTCGAAGAAGCATCATGTCTTGAAGGAGTTCGTTCAGCACAAGTGGCTGAATTGATTGCTTTGATTCGTGCATGTAAAATATCAAAGGATATAAGAGTTACCATCATTACTGATAGTCAGTATGGGTATGGAGTTGTGCATGATTATGGACAACTTTGGTCACAGAGAGGATACATGACATCAGCAGGGTCACCAATTAAAAATGCAGTTTTCATTAGGAGATTAATTGAAGCAATACAATTACCGAAAGAAATCGCTATTGTTAAGTGTGCAGCGCACACTAAAGGAGTTGATTATATCTCCAAGGGCAATGCCTTTGCAGATGAAACGGCTAAATACTGCGCAAGAAAAAATTATTCATACAATCGGGAAAGGAGTAAAGAAACTGATTCAAATTCATTAATGCTAACAACAGTTGTAGAAACATGGCATGAGATTAGAGATTTACAAAATGAAGCAGATGATGAAGAGAAAGACTTGTGGTTAAGATCAGATTGTAGACCACGTGAAGAAGATGGAGTGTGGGTTTACAAAGATGGCAGAGTGGTCTTACCAAATTGCTTGATTGCTGACATGGCCAGATTATATCATGGTCCAGCACATCTGGGAAGAGATTCTATGGTTAGACTTTTCCGAGAAACATGGTTCAATACTAAGTTCAGAACAATTGCAGAATCTTTTTGTCAAAGGTGTTTGTCATGCCAACAAATGAATCCAAACAGAAAATCAGTGGTGGGGACAGGAATAATTGGTCGAGAGGGTGGTCCCTTTACCAGGTTACAAATGGATTTCATCGAAATGCCCTTACACAATTGTTTGAAATATGTCCTTGTAATTGTTTGCTTATTTTCAAGATGGGTAGAGGCTTTCCCTACACGACATTGTGATTCAATTACAGTGGCAAAACTGATGCTCAGAGAAATCATCCCAAGGTACGGTTTTCCAGTCACTATTGAGAGTGATGGAGGAAGCCATTTTGATAACAAACTGATGAAGTTAATTTGTGAAGCTTTGAGCATTGAGCAGAAAATACACTGTGCATACAGACCAGAGGCATCTGGGGTGGTTGAACAAATTAATGGAACAATTAAAAACAGAATTGGAAAAATGTGTCTTGAAACAGGTGTAAAGTGGACTGATGCTCTTCCACTTGTTTTGATGTCATTAAGAAGTACACCAGATAAAAAGACAGGTTTGAGTCCTCATGAAATTTTAATGGGAAGAGTTATGAGGCAAGCTTTTGTACCTGTAGGTAAATTGTTGAGCATAAATGACAGTGCTATTTTGGACTACTGTAAAAGGTTATCTGATATGGTAACTTATGTGTCTAATCAGGTGGGAACTGAAGCACAATCAAATGAAAAGGTTTTGACACATGACCTGAGACCTGGCGATTGGGTCAGAACGAAAGTACATCGGAGAAGAAATTGTCTGGCTCCTAGATGGCAGAAGCCTAGGCAAATAATTTTGATCACTACTAATGCTGTAAAGTGCAGAGGATTGAAACGCTGGATTCATCCTAGTCATACTATTCCAGTACCGACTCCTGAGAGTTCTGATGTTGAAAGTGATACCACAGATGATTCTGATTCTGAAGCAGAAGGCGAAACAGAAGGTGAAATAAATCCAGATTCTGAAGATCGACAAGAAAGTCGACATCTGGAAACTGTGCCAGTGAATGGAAATTTGACAAGAAAAGACTTGGAAATCATTGAAATAGATTCTGAAGGTGTAGAGAATCTGTTAAAGGGAAAGATAACTGAGGATTCGGTTGTCTCTATCGAAGACAAAGAAGCAAAACAAAAAGAAGTTTCAGACCAGGAGAGTATCGAAAGGCAGAAAACAAGCTCTGAAGTAAGGAACAGAAATCCAAAATCTGGGAAGTTGGGGGTAATTGAAGAAGAGGAGGAAGACGAATTACCAAGTACCAGTGATGGAAAACAAGGTGAAGTTCCTGAAGGAGTGAAATTGCCGAATAGAGAAGTTCCTGAGTCAATTGAAATTTCAGACTACGAAACTGAAGAAAGTGACGTGGATGGTGAAAGTGGAAACAGAAAGAAAAGGACTTGGAAGTCAGAATCAAATAATTCTGAACCAAGGAAGAAGTACGTGAGAAAAGCAGACTACTGGCCTGGTGGAAGATTGAGAGTCAGGTTGATCAAGAAACCAAAAGAGCAAGTTGAAGAAATCAGTAGTCAAAAGAGTCCTGGAAAAGAAGTAGGAGTTGGAAGAAAAATTGAAGTGGTGTCGAGAAAAGGAAAAAGAATAGTGAGACCAAACCAGAAATACAAGTCTCCTGAGTGGACTTATTTAGTAATTCCACCTGTTATTGACATATATGGTAGTAGTGAAGAAGAAGACGAAATCCAAGAAATTAGTGACAATGATTGAAGTACAGAAATATTAATTTGGCAAAAGGCTGAAGAAAATTTGTTAGTTGACACAAGGTCGAAGAAAAACTGTTTAGTTGAAGAAAACTTATGTATGACATAAGGTCAAAGAAATCTTGTTTAGGGTTTTAAAAAAAAAAAAAAAAAAAATATATTTTAAAAGGGGGGTGTAAATATAAATTTAGATTTTAAAATTTTTGTTTTATTTTGTTTTAAATTGAGGCTAAACTAACCAAAAATGCCTTATGTTAAGGAGAGCACTTCAAGGTGTTCTGTTTTTAAGAGATGCTGTAAGATGACTCTGGTGTGTCTGCTCATTTTAATTCTGCTCTGGTTAGTTTTAGCTGTGATTATCCCTTTGGAGATGAACAGAGAATTACACAAAGTTAACATAACAAGCAAAGCTTTGGTTAGCCAAACTAAACATAGTGCATCTGCAAAAGTTATTGATCATCAGCCTAACATTCATCAAGATAAAACAATTAGTGATTTTTCAAGTAATACATTCACAAAGCTTTTGAGTGAATATGTTAAGGTAATGGATGCAAAAGACTGCTATGTCTGCGTTAAGTTACCTGCTTCTGTTTCTGAGGGAGTAACATATAATATGCTTCCTCTAACTTATGGTGTAACATGTAGTGTGTTAACTAGCTTATTTTATCAAACAGGACGCTTAGAATATTACTATTCAGATTTTGACGAGATTTTCGCAAATATTAAGATTGAAAATGCTTTAAATAAGCATAAGAAAGCAAAACAAATGAGAGAATTTTTCCTTGTTACTAACGAACTCACATATGAGTATGCTTATAAAAATAATCTAACTTGCAAATTAAGTGCTGAAGGAAAGAAATTTTTGAATATGGTTGAGGAGAGAAGAGCAATTTATAAAAGGAATGAATTAGTCAAGCAGACTAAGTCTAGATTCTGGCAGAAAGAGGATGAAAAGTTAAATGGCAAAATGCTTGAAAATGTTGCAATTCACATAGACAAACCAGTTAGTGGAAAGCTTTGCATTAGAAGAGATAATACACTTTTTGATAATTACTTTGTAGGTGCAAGTAACTGTGAAGATACTTATCAGATTATGGGAGGTTGGGGATTCAAAGGTGGAAAGGATCCAATCTTTCCTGGGATTTATTTTGTTTGTGGTGACAAAGCCTACTACAACCTTTCAGACCACTGGTATGGAACTTGTTATGTGGGAATTGTTTTTCCTAAAGTGTTTCATGTTGACAGAGATTCAGAAGGATTGTTTAAAATTCATAATTATGTAAATAGAGTTAAAAGAGAAACTTTTACTGAAGTTCTGGGAGATATTTTTCAAGCAGTAATACCTTTTGTTGGTATAACCCTAAATGCAGGGAGAATCAGAAAATTGTCCACTATAGTTGATAGATTGTCAACTGATACGGCTGATGGATTCCAATTAGTGAATGTTGAAGTTATTGCAATTAGATCCATGGTAATTCAAGATCGCCTTGCTTTAGACTTACTCCTAGCAAAAGAGGGAGGAGTCTGTGGCATTTTACATGTGCAACATTGTTGCACATATATACCTGATGAAAGTAAGAATATTGAAATGTACATCAAGAATATTACACAAATGCATTCGGAAATAATTCCTTTAGAAGAAGATGATTTCACAGAGAAACTTTCAAAAAGATTTCAAGCAATTAGAAATTGGTTTCATGACATTGGGAGTTCAATTCTTGGCAAGATTTTGGCACCTTTGATTATAATAGTATTCATTTTTATTTTGACCAAAATAGGTTGTTTGTTACATAAAAGAAAGAAACAATTGAAAGAAAAGAAAAGAATCTATAAACTTAGAAAAGAAGAAGAAAGAGAGATTGAGTTACAGGAGTTACACAGAGAACGATATGCAAATTCTGAGGATTTTGCAGATACTGGATTTTAGAAATTACTGACACAAATGAATTTGAATCATTTTCTCGGAAGTTTAAATTACCAAAATTTTGGGTGCTGGTGTGGTGATTTGTTAATCACCAGATGAGGAAGTTGATGGAGCGAGATAGAAAACAAAATTTTGTTTAAACTCGCGAAGTCACATTTCCATAACATAAATAATATTATTAATGATTTGTGATATGTCGTGCTAATACAACTTAGATTAAACTTTACACATGGGGGGACTAACATGTGTGCTCATAAACGTGCATAATTGTTGCATCTTTTCGTTCGTGCAAAATAATAAAATAATTTATTGTTTTCGTTTTTGTCATTACTAACTGCTGCAAACTTAAAAGAAGCATGTGCTTATTTTGCTTTTCCTTGTCTATGTGATGTCATTTCTACTATTCTAGGTGCACATAAGTCTCATGGATTAATGAAGACTGGTAGATATAAACGCTGCTTTATTTGTTTGCATTTGCTAGGTAACATTTGACTAATCGGGTGGGTTAATTAATTAGTAAATCCTGGGGTGGATACAGAATCTACATTATTTCTTACATTAATACTTTTCTTGTGTTTGTTTTATACTAGAAAGCATAAGTTGCCTGCTTTTGGGCCTAGTTTGCTCGAGTTGCTAAAAGCTGAAATTTACTTCTGCAAAAGTCACGAGACGCCCATTCTGAAATAAAGTGTTCGTCAAAAGCTGCATTCACAAAGCAAAAACTGACGTGCTATCATCATTCTGTCGGACGTGGCCAAGGTCGAAAAAGAACATTTTGTCAGCCTTAACTTGGCATCCGCGGAAGTCAAATGGACGCAGCGAGAACATTATTGTACAATTGTTGCAAACCTAGGAAGCTCCTGGTTGCATTCGGAAAAGACAATGGTCCTTAAGAAAAGTGACCTAATGGAAGATTTGAAATGTGGGTGACATGTCACTTGTCACTCTCAGCCAATGGGACGTCGAAGATTTCTGAAAACTTTCCTTTGCGTAGTTTAGTTAGCGTAGAAAGGTATAAAAAGTCATGCCCCTAGGGATGGGCTGGCTGCTGCTTTCTGACTTTCCGATGAGGGTGAAGTGCTGTCGGACATTGCGTGGAGCACGTAAGAATCCTCAAAGAACTTTACTTTAATATCTATCTATTTAGTTCAGCTAGGGACTTAGGTTTTAGAAATGCTAAACTTATAAATACTTATTCAAACTTTGATTCATTTGCTTAATTTGTATTTTTCTCATGACTCTTTACAAACATGCTTGCTTCAATGCTAATAAATTACTTTTATAAAACTATCAGTTGAAATACCATAATTTAGTAAATAAAATCTTACTTTTGACAAACAAGCTGGTCTTGATTATTCAGAAGTGTAGGTTACTATTAGCTAGATCACGTCGCCAATGGTGGTCGTTTAAATAGTTAGAATTTGTTATAATGACAATATTATTTCCGCAAATGTATAATTTTGTATATAGTTTGTAAATTAGGTGTATATAGATTTAATCCGACCACCTGATTCAGTAGGCCCAAAATATGTCAGGTTTATAAATGGGTCCATGATTTAGTATAGAATTTTGTTTATAGGTTATGAAGTTGGGTAGCGTTGTTTATGATATATTTTCTATAGGCCGCTGGATCACAGTCAATGTCCCATGTTTTGGCAGTCAGTGTCCCATGTTTTGGCAGTCAGTGTCCCATGTTTTGGCAGTCAGTGTCCCATGATTTCGCAGTCAGTGTCCCATGTTTTGCAATATGTATGGGACCCCTCTGAAAATTCATACAAGGTCAGGGAGAAGAGGGGAAAATATGACACAACAAGAAGAAAGTCTCCATCTCGACCTATATTCCTTTCCACTTGATTTGGCATAAATACAAAGCGTGAGTTAAGAATCCCTTGATAACAAAGTACTCAGTTAACACGAATATATTATTTTATTTCATTTCTTTTATCAAAAATGTTTTCATCATGATTCTGTTTTTTGAATTTTCGCTGTGTATAAACAACTCAACACATTATACTTCAGACAATTGTATAGCCACATATCAGTGGAAAATACAATAGGACAATATATAGAGAATATCCCCAGGTAGAGAGACAAAAAACAAACTCACACACTCATTCATACCATACTCTTACACTCCCAAAACATCCTCCACACTATTACATATATCTGGGGAGGCGACTACAGATTGACATAGTAGTCTGGGTGACCAAATACAACAACTGCATATAGCAGGATCTAAAAGGCAATGGTCAACGCGTTTCGATGGCTGCAGAACGATGAGATGCCACCACACTCAGGACCTGCCAGATATAGAACCATAAAAAGCCGCTCAACCCAGGGGGAAAACAAAACTAATGATATATTTCCACTATCATATATTTTGGTGAATTTGGCTGTTTCAAATATCCAAATATTCAGTATGCTGAGACGACTGAGGACAGTATGATACCACTTCTAGTGAAGATTGCCCCAATATCATGCTCTGCTATCCTTTCTGAGGGAAAAATTACAATGCATGATGACTCCTCCTATTAGTGTACGTCGGGCACAAAGGTTCTCTAACGATCGCAATACGAAGTAACTTTTTTTAATAAGCGGAATAGCTGTTCACCGTAGCATCTAATATTTCTCAACGTAAATGCAAACAACGAAGTTCCTAGATAAGACCTCCTACGACCACTCTAGGCAGTAGTCAACTCACCGTGAGCTTCATCATATGTTTCTTTAGAAGCTTCGATATGAACTTGGCCCGTTCACGCGAATATACACGCCCTCTAGTTGACCCGGTTCATATCGAAGCTGGGCTTTATTATTATTTTTTTTTCCGGGGTGCTCAGTCCCATCGCAGCACCCGCCAGGTTTATGCTACTGTAAGAGACTGCGCGGGAGCTGGTAATACTTCTTCTGTTTTTTTTAATATGTTGGTGCCCCGGTTCCACCCAACAAGTATTTCAATACAGGGGCCACAGGGAAAGGCCTATGGCCCTTGCTGCTTCATAGCCCTCCAGCCACACCCATCCCAGATGTGGTGGGAGCCAGCCATTTCTTTTCTTTCTGTGGGTGCCCTAGTCCCACCCAAGGCGCTCACAACTTTTGAAACCACCGGGGGCCCCGTGGCGAGACCCATGGCTCCCGATGCTCCATCGGTTCCCCTGCTAGCACCCATCCTGCATGCGACAGGAGCCAGCTTGAAAGGTTTTCTCCCAGTTCAGAAATATTTCTGTTCTCATCCAGCGGAAGTATTTTTGCTCCAGCTGGGTGGGAGCAGTGAAGTCTTCCCTGCCCATACTCTAGCGGACAGGTTACAGTGTCAGGGGGGATGGGTGACATACCCAGAGTGAATCGACTCAATGGATGGGGTCTTTGGGGCTATACAATTGCTCGGGGAGGGAGGCTCAAGACCTTTTTCCCAGACAAATGTTGCCACCCTGGGGAGCTGGCGCCATAAAATGACTCAGGAAGGGGACCCCGTGCCATTTCCTCAAATAACTGCAGCAGGTCTGGTGGGGTTTGGGTCTCTGGTTCCAAGTAACGGCTCAGGGAGGGGCACACAACCCTCTCCCCTTAAAATGATATGGCGAACCACCAGGCCCTGTCCCACCCCAGGAGGAATTCACACAGAAAACGCCAGGAGACAGCCCTTTTTTGTTTTAAAATATTACAATGGATATGCCCATCCTCAGCTGATCACCAGTGACGTTAAAAAAAATCTATTTTGGCCATGGGGTTCCACTGTGACCCCCTACCAGGCCAAGGCGGTAGGATATCATTACCTTATCACCTATATGTTTTTTTTTTCTTTTTTCAGGACAGGGGACTGAGTCACAAGAAGAAAAATGTTGCAGTCACCATTACAGAATTCAGAAATTCAGTCTCAGAGTCCTGAATTTTTTTTCAAAATCAAATAGAAGGGGGTATAGTAGGGATACCCTTATCCACTAGCTCACATCTGGGGTTTCCCAAGGGATCCCCAGGGGCCAAAAGGTAAAACAATACTTTTTTGTCTTTCCACGGTCCAGAGGAACTCCTGCAGGAGCAGCTCAGCCCTCCGTGTGGTCCTGTGGGAGTCTTGCGGCAATCTTGCCGGACCAATAGAAAAAACATTAAAAAAATAAAATATAGGCTTGGGGAGGTCAGTGGCCAGTTGGCCACATGTGGGGGTGTTGGCTGCCAGGGGGGTTGGTGGGGCACAAGGCCTGGCCCTGAAGCCAAACCCTGACAAGCACAGCCATACAAGGCAGTGAGGGTGGCCGCAAACGTATCATAATAAGATATTACTTTACATTACAAAAACACACAGATATTCACCGAAAATTAAAAAACAAAGGTTAAAGTGGAGTTATACGTGAAGAAGGAAGTAAGATATTCATTTAAGTCAAAAAGAAAAAATCTTAGAAATTCACTGAAAAATCACTACCATTCGAAAATCAAAATGCACTTAAATTCACCAATATATGTAACTGACATAAGCATAACTTGTACCACTGTGATGCACTGCTTATGAACTTGCATATTGCATTACTGGTGACACCAGAAAGCTATTGTGGTGCAAGTTATATTTATGACAGTTATGCATAACTGAGGAATTTCAGTTATTTTGTTTTTTAAGCAGTAGTGCTTTTTCAGTGAATTTCTAAGGTTTTTTTTACCGCAAGTTAAAATCTTACTACCGTCCTCATCTTTAACTGTTCATTTATTAATGGAAAAAAACATAGATACAGACACAGACATATCTAACTTCATTCACATGACCATCTATTTGGATAAATTGATATTTGTCATATAGATTCAAACGCACCAAGACGTGGGTCCCGTGCACAATAACACTTGAACCAAGCTATTGCATCTGGCTGATGTCATAGGTTCCTTATATACCAATTCACGGAGGATCTGGCTTGGCACTCAGGGTTGGACTCTTCCCATTGGAGACTGATTGCATATGGCTGGATCCAAGCGGAGGTGATATGGTATGTGAAAAACAATGGATTGGAATGTGGCCCGAGTGATTGCCAGTGGCTGAGATTATTTCAGGCATTCCATCCATCACCTGGGTGTTGTTGCAGATGACACCATAAGTGCGATGAGTATGCCTAGACGTGGGTCCTGTGCTCACTGAGCCACTAGAATCAAGCTATATCTGCCTGATGAGCCCTTATTACGGCAAAACCGGCCCTATGTTGCTTGTATTCTGGTTGAGGGAGGGGAGGGCCAGGCTTGGCAGCTTGGGCAGCAGTGTTCCCAGTAGAGCAGGGTCAGGACTGATTTGTATATGGCTTGGTCTAAACTGAGGTGGCATGGTGGGTGAAAAAAAAATGGATTGGGATGCAGCCCGAGCTATTGCCAGAGCCTGAGATTAATCTAAGCATTCCATCCATCACCCTGTTGCAATGAACAAGATATAATTATCAATGTGTATCCAGATATAGCAATGAATTTTGAAATTTTTTCCGAAGACTCACATGGGTAGGCTTTACTGTCTAATGTACATTTTTCTTATTTTGATTGTTCTCCATTCAGTGCCATTTCTATGTCCATTTTCTGTGTCCATGGCATTTCTTTCACATTTATTGTGCTTGTATGCTTTCTATGTTTACAATACAATATGGGATACTTAAGAAGAAGAAAAACATTTTCCATGTCATATGTGATGTGGCTGCCGGTTCAATGCTCAAGAAAGAGAATCTTTGTATATAGCTGTCTATCTCCAATGATTCTGCTATTATGATACAAATTGGAAAATTGTGATCTAAAACTTGGTGACTTGTGATAGTAAAATTGACACAGCAAGAATCTAATTAACTTTTTGACAATATTCTGAATTTTTATTGTTAAACAAACGTATTTGACATTTATAATGATTTAGAGTGCCGATGTTCATACACTTGTTTTTACATATACACAGGGACTTTTGGGTTCTAGTGATCGGTCAACCTTAGGTAGTGGGGTATAGTTTCAGGGACCTTGAGGGGCACCAATACTTGAATGTACATATTCAATGCATTAAAAGAATAGAGGTGCTACCAATTAGACCACCACTTCCTGTGTAAATAGTCATATGTGATCAGGACTGCAGGATCGAAACACAGGTGATCTTGGAAGGAAACAAAATTCAAGCAGCAGCAGTCTGAGAGAATGTATAAGTTGTATCCTCAAAAGTGGTGAAAAGTAATAGGATTCGTATGAGAAGGACCTAGCAACTACCATGCAAACCACCCCAGTCAGCATCGTATGGGAGAGAGAATGCGCAGACAACGAGTGAGTAGAAGTATATTTACATATAAATATATTCATTGAAAAAAACAGGTAAAGTGACGTTACATTTAGGTGTTCTAATATTATAACATTTTAGATTAAAAATTTAAAAAACTAAAATGACATCACTGTGCTAATTACAACTTGCGCCTCCGCTATGCACTGCTTATGACACCATATTTTACAACACTCATGACATGTTACATGACATCATTGATGACATCATTGACATCTTAAATTATATAACTGAGGACATCGCTGATTACATCACTGATGACATCATCCAAGCTACTCCTCAGAGAGGAACAGTGTAGTACTGGAGACTAGTCTCATTCTATATGGTAAAGGTTATCTAGTACACACTTTTTTCCTACCAGCAAAGTTTTAAGTGCAAGCAGTGCTTATTAAAGCAAGGAAGAGAATGAGCACAGCTAGCGTTAGATGGAGACATAAGTTTCATAGAGGTTTTTGCCTTAATCCAAGTATGTCAGTAAAACTAAAGTTTCTCCTGACATTATTCACCTGTGAATTTCTGTGCACTTGCTGACATTAAAGCGTTATCATGTAGTGCTGTAGACAATTTCTATATAAAATGGAGATTTATAAAATGCAGATATTTATTTCCAAATGTTCAGTGAAAATTCTGAGACATTACATGTTGTTTTTCGAATATATAATCTATGGGTGACTCCATTACAGATGGTTCAAGTTGCAATATGACTGCAAGTATTGCAAAAATGATACACACCATTCCATGCAGGCGCGCAACACCCATTGGGCTCACCAGGCTTCAGCCCCCCCCCCCTCGCCTCCTCTGCCCGGGCTAAGATGACACGCACTGAAATCATTAACTAACGCTGCGCATCGGAGCCGAGAATGTGATTTTTATTATGCATTCTGAGAGGCCTGGCAGCCCGAGCAGACAGCCAGCCTCTGAACAGTTTCCTCGAGTGAACCCCCCTGCCCTGACCTCTTGTTTTCCTTTAGAGTGGCACAGAGGTGAAATCCTTGCCTGAAGGCAGGGATTCACCTAAGCACTTGATGGGTTATAAGCATGGGGTGTGAAGTGCACAGCAGGGAGGAAGGCATGGCCAGTGCAGGTGACGCTTTTCTTTTGTATGGGAATTTCTGCTGGTGTCATAGCCCAGGGTGTGCTGTCTGTGCACTTGTAAGGATGTGTATTCCATACAAGTGCACAGACAGCAAACCCTGGGCTAAGACACCAGCAGAAATTAATTTTCAAAGGAAAAGCATCACCTGCACTGGCCATCCCTTTCACCCTGCTGTCTGTGCACTTGGATGGAATTCACATCCACCGCACTGCTCACCAGATAAATGGTGAACAGGGCCATGGATCTTTCTATTTTCGCATCCAAGGGCAGCAGCGAAGAAGCAGAGGGGACCCAGTAGGGTGACCAGATTCTTAAAACAAAAAACGGGGACAGGTCATAGACATAGAAGTAGGACTACAGTTTGCAGTAACTATCGACGTAAAAGTAGGACTATGTGACAGCTGTCAGACATAGAAATCTGAGAGACAGTGGTTATGGAGACTTGAGGGGCACTGTTAAAGGGTACTAGTGAGGGAATCCGTGGCGGAGGTGGCCTCTCCCTCCATCTGTCTCTCTCTGAATGTCTCCCTCTCCAACTGCCTCCCTCCGACTGCCTCAGTCCGACTGCCTCCCCCCCGACCGCCTCAGTCCGACTGCCTCCCCCGACCGCCTCAGTCCGACTGCCTCCCCCCGACCGCCTCAGTCTCCCTTCCTCTGTCTTACTCTTTCTGTCTCCCTCCCTGTCTGTCTCCCTCTGTCTCACTCCCTATCTCTGTCTCCCTCCCTGTCTGTCTCCCTCTGTCTCTGTCTTCCTCCCTCTCTGTCTCACTCCCTCCCTGTCTCACTCCCTCCATCCGACTGTCTCCCTCCCTCTGTCTCCGTCTCCCTCCCTCTGTCTCCCTCTCCCCCGACCAACATTCTGTGGGTTCCATAAGGGTCTGTGACAAAGAAGAAAAAATGTTGCTTTCATTCTTAAATCGTTTTAATATTTTCCTGTATTGGTGGTGCCCAGGTGCGCAATGCCCCTCTCCACTCCCTCCCCCGCACTCCTCCATGCCCATGGCTCACAAGGGCATTTTCCATTGAACTGAATTGTTTAGGTTTTGTTTTCGTAGAGGTTACAAGCCACAGTGTGCAGAATGATGTAAATGTCAAAGCTTCTATAGGGCTTCTTGGCAGCTTTTCTTTCCAATGCACCGTGATCCAGGGGCTGCTGCAAACCCATGGCCAACACACTGGACCCAATAACCCACCGTATTCACCCATTGAAGGGCCCTTTGCCAAAAGGACTATCCACAAATGCACAGGGTGCAGCAAAGCTGGGTAGTGTCTGAGTTAAATGGATCTGACCTCTACATTCTTGCTGTGTGTACATTACTGCTCATAGAATTCATGGATTTTCTGACAGACCAAACCAATTTGCGTGATGTTAAACATTTTACGTTTCTAAACCCACTGTTTCCTTTAATCATGCATAAACCAGACCACAAGTTCTTCAGGGAAATGTTTTGTTATTTTGGTTTACCTTTGACGGCTGCCGAGCACCACGAAGTTTTTTAAAGAAAATCATTAATGGTGTATAATTGTGATATTGTAGTGGTTTGGGGATGCACAACGCTGAGAATAACACTGGGTTATATTTTTTTCTCACATAGAAGACCCTCTGAATCCCGCCCCCCCTCCGTCGTCTGTGTGTGCCTGGGCGGAGACAGCTTCCAGGGGACACACACACAGCCGCACCCGAGCACTTAAGAGGTCTTTAAAATACCATTTTAGTGCTAATGAGGCTTTGTTGTTATTCACCCCTTATCAAAGCCCCTGCAGCGCTACTCTGCCTGTTGCTGGAAGGCCCACGGCGGGGGTATGCTAAAACCGGGACATTTGAATGTTTTACCCGGACGCTGTTGCAAAACCCGGACATTTCTCTACTTTAGAGAAAAGTGTCGGGACACCGGGACAATTTTCAAAAAACGGGGACTGTCCGGGGAAAACCCGGACGTCTGGTCACCCTAGGACCCAGGCAAGGAGAATCCAGGAGACCTATCTACTCTGAGACCTTCGAGGGGCTGGATGCCAGGACGCAGTGCTGCTGATCAGCCCGACTCCACAGTATAGTATCAGAGGAGCAGTCAGAAGTTTTTTATGTAAGTTCCAGTACCTTTAATGCATTTTCAGCACATCATTACCTTTTGGGGGTGCTAGTGGGTAACTTTAGAGTTCAGAGTGGGTGTGGGTTTTAGGGAGCCAGTGAGTAATTTTATGGTTCATGGTGTGTTACAAATTGGGGTGCCAGGGTTTAATTTTAGGGTTCTGAGCGGGTATGGGTTTTGGGATTCCAGGGGGCAATTTTAGGGTTTAGGGTGGGTATGGGTTTTGGGGTGCCAGGGGTCATTTTGAGGTGCCAGGGGTCATTTTAGGGTTCAGCGTGGGTATGTGTTTTGGTGTGCCAGGGGTAATTTTAGGGTTCAGGGAAGGTGTGGGTTTTGGGGTGTCAGCGGGCAATTTTAGGGTTCAGGGTGGGTATGGGTTATGGGGTGCCGGGGGAATTTATGGTTCAGCATGGGTATGGGTTTTTGGGTGCCAGAGGGTAATTTTAGGGTGTGGGGTGGGTATGGGTTTTGGGGTGCCAGGGGTGGGGGGATACTTTTAGGGTTCAGGGTGGGTGTGGGTTTTGGGGTGCCATGGGATTAATTTTAGGGTTCAGCGTGGGTATGTGTTTTATAGTGCCAGGGGTAATTTTAGGGTTTAGGGCAGGTGTGGGTTTTGGGATGTTAGGGGGCTATTTTAGGGTTCAGGGTGGTTATGGGGTGCCAGAGGGGAATTTATGGTTCTGCATGGGTATGGGTTTTGGGGTGCCTGGGGTAATTTTAAGGTTCAGTGTGGGTATGGGTTTTGGAGGGCAATGAGGGAATTTATGGTTCAGCATGGGTATGTTTCTGGGGTGCCAGGGGTAATTTAAGGTTCAGGGTGGTAATGGGTTTTGGGGTGCCAGGGGGTAATTTTAGGGTGTAGGGTGGGTATGGGTTTTGGGGTGCCGGGGGGGGGGGGGGGGGGGATAATTTTAGGGATCAGGATGGGTATGGGTTTTGGGGTGCCAGGGGGGCGGATACTTTTAGGGTTCAGGGTGGGTGTGGGTTTTGGGGTGCCAGGGGTAAATTTAGGGTTCAGGGCGGGTATGGGTTTTGGGGCTCCAGGGGGGTGATTTCAGGGTTCAGGGTGGTAATGGGTTTTGGAGTGTCAGGGGGCAATTTTAGGGTTCAGGTTGGGTATGGGTTATGGGGTGCCGGGGGGAATTTATGGTTCAGCATGGGAATGGGTTTTGGGGTGCCAGGGGTAAATTTAGGGTTCAGGGCGGGTATGGGTTTTGGGGCTTCAGGGGGGTGATTTTAGGATTCAGGGTGGTAATGGGTTTTGGGGTGCCAGGGGGTAATTTTAGGGTGTGGGGTGGGTATGGGTCTTGGGGTGCCGGGGGGATAATTTTAGGGATCGGTATGGGTTTTGGGGTGCCAGGGGTAATTTTAGGGTTCAGGTCGGGTATGGGTTTTAGGGTGTGAGGGGGTTAATGTTAGGGTTCAGCGTGGGTATGTGTTTTGGTGTGTCAGGGGTAATTTTAAGATTCAGGGTGAGTATGGGTTTTGGGGGGCAAGGGTGTAATTTTAAGGATCACTGCGGGTATGGGTTTTGGGGTGCCAGAGGTCATTTTAGGGTTCAGGGTGGGTATGGGTTTTGGGGTGCCAGGGGCATGATTTTAGGGCTCAGGATGGTAATGGGTTTTGGGGTGCCAGGGGGTAATTTTAGGGTGTGGGGTGGGTATGGGTCTTGGGGTGCCGGGTGGATAATTTTAGGGATCGGTATGGGTTTTGGGGTGCCAGGGGTAATTTTAGGGTTCAGGGCGGGTATGGGTTTTAGGGTGTGAGGGGGTTAATGTTAGGGTTCAGCGTGGGTATGTGTTTTGGTGTGTCAGGGGTAATTTTAAGATTCAGGGTGAGTATGGGTTTTGGGGGGCAAGGGTGTAATTTTAGGGATCACTGCGGGTATGGGTTTTGGGGTGCCAGGGGTCATTTTAGGCTTCAGGGTGGGTATGGGTTTTGGGGTGCCAGGGGTAATTTAAGGGTTCAGGGCGGGTATGGTCTTTGGGGCTCCAGGGGGGTGATTTTCGGGTTCAGGGTGGTAATGGATTTTGGGGTGCCAGGGGGCAATTTTAGGGTGTGGGGTGAGTATGGGTTTTGGGGTGCCAGGGGGGGATAATTTTAGGGATCAGGATGGGTATGGGTTTTGGGGTGCTGGGGGTAATTTTAAAGTTCAGGGCGGGTATGGGTTTTAAGGTGTGAGGGGGCATTAACTGATCCTGATTATCTGCCATTTTAGCTCCGCCCCATTGATTAACATTAGCCACGCCCCTTCTTTTGCCATGTTAGCCCCCCCCCCCGAAATGAAGACCTAGTTGCGCCCCTGATTCCATGTACAAGTGCATATCATTGGCTAGAATAGCTTTAGGCCATGCATGGCGTAGGCCGAAGGGCTGGGGCTAGGCCCTGTGCCCAAGTCCACAAGTGAGACCTACTCCACATGGTCGGACAGCCCCCTGCTGCATGCTGCCTTCGCACTTGGACAGAGAGGTCCTGCAGCCAACTGTTGTGTCCATCCAGACTCCCACCACGCACGCCTAAAGCTATGCTTAGTGATGGGAGTTGGATGAACATGATCAAAACAGACTGAAATTCACTGAAAAAAACAAATGTTAAAGTGACAGTATAGTTAGGCATGGTAATAAGTTCTTACTTTATGTTAAAAAAACATAAAACCCCTAGAAACCCCTGCACATGAGGCCAACACCCCAAGGACCCCACCCAACATGCTTTATTTATTTTTTCGCTGCAGAGCTCAAGTGTGTCACCCACGGTACAGCAAGACCGCGCAAGCTTCACTTATTGAAGCCTGCACTGGCACACGGTACTGCAGCTCCTGCAGAAAGTCCCACAATACTTAAAGGAGGCAAGGGGCTCTGTGCTGGGTACAGCAGGGCTTGAGTAAAATAAGGCCCGTTTGGATACGTTCACTACTATTTGCAGTTTGCCTACCTTAAGCAACCAATGCACCAAATTCCATTAGACAAACAGGCGTTCTTGAACACATCCTTTTATTCACCTCCATCAGGTTGGCGCTGTGACCTTGCTCAATAGACCATCTGCTGTTTTCTGCACCGCACAACCCTATCTGCTGTGCACGGAACACCTACCGCAAGCAACCATCCGTCCAACGCTGCAGGGCAACCGCGCGCGCCATCGCCTATCTCTCGTGACAGATGTGCCGCAGAAGACCTGGGCTACAACTCAAGCAGGGATTTAATTTTGCATCATTGCCTACAGTGCCTTGGACTTGAGGATTTGCTTGTCCTCCTTTCGGCAGGCAGTCTAGGCCCAGCCCGCTCGCCCGCTGCTAGGCCATCCGTAAAGTTGCGGCACTTATAACCGCCCAGCTGCTTGGCTGGCCGCAGTCCTTAACCTCACAGCATCCATGTGGAAGACAATAGGAACTAGGATCCTTGGCTCTGTGTCATGTCAGACAAGAGAGGCTTCTGTTCCGCGCCAGCGGCTAAGCTCCTGCGTCGGCTGGGGACATCTAATCTAACCTCTGCAGATAGGGCGCTACGGATGCACATCGCTGACTGGGCGCAAAGTCTTGGAAATTTAAGCACAAACCGTCGAACTGCAGACACAAAGGGCTGGAAGAAAGACACTGAATCTAGCCTTTGAAGGAACAACAATGGAATACGCCGCACAGGGACTAAATGGCTTATAGATTGTTCTCGAATAAAAGGATGCTAAGCCAGGAAGGAGATAGAATTTGTTGAGAACAAAGGATTGCTAAGGCTAAGTGCTCTGGTGCCAAGGTTCCCAAAGCACACCAACTTTAAGTTTCAACGTAGAGGCCGAGAGACCGCTTGAATTTAGACATATTACATGAGTTGTGAGCTATTATAATTAGGGATCCCGGTTTTATGTCTTTTTTTTTTAACACATTGCAGTCTGTATCTACCCATATTCATTTTTTGGTCATCTTATTGGTATTTATCCATGTTTATTTTGTGTTTTGAGAATAAATGAAGGTGTAAAATGGTATATTTCCATTTATTTAACTGATAAAACATGCTCTCATACTTTGATGCCTGTCATGTTTTAGCAAATTAAGCAGCCAAAAATAACAAAGCTCTACACCCACAGGTAAATACTGGTGTTCTATACAGATATAAGTGAACATATGCCTGGATTTAATTAACTCGCATCTTCTTTTCAAACTCCTTGTGGCATGGATCTGCTCATCTGTTGGCTTGGAATTCATGAAAGACAGCATTGAGAGTCACTCACAAGAAGCACAATTTTCTGAATGTGTCCACTTTTCAAGATAAATACAGACAGCAAACAGTTTTTTCTCTCGGAGTATTATATAACGCAAACTTCACCCCGAAGGTATCACTGCGCTTTACATGAGTACATGAGCACCAGTTGCATTACACAAGGACACGTTCATTTCTTTTGTTAGGCACCGAGAGATTACGATATTTGCCCAGAATCACAGGATGTTGAGCATTGTTGCCAAGACTCAAACCCAGTTCCCCAGATTTAAAATTGACCGCCCTAGCCGTTAGACCACATCCTCTTCCGACATTGTTTCCTGTCTGTATTTATCTGTAAAAATCAATAAAAATGGAAAACTGTGAGCCTTAATTATAATTACCCCAGCAAGGTATTTCAAAGGATGCAACCCCTGAAACTTCACTAAATTGCATAATCTGTCACATTTGCAAAACATTGTTCGAAAAACTTTTTAAATAGAATTCTCCAGCAAAATGTATGTTTTGTTATTTTTCAACTTTAACTTCACAAACTTAGCAAAATTATTTCAGGAGCTTTTAGAAGCCCAGCTTCCCGCAACCTAAACTGGACCTGCTAGTAGATCTAGATATGTAATGCACCAAGCAGTGGCGGATCCTCCATGGGGGCGTTTGGGCGCCGCCCCACTGCTTTCTCGCCGTGCGAGAAGGCAGAAACAAATAGTAGATAACTACCATTTGTTTCTGCCTTCTCGCACGGCGAGAAAGCAGAAGTTCCTTCCTGGTAGGGAGAGTGGGCGGCGTTACTCGAACGCAGGGGGAGTGGTTTCCCACTGTTGTTAATACTGTCTGTTTGGGCTGCCTGAGAGGCTGTCCAAACAGACTGTATTAAGAACAGTGGGCAAGCCGCTCCCCCCTGCCCTTGAGTAACCCCTCCCACTCTCCCTGCTCTCTGTATGCTGCAGCATACAGAGAAATGACGTGGTCTTGGGGCAGCAGGCCGAACCAATCACAGCGCTGTGCTGTGTGTGGTGGTGGAGGGGAGGGGAGGCTGCCTGCGTGAGCTTGAGGACGAGCACCATGGGAAATTCAAGGACAGGACGGCGGCGGGAGTCGGGACTTGGGAGTCTGGAGTCGGAACTTGAAGGCGCGAAGGAAGGTAAGTTAAGTTTATTGACTTCTTTACCCCAGCCTTTGAAAGGACTATGCCTACGTAACGCCCGTATGTTTTCCTTCTGTTAGCTTTGTCATCCTCTCTCCTCAATACCATTACTTTCTAACTTCTTTCTCCTACACTGCTTAGTGCTCGCCATTTTCCCTTGTTTACAACATTTTCTTTTCCAATCGCTCCTGTGTCCCTCCCCATCCTCAGTATCCCTTCGCTCCATTTAGGACTCCTTCAGCTTGCTCGCCACAGTGCGCCGTCCACAACTTTTACGCCCCGCCACTTTCAAATGTCACCAGCCGCGACTGGCACCAAGGGCATACCTGAGATCAGTATGGACTACAGTCTATCCTTTGCAGTGCAGCTAAACCTATATTATGTGTTATCTATAAATTTCCCATACCTCCTGAGGTACAAGCCACCATTGCCTTAGGGTTTCCCATCTTGACTGGACCCATTATCTATACTTTGTATGTCCTCTTTATTGGTTTCACACAGATTACAAAGAACCAGAATACAACTACCAGACAACGCCTTAGCCTACATATCTGGACTTGAGTCTCACCAGCCCTTCCATCTTTACATTGGCAGTAGGCGGCTACGTTTCACATTCAAACCAATGCTTCATGCAACAAGCTATCCAAGCCACCTGATGCCCTGCTTCGTTCAGCGTCAATTCTGCATCTGCTACCAAACTAGACTGCTCTCTGCAGTTCCTAACAATCCGATCCTCCTAAAAGCCTTGCGCTGGTGGAAGGTCTTTCTCTGTGCAGACGGCCAAGCTCTGGCACTACATTCCTGCAAGAATGAGAGTAAATTACCATCACCCTGAATTTCAGGGCGCGCTGTAAACTTAGCACTTTCATTCACATAATTGTATGATACACTTCTTAAAAAAAAAGATAATAGCTACTTACGTGCATGACTATATTTTCATACTTTTCGGTAACACCAGATGCTTAATGAAGAAACCAGTTAGAGGAAGCCAGCGGCGGCTGCCACTAACAAAGGGTGGTGGGGTGGGTGGGGAGGAGCGAGCACGTGGGTGGAGAGTACGGGTTAATAAATAATGTGCGTCGTGGTCTCACTCAAGGCACCAGAGACAAACGAAGTGTGGGTCTGTAACCAACATTTGCCGGTGACAGGCGCCATAGGGCTTAAAACCAGCCTTCCTTACGGACATCCCTGCCTCACCAGGGGACAAAATTTTCGACAAAAGATCGGATAAAGGTCAGTCTAAAAGTGACTAGGGATAGCTCTTTTCCATATCTGCGCTGACTTTTGCGAAAAGAAAAGAAGTGATGTCAGCATGCTGGGGTGGCGCCTTTATAAGTACCACGCACGTTACTTCCAGCGCGAATGTCGCTGATCACGCCACAGGGAGCCGAACAACTCCACCTACTGGCGTACAGGGGTACTGCTTACGAAAAAATCTCCGGATCCAGTCTGATGCCTGGGGATAATTCTATGGTAAGGAATCTGAAGTTAGAAGTATATCTATCTGATTGATTACTTACTGCAACAGATTTTCAAAATTGTGAAGGCGTTTTGTGATCACCCTAGGAACAAAAGAAAGTTCCTCCAACACACTCCATGTGTGCCCTTTCTTCCTTCTTCATGGTGAAAATAGAACTTATTTATGCCTCTTTCCTTCCATAGAGTTTTCTTCTTTAAATTAGAACCTACTATCATGCTAACAACCTTAGTTAAATCTGGGACTAACCTGGGATGATCCTGAAGTGAGCTACTACTAAAACAGCTCCTCACCTGCGCATTTAGTGATTTCATACTTTATGTCGGCATTGGTTCTGGGAGAATGGAAAAAACTTCTGTCCACTACTGAAGATGTCATCTTTAGATGCTTCAACTCTAAGCAATAGAGACTCATCTCAATCCTGCCTTTCGATTCTAGGGCAGTGGAAAGGGAAGGCAATGCCCACTTCTCCTCTTTCATTCAGAGAATGATCTGTTAGACTGATCTGATGACGGAACTGAAGTTGTCCTCTTCGCAGTTCATGAAAAGCTTTGTGTGATCTTGAATCAAGGTGCCACAGTTGCCCCGGTCCTTCTGTCAGTCATGTTCAATAGACTGTCAGGCTGAAAGGGTCAGGAATCAGTGGGAAAGCATTCACCTGCATTTTCTCTTTTTTATGGATTCATGACCACACGTCAACTGTGCCTTCTTATCACTTGTCTGGTAAACAGCTCATGCAGACTTTTGCAGGGATCTATTTTGAGGTCTTCTTTGTTTAATTGTCATGCTAGCCCTCAGGCCAGACATATTCAATCATTCCATCTGACTTGTTTGTATTATTCATGTGTCACCCATGTGGAGAGGTGTGGCGCAGCGGCCAGGGCAGCTGACTTTGGAGCACAAGGTTCACAGTTCGATCCCCGGCTCCGGCGGCAGCTCAGCTCAGCACCATGTGACTCTGGGCAATAGCTCACTTAATTTCTACGATGGCCCCCAGCGCCTTGAGACCCGTAAGGGTGAGTAGTTTGCACTTTACAAATATGGATTTACCCACCTGATTTTGAAGTTGCGTAGAAGCTCAGGCTCGACTCATAAGAATTTCTGCAGGTGAGGTACAGCAGTCTCAGGAGGGATGACTCTTAACGGTTTCAAATTAAATTCTGGTATTGCCCCACTCCTAAAGAACCACATAAAACTGGGGGTATGCTCTGATGAGGAGTTATCTAATAAAACCAGTGTCTCTAAATTATCATTGCCATGTTTTATTCAAGTAGAAGCTCTGAAACATCTTCTCCCATTTCTCCTCGAGAGCTCTCTCATCATTGCCCTGCAAGCTGTGGTTGGCCCTCTTCTGGATTAAGCCAAGCCCTTGTGTTTAGAGCTTCTTCACAGTGAAACTTTCCATCGCCAATTGGTCCAAAAGGCAACGTCACATATTTTGCTTAAGTTGCCTAGGAGATCTCCAATCACTGGCCATCTAAGAAGGGCCCTTGTCACCATTAGGGAAGGGAAATATACAATCCATTGTTCTAACCATGAAGGAATGCATGTGCAAAAATTACGTTCAAGCTTTTTTTATAAAGGAAAGGATTCGTTGAATCCCCGGGGTGCGGCATCTGTCAATCTGCAGCAGTTGCAAAAAAAAATCAGTCTTCACGCCCCAAAAGGACAGAACCTGGAATGCTGTGCGTACTTGTCTGTGCAGCAACCTCCACAGTAAAAGTTTATTTCAATGCACCCCAAAATTTCAAGAGTGGCACAGGCTGCAACATTATCAGTCTAGATACTGCTGGAAGTCAAACAGATAAGCCAACAGGTAGGAATAGCCGGCGACCAGAGTGCAACGATCTCTACTGTGCCCTCATCATGCATAGAAATGGTATAGTCCAAGAACCATTGGTAAATATAAAGAATATCAATGCATTGTTTAAAGTTCACTCTCTCTATCTATCTGTTTTTGGCCGCACAATTACACAATGGTAATTTTAGGTGACTATGATTGTACACTCTGCCTTGATTCTGGATCTGCTCAAAGCATAATGAGCAGAAGGAAGCACAGGTGAGCGCCAGCTTGTGCAGCAGGGAAAACCACTCGCCCTGATGCACCAATAGAACAAGCAATCATCCAGAGAACTGGTTTGTAACTTATTTCAGAATTCTACGTTTCATGTGTGTGCATAGGTGCGTCCTCGTCCAAACCAGATACGATCTACCCAAGGGGCCTTCATAAAAGGATCTCTCGATCCGAAAGTCCCATCATGGCGCCTTCTTCCTTTCAGATCTAGGAAGCCTGAGAGGTCTGTAGTTCTGCTCCTGGGTCCCCTAATTGGCCATTAGGACCACACAGACTGATCATTGTTACATTATTCTGCCCAGCACTGCAAAAAGCAGGGTGTGTTGTTGTTGTTCCAGTAAAAGGTTAATCTACGGTAGCCGGGTACTCTCTAATGGGCTCAGTGTGCCTCAGTGTGCCCGCTATCCTTGCTGCCGCTGCTGCCCGTGAGTTCTGCCTCACTGTTGCCCCTGATCTCGCCGTATCTGTATTTCGTAAGTTTGCCAGTATCCGCCTTGTACTGTATTGTGCCAGTATCTGTATTGTTTTGTGCCTGTTCTCGCCCTCTGTCGCGCCTCTGCCCGTTTCTGCCCGTATTAGTTTGCCAGGACCTGTATTGTGCCAGTATTTGTCCCCTCTCGTCCTCCGCTGTGCCCCTGATTGAGTTAGTGTGACCCCATCGCCGTTTCCTCCCCCGCTCCCCGCTCCAAGCCGCTGCTCCCCAGCGTCCCCTCCAGCATCCCAGCACCGCTCCCCTCCCCACTCGCCACCCCGCTCCCGCGACCCAGCTGCTCCTCCCTCGCTCCGCCCCCCCACTCTCCATTTATGGCAGAGTCTGTGCGTGCGCGCCAAAGGTAAGCCCGTCTGCGCCAGTCCGCGCCTGGACCGCGCCCAGCGTCAGACCCCCTGGCCCCCGCCGATACCAGCCCACCCGCCGGACGTACGCCGCCGCCGCCCTCAGCGCACTCAACACCGGCCGCCTCCCCGGCTGCCACCGAGCCACTCCAGGACGCACCCACGGACCCTTCACCTGCCAATCCTGTAAGTTCTCCTGCATCCGGACCTGCAACTCACCCGCACCGACCAAGCCGAGCAACAACAGCAACCACCTGAAGTGCATCCTGATCAACACCCGCTCCATCCACAGACACGCCGTGGAACTATGGAATCTGCTCGACACCACCTCCCCGGATGTGGCCTTCCTCACGGAGACCTGGATGAACGCCTCCTCGGCACCCGACATCGCCATAGCCATCCCGGACGGCTACAAGATCATCCGAAGGGACCGCGTCAACCAGACGGGAGGAGGCATCGCCACCGTCCACAAGGACACCATCCGCATCAAGACCAACTCAGACGACACCCTCACAGCCGCCGAACACCTTCACTTCCAGATACACACCGACCCCAAGACCACACTCAGAGGCACCCTCATGTACAGACCCCCAGGACCCCGCACACAATTCAGCGAAGACATCGCAGACTTCATCAGCCCACACGCCCTCCCCTCCGCCGACTACATCCTCCTAGGGGACCTCAACTTCCACTTGGAGAACAACAACGACAAGAACACCTCCAACCTGCTGGACAATCTCGCCAACCTTGGACTCAAGCAACTGGTGAACACCCCCACCCACTACGCCGGACACACGCTTGACCCAATCTTCTTCTCCAGCAAGCACATCTCCTTCAGCCACTCCACCGGACTCCATTGGACAGACCACAGCTGCATCCACTTCAGCTTCAGAAAGACCACAACTCATCACCTCACAACAGGTTCCGCGCAGGAACTGGAACAGGATCACCACCGACCAGCTCACCACATCACTGAACCAGAACCCTCCCGCCAGATCAACGGACCCCAACCAAGCAGCCTTCAACCTCACACAGTGGATCACCAACTGCGCCGACAACCTCGCACCCCTGAAAACCAATCCCGGCAGGACCGGAAGCAAAAAAGCACCATGGTTCAACGTCGACCTCAAGAACTCCAAGAAGAACTGCCGCACCCTCGAGAAAGCCTGGCGAAAGAACCCAACCACGGAAAACATGACCACCCTCAAGCACGCCACCCGCAAACACCACCAGCTAATCCACACCATCAAAAAGTCAGCATTTAAGGAACGACTTGACAACAACGCACACAACAGCAAGGAGCTCTTCAGCATCTTCAAAGAGCTCTCCAACCCCAGCGCCGGAAACAACGACATCACTCCATCACAAGACCTCTGCGACTCACTCGCCTCGTTCTTCCACAGCAAGATCGCAGACATACACAACAGCTTCAACGAACAGACCCCGCACCCAACCACAGAACCAACGCCCCCCACCACCACCCTCCGCACCTGGACCCCGGTCAGCATCGAAGACACCATCCACACGATGAACACCATCCACTCCGGATCGCCAACCGATCCATGCCCCCACCACGTCTTCAACAAGGCCGACTCCGTCATCGCACCCCAACTCCGGGACATCATTAACTGCTCCTTCAACACCGCCACCTTCCCGGAGAGCTGGAAGCATGCCGAATTGAGCGCAGTCTTGAAGAAACCATCAGCAGACCCCACCGACCTCAAGAACTACCGCCCCATCTTGCTCCTACCATTCCCGGCCAAAGTCATCGAGAAGACCGTCAACAGACAGCTTGTCACCTTCCTCGAGACGAACGGATCCCTCGACCACTCACAGTCCGGCTTCCGAGCCAACCACAGCGCCGATACCGCCCTCATCGCAGCCACTGACGACATCCGAGCCCTGCTTGACAACGGGGAAACAGCGGCCCTCATCCTCCTGGACCTCTCCGCAGCGTTCGATACTGTCTGCCACCGCACCCTAGTACAACGCCTCAGCAACGTCGGAATCCAAGAGAAGGCACTGGAGTGGATCATCTCGTTCCTCGCCGGAAGAACCCAGAGAGTCCGCCTCCCCCCGTTCAGATCCGAGGCCACCGAAGTCATCTGCGGCGTACCACAAGGATCATCACTCAGCCCCACCCTCTTCAACGTTTACATGAGCCCCCTCGCGGCCATCGCACGCCAACACAACCTCAACATCATTTCCTACGCCGACGACACCCAGCTGATCCTCTCCCTCACCAAAGACCCCGCCACAGCCAGATCCAACCTACATGAAGGGATGAAAGGCGTAGCCGAGTGGATGAAGAACAGCCGCCTGAAACTGAACTCAGACAAGACGGAAGTCCTCATCCTGGGATCATCACCCTCTGCCTGGGACGACTCCTGGTGGCCCCCGGCCCCTGGGCAGCGCACCCAAACCAACGGACCACGCACGCAACCTGGGATTCATCCTGGACTCCTCCCTCTCGATGACCTTACAAGTCATCTTCGTGTTTCAACATCCTACACATGCTCCGAAAGATCTTCCGTTGGATCCCCACCGAAACTAGAAAGACGGTCACCCAGGCACTCGTCACCAGCCGACTGGACTACGGAAACACCCTCTACACCGGAACCACAGCCAAACTGCAGAAAAGACTCTAACGCATCCAGAACGCCTCCGCACGACTCATCCTGGACATCCCCCGACACAGCCACATCTCCGGACACCTGAGAGACCTGCATGGGCTGCCCGTCAGCAAAAGAATCACGTTCCACCTCCTCACCCACGCACACAAGGCCCTCCACGACCTGGGCCCAAGGTACCTCAACAACCGCCTGACCTTCTACAATCCCACCCGCCAGCTACGATCAAACAACCACGCCCTCGCAGGCGTTCCTCGCATTCGCCGAGCCACCATGGGAGGAAGATCCTCCTACTACCTGGCAGCCAAGACCTGGAACTCCCTCCCCATCCACCTCCGTCTCACCCAAGACCACCTCTCCTTCAGGAAGCAACTCAAGACCTGGCTGTTCGAGCAGTAGCGGACCCCCCCCCCAAGCGCCTTGAGAACCTCCGGGTGAGTAGTGCGCTATACAAATTTCTTGATTGATTAATAGGGGTGGAGCAAGGGGCTTGTAAATAAGCCCCTAAGTTTCATAAGACATTGTAACTTATTTTGCTTCTAGCTTTACATTGCGAAATCAAACAGATTGCAGTCCCACCATCTTATTTCATAGAGGAACAAGACTCTGGGAGCTAGAAAACCTGTCAATCAAAACGTGTATTGCCTATTACAAAGAAGCCTCCATGAATGAATGAATTCCAACTTTAATTCTCCACAAATACTGCCGTTTTCTGCTTACTCCAAAAATGACAGGCATATCCACAGGTATTTCTTTTTGCCGTTTCCACCTATATATTAATATTGAATCTATTGCTATCGCCCTGCTGCTCTGTGTAAATCTGTAACGTGCTCGGATACCCGCAATGGTCAAATTTGCATTATAAAAAACTATTTAAATAAATAAAAATAAATAAAATAAGACACCCTACGCATATTTTACAATGCTTGCCTTAAAATGTGATCATGGTAGGATAGTTGCCCGGGTTTTGCATCCATAACCATAAAGTATTTTGACTCAGATTGAAAAACACCACCCTCTAAGTCTGACACATTCTCTTAACAGAGGCATAGTCCTCACCCTATTGACACCACATCCCCAGAAATCTACTCTGGCTCCCGTCTGCAATGGTGACCTCAGACTCGTCTGGACTTCTGTATACTCTGTGATACCATTCTGATGGATCAATGTGCACTAAATAAGTGCAAAATGACAACAATGCCAATAACTAACTCCACATGCATTATGTGATTCTGCATCCTCAGAGACACGCCACTCTTCATAATTTGACGATTTCACCAAAAAGTTATTCCCACTTCAAACTATCAAAAGTTACTACAAACCTCTGCACATTGGTTCGACACAGCTGTGGCTTGCTATATTCAGGCATGGATACGAATTTTAACCAGAAGATGTAATTACAACCCCAGTTGATGGACGGGGAGAAGGGTTTTTGGCTGCAGAAGGAAACAAAACCCTTAATTAAATATACCTCAAATATGGTGTAAAAAATGACACTTAATTTGTCATGAGAATGTTTTTGCTTAATTTTTCATGCAAATTCATGTTTACATTGCACTGTTCCCTTTGTATCTATTTAACACCTCTTTTTTCAGCTTCGGATGTCTTAAATTTTAAAGTACCTCCTATGGAGATTCTGTTAGGGGGGCGGTTTCCGAATAGAAATAGGGACTTCCACAAAGCCCTATAGGTGCGAAGACAGTAACATTGTACAAGCGTGACACAAAACGATCTTAGTACGGGAATAAAAGCAAAATATATTATTGCTTCACTAAAATAGAAATTAACTGACCACTTACATCCACACCTAGATGTCCAGGGTGCATCTCAAGTGGAAAATGACCACGCCTACGAATCCCATCGGGCAAACCCAAAACCATGAATGGCTTCTTGGAATGTGCTCTGGACCAAAATCAACTTTTATCAACTGCCCCTGCTGAGCAGAATGAAGCCCTTCTTTCCAGAATCAACTTCAGAATGACGATCAAGGCACAGGTCCTGTACCACCTCGAAGGAGGACACCCACATCTGGCCGGCATTACAGACACCTGTCTGACACCCCTGGAGAGCATGCTCTCTGCGGTAGATCGCCTCATCAAAGGTCTTCAGAAGTTCCACTGGATTGGTCCAACACTCAGACCCCCATTGTCTCCACCTGCATCGTCTTCAACATCTGCTACATCGTTCGTAAAACAATCAACACCTCCACCACACCCTACCGTTTACTTCATCACAGGGAGGATACTGTGGAGGGAACGCGGATGGTGGGCTCAGCTCCTTATCTGGAATTTCTGAAGGAACTTCAGTTATAGCTGATCCCCAAATCAGGCCTTAAATGTTTGAGGGGGGAGTTGTCCTTGTCCCATCCACACAGATACCACGGATAGGTGGGAGACACAAGGGGGAAGAACTCAGCGTTTTATCATTCAGTGGTCGATGTAAGGTGTATCAGTGCTGAGAATCAGCAGGGTTGTGCTAGTTAGTGCTGCTTAATAAGGTACTATTCATAGCTCCAGTGGCGGCTGTCTCAGAACGGGGTGGTGGGGCTGGGGGGGGTATGGGGAGGAATGCATAAAAGAAATAAACATACCTTCCCTTCGCTGGAGCTATCCTCTTCGTCTGCACATAAAGCACACGAAGCAGACTCTCCCAACCAATCACAAACGCTGCATAAGCAGGGTAGTGATTGGTCTGAGTGGCCTGTTTGGCCGCTCAGGCAGTGCCTGGGAGCCCAGGCATGTTCTCCATCGGTCTGTGCAACACAGCCAGGTGGAGAACATGCTTAACGCGCATGAATGTTTGGCCGGCCCTCTTGGAGCCGGCCAAACATTCATGCGCACTTAGGGATTGCAAACCACTCCTCATTTTGTTTAGCCCCGCCCCAACCTGGCTCCAGTCCCTAACAGAAAAAAAATGATAATAACGCCTTGTTATCATTTTGTTTTCTTTTTGCACTGCTCAAATAGCAGTGGGGCAACGCTCCTCAGCCTTAGATTAAGAGCCGCCACTGCATAGTTCTGGACTGTACTGTTTCAATCCATGATGATGACTCTCAGCTCTCTCTTAGGATGTGAAAAGGCAGCATGCTGTGTGCTTCTGGGTGGAAAACCAGGCGAGACCAAAGTCACTCTAATGACAAGGAGCCAGGTGAAAGGTCAAACCAACCCTGTTAACTGTTCTCATCCTCCTCCAATTAGCAGCAAAGCTCACTCACATTTCTCTTTTATACACCGGTAGAGCAAAAGGAAGCTTTAATGAGCGCCTGGCGTTCAAGCTAATTTGCTTCAATAATCACTTAAAAAAAAAGTTTTAAAAAAAGATAAAAGAAAAAAATCCTGCAGATACTATAGTTACATCAAATGCACTGACATCTGATTTGATTGACTTGTCAGAGAGGATTCTGCTGTCTAAAAGATAATACACATTGTTCTGCAATGTTTAATTGTACGCCTTTGGTGTTCTATATTAATCTTTGTAACCGTGGAAAAGGCCACTGCTCAGGCTGCTTCTAGGCACGCGCGGCTCCTTCCCTGGGCACGAGCTCTGAGCTTTGCAAACACTTCCGTGTTTTTAACCTCGGGCTGCGGTTCTTCCTTCACCCGTGCATTTGAGGGTCAACTGGGTCGCAGACAATGCTGAAAATGTCCATAAAAACAATTATTAATTCAAAATCTGCTCGATTTGCTTGAGCGATTAAATGATGGCATTAACGCTGGTATTATAGGGGGCCCTTGCTATGTTATGTCATGTTACAGGCAAATCAGCCGCGGAGGGAGTTCGGTGGGGTGGGAGGCAGGGTGGGGGGTGGTAAACAACGGAATATGGATAATTGGAGGTAAGTATACAATTTAATAAATAAAACGAATTTCGTAGCGCGAGCTGCATCGCATTTTGCAATGCAGCGCGCGCTACGAAATTCGTGACGCACACAGTGACGTAGGGCGTGGTTGGATCATGGAAGCCTGTCCTCCTCTGAAACCAACCTGCGGCTCACCGGGACATAGAGTGTGGTGGGTCATGGCAGCCTGTCCTCCTCTGAAACCAGCCCCCTAGCCCACAGCCCCCCGGGACGCAGGGCGTGGGTGGGTCATGGAAGCCTGTCCTCCTCTGAAACTAGCCCCCTAGCCTGCAGGCCACCGGGACGCAGGGTGTGTGTGGGTCATGGAAGCCTGTCCTCCTCTGAAACTAGCCCCCTAACCCGCAGGCCACCGGGATGCAGGGCGTGGGTGGGTCATGGAAGCCTGTCCTCCTCTGAAACCAGCCCCCTAGCCCGCAGGCCACCGGGACATAGAGTGTGGTGGGTCATGGAAGCCTGTCCTCCTCTGAAACCAGCCCCCTAGCCCACAGCCCCCCGGGACGCAGGGCGTGGGTGGGTCATGGAAGCCTGTCCTCCTCTGAAACTAGCCCCCTAGCCTGCAGGCCACCGGGACGCAGGGCGTGTGTGGGTCATGGCAGCCTGTCCTCCTCTGAAACCAGCCCCCTAGCCCGCAGGCCACCGGGACGCAGGGCGTGGGTGGGTCATGGAAGCCTGTCCGCTACTGAAACCAGCCCCCTAGCCCGCAGGCCACCGGGACGCAGGGCGTGTGTGGGTCATGGAAGCCTGTCCTCCTCTGAATCCAGCCCCCTAGCCTGCAGGCCACCGGGACGCAGGGCGTGTGTGGGTCATGGAAGCCTGTCCTCCTCTGAATCCAGCCCCCTAGCCTGCAGGCCACCGGGACGCAGGGCGTGTGTGGGTCATGGAAGCCTGTCCTCCTCTGAATCCAGCCCCCTAGCCTGCAGGCCACCGGGACGCAGGGCGTGTGTGGGTCATGGAAGCCTGTCTGTCCTCCTCTGAAACCAGCCCCCTAGCCCGCAGGCCACCGGGACGCAGGGCGTGTGTGGGTCATGGAAGCCTGTCCTCCTCTGAATCCAGCCCCCTAGCCTGCAGGCCACCGGGACGCAGGGCGTGTGTGGGTCATGGAAGCCTGTCTGTCCTCCTCTGAAACCAGCCCCCTAGCCCGCAGGCCACCGGGACGCAGGGCGTGTGTGGGTCATGGAAGCCTGTCCTCCTCTGAATCCAGCCCCCTAGCCTGCAGGCCACCGGGACGCAGGGCGTGTGTGGGTCATGGAAGCCTGTCCTCCTCTGAAACCAGCCCCCTAGCCTGCAGGCCACCGGGACGCAGGGCGTGTGTGGGTCATGGAAGCCTGTCCTCCTCTGAAACCAGCCCCCTAGCCTGCAGGCCACTGGGACGCAGGGCGTGGGTGGGTCATGGAAGCCTGTCCTCCTCTGAAACCAGCCCCCTAGCCTGCAGGCCACCGGGACGCAGGGCGTGGGTGGGTCATGGAAGCCTGTCTGTCCTCCTCTGAAACCAGCCCCCTAGCCCGCAGGCCACCGGGACGCAGGGCGTGTGTGGGTCATGGAAGCCTGTCCTCCTCTGAATCCAGCCCCCTAGCCTGCAGGCCACCGGGACGCAGGGCGTGTGTGGGTCATGGAAGCCTGTCCTCCTCTGAAACCAGCCCCCTAGCCCGCAGGCCACCGGGACGCAGGGCGTGTGTGGGTCATGGAAGCCTGTCCTCCTCTGAAACCAGCCCCCTAGCCTGCAGGCCACTGGGACGCAGGGCGTGGGTGGGTCATGGAAGCCTGTCCTCCTCTGAAACCAGCCCCCTAGCCCGCAGGCCACCGGGACGCAGGGCGTGGGTGGGTCATGGAAGCCTGTCCTCCTCTGAAACCAGCCCCCTAGCCCGCAGGCCACCGGGACGCAGGGCGTGTGTGGGTCATGGAAGCCTGTCTGTCCTCCTCTGAAACCAGCCCCCTAGCCCGCAGGCCACCGGGACGCAGGGCGTGTGTGGGTCATGGAAGCCTGTCCTCCTCTGAAACCAGCCCCCTAGCCTGCAGGCCACCGGGACGCAGGGCGTGGGTGGGTCATGGAAGCCTGTCTGTCCTCCTCTGAAACCAGCCCCCTAGCCTGCAGGCCACCGGGACGCAGGGCGTGGGTGGGTCATGGAAGCCTGTCCTCCTCTGAAACCAGCCCCCTAGCCTGCAGGCCACCGGGACGCAGGGCGTGTGTGGGTCATGGAAGCCTGTCCTCCTCTGAAACCAGCCCCCTAGCCTGCAGGCCACCGGGACGCAGGGCGTGTGTGGGTCATGGAAGCCTGTCCTCCTCTGAAACCAGCCCCCTAGCCTGCAGGCCACTGGGACGCAGGGCGTGGGTGGGTCATGGAAGCCTGTCCTCCTCTGAAACCAGCCCCCTAGCCTGCAGGCCACCGGGACGCAGGGCGTGGGTGGGTCATGGAAGCCTGTCTGTCCTCCTCTGAAACCAGCCCCCTAGCCCGCAGGCCACCGGGACGCAGGGCGTGTGTGGGTCATGGAAGCCTGTCCTCCTCTGAATCCAGCCCCCTAGCCTGCAGGCCACCGGGACGCAGGGCGTGTGTGGGTCATGGAAGCCTGTCCTCCTCTGAAACCAGCCCCCTAGCCCGCAGGCCACCGGGACGCAGGGCGTGTGTGGGTCATGGAAGCCTGTCCTCCTCTGAAACCAGCCCCCTAGCCTGCAGGCCACTGGGACGCAGGGCGTGGGTGGGTCATGGAAGCCTGTCCTCCTCTGAAACCAGCCCCCTAGCCCGCAGGCCACCGGGACGCAGGGCGTGGGTGGGTCATGGAAGCCTGTCCTCCTCTGAAACCAGCCCCCTAGCCCGCAGGCCACCGGGACGCAGGGCGTGTGTGGGTCATGGAAGCCTGTCTGTCCTCCTCTGAAACCAGCCCCCTAGCCCGCAGGCCACCGGGACGCAGGGCGTGTGTGGGTCATGGAAGCCTGTCCTCCTCTGAAACCAGCCCCCTAGCCTGCAGGCCACCGGGACGCAGGGCGTGGGTGGGTCATGGAAGCCTGTCTGTCCTCCTCTGAAACCAGCCCCCTAGCCTGCAGGCCACCGGGACGCAGGGCGTGGGTGGGTCATGGAAGCCTGTCCTCCTCTGAAACCAGCCCCCTAGCCTGCAGGCCACCGGGACGCAGGGCGTGGGTGGGTCATGGAAGCCTGTCCGCTACTGAAACCAGCCCCCTAGCCCGCAGGCCACCGGGACGCAGGGCGTGTGTGGGTCATGGAAGCCTGTCCTCCTCTGAATCCAGCCCCCTAGCCTGCAGGCCACCGGGACGCAGGGCGTGTGTGGGTCATGGAAGCCTGTCCTCCTCTGAAACCAGCCCCCTAGCCTGCAGGCCACCGGGACGCAGGGCGTGGGTGGGTCATGGAAGCCTGTCTGTCCTCCTCTGAAACCAGCCCCCTAGCCTGCAGGCCACCGGGACGCAGGGCGTGGGTGGGTCATGGAAGCCTGTCCTCCTCTGAAACCAGCCCCCTAGCCTGCAGGCCACCGGGACGCAGGGCGTGGGTGGGTCATGGAAGCCTGTCCGCTACTGAATCCAGCCCCCTAGCCCGCAGCCGACTGAGAAAGCGCAGAATGTCCAGTTTTGCTCTGGCACTGCGCCAACAAGGACACAATGTTGACACTGCTCTCTAGAACAAAGTCTCCAAGAGGCGCTTTGCAGAGGCCCTTATGCCTTCCATTTTCTCGTCCATTAAAAAAAAAAAAATCATGCATATCTATGTAATGTGTTACCACTTACCTACTTTACGTCTTGGCTATTGCTTAGAATGCACAACATCACATAACGCCTTGGTTACTGCCTTTAGAGGGCTCTACATCACATATCAATGCTACTGCGTGCCTGTGCAATCTTCCCCTCCAAGTAACAGGCTTCATGCCGTTATCTGCAGACCTCCGCTCCTCTTTCCAAGCTTGGTCTACATTCTACATACACCCCCAATATTATAAGAGTCACAAACAACTAACCCAAGATCCAAAAAGCTAGACAAGGGCAATGGACGTCAATGGCGAACAGTCTGCTCAATTTACAGTAGAGGTATGAAGTCTGTTGAGTCTGAAACATATGTGTGAGAGCAGGTCCAGGCCTCAGGTATAAACGCCCAGATGCTAAGAGGCTTGTAGCCCCGCAGAAGCAGGTTAAGAGAGTCTATCACCAGTACAACGCTAACATCGGCGACAAAGGCTTGTTGCCAATTCCCAGGGGCTACAGAAACACATTAGGGGGCCACACGCTGCAAGTGGAGGGGCCAGGATCTTCCACGACAGGCTCTTCATTGATGGATTTTTGACAGCGGTCCAAAAGGTATTGTATTGTAATCGCATTTATATAGCGCTTACTACCCCTGATGAGGCGTCAAAGCACTTTTTCTGTGAATAGCACGCTACTCCGAACCCATAAAGGATTAGTGGTGAATTAGTATAGTGAAATATGAAAAGTGATTTGAGTGCTGGATATGTTTGTTAGTTATTTGGATTGAGAAGGATAATGGAGGGATAGAAGAGGGGGAAAGGTTTGCATTTATATAGTGCTTGCTACCCCTAGGGCATTTTACTTGTTTCAATTGGCGAGTTGACAACTTAGCACCCTCCAGGACGTCAGATCAGGCACTGCAGATGGTTTTTGACCAGTAGAAGAGACATGGGCTGCAGATCCGGCACAGTGTTGTGTCCACAAATCGCAATGCCTTGAACCTTGACTGGAGACTGGAGAACGCCTAAGCCAGACTGGATGAATCAACCCAGCCTGCCTTGCTTCCAAAAAATCGAGTCTCTTCAGAAGGTTTGCACATCAGAACAAGACAACTCTGCGAACCCCTCCTGCCAGCAATGTTTGCCCTCTTAACAATAGCACTCCTGGATTCACTCAAGCATTCGTCCACAGTCCAATAAATGACACATGCCATCTACCCTGCAAGGGAGGATGCCCGAAGGGCAACAACCAAAAAACTGCAGTGTTTGGAATGCGACAACCCAACACTTAAAACAAATACAAAAGTGCTATTAATGCGACCTCAAAACATAGGTTTTTACTTTAGATTACAAAAAAGAATTTAGTGCTAGATATATCAACTTTTCCCTCGCTCGTGTGCTAGTAACTGAAATTGTTTTTCTTTTGTCAGCAAACTTCTGTAAAAAAGAGAATCTAAGGAAGGGTCTTCAGAATGCTACCGCCATTTTGCTACAACTGAGTGTATAGTGGTCCCCCTAGCCTACAATGGACAGAGATTGCAAATTCATTTGTCTTCAGTCCAAGAAGTGCTGTAGGTTGTCTTCTCTTACACAGCAAAAACCCAGTTGGCCACCTTGTCATGGTACGCTTACTCAGCATCCGCGAGTCGCTGCTCAGCTGGAGAATTGAAACAAGATGGCGAAGGAGACAGCCAGCCGCATCTTTAGCGGTAACCCATCCAACCCCCATTGTTCATCGAGTTTCACAGCGAGAAGTGGGAAAAAAACCACTCAGGCAGCAGAGTACAAGCATTTTCCTTTTGTCTGGTGTCCCTCCCACAAATCGCCCATTTGAACCACCCTATTATCTGTCCCTGAACGCGCAGGCTTTCAGTCCATCCTTGACGTGATGGTGAATTTTCTATAAAAGGACGTAATTTTCTCATAAAAAGTGAAGGATCGCTGAAAACAGCATGGCTTCTTTCTTTCTCTCTTAATGCCCCTATAATTTCTCTCTTAATCTTATGCTGTTATTACCGGCTATTACCTGTAGGCGCCTATTCGACGCGCAGTGGTTTAAGCACCAGTTCTTTTGAAGAGCCAGACAATGGCCGGGTGCATTTTGCTAGCCACGGTGACAATACGACTGCTTGGGGATTTAGCCGCTGCAACCCCCTAATGATGGTGGGGCGAGAGAGAAAGAGTGAGGGAGTGTGTCAGAACATGTGATGTGCTCATGCACACATACATCAGGTATTCAAGGTGATTAACCTGCAATATTGAAAGTATGGAAAGCAAAAATACTAACAAATTCTGGTCTAGCTTTTTGTGTACATTTAGAGCTTTGTGGCTTAAAAACGACTTTTTCTATATAAGATTATTACTGTGCATGTTAGTTATTTGCAAAAAGCACTATTGTTAGTTTTCTGTAGGGGCGAGGAACACTAAAGCGAGGCTGTACTGTGTAGGTCCAGAAGGATCGGATCCATACCAGATCCTAAAGATATCTGCATAGTATTTAAATGGGATTTTAATACTGTCAATGGTTATCCTGAAATCTAGAGCGCATCTCCTGCTCTGAACCTAAATTGGAGACCTCTGATCTAGAGTCTGATGGGTTGCACCAAGACTTGAGTTGACTAGGATGGTCAGTGGACTCCGTTTCTTGCTGGTCAAGGCTTCCTTGAACTTTGACACTTGCGTGCCCTACATTTATATATTTTCCAACATCACTTGAGCATGTTTCGAACTGGTCCACATCCTTCCTTTCTAATTGTCATCACTGGAAAGATTGGTAAGCTAACTTTGGAAAGCACTGAGAGTTCCTGCAGTGTCCCTCAGGGACCAGAGCTTCCATCCACACGTTTAATCATATCTTGAGCTGCCGGGTTCTCGACATGAGGTAGAGAGGAGGCTCCATACACCAGTATGCAAACAACACACAACTGTACTTACTTATTACAGACATACCGCAAATTTGACAAACACTCGTGGATAGATTAATAGTCGAAGGCTTCTCCCCTATATCATGTCTTAAGTAAAATCATGGAGCTACACCTTTGACTCCACCCTTTCTCCTATCCCACATACAAGTCACATTGCTAGTCCAACTATCACTTCCGTGCTTTTGAAAAGTTCAAAGAACACTTACTATTGCCTGCATACCCAAGAACTGCAACACACGCCATGTCATCCGCAGAAAGCAGTTCTCCACCATGAAGCCAGACTTTTGAGATCAACAAAGCTGTTTGATACCTGACATATACACTTCTTTATGTAATACTTATTATGTGTAATGGTGTATCCACTATAATTTGTTTGTCCTACCAAAATGTGTCTCATACAAACAATTTACTCTGCCTGAGCCTTTTTGTTTCATGTTGAATGTCCTTACCACTAAGTTGGATACAGGCTTGTGTCCCACTTTATTTGTTTCTTGTTGAATTTTGTGTATATTTAAGCAACTATATATTAAAAACACCTGTCCGGCTGGACAGTTGTAAAATATAGTACTGGTTGGGTCTATATTTATTGTTTGCTCTCATTAATCCATGTCTAGGGACCACTGTCTTTAGAAATAATTGATTACCCAAGGTCCCTGACGAACCTTATTTGGGTTCCCTTGTTCTTCATAACATACCCAAGAACTGCAACACACGCCATGTCATCACTCTCTCCGCAGAAAGCAGTTCTCCACCACGAAGCCAGACGTTTGACATCAACAAAGATGTTTGATCATACCTCTGCTACACTGAAGGACTTACACTGGTTACCCAGTCACGTCAGAATAAAAGTTGAGACTGCCTGCTTGGCTCACGAAGTCGTGCACATTATGAACCCGCCCTACCCAACACACTTGCTTACAAGCTCAGCAGCCGAAAGAGAACTTCGTACTGAAAGTACTGACATGCAAAACTTCCTGGTGCAAAAGCAAAGATTTTCAGTGGAGGCAACTTCTTTCTGGAACTCTCTTCCAATGGGCATATGAACTCAACCTGTCCTCCTTTCCTTTAGAAACAGTCAAATACACATTTTCTTCCATGCAAATGAATATCTGTATTTTAAATATATTGTATTGTGCAACTTGGCTCGCTGTAAAGCGTATGAACGCCGCTAGGCACAGCTTCCTTATAAAAAAAGTTAAATAACTAGATCAGGTATTTAGTTATGTATCACTGCTTTCTTGCAAATTTTCAAGCAAAAGACTATTTGCAAGTTTCATAAATTATTCAAAGAACCCATTCCAGGCTGAAGCAGCTATCTGAACTCTAGCTAAATAAGCTCCTCTTTCAATGCCTGCCTGTTAAAGAATGCACTCTTAGCTCTTTGAAGCACACGTCAAACTGAGGAGTAACATATCCAATGGACAGAAAATGCAGCTGGAATGCAGCAGGCGTTGTCAGAGACCGTCGCCTTAAGTGGGCTAGGGTCTTCCAGAACAGGGTCCCAGAAAACCTTCACACTGTGTCTGTTCTATCATGAAGCTGTTTCCGGCTCGGGTAAAGTGCAGGCATGTGAGCAATAGACAGTGGCAGCTCCTCCGCTAAGGTGGAGGAGCGTCGCCCCACTGCTTAGCAGCAGTGAACGAAAGGAAAAGAAAATGATAATAACTTGATGTTATTATCATTTTATTTGTTCCTGCTGCGGCGTCTTGGCTGGGTGGGGCGGATCTGCTCTGCTCACAGAGCACGGCAGGGGGAGGAATGGTGGGCACCCTAAGTGCGCATGACGCTTTGGCCAGCCGTCTCAGACCGACCCAAGCGTCATGCGCACTTTGCATGTTCTCCACCCAGGCTGAATTACAGCCTGGGTAGAGAACATGCCCAGGCCCCCATTCCTTGGCTGAGCGCTGAAACAACGCGCTCAGAGAAATCACAACACTGCATTGCAGCGTTGTGATTGGCTTTGGGGAGCCTTGTGCTTCCTGTTCGTCCCAGATGCAGAGGAGATGCGATGTGGGAGAAACGCCGCAATAAGGTAAGTTGTTTTTTTTTTTTTTTTTTTACACTTACTTAAGTCTCCCTCAGCCCGCCACCCCGGATCCAGACTGGCTGCCACTGGCAATAGATCTGGTCCAATGCTGCCCAAAACATACACTATCACATACAGGTGATCACTTGAGGTTGTCGCTTATGTGCTCAGCTCTGCCGCAGTGGTGTGTGCTACACAAGGGATGGACTCTGAAGGTCCTACATCAGACCTCGCTTGAGGACAAAATATCTCTCCCAAAAGTAAATTTATAAAAAGATTAACATGAAACTATGAAGACAATAAGTGCAACTAGAGTTTCCGATGATGAACACTACAACCTCTGGACTCACTTCCACACGCCTCATAGTTCCTTGGTCTTAGAGAGGTCTGCTGGTGGCATCGCACCCTATATTGTCCCTGGATTCCTCTCACCTCAGCTTCCTTCAGGTATGAGGGTTCCTCCTCATTTGGGGAGGTCCTCTAACTGCAGCAGCCACATTTTTGCTCAGGTAACCCTCTTGTAAACAGCAGACTATCTTAGGAGCATTATAGAAATCGAACAGTATTTCAGCCCTTTGCCAACATGGCCAACAAGGGTGCTGAGTCCCACGGGCTACCAGTCCATTTCAATAGCTGACTGCTCTGTCATATCCTCACTGCCACTCAACAGGAATCCTCTTTGCCAACAGTCCTGTCACAATTTATAATGTAAGGAACACAAAATGTCTGCAGAAGGTATTGAAGTGTAATGTGGGTCAAGTATTGGAGTGCAGTGTCTGGTGCAACCACATACTAACAAGTTACAGTACAGAGATTTGATTTGATAAGGAATTTGTACAGAGCACCAAAACCCAGAAAAGCTGCTTCCTGGCACAAGCGAAGACAACAAGCTACTCCGAAACTGACGGGTAGTTAGGCAAGAAAGACATATTTTTTTTAGAAATTACCAAAATCTAACCAGACTAGTTGAACGTAGGCTGAAATCAAGTCAATTGCAAGCTTTGGCTGTGAAGGCCCAGAAAGCATGGCCTCCACTGCAAGTTTTTCTGAATTTAGGGACCTGCAAAAGGAAAGCCAAGCTGGAGCGAGGAGCTCTACAGTAGGCAGAGCGACAAAGAGCTTGCCTATGTAATTCCCAGAGAATGGAGGCCTAAGACGAAGAGGCATTTGTTTTTGTCTGGGAAGCCCAGATAAAGCTCTGAGAAGAGGAATGACTCTCGAATATTTACTCAGACCCAACCTCAGCCGAGCTGCAGCATTTTGCATACACTCAAGCCGGGACAAAAGGTGTACACGAAGACCTGCAAAATGTGAGTTACACTAATTGAGCCTTGATAGAATTACAGCATCTACACCAGTTTTCTGGAGCATTCTGCTAAGCGAGGAATGATTTTTTTCTTAACTGTCATCAAAAGAGAAACAGGAGGTGGATTTGTGAATCTGAGATTCAAATTCATTATCAAAAATGATACCTAAGTTGAGTGCAGAGTTTACAGAAGTGAGGAGGAGAGACCAAGACCTCTGGCCACCACCTGTTAAAAAGTTATAGAGCTGTAGAAGACAATAATCTTTGTTTTGTCAATGTTTAGAAGGCGTAAATTGGTGTCAACCATCCACCTGGCCACCGCACACAAACCGCTTTGGAACTGCGACTGCAAAAATGAAAGATTCCCGTCAAGACTAAAGACCAATGAAGTGTCATTGGTTTATGCGTAAATTAAGGCAACACGTTGTGTTTATTCTTTAAGAGAACGGGGGGGGGGGGAGACAGACTATGTGTGTGATTGACAGGTTGACTACCTGCTGCTACAACAGTCAGGGCAACACTGTTTTCTGAAGCCACGGGCTTGATATCTGGTAAAGCAAAACCAAAGGGGATGATGGACAGAGTGTTGAACATTGCAAGCACTCACCCCCTGTCAACTGATCTGGGTTTAATCCATCATCATTCTTTAGCTCACTCTGCCACCCCAGTTCAGACATGGCCATATGCAAATTAGTCTGACCCTGTGCCTCATGGGAACAGTTCAGTCCGAACTGCCAAGCAATGTCTTCCCTGGACCGGAAACAAGCATCCTGGGACCGGTTTCTGGCTATACAGCCGTCATCAGCCAGGATAGCTTGAATCCAGTGGCAAAATGAGCAAGGGACCCACGTCTGGGCGTACCCTGCCAACTTAGGGCGAACAAAGCAAAACCAAAGGGGATGATGAACGGAGCGTTGACAATACAAGCACTCACCCCCAGTCAACTGATCTGGGTTTAATCCATCATCATTCTTTAGCTCACTCCGCCACCCCAGTTCAGACATGTCCATATGCAAATCAGTCTGACCCTGTGCCTCATGGGAACAGTCCAGCCCGAACTGGTATCTGGTAACTCATGGAGAGTCCACGAGGGCCACACCAAGTCAGGATTTCAGTATGAAGAACGTATATGCATATGACCCCCTCCCTGCCGCAATCAGATCAATATTATGAAGATTTATCTTGCTAATATTTAGTGTGGAAATTCTGAATGCAGGCCTGCTTTCATTGCCCCACTATGGTACAAAAGGGGGTGGTGATGGACGGAGCATCTGAAACAATCAAACACTCACACCCAGTCAAAAGATCTGGGTTTGATCCATCACCGTTCTTTAGCCCACTCTGCCACCCCAGTTCTGACATGGCTATATGCAAATCAGTCTGACCCTGTGCCTCATGGGAACAGTCCAGCCCGAACTGCCATGCCATGCCTTCCCTGGACCGGAAACAAGCTTCCGAGGACCGGTTTCTGGCATTCCAGCCGTCTTCAGCCCGGCTTGCTTGAATCCAGTGGCAAATTGAGCAAGGGACTCACGTCTGAGCATACCCTGCCACACTTATGGCGGCCAAAGCGGTACAAAAGGGGGTGGTGATGGACGGAGCATCTGAACCAATCAAACACTCACCCCCAGTCAACTGATCTGGGTTTAATCCATCATCATTCTTTAGCTCACTCTGCCACCCCAGTTCAGACATGGCCATATGCAAATTAGTCTGACCCTGTGCCTCATGGGAACAGTTCAGTCCGAACTGCCAAGCCATGTCTTCCCTGGACCGGAAACAAGCATCCTGGGACCGGTTTCTGGCTATTCAGCCGTCATCAGCCAGGATAGCTTGAATCCAGTGGCAAAGTGAGCAAGGGACCCACGTCTGGGCGTACCCTGCCAACTTAGGGCGAACAAAGCAAAACCAAAGGGGATGATGAACGGAGCGTTGACAATACAAGCACTCATCCCCAGTCAACTGTTCTGGGTTTAATCCATCATCATTCTTTAGCTCACTCCGCCACCCCAGTTCAGACATGGCCATATGCAAATCAGTCTGACCCTGTGCCTCATGGGAACAGTCCAGCCCGAACTGCTATCTGGTAACTCATGGAGAGTCAACGAGGGCCACACCAAGTCAGGATTTCAGTATGAAGAACGTATATGCATATGACCCCCTCCCGGCCCCAATCAGATCAATATTATGAAGATTTATCTTGCTAATATTTAGTGTGGAAATTCTGAATGCAGGCCTGCTTTCATTGCCCCACTACGGTACAAAAGGGGGTGGTGATGGACGGAGCATCTGAACCAATCAAACACTCACACCCAGTCAAAAGATCTGGGTTTGATCCATCACTGTTCTTTAGCCCACTCTGCCACCCCAGTTCTGACATGGCTATATGCAAATCAGTCTGACCCTGTGCCTCATGGGAACAGTCCAGCCCGAACTGCCAAGCCATGCCTTCCCTGGACCAGAAACAAGCTTCCGAGGACCGGTTTCTGGCATTCCAGCCGTCTTCAGCCCGGCTTGCTTGAATCCAGTGGCAAAGTGAGCAAGGGACTCACGTCTGAGCGTACCCTGCCACACTTATGGCGGCCAAAGCGGTACAAAAGGGGGTGGTGATGGACGGAGCATCTGAACCAATCAAACACTCACACCCAGTCAAAAGATCTGGGTTTGATCCATCACCGTTCTTTAGCCCACTCTGGCACCCCAGTTCTGACATGGCTATATGCAAATCAGTCTTACCCTGTGCCTCATGGGAACAGTCCAGCCCGAACTGCCAAGCCATGCCTTCCCTGGACCGGAAACAAGCTTCCGAGGACCGGTTTCTGGCATTCCAGCCGTCTTCAGCCCGGCTTGCTTGAATCCAGTGGCATAGTGAGCAAGGGACTCACGTCTGAGCATACCCTGCCACACTTATGGCGGCCAAAGCGGTACAAAAGGGGGTGGTGATGGACGGAGCATCTGAACCAATCAAACACTCACACCCAGTCAAAAGATCTGGGTTTGATCCATCACCGTTCTTTAGCCCACTCTGCCACCCCAGTTCTGACATGGCTATATGCAAATCAGTCTGACCCTGTGCCTCATGGGAACAGTCCAGCCCGAACTGCCAAGCCATGCCTTCCCTGGACCGGAAACAAGCTTCCGAGGACCGGTTTCTGGCATTCCAGCCGTCTTCAGCCCGGCTTGCTTGAATCCAGTGGCAAAGTGAGCAAGGGACTCACGTCTGAGCATACCCTGCCACACTTATGGCGGCCAAAGCGGTACAAAAGGGGGTGGTGATGGACGGAGCATCTGAACCAATCAAACACTCACACCCAGTCAAAAGATCTGGGTTTGATCCATCACCGTTCTTTAGCCCACTCTGCCACCCCAGTTCTGACATGGCTATATGCAAATCAGTCTGACCCTGTGCCTCATGTGAACAGTCCAGCCCGAACTGCCAAGACATGCCTTCCCTGGACTGGAAACAAGCTTCCGAGGACCGGTTTCTGGCATTCCAGCCGTCTTCAGCCCGGCTTGCTTGAATCCAGTGGCAAAGTGAGCAAGGGACTCACGTCTGAGCATACCCTGCCACACTTATGGCGGCCAAAGCGGTACAAAAGGGGGTGGTGATGGACGGAGCATCTGAACCAATCAAACACTCACACCCAGTCAAAAGATCTGGGTTTGATCCATCACCGTTCTTTAGCCCACTCTGGCACCCCAGTTCTGACATGGCTATATGCAAATCAGTCTTACCCTGTGCCTCATGGGAACAGTCCAACCCGAACTGCCAAGCAATGCCTTCCCTGGACCGGAAACAAGCTTCCGAGGACCGGTTTCTGGCATTCCAGCCGTCTTAAGCCCGGCTTGCTTGAATCCAGTGGCATAGTGAGCAAGGGACTCACGTCTGAGCATACCCTGCCACACTTATGGCGGCCAAAGCGGTACAAAAGGGGGTGGTGATGGACGGAGCATCTGAAAAAAATCAAACACTCATACCCAGTCAAAAGATCTGGGTTTGATCCATCACCGTTCTTTAGCCCACTCTGCCACCCCAGTTCTGACATGGCTATATGCAAATCAGTCTGACCCTGTGCCTCATGGGAACAGTCCAGCCCGAACTGCCAAGCCTTGCCTTCCCTGGACCGGAAATAAGCTTCCGAGTACCGGTTTCTGGCAGTTTCATTGCCCCACTAGGCTGCCTGTCCTGTAAAGAGAGATCAGCTGTGACGGATGCAATAGTTGAAGGGGTGGATGTGAGCTACTGTTGAACCTTTCACTGCAAGCTCCAAGATCTCTCCAGGACTTGGCAGGAATACCAAATTAATTAGTCACTTTCCACAACATGGGCAGCAATTCATCATGTTATGGGTGACACCGCACCAAGTCACCACTTGATGGTGGTGTGCGTGACAAAAATAGATAAAATAACAATGGTCCCTGTTGGAGCTAAGATGCCATGATGGATGAGACACTGGTGCCAAGTGTCAGGAGGAGACCCTTGCTCGTTTGTTTCTTCCCCTGCAGGTTTATTATTTTATGTATTTTATTTGCTTTCTATTAAAACATCGAATATTTCAGTATAGGATAGGTTTGTTTGGATTATAACTTTAGAATACTTTGAGAAAAGGTAATTTCAATCCTAAGAAATTCTTTCAATGGACGACAATTTACCAGGCACAGAAGTTAAAAAGTTTAATTCTAATCCTCATTCACTCGCTTAATTGTAATCTCGTGATTTCATTTGCTTCTGGCCATTTTAATAAATGTCACAACTAAATATTGCACCTCTTTCACAGATCCATACTTCATGCATTTTAAAGCTTCCTCAAGTTTACTGAGGCTGTGGAAAAGAACAACCAGCTACAAGCCTCGCTTCCATCAAGTGTGGAGGGGGGATGAAGCCTGACAAATAAAGAAAACACACAAGTCAGAGTCTAGAGGAGTCTCCACAATAGGGATAGTTTTCCAAGGCTCTGGATGAGCCAGTGTCTCACGACAAAGTCTGAAGCTTAGCTCTAAGAGCCAGAGACAAGACAGTGCACATGGGTTTATGAGCAAATGAAGAAATTCAATAAGAAGAAAACAAAAGAGAGAAAAATAATTGTTGCTTATTTTGAATAATCATAGAAAACTAATTTAACAATGGAAACCTGTTTTATGTTATTAAAATTTTAAGCATTGTATAGAGATGGTTGGGGGCAGGATCTGGGTTGTTTAGATTAGGTTTATGTTAAAGATTAGGGTTAGAGTTTAGATAACGATATGGCCAAGGTAGGATTAGGATTACGGTTAGGGTTTGTGTTTTTGGTTAGGATGAGACTGGGGAACAATGCTAGAGGAACAGACCACCTTCAGGTTTCCTGCAAAATGAATCTCATTTATATTTACACTCATGCCCTCATGCCACTCTGTGGTTGCAGTCCTTGTCTCACTTTCTTAGAATCCCACTTAGCAGTTTTAGAAAGTAGGTACGCAGTGACTGCCTCTTTTGCCACAGTCTTTGTCTACATTGTGCTTTTTTTCCTCCACTTTTCTATGCAGAGGTCAAGTGTTGGCAGTATGAAAATAAAAAAATTGAAACTTGACTTAGGTTATGAGTAAAGGTTTGGATAAAATTCAACATTAGGGTTAGAGTTATAGCTGTGCTTAAGTTCATATTTAAGGTTGGGATTTAGTTTAGAATCATGCTGTTTGGAGCTAGAAATGTGTTTAGAGCTAGCTTTTGGGGTTGGTTAATGCTAATTCCGAATTTTACATGTACAGCAAGAATCAAAAGAAATTTTCTTCGTGAAGGGCTCTTCATATTCAATTTTTCTTACAAGTATTTCTTCATTTTTGCTTCCTGCATTATCACACAGGTCTCTCACACAGATTTCTGTGGACCACTACAGAAAGGGTTTTGCTAAAGTTGTTTCTGTGCAAATATGCATGTGATCCTGATTCCTGGTCCATCTGTTTATTTTCTTTTCTTTTACAACTTCTCCCTGGATCACCATTCATCCACATTTCCTCTATGTGCACAAAATCAAAGATTTATCTAACTATAATCAATAAGGGGAGAAATATGTTACTTTCCCTTGGATCGCAGATCATCCCAGACCAGGACCACCAATGAATTATTGAGTGTTGTTCGATGGCTAAAGCATAAATGAGGAATTGTGATTACCTGTTACCAAGTTGCCCTCAGGCCCAGTTCTCTTCTAATAGATTTGTAAGGTGTTGCATTTTTCAGTCCAGGCACTCTCCTCCAGCAATAGGATCAAACTAATTTCCAGAACAGGTTTGTGCTGTAGATCACATAATAAATCACCTTTAATGTGTATGCTCGGGTCAGGGGAGCTGCAGTCCAACCTGAGTACTTAACATTTAAATTGCCTCAGGCGAAGGATAACTGATTTTGTTTTATGGCTGATGGAATGAGGACATTACATTTTAATCTATCGCCAACGGGCAATCCAAGGTCTCAATGTTTGTGGAGCAGCCACACTCCAACCAGATTAAAATGTTGTCTTCCCATTTAACATAATTTTTCAATTGTCTGGGTTTATCTGAAAAATGTTTTTTATGTTCCCTTATACAGCTGTGAGCATTTGCTGCAAACAAGTCTGTGACTGGACTGAAATAATAGGATAGTCCTTCTACTGCGTTACAGGCAACCTGCCCCAAACTTGCGTGGGATTACGTTGGCCAAATTAATTTGAGTGTGAACAAACAAACTATAAAAATTTATAAAAACTAGCAGCCCAAATTTCTGCCCCGCCCCTGTCATTCACACATCAGTCTTTGCTTCATCAATCAGACCTTTGCACCCCGCCAAATCCAAAGACAGGGAGATTTGTTCCCGCAATCTCTAATTTATATTCCACCTGGGGAGCTTCCGCCAAAGAGTGCTGCGATCGACCTTGTAGAAAGAATGGATAGAGGAGTCTACGAGTACACAAACCAACGAAGTGCCTATAGGGAACAATTGTGTAGGGTAGGCACTACCTTTTCAAAACCAACATGGCTGTCCGTGTTATTCAATTGTTGTGGTCTATGTTTCAAAATGGATTAGTAAGGGCTTAGATAAAGAACTCCAGGGGTTTAGTGTAAGATTACTTAACCCCTTCGATGCGGATGACAAAGCCAGCTCGTCATGGGCGTTACCTGCGCTACGCGGATGACGAGCTGGCTTTGTCATAAACAGCACATTTTTGAAATTCCAGCGCACAGCGGGAAAACGCGGTAGCGCGGTAGAGGTTAAATAATAACATTCCACGACAGGGGGATACTTCTGCCCATGTTCACGGAGCCACAGACACAAGACGAGGTGTGTGTGAACTGGTAACGGCTTGTTTTTAAGGTTTCACTAGAGCTCGCACCCAGATCAGAGCACACCCTATCAGTTGTGTGTTTATTACCTGATGTAGCACCAGCACGTTGCTTCACATGTACTTAAGGGCACACTTGGCAAGAAGCGCATGAATGCCATTCTGCTTGTTCTAGATCAACTTATCTGTTGGTGCTATGTACACTCACCTGAGGTTCCATTAAAACAAAAATTCTTCTGAGCTTGAAGACCAATAAACGGAATTTCCATAACTTTTCTAGATGGTATGAGGGATGCCCTCAAGGGGTTGGAGGTTATTAATTTAGCTTTTGGGACTCAATAACCAGGTACATCAATTTCAAGCTTGCGGCTTAGTTTATGTCCTTTTCAAACATAGTCCCATAGGTCTACAAATTACCCGAATGTGAGCAGTCCCTTTCGTTTGTTTTCTTTTGTAGTCTAGCGCTAGTATGCCTGTGCTTAGCAATCACCACAACACCAATTTCCATGCCCATCTCCTGTTTCCCAGGAGTTCCACTTTCCTTTCCTTTCCACTGTGTTCTCTTTCTGCTATGGACACTCTACTCACACTTCCGTGTTGTGCGAGTAATTTGTGCGCATCAATTTTTTTCAAAAGGTTATCATGTGTATATCAATAAGGTTTCATTATATGTTATTCTTTATCACCCATCTGTCAAACTTAAATAATGGCAATACATTCCGTTTTCAAATTACATTTTGGCCTTTTTCATAACTACTATTAAGCCCCCTTAAACTCTCTCCTCTGAGCTAAAGGAAGCGTGGAAGGTAACAGGAAGCCACTGTGTCCCCCTTTACCCAAAATCACAATAAATGACATCCAGTTTTGGGACACAAACTTAAAATGTAGCTTACTGTTAGTAATATGGTAGTAGAATGGTTTATGATGTATTTACGAAATGCGGACGTTGTTCTGGAATGTAAGCACCATGGGAGGCACTTGTCGTGCAGCGGTGCAGGGGAGCAGTCGTGGGTTCTCATTTGGAATAAAGTTCCTGTTTTAATAATCTTGGACTTCAGAGTGGTGGTTCCTGCTGGTGCCCATCCTACACTGTTCTCTGCAAGTTGGGCAAGTTAATATCACACGTTTCTTACTTGGTTTTCTGGGTAGCCGGACGATTGTAGCATGCCTGACTATGGGCACTCTACTGGTGCCCGTAGTTAAGAGTGTAAGCACATCAGACTGGATGATGCCTTATGGGTAAATTCAGGGAATGTGCATGTAAAATATATGTCCTTTGATTAGACGACACATACAAGTTAATAATGATCCTTTCCCTGGATTCTATCCCCAAAAACCAAGTAATGCGTCCAGGCCCTTCGAATGCCTGGGTGGCAGACACAGCCATGGATCCAAGTGACAGATATTCAATGCCTGTAATAGGGAGGTTAAGTATCCAACCCTTAAGTTATAGGTTACATAGTCTAGGTTTTTACTCAATGCTCTCAGTCCCTCACCCAGTTGCTGGAGCGTATGAATGGCCCTGATACTGTCATTCTGTGCTCATGCCAGAAAATCCTGGCAATTTAAAAACCTATCCAACACCGGATACGTGAAGCTACTGTGAAATCCAATATATTGACACTATTTACGGACATCATATTTGGGGGGAAAGGCTAACCGTATTAAACATCAGACAAGATGAAAGAAGACCCGTTATCACAGGATCGTTTTCCTTTCAGAAAAGAGTACTAATTGTGAAATTCCAATTTAGAAGACGACCAATGCCCATTAGAGCAGATGGGTTTTTGGAAATGTCACTTACAGGCACTGGCAAACTGACTTTATGATCAGTATCACTAACCTTGGCTCAAGCCTAAAATACCTAGCCAAGACGGCAACAGTAGGTCAATTGCTTTTGAATGGTTTGGAGTGAGTAACCGTGGTGACAGATTCACCCAATCTATGGAGTAAGCGCCATGCCCATTGGCCTCAATGTGTGTCCATGTTTTCGTGCCCATAGATTGTGTCATCTGATCATTGCATGGTTTGCTTTCTGTGAGCCTACTGTGTATTTCTTGATTCTATTTTTCAAGACTTTCCAGTAGTTTTGAGTTCTCGCTTTGGGTTTGTGAGCTTCCTCTCTCCAGGCTGTTAGCTTCCGGTTCTGGGTTATCCCTAAAAGAACAATGGCGTTATTGGTTGGGATACAGAACGCGTGTCTGTGTCGTCTTGCTTCTCTGTGGTGGAGGCTTTTTTTTTTTAATCAGGGATATGCGGATTGTCTTCTCGCTGTTGGTGCTTACATACTCACAGTAAGGACATAAAAGCACACCGGCATGCCTACTCAGCACACTCGTGCGCACACCTCCTAGATAACCACAAATGTCTGTAACGCACACCTGAGAGAAGAAGCCAGGTCTGACAACACAGTGGAAGCACAGACATGTGCTTTACTTGCAGATCTTCTAATGTGCTATGGCACAGAATCCTTGTAGAGTTACCACTGTGTGGCTTTGTCTCTTGGAGGTCAGTACAAACTGGCTTGGCGGTTTCTTGTCTATGTTAGGTGGAATGCTTCAGAATGGTTGGTGTTCGGGTGGAGGAACACTCTTTATTTTGGAGTTATATGCCTATGAAGAAGGTACTCCATTTAACTGACTTTTTTTCAAATTTTCGATTTAGGGCAGAGTCTTTTGGTTTGCAGGTTAAAGAGAATGTGCCACCAGATGGATTTAGATGTTATTTTAATCCTGGATATTCACTGAGGAAACCTTTATGTCCTAGACTTAAATACTTGGTTTGGTTGCCCTCTTTCATTGGCTTCCATTGCAAGCTTTAAGGGCTGTGGACATATTGTCACATCCCAGTATAGAGGGAACAGTGCCTCTGCAGACAAAGAAACCGAACCCACCTCACAGGGCTGACAGCAGCAAGACTGTAAGCGAAGCCCAGCAACCCGCATGTGGGTGTCCGTCGGAAGCAACAAGTGCGATCACAATAGCCCCTCTTTGCTGGAAAATACCAGCCTAGGTAAGTAAGCCGTGTAGGGACGCAGGTGATTATAACAGGATTCCGCGCAACCGGCGGCAAAGCCAGAGACAAGCCGGCTGCTGCCTTATAAGAAGGCTGGGTCTGGATTGGAAGTGATATCTCCTCTGTAAACCATGGTTTTGTTCTTCTGGGAGTGCAGTCGCTCGCTTTGTTCGCGGTGGTTTCGGATATGTCACTCTTCGAGGCCGTAAGCTGCTTAGGAGCCGGGGAGGGAAGAGAAAAAACATACTTGCCGCTCTCCTTTGTCCTTAAGCCCCAGGCCACAGCTTTGAGAAAGGTTTAGAAAGCAGCGCTTTCTAATGGCTCGGGAAGAAAGTGAAAGAAAACAGCCTTTCAAGGCAATAATTTGAGACTCATTACTGTTGATTGTTTGGCCCTGGCGGAGGGAAATGGAGTTGGAACATCCTTTTAATTCGTGCTAGGGAGCAAAGAACAGGCGCGGGAGGGAGCGGATTGTGCTGGTGCTTCGGAATCTCACGTTTGCAGCCGGCCGCGTGGTCCGAGGAGGCGACCCCGTGGCATCCACCGCGGCGGCCATCTTGTGCTGCTGAACAGGACGAGGGCCGACAATGGCGGAGGTCGGATCCCGGAGATAAAAGCAGACCCTTTCAAGAGAGCGCGCTTAAAAAACGAAGAGCAAATCATAAAACCATCCAACAAAGGCACTGCTGCATTTAACACGAGCATAGCAACGGCAGCTATGGATACCGACGAGCTCGGAGACTTGACTGTTCAATAAGTGCTTTCTCAAGCGTAGACAGCCTCAAGTCTGCATGGGCACTTCTGCATGTTGTACAGCCAGTAATGCTCAAAGTACGGCCCGGGGGCCGCATGCGGCCCTCCTGACCTTTACATGCGGCTCCCTGGGCAGCAGCAGCACAGGTGTACTGTACTTAGTACTAGCATGAACATTTTTCAAATACAGCAAACATTTATTGCAGTTAAAGAAAGAAAGTGACTAGGGTGCACTGCACCCCTTAACTTTAGGAGCACCTTCAATTTTAACACCTTCGCTGCGGCGGCTATTCCGCCGCAGCGCTAAGGGGACGGGGGGCCGCGCGGCGCGCCCATGCTGGTGACGGAACCGTCATGGCCCCGCCCGCTCAATAGAACGCACCGCGCAGGCGCGAAATCAGCACCGCGCAGGCGCGTCGGGCGGGCCATGACGGAACCGCTCCGTCATAAGCACAGCGCTACCGCGGCTGATGACGGAGCGGTACCGCCATTAGCACGGAAAGAGTTAAAGACAGTAAACCAGTAAAAATATGAAAGCATCTTCAAAATTCAAAAAGTGTATTTCATTAACCTGCAGAGCCGTTTCACCTTAGAAAATCAAATTTACAGCAGTGCATACAAAGTATTTTTTTTTTACAAAAGTGATAGTTTTCAAACATGGATTTAGAAACGTTCGTGTGCCCCCTCCACCCCCCTCCCCTGCTGTCAACAATGCTTTTAGTGATTAAATCCAAAACATAGGAGAAGGTTTTGGACAGCACGAATCCTGAAGTCATGTATTTCGAGGACCTATTACATGTGATAATGAAGAAAAAGGAGGGAAATTGAAATAAAACAATCGCCCAGGATCACACAATATGGTCAAGTGGGGAAGCCAGGATTCACTCCGGGTTTCTTGGTTGTGCCTCTAGTAGCTGAACTGAATTCACAATGAAGAACCTAGGGTAAACTACCTTCACCCCGCATCCATGACCCCGCATGCTGTCACAACGCGGTCGTAACAACGCATACCATTACCCCGCAAGTCGTGAGGGGGGGCACCGGATGTTGGAATAGTAAAATTTACTATTCAAACTCCAGTCTGTGCGGACTGTAAGGAAGGTGTTGGATTTTAAATCCAACACCTTCTCCCCTCTCCACAAGCCGTTGTAACGACTTGCGGAGTAATGGTATGCGTTGTGACAGCATGCAGGGTCACGGATGCAGGGTGAAGGTAGTATACCCTTGGTTCTTCATTATGCAATTCAGTTCAGCTACTAGAGGCAACTGCTTTGCTTCCCCTACACCCACTTTACGCTTCCCCCAACCACCACTCCGCTAGCATCCGTGAGGCCCTCAGTCACACCAAAGACCAAACTTTTCAGCCCAAGGGAAAACGTTGCAAGTACCCATGCTTTACACCTTCCTTTTTGGTGCTATTTGTCCATGCTCAGAAACCTCAATGCACACCACCTCAAAGGGGGCCCCAGCATGATGGCTGCACTATTATAGCTTGTGCAATTAAAGTGAAGGCTACCAGCAATGGGTGAAACTGTTCAACGAATTGAGCAGGACTGACAAGCACTCAACGGGACAGAAACCAAAATAAATGCTAGCCTGGGAATCAAAGAGACTTCTGAGATTCATAGAGTCATGGGGAAGGACCATACCACCGTGCCTCAGGAGGCTGCCATCTCCTTACCTGAGGTACAGCAGGAGAGACATTGTAATCACTTACTTTAACCTTGATTTCCACAAAGTCTTCCTGCACTTTGGGAGTTGCAGGGTACATTGAATTGGGTTTCTTTGATGCCACCACAATTGAGACCTCATTTCAAATTTTTGACCCTTACCAAGAAGATGCTGGCTCTAGGCGGAGTTTGTCTGACGTAGCCCCCTTCATGTCGTATGAGCAACCATAAATGCATGCTAGCCGCTCTAGATGAGCCCACACCAAGTTTCGATTCCCCTCCGCAGCTGCGTTGGAACCCATCATACTCTCCAACACAATGAAACTACAGTGTAAGAGATGTTCCTGCACTGGAGTAAAATAAATAAATATGCTTTTGTGCCTTCCTTTTAGATTAAGCGAAGGTGGCAAGATGGAGACGCACCTGTACCGGTCCAACTCAAGTTAAATCACGGAACGAATGGCACTCTGAGTTCTGGAATTAGTAGCACATTAATAATGCTTTTTTACCTTGAGAATGTGAGACTGACAGGCAGAATTTCAGAGGTTAGACACACTTAAGTCAGGTGTGAATCACAATCACTCGCAAACGTTATTTATGAATCATGATATTAACACATTAACTGACATTTAAAACCTGCCTCAGGACACATCCAGACAGCCCATGGCTAGCCTTATCCAACCCCCAGTCTAACCTCCAAGTCTTCCAAATATAAATTCCTTTTTATGGATTAATCAAAAATTAGATGCTGTGTTTTTTTTAACCAGGCGCAAGTGCAATCACATGAAGACTTGACTAAGAAACACATGGGTACTTTGCTTAGTCTCAAGTATTAAATGTCGACCATAATGATGTAATGAAGCATGGGGGCACAGCTCATAACACCGATCTGTTTAGAGGAAATTATGCATTCAATGCTAATGAGAGAGCACAAATCTGAAAAATGTTTAAGTGCGCCATATTTACAAGCACGTAGTTAGTTTACATATACTATGCACAAGAGTGTCTTATACTCAGTAGTGAAAAATATAGAGTGTTCAAGTAGAATAACAATAATCATAGCAATGTGAAGGCTAATATAGAAATGTTAGAATGAATATGGAAACCTCACGTTCTCATGTTAAAGTGATCATGTAAGAGAAAAATAGAGTCTTGCAAACCACTTGAAATGTGCAGGCCTTATGGCAATTCACAGTAAATCTAAACGTGCTGCTAAAATAATGTGAGGTGGGGTTGACATTGTTCATTTAAAGGTATTATTGAATTTAGTACTGATATGTTTTATAGATGTGAGGCATTATAGAAACGTGTGTTAGTTAAGAATACTGTTTAAATCAAGTTAAATGTTTTCAGAGTGCAGGGACCCGCTTCATGTAAATCAAGTAGGCCCGAACAGATAAAGCCGTTCCTTTGATCTGCAATGTGCTCGTTAGAGAAGAAGTCGAGAGGCGCCAAGTACTGTGCTTTACATATGTTTTACGACCTATAGATATGGTGGAGCCTGGAATTTGAGGCCCACTGTAGGACGGCCTGTATGCAGGTGCGAGGGGTCTTAATCAGTTGAAATGAATGGGGCTTTGTTCAGTGGCGCTTGGCGCAGGCCTGTAGGAGTCTTCAGGAATTTCAGGGGGTACCGGCGCGCTGGAGAAGAAGCCTGGGAACCAAGGTCAACTTTAACGAGGGTCCCGAAGAGTACCATCATGGAGTCTACCGCCAAATTTGATACCACGTGAGGGGCGTCCCGAGGGGCGTTCCTATTGGAAATGTGATTTTGTATTAGGGAAAGCGACCTGGGAGGAGAGTAGAGCAGATGATATTGGAAGCCTAAGAGAGCGGTTGGGTAGGCAGATAGGCTGATCACAAGAGACCGATTTACAGAAGAGACAAGGAGAAGTGCGTGATCTTCTTAGGAAGTCACCACGGCTGACACCTTTTTTTGGGTAAAGATCTTGTTAAGTAGGGATGTCACTTAGTCTAGTGTAGGGACAGACTAACCTGAATTTTCTTTTCTGTAATGACTCTTAAGTTGCAACTTGTATCCATTTTGGCAACACTGATGATTTTCGAACTTGTACTTATTATTCTGTTTTGTAGACTCAGACTATTCAAAGAATTTATGTTTATAGTGATACCAGTGTACCTTTTAAACCTTATCTTGAGAAGTTTGTATCTTCAATTATCTTTGACTTTATATTACATTTTTAAACTTTATCACTGGTCAGTGGTCATTTAGAGTGGTGTAAGTTCTTAATTGACTAACCTAGTAGTAGATTATCTTTTACTCAATGACAGGTACCAACAATTCAGTCGACATGATTTGGGATCTGGTAAGGTAAATAGAGACCAGAAACCCCGCGTTAACAGTTGGTAGCAGAGTGAGGATGGTTATCTTCTTGAGGAAGGTAATCTAGAGAGGTTAGTTTACCCCAAGGCCCCTAGACATCGAGAGACGAGCAGCGGAAGAATCGTGCGCCGAAGGTGCAGACGGGGCGAGAAAAGCAGCAGTATCGGAGGAGAGTGAGTATAACAAGGGTCATGCGTGAACAGATTGCGGTGTTTTGTGTTGTATTTGTAGTGTAATGTCTTGCGGAGTTGAATGCCTGTAGCATGATTGTGAGAAGGTTGTGAGCGCGCGCAACCTGGTGAACTGGTCACCTGGTAAACGGGTGAACCGGTGAATCTTAAGTTCAGGCCAGAGCTTAAGTGGTTTTGGGTGTATCGAACATCCAGAGTAGTTGTCGACCATATTACGGAAGTCATGAGGTACCATTGACCGCCGTGGGACCGAGATAGGGGGAGTGTAAGAGTGAGCGTATGAGTAACGGACGCTGGTCGGAAGTTACTGTGTGTGAGTAACCTATCAGAGAAGGCGATTGTCTGGAAGTAAACGGAAAGACATTTCGTCAAGTTAAGGGGACAACTACAGAAAGACTGTGGGCGTACAGTCAAGAAAGGTGATCGCTTAGACAGAAGTAATCATTTTTCGGAGTATGAATGGGATGCACGCATGACCGAGGAGACGAGCTGAAAAAGGAGGGGAACTGCTGCGAAGGGGGACGAGTGACGTCAGAAAGAGCCGCGCTGAGATAGGGTGGCGAGTGAAGAGCCGCGACGCGATAGGACGGTTGGTGTGACGTCGGCAAGAGCCGCGACGCGATTGGGCGGCTGGTGCGACGTCAGTGAGAAGTCGCGATCGGATAGGCCAGGTAGCGAGAACAGTGCGGTGATTGGTAGATTGTCATCAGGAAGTAAACAAACGCGAAGAAAAGAGAAATCATGAAGTGCTTTAAGTGTTTGAAAGGGATTTTTAAAAGAAAAAGAAGTGAACATTATTACGGGGAAGAGGCACCGCCGGAGGGTACACCAGCTCATTATATGGCAGCGAATGTGGGGTTGCATACGATATTATGGATTGGGGCTTGGAATAAGCTTACGGAAGGAAATGAGCAAATGCAGTTCCCGAAGTACGGGACGTTTAAGTTAGAGGTGTTACATCGGCTAAAAGCAACCATGTCCTCATTGAAACCCTCACCTAGACCAACCCAGTTTGAGGCCCTTAATGCATGGATTAGGGCGGCACACGATAGAAATGTGAACAGGCGTCAACAAAGATTGACTCGATCGGTAAGAGCAGTGCGAGATTCTAAATGGGATGAGGAAGCAAAGAGATGGAGGGTACAGGCTATTGAGGTAGAGAAGTTGTATCCAATGAGGGAGGTGGTAGGTGGGAGGAACCTCATGGAAGAGGATGAGGAGAGCGACTCGGAGGACAATGTGATAAACAGATTGTTGATAGACAGACCACCTCCGAGAGTTGTGGAAATTGAAGATAGAGGGCTCGCAAGGGAAGATGGGACTGCCGTAGAGGGGTTTACACCACTCCCTATATCGGAATGGACACCTATCAAAGGCGAGGAGACACCTCAAAACAACACAGTACAGAGTGTAGTGGGAAGGTTTGTGGTACAAAAGACGCCAAACACCGAAAAGGTTGAGTCTTTTGGATTGCCGGATGCTCTTCAAGTACCTGTTACCATAGGACCTATAGTGTCGATTTACAATCCAGATCATGGGAAAGGAGAAGAGCAGGCACGGTTAGATAGAGAAAGGATTGAGATGGAAAGGAGGAATAACACGACAAATGCATGGAAGCAATTGCCAGGATCGGTAACGTGGAACACCCCATTCGATACGACTGTGGGTCCCATCACAGGACAGGGAGGTCAGAGAGGACCGATGGACCTGAGGGGACCACGGCCGAAACCCTATACGGAATTAAGGGCTGACTTGAGAGAATGGGATGGGTCCGCAGTAACCCCGAGTAATAGGTTAAGAACAGAACCCGAGTGGGAAAGTCGAGGTAACGGGACTGTATCTCATTGCGGGGCTAGCGAAAGCAGTCAAGGCCGAGAAGGTCAAAGTCAGGAGAATAGAGGAGTTACATGTCCTATGAATGGGAGGGAACAGCAGGAGCAGAATGGTAGGAGTATGGAGTGTGAGGAGATGTCTCGCCTCATGCAAACCGAGGGAGACCAAAGAACACAAGAGTACAGGGATAGGTTTAGGTGCACTCATCACGCACCTGGGGAAAGTGTACAGCACTGGCAAAGAGGGAACAGTGAAAGGTCCCGCCATGCATCGAGTGATCGGAGGTCACAGATGCATGAGGAAGAAAGAGGGAGTAACGGAATATCTTACCATGTATCCCGTGAAACTAGACAGGATGGGGAACGCGGGGCTATGAGGCGCGAAGGAGTGTTTCACCATACACCCCGAGAAGATGGAAAGGCATGGGACCTAGAGAGATGGGAGCATGGGAGGACTCCCCATAACTCACCAGTGCCTAGGCGCAGGACTAGGAGCTGGGATGGGAGAGATGCGGAAGGAGCACCTGGAGCCGAAGTACTAAAAGCTGCGATAAAGGTTAAAAGGCTTGATGTCTCCAGCCTAAAATCCGATCTAGACGAGATTATAGAAGGGACGGTGCCTTTAGAAAGGATTGATTTGTACGAACAAGATGAGCTGCTGTTCATAGCGAAGGATACTACTAGGAAGGCTAGAGCGATTCATGAGAAACTGACTAATTTGGCAGACAGGTATGCCGTAGATTTATCTAGGACAAGGGCATTGCAGAGTAACCACAGATTGCAGTACTCAGACCAAGACCTAGATGAGAAGAGAACTACTGGATTAAAAACTCACATAAGAGAGTTGGTATCAGGAATAAGAGTGTGGAGAGAACTGGACAAATGGGAAGAAAGGTGGTCGAAAAAGGGCACAGTTAGACGAAGTACAAATGTGATGACCCTCGAGGGAAGGGTAATGCAGATGGAGGCATTCCCTTTGCGAAAAATATCAAATGGGAATTATGTACATGTACCATGGAGTAGGGGAGATTTGGCTGCATTTACCAACTCGTTTCCGAAATTGAGGGAAAACCCAGTCGAGTGGTATAAGCAGGTAGAAAGGTTTGTCAAGATCTCCAAAGTATTGTGGATTGATTTGAACACCTTGTTTGACATTGTGGTTCCAGGGGATTTGTGGGTAACCTGCAAGATTAGTGTCCAGTGGCCAAATGTAGAACCTGAGAGGAACGCTAGAACTAATGGACCATCGGACAGTGTCATGGAGAAGTACGAAAGGGTAATAGCCTGGTTAAAGGATAAAGTGCCTCCACAAGATATAGATTGGGTAAAAATAGACCGAACAAGGCAGGAACCCAAGGAGACAGTTCACGAGTTTTATGAGAGATTACTGAAAATATTCAAACAATATAGTGGACTCGATGTAATGGATCCCAAAGACATAGGGCAGTTTGTGTCAAAATTCGTTTTGGGGCTGAGACCAGATATTTGTTTGATGATTCAACAACATTTAATCTGTTGACAAAACAAACCACTGGATGAGATCCTGCGATATGCGAGATACTGCAGTGACGAAATAGATTCTAAAGCAAAGAATCTAAAGGAGAAGCTGATGGTAGTGCAGATGCAGTCAGCAGGGAAGGGTGGACAACAGAAGCAGGGGATGGGACTAAAGCCAAATGGTCAGAACAAGGATAATGAAGAAGGGCAGAGACCTAGAGTAGACTTTGCCACTTTAAAGAAAACGACAAAGTGCCATTTGTGTCACCAGGTGGGACATTGGCGACGCGAGTGTCCCTTTAACCCTGAAAATGGAGAGCTGGAATTAGAGGAGCAAGTTCAAGAGGTTCCAGCTCAAAAGGCAACAGTCCCAGGAAGCAAGGTGGTCAAAGGGGGGACTTTGGCTCCACGAGCTCAGTTCCCACAGCCACCGAAAATAGCGACAGGGGGAAAGGTCTTTAAACAAATGCCTCTCTTTTTCGAGGAAGAAAAGTGTTATTATGTTGATCCGTTGACAGGACAGCGTGTGAGTAAGGAAGAGGACTGTACCCTCGGGGCAGTCCTAGAGGTGGATCAAAGGGGGCCATTTGTAGAGGCTGAAGTGGCGGGATGTCCTACAACGTTCTTGGTGGATACTGGAGCTACTCGATCAACGTTGAGATCAGTGGTGGTTCCAGATTTACCGATGTCGGGGGAAACAATTCAAGTGGTAGGAGTTGCAAACAAAAGGATGACTAGTCCTCTGACTGAACCAGTGTCTGTGAAAATAGGAAACCATATGAATGAACATCAGTTTGTGGTATGTGATTCGAGTCCGGTATGTCTGTTAGGGAGGGATTTGTTGTGCAAATTGAACTGCACAATAGACTGCACCCTGCAAGGGGTGGAGGTACAGACCACAGATGATGACGCTACCTTTAAGGTAGCCAATTCAAAATCTTGCATAGAACTATATCCTACTCTGACTGTAGAAGATCTTCCCCAGGACCTACGAGATGCAGTGAAGTCAGAGGTATGGGATTTCACGGGTGAGGAAATAGGATTGATTAAAGGGGTAGAACCAGTAAAAATAATGGTAAAACCAAATGCCGAGTTTCCCAGAACACCGCAATACAAATTGTCCCAGGAAACGATTGCAGGAATAAAGCCTGTGATCGAGTCAATGATTCAGCAGGGAATACTAAAAGAAATCGTGGGAAGTCCTTGTAACTCCCCGATTATGGGTTTGCAGAAACCTAGTGGGAAATTTAGAATAGTTCAGGACCTTCGGAAAATTAACAATATAGTCGTTTCATGTTGTCCAGTGGTACTGAATCCATCAGTGATACTGTTTCAGATACCTTGCCAAGCAGAATGGTTCACAGTGATAGATCTTTGCCAGGCCTTCTTTTCAATCCCATTGGATGAAGAGAGCAGGTACCTTTTCGCTTTTAAAATGGAAGATCGCGTCTTAACATGGTGTCGAATCCCACAAGGATTCACAGACAGTCCATCAATCTTCAACCAGTTGTTGAAGAAGAATCTCGAAAATCTAGTACTGCCGCAGAATTCGGTTCTGGTTCAGTACATAGATGACCTACTTGTTGCGTCAGAGACCGAGGAAGCTTGTAAAACAGATTCCATTGCCTTGTTGAACCATTTAGCTGAAAATGGACATAAGGTATCTCCGAGCAAGTTACAGTACTGTTTGACAGAAGTACAGTATTTGGGGCACCGGTTAGAAAAGGGAAAGCGTAAGGTGTCTCCAGATAGGATTGAGGCGATAATGAAGATGAATGCGCCTACGACTCAGAGAGAAGTTAGGATGTTTCTAGGAATGGTTGGTTATTGTCACCAGTGGATAGTTAACTTTTCACTGAAAGCAAAACCTTTACAGAAACTGACGCACAAGGAGGTGAGTGATCCGGTACCATGGGACGATGAATGCCTAGTGGCGTTCCTGCAGCTGAGAGACGATTTGTGTCGTGCTCCGGCTCTGGGGATGCCCGATTACGAGAAGTCTTTTTCACTTTATTGCTGTGAGAGAGAGGGATGTGCTTTGTCAGTCTTGGCACAGACCCATGGAAATGCCCGTAGACCAGTTGCATACTTTTCGGCTACATTAGATCCAGTAGCCGCAGCGTTGCCCGGATGTCTCAAATCCGTTGCTGCAACGGGTGTCAGCATTGAGAGGTGTGAGAGTATTGTGATGGGACACCAGTTAGTGGTGTATGTACCACATTCTGTAGAATTGTTAATGACCAGGACCAAGACGCAGCATCTGACCAATAGCAGGCTCACGCGCTATGAGCAAGTTATCCTTGCTGCGGAGAACGTGACCCTTAAGAGATGCTCTGTTTTGAATCCTGCTACATTGATGCCACTACCTACTGTAATAGAAGGCGAAGAATGTGAAGACCACGATTGCCTTGATGTGACTGAACTATGCACGAAGCCCAGACCAGATATAGTAGATGAGCCGTTGACTGACCCTGATGAAATTTACTTTGTCGATGGCTCATGTTTAAGAGACGATACTGGTCGATTGAGAGCAGCTTATGCTGTTTGTACCATTACTGGAGTTGTGGAAGCCGCTTGCCTGGAAGGAGTACATTCCGCACAGGTAGCAGAAATCATTGCCCTAACTCGTGCCTGCATAGCAGGAAACGGAAAGAAAGTCACCATATACACTGACAGCCAATATGGTTTCGGTGTGGTTCACGACTTCGGGCAATTGTGGTCTCAGAGAGGTTACATGACCTCTTCTGGTTCGCCCATTCGAAATGGAGAATTTGTGCGGCTGTTGTTGGAAGCATTGCAAGGTCCAGCCGCCATTGCGATTGTAAAGTGTGTAGCTCATACTAAGAATACAGATTTCGTGTCACAAGGTAACCGATATGCTGATGAAGTCGCCCGCTATTGTGCGGAGCAGGACTATTCCTTCACAAAGGTAGAAATAGATGGGGCGGAAGAGAAGACAGAATTGAGTATGATGTTGGAAACTGTAGACACTTGGGAGGATTTAAGAGTGATGCAGGAGAACGCACCTGAAGCAGAGAAAAAGGCATGGGAGATAGCAGGTTGCGTGAGAAGTGAGATGGATTTTTGGATTTCAGCAGATGGGAGGGCTGTGTTACCTGAGGAACTAGCGAATCCCATGGCAAGGCAAATACATGGTCCAGTACACCTAGGAAGAGACGCTATGCTGAGAGTGTTTAGGCAGACTTGGTATTGCCCTAAATTTAGGATAGCAGCAGAATCAGTATGTAAGCGATGTGTCACCTGCCAACAATTAAACATAGGAAAAAGGACACCAGTTACACTGAGTCACATTGGGAGGTCTGGGGGGCATTTCAATAGAATGCAATTGGACTTTATTGAAATGCCAAAAATCAACCGCCTTCGGTATGTTTTGGTGGTTGTATGCATATTTTCCAGGTGGGTTGAAGCATACCCTACACGCAGGTGCGATACACTCACAGTAGCCAAACTGTTGCTCAGGGAGTTGATACCACGCTTCGGGGTGCCTGCCTCTCTGGAATCGGACAGAGGAAAACATTTTAACAGCGAAATTGTGAAGATGTTGTGCTCTGCATTAAAGATCGATCAAAAACTGCATTGTAGTTATCGACCAGAAGCCTCGGGGATTGTGGAACAAGTAAATGGCACCCTGAAGAGTCGACTAGCTAAAGTCTGTTCATCCACATCTTTGAGTTGGCCAGATGCTCTTCCTTTAGTGCTCATGAGTATGCGCAGCACACCTGACAGGAGGACAGGTCTCTCTCCACATGAGATTCTGATGGGGAGGGCCATGAGACTTCCTACAGTTCCAACTGCTGCCCTATTGAATATCACAGATGATCTGATCTTGGATTATTGTAAGGGACTGTCTGACGCCATCCATTCTGTGTCCCTTCAGATGCAGGCGGCTGAAGTTCCATCATCAAGGAACCTGTGTCATGATCTGAGCCCAGGGGACTGGGTGCTGATCAAGAAGCACGTCCGGAAGAACTGCCTAGATGTACGTTGGCGTGGGCCCTTTCAGGTAATCCTGATCACGAATACCGCGGTGAAGTGCGGAGGGCTGCCCAATTGGATCCATGCATCCCATACTCGAAGAGTTCCAGCACCTCTAGAAGAAACAGCTCCTCTCCCAGATGAAAGTCCAGTAGTGGAAGAAGAATCCCAAAGGGGGACCAGTCAAGCTGAGGGGGTGTCGGAAGAAGTTGGGAACGCATCTGATCCAGAAGAGGAAGGAAGGCAGGACGGCAGTGAGACCGAAGACGCAACTGAAGGGGAGAGATGCAGTGAATACGATTCAGACACAGATCAGTACCAGAGCGAACAGGAATCGAGTGTGAGGACGAGAAATAGGAGAACAAGGCGTGGAGCAGCCACCTGGCCAGAAAGAAAGAGGAGGTTGAGCTTGAGGTCTGCTCAAGAAGAAACGCTTGCTCCTATATCCGAAGACTCAGATCAGGAAGAAGATACGCAGGATCAAGCCCAAGAGGGTCCCAGAAGATCAAGGAGGGTGCGAGTGCCTAGCAGAAGGTACTCTACTCCCGATTGGACCTACCTCGTTGCAGATGTCCGTGGTACACAGAACCGGGAGGGTCAGGGAAGTGAACCTGATCAGAACTGATCCGATCATCACAGTACAAATAAGGTTCCTGCTACCAGGAGCGGAGACCGAAAGGTTGCTGACACTCAACATCGTCTATCCTCCTCTTTTGAGCGGAATAAGAAAATTGATTTTAGAGACAGTTGACTTTCCGGTTTGCTGTTCACGATATCCAGTATTGGAGGGAACTCTTCTTCGACTGGAAATGCTTGAACGAGTAGTGGAAGTTCTTGGAACACTCATTGTCTTGGATTAATACCTTGTTGCTGATGTCTTCAAGGGGGCGCAGAACCGGGAAGGTGAAGAAAGTGATCTTGGTCAGAACGGACCCCTTTGTAACTGTGGATGTAGAACTGATAGTACCAGGAGTGGAGATTGAAAAGACCTTAACTCTTCACTTTGTTCGTCCACTTGTCCAGAGCGAAATAAGGAGAATAATCCTAGAGACAGTCGAATTTCCATGTTGTTGTACGAACTGCCCAATACTTGAGGGAATCCTTCTTCGTATGGACATCTATGAAGACGTAGTGTCACTTCTTGGAACACTTATAGCTTCAGATTAATAAAAGATTTTGGAAAGAACTTTGTAAATATTGCTGCAAGATAACCTAGCGCCGAGTGGAAGAAGAAAATGGTAGGGACTTCCTTTTAGCGGACGGAGATGGGCTAGGATTGTCTATTTCTACAGGACTCTAATGTTGTTTGCGGAGTAAACTGTGAGCTTCCAGGTGTTCAAAAGAGAAACGCTGTTCGAAAGAGAGACTTTGTTCGGAGAGAAGGAGAAACTGGTGCTAGAAGAACACCCAAAACTACACTGTTTGAAGACATGGAGGCCGGCAACCCGAACCGCAGGGCAAAATGTATAGTTGGCACACTTTTAGGGGTAGTGATTTCTCTTATAGTTTTAGTAGTTACTGTATCATATATAGTGGGACATGAAAATGAAACAAAGACGAGATTAGAAACTAAGAAAGCATCAACACAAAAGCCTATCACTGTTGCTGAGGTAAAAGGAGACAACACTGAGAAAGAAAAGGTTTTGTTAGATGCTGAGATCAAAAGATTACATTTGACCCAACTATCTCATGGTTTTACTGTTGACGCACTGTTCAAAGCGCCGGGATGCCTCAGGGTAGCTGTGCGCTATATAAAATTTTAATAATAATAATAATAATAACATGTGGACGAATCAAAGGGGAACTTTAGGTCAAATGCTTATGCCAAATTGCTTTACGAATACATTGATGTCATGGAGGCGAAGAATTGCTACGTTTGTATGCAATTACCAGCTTCGGTGGATGAGGGTATCAGATACCATCATCTTCCATTGACATATGGAATTACATGAAGTTTGTTGTTAAGCATATTCTATGGACGAGATGGGTTCGAGTATTATTTCTCGAATTTTGACTCGACATTGCCAGAGGTCCCAAATTACAAGCATCTGAACAAGTGGGACTATTATAAGAGCGAAGACAGATTACAGAAATGGTTCATTCCATGGAAGACGTTAGATACTTCACATGCCCGAAGAAATAATCTGACTTGTCAAGTGTCAGAAATTGAGAAAAAGTTTATAGGGCAGGTGGATACTAGATACAGGAGGCAGAAGATTCTAAAGGCTTCAGGACAATGGGAAACAGATTGGACCAAGGAAGAAAGGATACAGCAAAGAAAGGGTAGCTTTGGTCCAATTGCTTTAGACAAGGAGAAACGGGGGAAACTGTGCATTCACAGGAGTTACTCCTATTATGAGAATCTGTATGTAGGTCAAGTCAGTTGTGAACATGCTTTCCAATTGGAGTACTACTCCAAAGATTTTTTGAAAGAGATGCAAGCAATTCCAAATGTATATTTTGTATGTGGAAGAAATGCATATGTGAAGCTACCAGATAATTGGTACGGATCATGCTATTTAGCAATTGTCTTCCCCAAAATATATCATGTTGAGAATTTAGAAACGACAAAGAGAGGAATACCAACAAGAGGGAAGAGAGGGTTAGGTGCTGAAGAGGTAATTGGGGATGTATTTGGTGCTGCATTCCCTATCTTGGGATTGATACTGAATGACATCAAAATTAGAAAATTGGCTACAGTCGTAGATAGGTTATCTGCCAGTACTGCTAGATCATTAATGCTGGTGGAGGGTGAGATGCAATCGATAAGGGCAATGGTTCTTCAGAACCGACTTGCTCTAGACGTTCTGTTAGCCAAAGAGGGAGGAGTTTGCAAGGCTTTGAAGGTCCAGGAATGCTGCACTTACATTCCGGACAATTCAAAACCTCTAGAAAAATACATACGAAACATCACTGCAATTCACCACGAAATTGAGGATCTGACAAAAGTGAACGTGTGGGAAAAAGTAGGTCATGGAATGGGTAAAGTTGGAGGTTGGTTTGCCAACCTAGGAAAAGGTATCGTTTGGTACATACTGAAACCCATCATCATAATTGTGATTTGTGTAATCACTTTGTGGGGATTGGTGCGTTTGTATCAATGGCATAAAGCAAACAGGTTGCAAAAATCTATGAGAGAACAGGAGAGAAGGTTGACAGCGATGCAAGATACACAATATAAGAGTCTGAAGGCATTGGAGACAATGAAAAGAAGTGGTACTGCCACGACTTCACTTTGAAGAGTCCTACATTTAGAGATGGTGTTTTTGATGGTGATGACTCCTGAAAGTCATCAAAGGGGGGACTGAGAGAGCACAAATCTGAAAAATGTTTAAGTGCGCCATATTTACAAGCACGTAGTTAGTTTACATATACTATGCACAAGAGTGTCTTATACTCAGTAGTGAAAAATATAGAGTGTTCAAGTAGAATAACAATAATCATAGTAATGTGAAGACTAATATAGAAATGTTAGAATGAATATGGAAACCTCACGTTCTCATGTTAAGTGATCATGTAAGAGAAAAATAGAGTCTTGCAAACCAGTTGAAATGTGCAGGCCTTATGGCAATTCACAGTAAATCTAAACGTGCTGCTAAAATAATGTGAGGTGGGGTTGACATTGTTCATTTAAAGGTATTATTGAATTTAGTACTGAAATATATGTTTTATAGATGTGAGGCATTATAGAAACGTGTGTTAGTTAAGAATACTGTTTAAATCAAGTTAAATGTTTTCAGAGTGCAGGGACCCGCTTCATGTAAATCAAGTAGGCCCGAACAGATAAAGTCGTTCCTTTGATCTGCAATGTGCTCGTTAGAGAAGAAGTCGAGAGGCGCCAAGTACTGTGCTTTACATATGTTTTACGACCTATAGATATGGTGGAGCCTGGAATTTGAGGCCCACTGTAGGACGGCCTGTATGCAGGTGCGAGGGGTCTTAATCAGTTGAAATGAATGGGGCTTTGTTCAGTGGCGCTTGGCGCAGGCCTGTAGGAGTCTTCAGGAATTTCAGGGGGTACCGGCGCGCTGGAGAAGAAGCCTGGGAACCAAGGTCAACTTTAACGAGGGTCCCGAAGAGTACCATCATGGAGTCTACCGCCAAATTTGATACCACGTGAGGGGCGTCCCGAGGGGCGTTCCTATTGGAAATGTGATTTTGTATTAGGGAAAGCGACCTGGGAGGAGAGTAGAGCAGATGATATTGGAAGCCTAAGAGAGCGGTTGGGTAGGCAGATAGGCTGATCACAAGAGACCGATTTACAGAAGAGACAAGGAGAAGTGCGTGATCTTCTTAGGAAGTCACCACGGCTGACACCTTTTTTTGGGTAAAGATCTTGTTAAGTAGGGATGTCACTTAGTCTAGTGTAGGGACAGACTAACCTGAATTTTCTTTTCTGTAATGACTCTTAAATTGCAACTTGTATCCATTTTGGCAACACTGATGATTTTCGAACTTGTACTTATTATTCTGTTTTGTAAATGTAAATGTAAATGTATTTCGATTTATATAGCGCACGTTTCACCCAGGGGTCTCAAGGCGCTTGCTTAGGGAACCCGTCCTGGTATTCCCCTGTGAGAGATACCCCGGCAGGGTATTCACAAGGTGAAAGCCAGGCATCCCACCGCGAGGGGCCGTAGTGGAGATTAAGCAAGCTATTGCCCAGAGTCGCAGAGTGTGACCCCGTGAGTTGAGTAGGCACCGGAGCGAGAATTGTCGAGTCCGTGGAATTTTTGAGCCCGAGACCCGCCGAGGCGGGGAATCGAACCCTGGTCCACGGCTGATCTCAGCTTCCGGGTCTGCCGCCTCTAACCACTGAGCCACACTTCTCCACTGAGTCTTTGTAGACTCAGACTATTCAAAGAATTTATGTTTATAGTGATACCAGTGTATCTTTTAAACCTTATCTTGAGAAGTTTGTATCTTCAATTATCTTTGACTTTATATTACATTTTTAAACTTTATCACTGGTCAGTGGTCATTTAGAGTGGTGTAAGTTCTTAATTGACTAACCTAGTAGTAGATTATCTTTTACTCAATGACAGGTACCAACGATTCAGTCGACATGATTTGGGATCTGGTAAGGTAAATAGAGACCAGAAACCCCGCGTTAACACTAAAACTCTGGAAAGCCATTCTACTGTTTTTTGGGGAGGCTGAATACTTCCATGCAGTCAATTTAGGGAGTAAGTTAAGAGATTCTCCCATTTTTACATTTTTCAGTTCTGAAACGGAAAAAAGAGCAACCAATGGTATTCCCAGTTCCCATCTCTGGTTGATGGACTCAGGTTAACAATCAAGGGAGAAAAAATTATATTTTAAGAATTCTTTAGCGATTACAAATGTGCATATAACATGTATTCACATTACTGTATATGAGAATCTATGACTTCCTTGCTCAAATTGTTTGAGATTTCTTTTTATTTTTTTCCAAATTGTTGCACCTGAAGCACTCAAGAGGAGGAAGTATATAATAAAGCATATTATTGATTTATAGAGATTATATAAATTCTCAGTGCTTAAAGTTAATAAATTCTCAACTATGTCAGCAAATATTTAAAAAATATCGTCTGTAAATACGAACTGAAGCTTTTTTTGTTTAACATGGGAGATATTTGTGAATGCCCTGCTCCCTGTGCCAACCTGACAGACATACTTTAGGCATGCATAGTACTACAAATACTGACCCCATATCAGACTACGACCCACTTCGCAAAGAATTGTGCCACAGGCTGCAGAGTTTCATGAATGGGGACTAAGGACAAGTTCATTTTCAACTCTAAACAGACACATTCAGGGATCAATTTCGAACTACAGATTCACCAGGTGAAAAGGAGTTTACACTGCTTTGTCACGAAAACACTGTGCCAGGGATGGATTACCCGACAGACGTTGTGGTTCTTGCATCTGGACCTATTGCAATGGAGCTGCAATAACAAGCCTTGCTTTAGTGTAAATGATTCCCTCTTGGGTCACTATTAATACCCCCTGCCTCAAACCTATTGTCTCGGGTCCCACTCCAATGATGCTTTCCACAGGGGCATGTCCGAGGAGATGGCACCAGTATATCCTGGAGATAAGTGTCCCCAATCCAAGCATCCATGCAGAGGAGTAATTATGTGTACAGCAAATAGATCCCAATTAAAGGCAATGCACATCTGTCGAAACAACAGGAAATCCATTTAATAACAGTAAAGTATTCATGCTACATTTATTTCCTCAAGCAAGTGTTTTTTTTCTTTTGATGGCAGCACTTGACTTTTCCGATCTGAGTATTATCCATTTAGAGTTGGATCTCATAGTCTAAAATTCACTGTTCTGTTAAGTGAACTTGATCTAGCGTGGCGAATTACCCCTGAGGGTGGGGGATGGGAGGGTATCTCGCCAATAGAGCGCAAACGTGGTAAAGAGGACAGTACAGGAGCGGGAAATTAGAATAGCCATGTTTTTTGAAGTAGGTGAATTCAGAACAGTAATGAATGGGCTGACGGAGTTTGTTCCAGTGGTGGGGGCCAAGGTAAGAGAAAGAACGGCTGCCATGTTTGACTGTACGAATGTGGCGGGGGCCGAGTAGGTGCTGGTCTGTCATCTAACTTACTTTGTGGGTCCTGATGAGGCTAGGGCAATACAAGGAAACCTCATTTTATTCCACAGCTAACTATTTGTATTACAAACGACTCCGCTTTGAGTCTTTTATTACATTTTTTCCCTACCTCTACTTTTTACATCACAAAACTTTTAAATTCCAAAAACATGGAGAGACCTTTTACATACCTGCCGTGGCATGCCTCTTTGCGATAGGGCAGGGAGCTCTCACTCACTCAAGTCTCTTTAACAGCATAGCCCTACTGTGCCAGAATAGTACATTATGATAGGGGCAGCATAGAAGGTAGGTGCTACCAAGGAGGGAGGGGTGGTTTGGGGCTGATGTGTCCCGGGATCAAGAAGAGATGCTATGAGTGTTTGATTTGCTCAAGCGCTCTGTCCATCATCCCCTTTGGTATCGCTTTGTTCGCCTTAAGTTGGCAGGGTATGCCCAGACGTGGGTCCCTTGCTCACTCTACCACTGGATTCAAGAAAGCCTGGCTGATGAGGATTATGAATCCGAAACCGGTCCCAGGATGCTTGTTACCGGTCCAGGGAAGACATGGCTTGGCAGTTCGGGCTAGACTGTTCCCATGAGGCACAGTGTCAGACTGATTTGCATATGGCCAGGTCTGAACTGGGGTGGTGGAGTGATCTAAAGAACGGTGATGGATTAAACCCAGATCAGTTGACTGGGGGTGAGTGTTTGATTTGCTCAAACGCTCCGTCCATCACCCCCTTTGGTATCGCTATGCAACTCCACGTGGCACAACATGGCTTGCAAGAAACAAAAACACAAAAACGCATAAGTTTAGGGCAAGAGCGGCTTTTCAAAACTCATTTTTAGGTCTGGCTTGACAGATACATATTGTTACCAATTCCTTAAAATATGTGTAGAGGGGGCGTGGCCAAGATGGCGGGCTGACAAGACGCTCTTACGGTGAGCTCCTGAGACCCCGGAGCCCCTGAGCCGTTCTATGCCGCTGATCTCCCCCGGATCAAGCGGAGGGGAATACCGGCGCGACTGCGAGCTCGGTGGCAGCTGCCTGGAGCCTCTGGTGGCTCCACGGACACAACGCGACGTCCCTGGAGCGAGCGGGGGCCACGGCTCCGCCGCGGCCACACGAAACGGAGGCCGCGACTCGCACACGGAGCCATAGGGCCGTAGAGCTTCTAAGTGCCCCAACGAGGATCGGAGGTTGAGGGGCATACCCCTCCTGGACCGCCGGCGAGCTTTGAAGGTGGCAGTGAAGGGCGCAGCGAGGACGCGCCTCCCGGGGCGGACCGGGGGAGGAGCCGCCGAGGAGCCACTACGCAACCCCGGGGATCCAGAAGGCCGAGAGGCCTAGCTACCGGAGCGTACGACGGGCCCCTTCCCGAGGCCCCGGCTGAGAGGTGAGCCGAGTGACGGCTCGGGGGACTCGCGAGAGTGCCCAGCTGGTCCCACAGGCAGTGGGGGGACCCGCGTGACTGGACTACGGGGCGCTCACACTGGGCCTGGGCGCCGAGCACTTATCCCCCCAGCTTATCCCACGGCGACTACAGGCCTGCGCAGTTGAGCTGCATTCACCGCCCAGGGGTTAGTCGTGCTCGGGGGCCGCCCTGGAACCCAACGGGCACTCGAGCGGCTGACTGCGGAGGCGTGATCCGGCCAGGAGGGGGTCCAGCCTGTACTGCTTTACCCTGTGGGGCGACGGTGCCCACTCGGGGCCCTTGCGGAGGCGCTGCATCGCAGGCATCAGCCTAGAACCGACATAGTGGCCCAATCCTGAACAGGGGGGAAGCACCCAACGATTCTCGCTACCGGACACTGGTCGATACCCCTCCGCGGGGTTGACCTGTGGTTGTGTGCTGACTGCTGCGCCCCTGCTTGGAACGGCGCCTTGGGGTCCTGGAACTCGGCTGCTCCGACCTGCGGCGAGGGCACGCTGAGGAAGAGACGCAGTTGCACCGCCTTACCTGCGACACTTTGTGGACTACCTCACCTCCCTCCCTCCCCCCACGGCGCCCCCCACATCTGAGATGTCGGGCAACAGAGGGGGCAAGAAAGGAGATCGCACCTTGCCCGAAACGTTGGGCCGCAACGCTGCGAGACAGGACAGGACTCAGACAGCCCCGAGCCCTCCAACTAGCTCTCGGGGAGCGGAGGGGGGAGAACCTCCGGTTACCAGGTCTTTTCTGGAGTCACTGTTTGGCACCCTCAGGGAGGACTTCCAGACGCTGAAACAGGAGGTGGCTGGAGAGGTCCGGGAGGTGAGGAGGGAAGTCGACTCGCTTGGTGAACGAATCTCCACCATGGAAGACGCTACCCAATCCCGGGACGAAGAGATGGCGCACCTACAGCAGGAGGTATTGCGGCTCAGGGAACAACAGATTGACCTCCAGGCCCACGCCGAAGATCTCGAAAACAGGTCCAGGCGCAACAACATCAGGGTCCGAGGCGTTCCGTCTGAAGAGGAAGGGGAAGACACGGCAGCTTACCTGAGGGACCTGTTTCGCGACATATTAGGCGAACCTGGAGACTTCCCGGTGAGAATCGACAGAGCACATAGAGTGGGGCTTCCGCGCCGAGCCTCAGCTCCGCCCCCGGATATTTTGCCCTTCCTCCCGGATTTTCCTCTGAAGGAACGAATCTTGCGTGAGGCACAACAAAGACACCCGGTGAGCTTCCGAGGTCATCAAATAGCCTTGTTTCAGGACTTATCTACGATCACACTGCAGAAACGCAAGTCCTTCAAGATTGCCACGGACTTTCTGCGGGAGCATGACACGCAGTACTCATGGGGCCACCCCTTCAGGCTCATTTTCCGCTGGAACGGGACACTGCATCAGCTGCGGTCCCTCCAGGACACATGCGGAGTGTTGGGTATCACCGCGGCGGATGACGACGTTCCAACGCCTCGCCGCCGTAACTCCAGGGGAGGATGGCAGACGGTTCGACTGCGACGACCCACGCTCCCGCCTCCACGACCGGATTCTCCCACGATTAGAGCTGAAATGGACAGAGCCCTACGGGAGGTGTCCAGAGACACGTCGTCTGGTGAGGTGGCCTTGACGGCCTGAGCTACCTCCGGGGGGAGATCGTATTGGCATCATCAACATTGCAGGTTTGGGGGTTCTGAGGGGGGGCTCTGGGAGGGCTCTGGGAGGGCAGAGGTGGTGGCTGGACGTCCACTCGAATACCTCTCCACGGACTTGTCCGTTAGGGACCAGACTGGGACAATGGAGTTTTCTGACCGGTTGAGGTTGGGGATGCAGGGGGAGTGGGGGGATGAGGGTAGGACACTGGGAAGGGGGTGGGGACGCGGGGAGTTGGGGAGTTCAGGGATTGTTCGGGGAGTTGGGGTGGGAGGGGTTCAGGGTTTCTGCTGTGCTGCATCTGCTTACTGCCGCACTTGCTTTGTCCTCATGTCACTTTTTTGGGGCTGGTTGAGGACTGTTCAGGGGGGGTTCCGGGATTCGAGCTGTGTTGTTGTCGCTGCTCTTTGCTGCTGCTCTTGCCTTGTCCTTACTCCGCAGGTACGGAGTACAGAGTGTTGTGCTAACTGTCTAACGCATTTGTTCCGACCCACATTGCTGACTTGTACTGGGTTCCCTGTTACTTCAGGTCCATTTAGCGCCACTCTACCAATGATTATTCATGGCCCTCAGGATTGTTACTCTTAATGTGAAGGGGTTAAATAACCCGGTCAAGCGCAGGGCAATATTGTCCCTCCTCGAGAGCACCCAGGCCGACATCTGCCTCTTGCAGGAAACTCACCTACTGGCCCGAGACTGTCTCAGGATGCGGTCTCCAAAATTCCCAGTACAGCTCTTTTCCTCAGGGACAGCCAAAACGGCAGGGGTTGCTATCCTGGTGTCTGGGAAGTTTAGAGGGGAGGTACTGCACAAGGTTGCGGAGCAAAAAGGGAGGCTCCTGGCTTACAGGGTTAAGATGGGGGGATTTTTGTTCACGGTGGGTTCCATATATAGCACTAATGATCGCCAGGATCTGTTTTTACAAACTGCTCTAGCAGACATCGCGACTACCCCAGACAGACACATAATCATTGGAGGGGACCTGAATATGGTCTTTAACTCAGCCTTAGATAGATCTGCGCAGCGCCACCCACACACCGGGGAATTCTCCCAGCTGAGTAACTCCCACCTGGGGGATCTAGACATGCTTGATCTCTGGAGACGCCTACACCCCACCAATCGGGCCTATTCCTACTACTCCCACGCGCACAGGACTTACGCGAGATTGGACTATCTCCTGGTCACGGGACCGGTTGCCGAACTGGCGGCTGCTTCCGATATGGGGGTCCTCACGTTGTCGGATCACGCTCCGGTATCGGGAACCTTCCAACTGCCGCCGGTGTCTCCATCACGCGGAGTCTGGCGCCTCAGGGATACCCTGTTACATAGACAGGCGGTACTGAACCAGGTGCGCGCCGTGATTACGGAGTTTCGGGAACACAATGAGAACGGAGAAACCACCCGGGCAACGCAGTGGGCCGCCCTGAAAGCGGTGCTCCGGGGTGAGTTTATCGCCATCTCCTCGGCGGAAAATAGGGACCGACAACGGAAAAGGGACGAACTTACTAATACGGTGCGGGAGTTGGAACAGGTGCATCAGAGAACGGGGGCCCCCAGAGTCTGGAGGCAACTTAAAGCGGCCCGGAAGCTTCTTTCCGCGCTGGACATGGATAGAGCAGAATACGCAGCACTGCGCCTGAAACACGCGTATTACACTGGCGGTGACCGATGCGGCCGATAACTCGCGAATAAACTTCGGGTGAAACACCAGCGCCAACGGGTCACGGAGTTGTCCACCCCTGGTGGTACATTGGCCACGGAGGACCACCGGATTGCGGACGGATTCCGTCGCTATTACGCTGACCTGTACGCGGGCGAGTCCCCCTCGGCCTCGGCTGAGACAGATTACCTCGCGTCGGTCGATCTTCCTGTTCTCACACCAGAACAAGCGGAACCCCTAGACCGGGACATTCGACCGGAGGAGGTGATTATGGCTATCTCCCGACCCAAACTTGGGAAGGCCCCGGGACCCGACGGTTACACTCCGCTTTTCTACAAAACATTCTGTCCTGAGCTGGTACCGCTGTTGACACGGCTCTTTAACTCTTTTGCCGAGCCTGGAGCTATCCCTCCGGATCTCCTGCGGGCTACGATATCGGTTATCCCTAAACCGGGGAAAGACCGGACCAAATGCGACTCCTATCGGCCGATCTCACTACTCAATGTGGACCTCAAGCTCTACACTGGGATTCTGGCGGCACGTCTGGCACCACATTTGCCGGGACTTGTGGACCCGGATCAAGCCGGGTTTGTCCCAGGCCGACAGACGGTGGACAACACTAAGAGGGTGGTCCACATCCTGGAGAAGGCCTCCGTATCCCCGGAGAGCGCATGTTGCTCTTGGTTGACGCAGAGAAGGCATTCGATCGGGTGCATTGGCCTTACCTTGAGAAAGTGCTTTGCAAACTGGGTATAGGTGAGAAGTTCCGCACCCTAATATTTAACTGTTACAGATCTCCTACTGCGATAGTGAGGGTGAATGGGTGCAACTCTGACCGATTCGTGATAGGGAGGGGGACCAGACAGGGGTGCCCACTATCCCCACTGCTCTTCGCTCTTTACATGGAGCCATTCGCTCAGAGGATTCGGCGCAATCCTGAGTTGACCGGCGTCCGGATGGGGGGATACATTCACACCATCAGTTTGTATGCGGACAATGTGATCTTAATGCTTGACAACCCGAGGGAGGCGCTCCCCGCTTGCATTGCCGAGATGGACGCTTTCGCCGCGGTAGCGGGTTTTAAAATGAACATGAGAAAGTCCCTTGACATCTCGCTTGCCTCTGCTACAAGGCTTGAGCTCCAGGGACGATTCCCCCTGCGTTGGTCTGGAGATCTGATCCCGTACCTGGGGGTGCTGCTGGCACCCTCTCTGCCCGCCATGGTTATTGCTAACTATGCAGCCCTGGGCAAGAAAATGAGGGAGGAATTATCCCGTTGGAGCAAAGGTACGTTATCATTGTTGGGACGGATCGCAGCGGTGAAAATGACCCTCTTACCGCAGGTACTGTATTTGTTTCGGGCCCTGCCGCTCCAGCCGCCAAAAGGGTGGATACGACAGGCTCAGACCGATATCGCACGATTTGTCTGGCAGGGCCGTAAACCCAGACTCAGGAGATCCCTGTCCACGCTGGCACCCGAGTCCGGTGGACTTGGCATTCCGGATCTCCACAAGTATTTTCAGGCGGCGCAGCTGCGGTATTTGGTGGAGTGGAGCAAATGGGAATCTGACAGGCACTGGCTGTTCCAGGACCAAGCAGTGGCGGGCAGGACTCTGCAAGAGATACCCTTCCTACGCAAGAGTCACAGGCCCCCCAATCTCTATGCGTCTTTTGTCACACAGGTCCCGCTCCGTGTTTGGGATGCCGTGAATATTAAGCATGAACTTACCACCTTCCCGTCACCGCTCACACCACTGGTGGGGAACCCCGACTTTCGACCCGGGACGGAACCTGGAGCGTTCTCGCTCTGGCGGGCAGCCAGATGCTGCGCATTGTTCCATATCTATGGCCCAGACGGTGCTGTGTCGTTCGAAGACCTCCGCCGGGAATACCAACTGCCCGAGACTGAGCGTTTGCGGTACATGCAAGTCCGCCATTGGGCACTTCAGTCGCAGGTACGGGACCTGGCCGATCGGAAACTCACCCCATACGAGATGTGGCTAGCGACACGTTCCTCGGACGCCAAGCTCATCTCAGACCTACACCGACTCTTGCAACCCCCCCCTTACCACATCCATAACCCCGGAAGAGATCGCTGGGAACGAGAGCTGGGGAGGGAACTGAGTCACAAAGAATGGGATGACATCTCCTACCGAGCGCGTCACTCCGCATACCACACTGGGCTCACAGAAACCTTTACTAAGATATCCACATACTGGTACTACACGCCTCAGAGGTTGCACGACATGAACCATCTCACCCCGAACACTTGTTGGCGCGAATGTGGACAGACAGGCACACTCACGCACATTTTATGGGATTGTCCATTGCTGGGTCCGTACTGGAAGGAGGTCCTAGACGAGATAGACCAGTGCTTCGGCATCGAATTACCTCGCCTCCCTGCCTATGTTCTACTAGGGTTACCCAATGGCTTGATGTACCCTCTGCGGTCCAGGAGGGGCAGACAGATAGCGATCGCTCTAGGCTCGGCGATCCAGAACATACTCATATATTGGCGTACCACCACCCTTCCTACCAACATGGGCTGGTTGCATAGGTTATGGCACGTTCTGGGAATGGAGAAGCTGTCCCTCACAGTGGCGGGTGAGGTAGATAGATTTGATGACCTGTGGCAGCCTTTTGATATCTTGCTGCAGTCGGAGTTCAAAGAGATTACCTGTCCCCGATATCTTAGGCTGATGCGACTGACAACTCCGATTACCTAGTCGACATGGAGGGAGGGTGAGATGGAAGGTGGGGATCCTTTAGGGAAGTGCAGGAGGTGTAGGACATTTGCACAGGCACAGGGGGAGGGGTTGAGGGTTCGGGAGGGGGGTAAGGGAGGGGGGAGTTGGGGGGGGGGGGTTGTTGGTTCTGGAATTTGTCGTCACGGCACTCACGCCTAAACTGAGGCTCTGCAAATGCTTAGATAGTAATGTATAGAATTCGGAAGGTGCTTCAGGCGGAGAGACTTTGCAGTACATTCTCACGACGACTGTATTCCTTGTATGTACTGTTTTTCCTTGTTTATGTAAAAGCAATAAAATACTTTATCCCTAAAATATGTGTAGAGTGAACTTTGGCTCCATTCAGAGGAGTATGACTCTCTCACCTCATATTATTGGCTGTTTGATGTATCATTCTGCTTCCAATGGAGCGCTCGCATTGCAATGCACGAGGGACTATTTTGCATCTAGAAAATGCACTTAATCATCACACATTCAAATCTTTAGTTCTTGCATTTTATAATGAAAGCATTTTTTATATTTATTTTACCGCAATATGCATTTTTAAATGTCTTTGGAAGGGCTTTAATGCAAGCCAATGCCACCACAACCAACAGTGTCACAAACAGTACCAACAGTGTCCCCCCTGCTACAGCATTAGCGCATGGAAGTCAGGCACATTAGCTTTGATATTGCTTGTTTTAAGGGCGCACTACGCCTTTAAATTCGGGCTTTTGAGGAAGGGTGAATCGTTTTTCAAACCCTGATCTACAGCAGCCTGCTTCCTGCGATTTTATTTTGCGAGATCCCATTGTAAAGGCACTGGGGTGGAGGGCAGCCCGAAAACAAAAGCCTTATTGTGGCAGAGATGAAATACACCCAAACGAGTTTTTTGTGGGGGTCACCATGACAAAACCTGCAAATGTTGTTCTGCTTTGTGGGGAGGGATCGGCGAGGGAGGGGCTGTTTTTCTTCTTTGTGAATGCTGCATAATTAAACCCATGGAAAGGTACAAATTATCCCTCTACGAGGAGAGTAATTTACGCTCTGAATGCACCTTTCCAAGCAGGCTCGTTTGGAGCTTGGGTAGATTCAATTACAAAGCATTAAAAGGAAATCACGGGACGCTGATATGTATCTAGATGAAATATATATTGCTTATAATTTCCAGGAAACGAGGCTATTGTTTTTCAGGGAACATAATACTACAAACTCTCTCCTCAACCACAGGAGAAAAGGGAAAAAAATCCAGCATTGTTTCATGTAAACAGTAGAGACCCAATGAAACTGAAAAGGTAAATTCGAAATCGGAGAGTTACTCCAGGACGGATGTTATTTTTTTACCTACACTTTCAGTTTTCAGATTTGCTGGATTTGTGATATCACCTGCCCTACTCCCAGCTCGCTCGCATGAAGTGGCAAATGCTGGTGGCGTGGTATGATGGGATGTGACGCGGTGAGTTGAAGAAGGGCTATGGTGGTATGGGGGGCCAGATGTATCAAGCAAATTCGCATTCGCAAAGGCCGAAATTCGCAGAATTCCGGTCTTTGCGAATGCGAATTTTGCTAAATGGAATGTTTGAAGCAAAATCTGGTGCAAAATAAGGAATCGCAAAATTTGCGATTCCTTATTTTGCAATTGCATTTAAGGAATCGCAAATTTTGCGATTCCTTAAATGCAAGGTATGGAGCAAAAAAAAATTTGCAAAATGCCCTTAAGGAATCGAAAATTACCACCAACTTCTAGTTGGTGGTAAGTTACAAATTCCTTGAAAAATGCACATTTTAGCATTTTTCAAAGTGCCATGTGACGCACATACATGCCCTTAGGGCATGTATGTGCGCCACATGTGCACCCATGCATATTTCAGGGGTGCAACAGGGTGTCCTTTGGACACCCCTGCACCCTTGAAAATATTCTCAATTTGCGATTAGCAAATTGCGAATCGCAAATTGAGAATAACTTCCCATTCATTCCTATGGGCCTCCTGGCCCATAGAAATGAATGGGAAATTATTCCTTAATTGCGATTAGCAATTTGCTAATCGCAATTGAGGAATTTTAAGAAATCGCTAAAAAATAGCGAATTTCTACATACATCCCAATTTGCAATTCCCAAATAGCGATTTCTAAAAAATCGCTATTTGGGAATCGCAAATGATAGTGATGATACATCTGCCCCATGGTGTCTGTGCTGCAAGGCCTTCTGTTCCATGGAGCTGTAAGGAAGGGGGATGCTGTGGTGGAGTGTGGCGTGTAGAGATGGTCTGTAGCAGGGTTGGATTGGGATTAAAAATCGGCCCGGGCACGCTAAAAAAAAGTGGCCCACATTTGCATATTAACTTTCCGCAAAACACTGCTTCAGAGCAATTTTATAAAAAAAGGGGGGGGGGGGTGAGTTTCAAAAAAATGCACAGATTAGTTTACACTGGTGAAACACACCTGAAATCAAGTGAGGCCACTGCTGCTCAGGCCCCCGCTCAATATGCACACATTAAAGGGCCGGCCCAGGAGAGAAATGGAGTGACACCTCTGCCTGTTAACAAAAGGGAGGTAACGGACGTCCATCTACCTCTAGAAAGGCCCCTCAGGCATGCAGTAGGCTGCTGGCGGCATTGAACAAAGCAGAAATAGCGCAATTCGGCCCCCCAAGGTGCTCAAAAAAGCAGCCCACCCCTGGAATTCGGATACCGGCCCCTCGGGCATTGCCCGAGTGCCCGTGCTACCAATCCGACGCTGGTCTGTAGCAATTGGGTGTAGTATTGTGTGAGACACGTGATGTGGTGGAGGTGTGACGTGGCATGTGTACGGTGTATGACATGCATATGCAGTGTGTTGTGTGTGTGGATGATATGTTGGCTGGTGTGGTGGTGTATGTTGTGATGGGGTGGTGTTATGAGTTATTGGCTAGTGTTGTATCTTGTTGCTGTATTGAGTAATGGTCACACTGTAGGATGAGATAAGGTGTTGCAGCGAGGATCTGATGAACTAAAATGTGGTGTTTCGTGAAGTGTGATGTGGAGGGAGTGAGGTGTGATTTTGCGAAGTGTTGTGCAGGTGCTATATTACATTTGATATGGTGCGGAATTTTGTAGTGAGAGACTGTGAGCTGCGTCGCGTGGTACGAAGTCATACGAGTGGTATGCTTTGGAATGACGTTGAAGACACTTTGGCTTACTTTGGTATAAAGATTCCAAGCTGTTGGTGTGACATGCCATGCTTTAGGGCTTTCTAAATATTTAACTGTCTCGGATTGCAGCTCTGAAGCCACTGAACCCAGTAGCTTATTTAGGTAAGAAAGAGGCCTTTAAAATACAGTTTTTTTCTAAAGACAGGTCTGCTCACTTGTAGCAGAAAATATTCTAATAAAATGTATCTTGATGAGTCAGAGGAAGACCTAAAACTTCGACTCTGCTGGACACTGCTGAGTCACAGTTTGTGACCTGCCAGTGTCCAGCAGCACCCGCCTCAAACAGAAGGCTGCCTGGTGCCACTCTGCTGAGTCACAGTTTGTGACCCGCCATTGTCCAGCAGCACCCGCCTCAGAACAGAAGGCTGCCTGGTGCCAGAGCACTGACTTACATCTTAAAACTCTGCCCTCCCTCCCATCTGACAACTCCCATTCCTAAGTGCACAGGGTGAATGGGAAGGGCACGGGAGATCTATGGGGCATGGGAGAGATTGGGGATGGAGGAGGAGAAGGAGGTGTGGGATGGGGAACAAGGTTTCATCCAAAGTAGGAGTCAGGGAAGCGAGGAACAGAGAAGGGGCCAGAGGGTGTAGAATAGTAAAGGGATAGCCAGGGTGTGGCGGGCATGAGACAAAGGGCAGAGGAGAGGAAGGGGACCTGGGGAGATATTGTAACTGCAATTGCATTTATATAGCGGTTACTACCCCTGACTAGGCATCAACGCCCTTTTCGGCGAATAGCACGCTACTCTGAAACCTAAAAAGAATTAGTGGTGAATTAGTATAGGAAAATATTAAATTAATTTTGCAGGATACAAGGCTTAGTCATTAACTCTGCTAAAAAGAAATTTGTGGTCTTTAACCAACACAGCTCATTTAAGGGCACTGTGAAGCTTGATGGTGAGTTCCTTGAACAAGCAGATGTTTTCAGCTACTTAGGAGTTACCTTGTCGAAGAATTTGTCTTGGAGGCCCCAAATTGAAATTATGCCCCTCAAAGGTGGCCAAATTGCGGGTACATTAGCAAAAGAGTTGAATACTTCATTCACTAAGCCTATTAGTCCAGTTCTCCAGATTTATGATACTAAAGTAGTGGGATCGGTCCTATATTCTATACATTATATATATATATATTATATATATACTACATATGGGTCAGAACTTCGGTGCTTTACGAATGTACCTAAGTATGGGCCAAAAATCCGTTCCGCTCGCGGAATTTGCGGATTTTCGGCAATTTTACGATCTGCGAATCTCGCGAAATTGCCGAAAAATCTGCAAATCCGCTCGCGGGTGGATTTATTTTTTTTGCAGTTTGTAGTTGTAACATTCTGGCCCACAGGAAGCACTTACAGAGTTAAGGCAGGTGCCCGAGTTGAAGGTAACTTTGTAACCATTTTAGAATGGCGCCAGCAAGCTGCCAGAGTTGAAGTTGCTTACTTGCAAGTTGCAACTATTCTCTGACCCTGTCCTGACCCGAAAACAGCCGGGTGCCCGAGGCAGGGTAAGAGAATAGTTGCAACTTGCAAGTAAGCACTTCAACTCTGGCAGCTTGCCGGCGCCATTCTAAAATGGTTACAAAGTTAGCTTCAACTCGGGCACCTGCCTTAACTCTGTAAGTGCTCCCTGTGGGCCAGTTGAAGCTCAAATTCAGCGGTGGCAAAGTTACAGGCACACATGGTCACTGGAGACAAATCTTCTGGCCCTTTACGCAGCTGCAGCGTAGGAAAAGCACTATACATTTTCCCAACGAGGTAGCACTTACTGATTAGCCTGTAGAAGTAGAAAGTACAGTCTATTTGTGCAAATCCGCGAGTTTGCGAATTTTTTTGGCGAACTCGTGGATTTTTTTTTGCAATTTCACGTGAATTTGCAGACTGCAAATCGGCAAAATTCGCCCATACTTAAATGTAGCCCCACTCACTGTAGCAGAGAATACGTTTCTACGTAATATAACAGGTTTACGACAAAGCACCCCTCTTATACTTCTCTTATATGATCTAAGTCAAAAACCCTTAGAAGACATAGCAAGACTTCTCCCTATCTTATATTGGCACAGAATGTGGTCGACTCCTGAGTTGGCCAACTATGCCGAAGGCCTTGGGGATTTTATAAAAGCCGTCTGCTCGCAGAAGTTCACTTGGCTCCTCTACATCAAGAGAACATTGATTAATAATGGAATGCGCTCTCTAAGGGAGAATCCCCTCGAAGGACAAAATAAAAGAATAGTATTGGCACATGACCTTTACAGACAAACTCAGAGCAAGTGAGAGTACTACACTGACAAGGTGGTGTTTAGAATTCAAACCTACCTTCCTTCAGGAGTCATATTGGGACATTATATGTAAGGAGAATATATTTTCAATTTCGGGTAGGAACCCTTCAATTAAAATCCTCTACATGTAACTGGTCTCCCAAAGCTGATAAATGTTTTATCTGTTCAGATCAAATAGAAACAGTTTCTCATGTTTTGTTTGCTTGCTCAGCCTACGCAGACCCGTGTAAAAAATGGCTGAAGCCTATTTGTAAAAATCTGGCACTAGAAGTAGCAGTGTTGCAACGCGAATACTGCGCAAGTTTCGTTGCCAAGTTTCTGGGCTGGTTGTGGATCATCTGATTAAAGATGAATTTATAGCCTTTTAATGTCAAACCAATGAAGTTTAAATTTTATGGATTTTAATATTGTTTTAATATGGCCTTGATGAAGACCTATTTTAGTAAAAACATTTCATGTATAATGCTCTGTGTGATGTTTCTTGTTTCTTTTTTTAAGTATTTATATCACTTTTAAGACATGTATTGTCAAAATAAAGCTAACTGAATTGAAATTATTTGAGCAGTGGACATGTGAGTCTGTTAGTTGGATTGAAAAAGATGGTGGAGGGATAGAAGAAGAAATGGTCTAGAAAGTGTTTTTTGGAGATCATGGCAGTGGTGGAGGTTTGGGATGATTAGAGGAGCTATGGGGGGGGGGAGTCTCTAGAAGTGGGTTAGGGAGGAAGATGAGGTATCAGTTACGTCTAAGAGGAATACATGCGGGAAGGGGTTGGAGAGGCTTGTTTGGGAGAGATGAATAGTAAAAAAGGTTTGAGATGACTCAAGGAGGGGTAGAGGAAGGAAGAGTCCAGAAATGTTTTTTTTGGGGATCATGGTAGTAGAATGGGGTTTGGGATGTGTCAGAGAGTGGAGGTAGAGAATATACTGAGAGAGGTATGGGGAGAGAAATAGGGTAGTGCATTGCAGAGACTAGTAGAATGAGGTTTGGGATGAGTCAGAGAGGAGGTGAATGATATATTGAGAGGGGTTTATGGTGAGTGTGAGAAGTTGGCCTGATGTGCAGTGCTCACTATTCTAGTGATCACTATGTATCAGTCCAAACAACCCTTATTGATGATTGGTTGTAAGTCAACCTTATAGACTAGCTATCCTAGTAGCATGGATACGAGCAGTCTAAGGCTAAGACTCTAGAGGGCGTGTTAAGCCAGCTGTTTTACCATCACATTACCCCTTGAACACCCAGTGAAAGGACACCACACAAGTTGTTATGAAAATAAACAGTGTATTTATTTATAACAAGACTACCCTGGCTCTTTATGAGACAGGGAGCTAAGCACACAACAAAACTCTTATAAAAATACTTCAAGTCGCACAATTTACACAAATGCCCGAGGGGCACGAAAAACCATATACTCTAAAAGTGGAATGCGAATTACTAGCAGGTAAGTAACAATTCTCAGAGGCTTTAGGAACGCTAGGCCTACAATACTGAACACTCAGGTTAGGAGCAGGAGGCCTAGGGACACCACGTGCAGAGTGGGAACTCTCACGCGTAAGGCGGGAAAAAGCCTATGGAAGCTAGTATTCACAAAGTTAGTGTTCTCGGGCGAACCCGACTAGGTAGGTCAAAAACGAAAGTGGATCTGGACCCTTGGATAGTGAGGCTATGCTGGGGCACTGAAATGCCGAAGTTACCTAGCCCAGGGGCTGCAGCTGCATAGGTCTGAAAAGACGTCGGGATTCTTCGTTGACGAACCAGGAGCCTGAAGGAAAGAAGTTGCTGGCAGGCGACCAGTGAAGATTGTTCGAGTGATCCAAGCCTGGATCGAAGATGGATGACACCTGAAAGCAGAGGGGACCAAGTTCGTGACTACTAGCCAGTAGTCAGGTGGCACCAGGAGGGCACCGGATGGTAGTCACCTCGACTAGGTGAGTGGGCGACGCTGTGCTCTGCAGTCTCACGGACCAGGAGGCGTTGTCGGCGACCAGGATGGAGGTACGAGCTGTCCCACGATGGATGATGCTGTCGACGTCGCTGGACCCAGGATTGGGGCAACAAGTCTTGGCAAATTCAAGCCCACGCGGTGGACCTAAAATGGCGTCTGGAGTGGACCAGGAGGGTCCGGGGTGCTCCTCTTCTGGAAGGGAGCAAGGGCCAGTCTGGAGCAACCAGACCAGCAGCAGTGATGTCGTCGGGCGTCGTTAAGAAGGCCACAAGCCAGCGGGCTAGTAGCCAAACAACGCGGTGAGCAGTCGCAAGCAGAAGGGCCCCACGCAGATCGTGGAGATGCTGGGAGGCTGAACTTCGGTGCTGGGGCTGCTCAGGGTCGGGGCTTCTCGGACCCCAAAGCACTCACCAGAGGATGCCTCGGCGGTCGTGCTGGAAAGAAGTCGTGCAGTCTTGAAGATGGCCGGTCCCTCGAGGTCTCGTCGCACCCACGGTTCTCAGCTGGGCTGTAGAGGTGGGTAGAGGTCAGAGGTGCCAGGGAAGCCGGTTCTCGTCGAGCTGGGCAGTCGGATTCCGGAGGAAGGACTTGCAGCAGACCGCAGTGTTCTTAAGATGGTGCCTGCGGATGCAGGGTGACTACTCCTTAGTCACAAGGGAGAATCTTGAAGAAGAAATCTTGATGTCCTTTCGTAGAAAGTCGTGTCTTGATTCCAAAGATGATCTAATTTGGAAGGGGGCCTGCTCCTACCTTTATCTGGGAAAAGGGGGCTGGCACGCGACTAAGTCCTGCCCTATGGGTGGGACCAGGAGGGGGTTGGTTACACCCCTCTCCTTTGGCGGGCTTTCCTCAGGCCAGGGGCTGGAGTGCCCCTGGAACTGGTTTCAGCCGGCCTATGCACAGTGAGCACCGGGGTGCCACTTGCAGTCACCTTCCTCTGTAGCCCTGCCTACCTGGAATACACAAAACCCTGTCTGGGACGGTGCTGGCACCGCCCCTGGCAGGAAACCCTTTGTCCTTGCCTCCTGCTCTGGGAGGACTCCCAGCAGCAGGAGGGCAGACTTGTGTCTCGGTGGCAGCATCCATTTTGTGGATGCTAAGGCTCTGTCTGACTTTAACCGGGGTTACAGGTTACATACATGTCGTGTCCCTCTAGAAGGGTGGAATGCTAACCCCGTCGCCAGAATTGGCGAGGGGTTAGTATTCCAATTCGTATGACACCTTACTCGACATGTTTTGATAAAGCGATACCAGAGTTGGCATATAACCGCGAGGATTATAATGCACTTAAGAGTATATGGTATGCGATATCATGGAAACGGCTAAGGGATGGATCCCGAAAGCCGCAGACAGGCTCAGCTCATGCCAGAGCACTATCTCACACGATTCCAAGCACTCTGCCTTCAGGATTGTCAAGGCCTGCCATAGGAGTGACTGATAGGAGATCTGTGTGTCCATTTTAGGGTTAGATATAGGTATACTATATCTAAAGCAAAGGGTGATTACACCACCTTGCCCCAGCTGTCGTGCAGGCAGTTGTGTCAGATTTGGATGGCCAGCCAGGGGTGGCATAATACATGCTGCAGCCCCTGGTAGGCCCTGGGTACACCTATGCCCTGGGTACCTAAGGCACACTGTACAGGGACTGATAAGGTGACTCAGTATCCAATTGGATATGTACCTAGGGTACATGGAATCCATTTTACAGAGAGAGCAGTAGGCCTGGGGTCCTGAATAGCAGGGCCCCAGGTCAACTAAGTCAGAAAACCAGCAAAACACCAGGCAAAAAAGTTGGGGGCAACCATAGTCAGGGATCTACCTTCCTACATAACCCCCCCCCCCCAAACGAAAGGAGATAAGGCTATCCTTGCCAGGTAAGCCTATATTGCCTGAGTGGCCATATAAGGAAGTACCAGCACTGGCATGGTTACCCCCTATCTCATGGTCCACTAAGCAATCCCTCACCCTAAGGGTGTCTGAGGGTCTCCACCATAGGGAATCTCTACCTGTGGTGTGTTTTGGCAAAGTAAAAGGCTGGTGCTGAAATGGAGTACTGAAGTGAGGCTCCACTAATTTTGGGCTCAGCTTCCTCCAATCATTATCCACCATAGAGGCCTTTCTTTCCAAGACCGAGTTGTTTTGGGCTCTCAGGGTCAACCTCTGGCTACCTACAGCTGGAGGTTGGGTCCCTTTGTTTGGCTTACTGGAGGGACAGGTCAGGTCTGGGGCCCTCAGGTCCCAAGTTTGGCTGTGCCCAACAGTGTCCATCTGTGGGAGGTCCCTAACTAATTTTAAGGGGGATCCCTCAGGAGTGTGTTTTATTTTCACTTGGCTAGGATTACTAGCTTCAGTGCCCTTAATCTGCTGATTGGGGAATTGTTTTGGACAGGGGGCCCTTTGGGGTCCAACACTGGCCTCCCTGACCTCTACAGCCCTGGGCTGACTGAGGCAGGGTAGAGAGGGGCAGGTTACCTGCTCCAGACTGGGTCCCACCTTGGAAGGGTCCACTGACATCAGGGGTTCTGCCAGGCTAGGCCTGACTACCTCTGTGGCAGTTTCTTCACAAGGGGTCAGATCAGTTCCCTGAGGAGGCTGATCCTTTCCTAAAGTCTGGTGGGAGGGAGATTTCTCTTCCTCCTCAATACTCTCTGTCTGAGTGGAGTGATCCATAGTTTCAGGCTTCACAACACTATCATCTGTCTGAGTTTGAGCTGTGGCCATCACAACTCTCCCAACCTTTTCAGGAGGGGGCTCAGTTTGGGTGTGGGCTGTTACCATTACAACAATCAACTATCAATTATTCTGGGGTTCAAGGGGTGTGTTTTAAGACCATAGCACAGTTATATCCCCCGTAACAGCATACAAGAAAAACGAAAAAATAACTGTGGGTCTGACAGAGAATTCAAAACATGCTATGTATAGCTGGCTATGTGTCTGTTATTCCTCTAGAGATGGAAGACAGATTGGACAGTGAACCACTGTGGAAAAATGTCCATCAGTTACGCGATAGTGGGCGCCCAGTACATCATGTGGTCTACTCCACAGTAGTATAACCACCACTCTATCACCATAGATCAATATTGGAGAAGAAGAGTGATGGATGGATGTCTGGTGGATTGAGTTGTCGTAACCGTGAGCAGTGCAGAAAAAATTAAAGTGTGAAAATTGAAAAGTATAAGATTGGATGGTGCATACAATTATATTTTATTCTGGCGTTACGCACCTCCAAGGTTAAAAATAAAGTGCAAGTAAGTCAGGTGGTTCAAACAAATACCTTCTGACTGGGCTATCTGGTCGACATGTTTCTGCGGTTATTGGTCAAGTGTTACCATCCGCTTCCTCAGGACCCATTAACTTAGTTGCTACTGCTAAATAAATAATAAGTGAAAAAAGGACATTATACAAACATACAAAGTGTCACCTGTACACTTCCATTTTTCTCCTTAATTTGTAAGGGAAAACGCCTCACCTCACCTGGCAAACAGCTCAGGAAAATGAAGCACCGCTCTATCCGTCGGTACTTCTGACAGCCGACCGGGCTGTTTTGACCTCCCCAAACAGCCCGGCCGGCTGTCAGAAGTACCGACGGATAGAGCGGTGCTTCATTTTCCTGAGCTGTTTGCCAGGTGAGGTGAGGCGTTTTCCCTTACAAATTAAGGAGAAAAATGGAAGTGTACAGGTGACACTTTGTATGTTTGTATAATGTCCTTTTTTCACTTATTATTTATTTAGCAGTAGCAACTAAGTTAATGGGTCCTGAGGAAGCGGATGGTAACACTTGACCAATAACCGCAGAAACATGTCGACCAGATAGCCCAGTCAGAAGGTATTTGTTTGAACCACCTGACTTACTTGCACTTTATTTTTAACCTTGGAGGTGCGTAACGCCAGAATAAAATATAATTGTATGCACCATCCAATCTTATACTTTTCAATTTTCACACTTTAATTTTTTCTGCACTGCTCACGGTTACGACAACTCAATCCACCAGACATCCATCCATCACTCTTCTTCTCCAATATTGATCTATGGTGATAGAGTGGTGGTTATACTACTGTGGAGTAGACCACATGATGTACTGGGCGCCCACTATCGCGTAACTGATGGACATTTTTCCACAGTGGTTCACTGTCCAATCTGTCTTCCATCTCTAGAGGAATAACAGACACATAGCCAGCTATACATAGCATGTTTTGAATTCTCTGTCAGACCCACAGTTATTTTTTCGTTTTTCTTGTATGCTGTTACCATTACAGCCTTGACAACCTGTTCTGGGAAGGAAGTTGTCTGAGATTGGGTTGTGACTGGCACAACCCTCCTGACCTGTTCAGGGAGAACATCTTGGACTGGGGCTGTGGCTATCACTGCCCCACTAACCTTACCATGGGAGTTTACCATTTTAGAATGGGTTTCTTGCTCTACTTCAGCCCAGGCTGAGAGCTCTAAATCATTCCCAAGTAGGCAATCTACAGGCAAGTTTGGTGACACTGCCACTCTCTTGTGGCCAGTGACACCTCCCCAGCTGAGATTGACCACTGCCATGGGATGATCTCTCTGTACTCCATCAATATTGGTCACCTGGTTTGTGGCACCAGGTAAAAGTTGCCTTGAGGGGACTAGACTCTCAGTCACCATAGTGATGCTAGCCACTGTATCTCTATAGGCCTCAACTTTTATACCATTGATGAGGGGCTCCTGTCTGTACTTACCCAAAGTGTTGGGACAAGTTGTGAAGTTGGCAAACCCCATGCCAGTCTCACAGACAAGAGTATCTAAGTTTGGGGACCTGGTTAGGCCAGGGTCCCCAGGAACTCCCAAAGTAAATGCACCCAAATTCTTGGGGGCACTCCCACCACCTGGGGGATTACTACTAGTAGTAACAGGAGGTTTGGGAATGTTACTTGGGGGTATGTTCTCCTTATTGTGGTTCTTTGGGCAACTGCTGTCAGTTTTCAAATGACCCACCTGTTTACAGGGATAACAATAAGGTTTCTTCTGGTTATTAGAAGGATTCTGGGACCCACCCCCCTCAGAGGATTTTTGGGGCCCTGATGTGGTTTGATCTGGAGATTTATTCCCACCCTTCTCTTGAGGCTTGGTTGATTCCTTTTTCTGGTCACCACCTTGGTTCTTGGGCCTAATCCTGGTTCTGACCCATTTGTCTGCCCTCTTACCCAATTCTTGTGGAGAGGTCAGATCAGAGTCTACCAGGTGCTGGTGTAATAACTGGTTCTGACAATTATTTAAGACTTGCTCTCTCATAATAAGATTATACAATCCCGTGAAGTCAGTAACCTTGCTACCCAGTAGCCAGCCTTCCAAAGCCTTAGTGGCACAATCAACAAAGTCAGACCAGTCCCGAGACTGAGTTTTCTGGGTGTCTCTGAACAGCAACCTGTACTGCTCAGTGGTTAAGCCAAACCCATCAACCAGTGCATTTTTCAGGACCTGGTAATCATTAGCATCCTCCACTCTTGTAGTGAGGAGCTTATCTCTACCTTTACCATCAAAGGAGAGCCACAGTATAGCTGCCCACTGACTCTGGGGAATGCACTGCACAGTGCAGGCCCTCTCCAAAGCAGCCATCCATTTCTGGATGTCATCCCCTTGTCTAAAGGGGGGCACTATCTTAGTCAGGTGTTTAGTATCTAAACCCTTCTCTCTATCACTTGGGAGATTGCTGCCACCAGTGGGAGCTAACCCACTCATCTGCTGCTCTCTAGCAAATGCAAGCCTTTCTTTGGCCAGGGCAAGTTCTTCCCTGTCAATCCTCAGTCTAGCTTGTCTCATCCTTGCTTCATGCTCTCTTCTCTGAGGGGAAGTCAATCTCCTCTGGGGAGAGTTCCTTCTCCCCTGAGAAGAGGCATTAGAGTGCAGAGATCTAATGGAGTCCCTAGAAAGAGATCTATCTCTCCTAACTCCAATGTTAGGCCTACTCAGGGTCAGTACTGGGGGTCCCCCAGATCCTAGCCCAAGCAAGTCTAAGTTGGCCCTAGTTAGCCTTCTGACTACCTCAAGACCTTTGTCTACCTCATCCCCAGAGAGTTCCTCTTGATCCTCCTCCTCAACTGCATTGGTAATGTTGGGGAGGTCTGGATCCCCAGAGGTACCCTCTAAGGCTGGCATATTCCCATCTAGCTGAGAAATCTTTCTCGCATCATAAGTCTCTAAGAGACCTATTAAAAAGGGAATGGTGGGGTTAGACCCCTGTTTCAGTTTTCTGGAGGTACACACTTGTCTCATCTCCTGAAAACTGAGAGCTGCATATCTTGATTTGACCTGTGGAGGGTCAACATCCACAAGGGGAGTCTCAGTAGATTCTCCTTGGGTAGACATGCTTTTTCTAGTGAGGTGTAAGTGGTGCACTTACCTACACTATATGTTTGCCTACTGATCCCTTGCTAGAGTTGTAGCTTAGGGTGTGCTAGGCCCTAGGAGCTACAACAGCTGGTTCAGTAGAACTCAGAGTATTCTAAGCTAAGTTATATGTACCTTAGTACTTATGTGATCTTTCACAAGATATTCTTAGGATATGTGTGGTAAAACAACAGCAAGCTCAAATCCCAACCGCTGCTCACCAATGTGAGAAGTTGGCCTGATGTGCAGTGTTCACTATTCTAGTGATCACTATATATCAGTCCAAACAACCCTTATTGATGATTGGTTGTAAGTCAACCTTATAGACCAGCTATCCTAGTAGCATGGATACGAGCAGTCTAAGGCTAAGACTCTAGAGGACGTGTTAAGCCAGCTGTTTTACCATCACATTACCCCTTGAACACCCAGTGAAAGGACACCACACAAGTTGTTATGAAAATAAACAGTGTATTTATTTATAACAAGACTACCCTGGCTCTTTATGAGACAGGGAGCTAAGCACACAACAAAACTCTTATAAAAATACTTCAAGTCGCACAATTTACACAAATGCCCGAGGGGCACGAAAAACCATATACTCTAAAAGTGGAATGCGAATTACTAGCAGGTAAGTAACAATTCTCAGAGGCTTTAGGAACGCTAGGCCTACAATACTGAACACTCAGGTTAGGAGCAGGAGGCCTAGGGACACCACGTGCAGAGTGGGAACTCTCACGCGTAAGGCGGGAAAAAGCCTATGGAAGCTAGTATTCACAAAGTTAGTGTTCTCGGGCGAACCCGACTAGGTAGGTCAAAAACGAAAGTGGATCTGGACCCTTGGATAGTGAGGCTATGCTGGGGCACCGAAATGCCGAAGTTACCTAGCCCAGGGGCTGCAGCTGCATAGGTCTGAAAAGACGTCGGGATTCTTCGTTGACGAACCAGGAGCCTGAAGGAAAGAAGTTGCTGGCAGGCGACCAGTGAAGATTGTTCGAGTGATCCAAGCCTGGATCGAAGATGGATGACACCTGAAAGCAGAGGGGACCAAGTTCGTGACTACTAGCCAGTAGTCAGGTGGCACCAGGAGGGCACCGGATGGTAGTCACCTCGACTAGGTGAGTGGGCGACGCTGTGCTCTGCAGTCTCACGGACCAGGAGGCGTTGTCGGCGACCAGGATGGAGGTACGAGCTGTCCCACGATGGATGATGCTGTCAACGTCGCTGGACCCAGGATTGGGGCAACAAGTCTTGGCAAATTCAAGCCCACGCGGTGGACCTAAAATGGCGTCTGGAGTGGACCAGGAGGGTCCGGGGTGCTCCTCTTCTGGAAGGGAGCAAGGGCCAGTCTGGAGCAACCAGACCAGCAGCAGTGATGTCGTCGGGCGTCGTTAAGAAGGCCACAAGCCAGCGGGCTAGTAGCCAAACAACGCGGTGAGCAGTCGCAAGCAGAAGGGCCCCACGCAGATCGTGGAGATGCTGGGAGGCTGAACTTCGGTGCTGGGGCTGCTCAGGGTCGGGGCTTCTCGGACCCCAAAGCACTCACCAGAGGATGCCTCGGCGGTCGTGCTGGAAAGAAGTTGTGCAGTCTTGAAGATGGCCGGTCCCTCGAGGTCTCGTCGCACCCACGGTTCTCAGCTGGGCTGTAGAGGTGGGTAGAGGTCAGAGGTGCCAGGGAAGCCGGTTCTCGTCGAGCTGGACAGTCGGATTCCGGAGGAAGGACTTGCAGCAGACCGCAGTGTTCTTAAGATGGTGCCTGCGGATGCAGGGTGACTACTCCTTAGTCACAAGGGAGAATCTTGAAGAAGAAATCTTGATGTCCTTTCGTAGAAAGTCGTGTCTTGATTCCAAAGATGATCTAATTTGGAAGGGGGCCTGCTCCTACCTTTATCTGGGAAAAGGGGGCTGGCACGCGACTAAGTCCTGCCCTATGGGTGGGACCAGGAGGGGGGTGGTTACACCCCTCTCCTTTGGCGGGCTTTCCTCAGGCCAGGGGCTGGAGTGCCCCTGGAACTGGTTTCAGCCGGCCTATGCACAGTGAGCACCGGGGTGCCACTTGCAGTCACCTTCCTCTGTAGCCCTGCCTACCTGGAATACACAAAACCCTGTCTGGGACGGTGCTGGCACCGCCCCTGGCAGGAAACCCTTTGTCCTTGCCTCCTGCTCTGGGAGGACTCCCAGCAGCAGGAGGGCAGACTTGTGTCTCGGTGGCAGCATCCATTTTGTGGATGCTAAGGCTCTGTCTGACTTTAACCGGGGTTACAGGTTACATACATGTCGTGTCCCTCTAGAAGGGTGGAATGCTAACCCAGTCGCCAGAATTGGCGAGGGGTTAGTATTCCAATTCGTATGACACCTTACTCGACATGTTTTGATAAAGCGATACCAGAGTTGGCATATAACCGCGAGGATTATAATGCACTTAAGAGTATATGGTATGCGATATCATGGAAACGGCTAAGGGATGGATCCCGAAAGCCGCAGACAGGCTCAGCTCATGCCAGAGCACTATCTCACACGATTCCAAGCACTCTGCCTTCAGGATTGTCAAGGCCTGCCATAGGAGTGACTGATAGGAGATCTGTGTGTCCATTTTAGGGTTAGATATAGGTATACTATATCTAAAGCAAAGGGTGATTACACCACCTTGCCCCAGCTGTCGTGCAGCCAGTTCTGTCAGATTTGGATGGCCAGCCAGGGGTGGCATAATACATGCTGCAGCCCCTGGTAGGCCCTGGGTACACCTATGCCCTGGGTACCTAAGGCACACTGTACAGGGACTGATAAGGTGACTCAGTATCCAATTGGATATGTACCTAGGGTACGTGGAATCCATTTTACAGAGAGAGCAGTAGGCCTGGGGTCCTGAATAGCAGGGCCCCAGGTCAACTAAGTCAGAAAACCAGCAAAACACCAGGCAAAAAAGTTGGGGGCAACCATAGTCAGGGATCTACCTTCCTACAGTGAGATATGACTTAGTTTGGGAAACACTATTCTGGGTTGAAAAGCAATCCCAATACCCAGAAATATGAGTGTGTGTGTGTAATTTTTTTAAGATGTTAGTATGTGGAGCCACCTAGCTGGAGTCCCTTAAGTGGCTGGTCTGCAAGAACTTCTGCCAACTACCCTATCACGGCTGTTAAACTTTTGTTGTAACCAAACAATCATTATTAACAAAATTATTTTTCAACCATCATCTACCAAGTCTGGAAACACTATCAATTATGAACTCTGGCCAACATAAACAACATTTTAAAGCCAATATAAAAAGTGCTTTCTATTCCAACAACCTAAATAAGTCTCTATTGTATCAAAAGTCATTTTATGTATTCACCAAACAAACATACATAAACAGATAGCCCTATCTATCTAATGGCAAACACATCTATATATTCCATGATTATGTATTGAATGCACCTGGTTCCATTTCGCCAAGATTCTGAAATTTGGACAATTGTGACCTGAGTCAGAAGGCACAGTAGAACGGATATGTAGTGAATAGTTGAAGAGCTACGCCGTTACTGGTTTTATTGGGGTCAGCCCCTGAAGCAGGAGCAACGCAGACCAACATTGATCCCTCTAGCCCCAGTTTTTATTCCTGGAGAGGAGGTCATATTTACAGTGTAAGAGGCACTGATAGTTCTAGGAGAATAAGAATCACTACAGGGCTCTTCTTTGCACTCCCTTGCCTTTCCTTGCACCAGAAAACCCCACAAGGAATTGATCACCTTTATGTGGTGAATGTGAAAGCTCAGTACCTTGTTAGGATCAAGACCATTCAGTCTCTCTTCCTCTTTCAAAGGGTGAGGAGGGACAAACACGCAGTGGAAGTGTGATCAATAGAACAACGTGGAAGGGACTTTGACAGAAATGCTACCTAAGTACTTCCATCACAACCCCCTTTTGTACCGCTTTTGGCCGCCATAAGTGTGGCAGGGTATGCTCAGACGTGAGTCCCTTGCTCACTTTGCCACTGGATTCAAGCAAGCCGGGCTGAAGATGGCTGGAATGCCAGAAACCAGTCCTCGGAAGCTTGTTTCCAGTCCAGGGAAGACATGGCTTGGCAGTTCGGGCTGGACTGTTCCCATGAGGCACAGGGTCAGACTGATTTGCATATATCCATGTCTGAACTGGGGTGGCAAAGTGGGCTAAAGAATGGTGATGGATTAAACCCAGATCTTTTGACTGGGTGTGAGTGTTTGATTGATTCAGATGCTCCGTCCATCACCACCCCCTTTTGCACCGCTTGTGGCCGCCATAAGTGTGGCAGGGTATGCTCAGACGTGAGTTCCTTGCTCACTTTGCCACTGGATTCAAGCAAGCCAGGCTGTAGACGGCTGGAATGCCAGAAACCAGTCCTCGGAAGCTTGTTTCCGGTCCAGGGAAGACATGGCTTGGCAGTTCGGGCTGGACTGTTCCCATGAGGCACAGGGTCAGACTGATTTGCATATATCCATGTCTGAACTGGGGTGGCAAAGTGGGCTAAAGAATGGTGATGGATTAAACCCAGATCTTTTGACTGGGTGTGAGTGTTTGATTGATTCAGATGCTCCGTCCATCACCACCCCCTTTTGCACCGCTTGTGGCCGCCATAAGTGTGGCAGGGTATGCTCAGACGTGAGTTCCTTGCTCACTTTGCCACTGGATTCAAGCAAGCCAGGCTGTAGACGGCTGGAATGCCAGAAACCAGTCCTCGGAAGCTTGTTTCCGGTCCAGGGAAGACATGGCTTGGCAGTTCGGGCTGGACTGTTCCCATGAGGCACAGGGTCAGACTGATTTGCATATAGCCATGTCTGAACTGGGGTGGCAGAGTGGGCTAAAGAATGGTGATGGATTAAACCCAGATCTTTTGACTGGGTGTGAGTGTTTGATTGATTCAGATGCTCCGTCCATCACCACCCCCTTTTGTACCACCTAAGTACTTAGTATCAGTTTGTCTGGAAAGAAGGAGGCGTAAGGTAGTTGCTACAAAAGTACCTGCAGTTTACTCATGCAACACACTGACGTAATTGCAATGAGGAAGACTGTTTAAAGTGTCAAAAGCCTGAAGAAAGAACTGTGTATAGGCTTGATGGCTGTGCACATGAGAAATGGCGAGATGAAGTTCAGAGCATAAACAATGGTTTGGGGAGAAACATGCAGGTCAAATCGTTTACAAAACGCATTATAGCAGGTGATTTAAACAGAGATGGCTGTTCAGGTAAATGCAGAAAGGACCAACAAAAAACCTTTCACTTTGACACTGAAAGGTCTTGCTTGTGCAAACAAAAGTATAAACAAAAGAGCATCTGATAGTTTGGCTAGTAAGGGGTCACTGTTGCAGGCACCACACCAGGCAACACATCAGTCCCGGTGCCCAGCGTAGATTGACTTTGTGAAAAGGCATCTGTCAGCAAGGACAACATCAACCACCTCAGGCAGCAAGTCAACCGCAAATAGCTTCCACCACTAAAGCTCCAGGTTGGGGAGACTCAGATACAGGACCCTGCACCCTTACTGAAGTGGAAGCCTGATTGTAAGACAAATGCTCTGGAGCTCTGGGTACCACACTTTCATGGCCCAGTTAGGGGGGTTTAGAGAATGACTTGTGCCCAGTCTGTCTTTACCTTCCTCTGAACTTGAGGCAGAAGAGGTAGTGGTGGAAATGAGTACAAAATCCCTTTATGCATTTCTGCCAGAATGCGTCTCTTATGAGTGCCTTGGAGGAAACTCCAGAGCCCAGAATTGTTGACACTGCATATTCTCGACGGCCACAAATAGATGTAGCCACAGCATACCCTACGTCTCAACGCCCTCTGCCACCTCAGGATGAAGACGGCCCTTGTGATCCACTAGAAATTGCCTGCTCAATTTTTCCACTCTGACATTTAGAGACCCCACCAGGTATTTGGCGATCAGAAGATATTCTGTTGCTCCAGAGAGAGCCGTGGCACCTCATGACAAACGATTTAGGACCTCGTGCTGCCCTGCTTGTTGCAGTATCACTTAGAGGTTGTGTTGCCTGTGAGAACCTGCACCAATCTCACTTTGATTGATGGCAGGAAGGTTTTAAGAGCCAGACGGATCGCTCAAAGCTTGATATGGAGTTGGCTCTCCGCCAAAGACCAGAGGCCTCTGATCTCCATCTTTCCCCGGTACCCCCCTCAAATTCAGTGGTGATTTGTCAGTCACCACTGTGAACTCTGGGCTGCAGGGAGACTGGCCTCTTGCACGTCAATGCCCATCTGCCATCACTGCAGATCCTGCGCTATCTCCCTCAAGATCAGAATAGAGCCAGCGAGGCATCCCCGATGCTAGGCCACCTGGGATTTGAGATTTCACTGCAGTGCCCACATTGGGCATCTGGCATTTGGGTTGAGGAGGATGCACAAGGCCACAAGACCAAGAGCCTAATAGACAACCTAAGCAATGCGCAGGACCTATTCCTAAACATTGGGATGATATCCTGAATTTCCTGGACTTGCTGTGGCAGAGAAAAGCCCCGGAATATCATCGTGTCCAGCCCTGCCTCAACAAATGGAAGTCTCTGTGCAGGTCTGAGGCAGGTCTTCGGCTGGATAATGGTGAAACCAAATGATATCAAGAGTTTGTCCGTCATCCGAAGGTAGTCTACCACCGACTGTGGCAGGACTGTATTTAGCATCCAGTGGCCAAGGTATTGGAAAATATGTACTCCCAACCTCCAAATAGGACAGCAGCCACTGCCATCACCTTCGTGAACACCTGAGGGGAGCCTGGTGAATTCAAGGTGGCCCACCTTGAACGGCAGGTCGTTCTTGTGGGACTGTAGTATTGCTATACGGAAATACACATCGTGTAAGTCTAAGGATACCATCCAGTATCCTGTGTGCAGCACTAAACGTATCTGAGCAGGAGTAAGCATTTTTAACCCGTTCTTCCTTAGAAAGGTGTTCGGTGGGCAGAAGGTGGAAAACAGGCCTGTGGAATCCATTGTACTTCAGACCAAGGAAGTAATGCGAGTAGCATCTTCCACCCTTTTCTGAATTCAGCACCTGCTTGATGACAACAGAAGCTTGACTTCCTGCATGAGAATCGAAGAGTGCTCCTCTGGAAGTCACTCTGGTGTCAAAAGAAGGTGAGTTAAATAAGACATTAAAGCCAGTGCATGGCCCTTTTGAGCAATCTGTAAGATTAACCAGTTCAGCTTGATGGATTTCGACCCAGGAAGGAAATGCCGTATTCTCCCTATTACAGGTTAGACATGAGTCTGTGAGGGTAAACTGAAGCAACTTCGTAGCTGCTGCAGCAGGAATCAAAGAAATGGAAGCTTGCTGCCCATGCTGAACTGAATGTTTTCTGCCGATGCCATGTTCGCGGCTTCAAAAGCACTGGTTTGGTTTGATGCGAAAGAGGATCAAAGGGTTGACATTGTCTGTAAGCTAGCCCTCTGGAATAGCCTCAAAATCTTCTGTATTTGGAAAAATTAGTTTGTTGGTGTCATAGCCCCAAGAATCGTGCTGAGGCGCAACGATCCTTGAATTGTTCAAGCACCGAAGCAGCCTCTTCTACAAATAGCCTGGAACTGTTGATAGGTACGTTCATTGGTACGCTTTCATATCTACAAAAAAACGGTAGATTGCATCCAGGCCTACCCTCTGAGCCCCACACTGGGGCCAATAGCTCTGCCTATGTAGTGTGGAGTGTCCAGGCCACCTCGATGCAAATACCTGGCTTTATCCAGCCAATTCTGAATCGTTTGGGCTAGTGAGGCCCTGAAGTCCTCTGGTATGGCCGGCAAGATGTCACTGGCCATGCCTCAGCTGAAACAGAAGGGAAGGAGGGGACTCCTGTGCCGTGATGCCGAGGGAGGGGCAGACAGATAAACTAGAAACCTGTCTTGATCTTCTTTCCCTTATTTGTCCAGTTCTTAGCAATGACCCTTTGAATCGGTTGCTATGGATCTCCCATCTGCTCAAGATTCCATCCTGCTCTTTAATTCTCTGTCAGGTGATCGGGCTCCCAGTACTGAGATAAATGTAGAGTCCCTGACGCGTACTCTAATGCATCAGTCGATTCTTCTTGGTGCAGTGAGAGTACAGACAAGTTGCAGGTACATCACATCCTGACATTAGATGTGTGACTGTCACCCACACCATCTGCTCTGCCTCATTAATTTTTCAAGGTTTGACATCGAGTGGAGAGTAAGGGTGCATAACGTGAAAAAGTCACTTACCTTAATATTTCCCACACTGTCCATCATGGGTTTTGCAATGTTTAGAAACACAATCAACATTTTGTTGGTGCTTTCTCTCCAAGAAAGACTGGGTAGATTTGGGTATGGGCGAGGCTCTTGAAACCATGCTTAAGGGCACCAATTTACTGTTGAACAAGCACATAATGCACCATCTGAATGTAGCATACCTAGAGGCAATCTCATATAGCACAGTGCATAAAAATTGTAAATAAGTGCAGTTAAAAAAATGTGTAAGTAAATGCAGTGATAAAGTAGTGGGGCAAGGCTGCACCTCGGATGTGGCCGTAAAACTGAACTTTTGTTCTGAATTTTTGTCCTGAATTTTGGCTCTGTGTCCTGAATTTTTAACAGGCCCGTCCTGAATTTGCCTCCATGCCAGGAGGTCACACTACTACCGAGGTCAATGCAATGCCATGTGAATGGCACATTGTGCACTTTTAAATGGCAATAACATAACATACCCAGACGTGGGTCCTTTGCTCACTTTGCCACTGGATTCAAGCTAGCCTGGCTGATGAGGGCTGTTAGCCCGAAACCGGTCCCCGGATGCTTGTTTCCGGTCCAGGGAAGACATGGATTTACATATAGTGGTGTCTGAACTGGGGTGGCGAAGTGAGCTAAAGAACGATGATGGATTCAACCCAGATCTGTAACTGGGGGTGAGTGTCTGAAACGGTTCATTGCTCCGACCATCATCTCCTTGTGTTTGCAATAACATAACATTAACAGGATCTGCACAAAACCAGCACCACTACAGCGGCATCCCTTGCCACAAAGGAAGGGGTTATTACAAACTCCAAAAACGAACTAGCAGAAGGATTAGCGGAAAACCTGCATGCTCTGGATTCAGGAAAATGGCTCACAATCAAATCAGTTGTACAGATTAAGAAACCAGTCTCAGATCAAGATTACAAAAATGTAAATAATTAGTTACTCACAGCTCGATGTGGAACATTAGAAGGGAAACACTTTGGAAGTGTACATGTGGAATTGATCTCAGTAAATAAATAAGTATCCATGTAAAAAAACAAACAGTGTTTGCTTTACTCTTTCTAACGAGTTCAAACTCAATCTAAAAATTGTACTATGCAGCCAATTGATTTGATGAAGTACAATCATTTTCATGAAAGAGAGACCGTACAACTCTTTTTTTGTAAATGTAGCAAGACTGGGCATATCCATATTACGTGCTCTTCTTTCTCGTGTCGTAATCGACAAAATCCCAGTTTTTGCCACACTGAAACAGACACCTTCATTTTGTAATATTTGGAGTATGTATACTAGCCTTAATGATCAGAAATGATATTTTGTTCTTGCTTGTACATTTGGGTCTAGATTAGGCTGTATGTTAGCTATGCTTGGTGGACATAAATCAATTTGTTATATGTTATGAGATTTCTAAGTTGTTGGAATAGAATGCACTGTTTAATATCTTTTTTAGAAGTGTTTACATTGATCAATTTTCATAGTTGATAGTGTTTCCAGAATTGATAGATGATTTTGCTTATGCGTTTGTCATTAATGATTGAGTGTTTGGTTCAAATGAGACTTTTGTAAATGAGACTTTTCGAGGAATCCTGCTCTAAAACAATCACAGATTTAGTTCACAAAGTGAATAGTTTCAAGAGCAGACAGAGAAGCAAGCCCAAGATCTAACTGAATCCTACAAGGAGGCTTCAAGAATTTGAACTTAAAAAGACAGAGGAGACATATTATAAAAGTTTAACTCAAAAGTAGCACTTGTTTTAACAAGCATGTCTGTTGAGCCACACAAAAATGAGTATTGCATTTTAATTTGACCTATTGGGGCACCCTCCATACTTTCTTGAGAAGCACTTAATATTATTAGTAGTTCAGTGGACATTAATGTAGGATCTATTGGTACTCTTAGTTGTGGGTTGCTAGTAACATGCTCAATAGCGATATCGTAAATTATAGCGCTGAATGCCCACCCAAAAAGCATAGTTGTGGATTTGGATACAGTTATCTTAAGGCCACAGAGATTGTTGTAGTTATGCAGGCGATTTAGTTGTCGTGGAAGGCCCAGCTGAGTCCTAGATAAAATAATCAGGTTGACAGCGTAGGCTAAATGACTAACTTTCTCTACACAAAGTTTCATATGTAGACCATCACAGTGATCTAGAAAATCTAGCAGTTCTGCAACGTAGATCAAACAATCAGGATTCATAAAGCGCGGCTAATCACCCGAAAGGTATCCAGGAGCTTGCAGGTCCCGAAGGCTTAGTTTACCAGCCAGGTCTTGAGGAACATTCGGAATTCCGGAAGTGAGGTGATAGCCCGGAGTTCTGTGGGAGGCTGTCTTTGCTTCGATGTGGGAGAAGGAGCGTCCTCCACTTTTGCTTTGATAGATGCAGGGAATATGGGCAAGCAAAAGGGATGCAGAGCGCAGTCTTCTCGACGGTTGGTTGGAAGTTCAGGTGGTGGTTAATGTAGGCGGATCCTTGATTGTGTAGAGCCTTGTGTGCGTGGGTCAGCAGCTTGAATTGGCAACTCTTCTGTATGGTGGAGTTGCCTGAGGTGGGGTGTGATGTGGGTTGTGGGGAAAGCCGAGGATGAGCCTGGCTGCGGCATTCTATATGGTGTATAGTCTCTGTAGAAGTTGTGCAGCGATTCCTACGTAAAGGGTGCTGCCGTAGTCCAGTCGGCTGGTGATGAGGGCCTGTGTCACGGTGCGTCTCGTGAGTAGGGGTAGCCACTTGAACATCTTACGTAGCATACGCAGAGTGAGGAAGCAGGCGGAGGAGACGGCTATGATTAATAAAGTGGGGCAAAAGGGACTCCAGCTTTAGATTATTTGCTGTGTTTAATCCTGGTGTAAGGCCCTGTCAGTCCAGAGCTTCACTCACAAACATTTTTCTTACAGAAGTTCTATTAAAAATGAAGTAGGGTATGACCATTTCCCCATGAGCGTAATTTAGCCCACAAACGCTTCCTCTGAAATGCTGTGGAGTAGTCAATGTAGCAAACAAAAAACATGTTAGCCTTCTGTACCATGGCTTTGATTGGCAATATGCTCAGGGCTATGATAGAATTACATGTTGTGCAATTTACTCTGAACCCTGTTTGGGAGATTTAAAGTTGTAGTTTTTTTTCGATACCCCCCAAAAACGTTTTTGAAGCAGCAGTTAACAGAATATCTTACTGTCTGAGACCAGAACTTTAACTAAAAGATTATATCTGGGATCAGAGGTCAAACCTCATTTGCTTAATGGTTGTAAAATTGGTCCTTTCAGGATGACGCAATAGAGCCTGTTAAAAATAGCCATACAAATGAGAATCCCGTTTGAGAGCCATTCAACGGAATGCGTTTCTAATATGGCCAGCGGTAAGCCGTAGGTTCAGGGGAACAAGAAGAACGGCACCCCTTGAATAGTGCCCAAACCTCGTGGTAGAAATGGTGACGTCAATAGGTTTCCACTTCCGGTGATTGAAAATTAGACTATCTCCTGCTGGATAGGACTCCATAATAACATGTCCCGGGCTCTCCAGGTAAGATGACAATTCGTAGAGTTTTTAGAAAAGTTTGTGCCAAGCCCCTTATGAGTCAAACTCTTCAGCTGACTTTAGAGTTGACAGATTGAAATGACTCGCGCCAGATTGCTTCATGTTTGCTACGAACAATTTCAGAAAACTTTTTTTTATAGAATAATTTCAAGTGCTAGATTGACAAGTCTGGGGAGCGACCAACTTCCAGTTGTAACAGATGTCTGACTGGTTTCCTAGAAAACCTTTTCCTTGCGAGCCTCACAGCCACATATTTATTATGCAGGTGGCTTAAAGCAGGAAAAGTCTCAAGTTTGGCCACAAGTTTGTGCACGTGAACGGCAACTATCAAGTGACATTTAGACCCAGCCCAAACTCCAGGTAACAAAGCAGATCCACTGGCAAGACGTATGTATTCAGGGATTTTTGGAATTAATTATTCTAACAGATCCAGTTACAGGTAAATTAATATTCCGTTGTACAATATGTTCCAGCTCACGGCCTTAAGTCTACGTCAAATATAAATAAATAATAAAGCTGTATGGTGAGGCCAGAAAAGCACGAGTTAAGTGGGCTGGGCGAGCTCGAGGCAGTCGACCATTCATTATTTGATTAATTAACAGGAGGGCGGAGCCGCTGTGCATGTGCAGTGGAAGGAGCACTTAACCTCAGACACTGAGCAGCATTTCCAGCACCCCCCAAACCTCACGTGCTCCGTTTTTTTGTGTGCATATTTTATATAGCGCGAACTCGACCCGAAGCCCGAGCGCTTTACATCAGCACCGTATTTACATTACACATTCAGGCACGGGGAGATTATGGGCCATATGTATGAAGGTACCCATTTGCGAATCTCAAATAGCGATTTTTAAGAAATCGCTATTTGAGATTCGCAAATTGGTATGTATGTAGAAAATCGCATTTTTTTGCGATTTCTTAAAATTCCTTAATTGCGATTCGCAATTTGCGAATCGCAATTAAGGAATACTTTCCCATTCATTTCTATGGGCCAGGAGGCCCATAGGAATGAATGGGAAGTTATTCTCAACTTGCGATTCGCAATTTGAGAATCGCAAATTGAGAATAATTTGAAGGGTGCAGGGGTGTCCAAAGGACACCCTGTTGCACCCCTGAAATTAGCATGGGTGCACATGTGGCGCACATACATGCCCTAAGGGCATGTATGTGCTTCACAGTGCACTTTCAAAAATGCAAAAAAGTGCATTTTTCAAGGAATTCGCAAATTACCAGGTAATTTGCGATTCCTTAAGGCCAATTTGTATTTTTTTAATGCTTCTTACATTGCATTTAAGGAATAGCAAAATTTGCGATTCCTTAAATGCAATCCCAATATAAGGAATAGAAAATTTTGCGATTCCTTATTTTGCACGCAGATTTGCTTAATACATACCATTTGGCCAAATTGCATTCGCAAACGCCGAAATGTTTGGGAATGCAATGTAGCTTGATACATATGGCCCTATGTGATTTGCCCAGAATCACAGGAGGCGACAACCCTGAAACACGTGTCCAGGAAACGCAGCAGCCTCTACGACAACATATCAGGAAAACGTCGATGCGATACACAAATATGTACATATATGCATATATGCAGAAGGAGAGAGATCGCGCCAGTGTCCCGGTGATCACAACACGAATTAAAACACAGCTTGCATGCCGGTCGCCAAATAATGCACTTTTCACGGGCTCTTGTTTTCAGCTCTCACAAACCAGCACAACTGAGAGCTGAGCGTCTCCCCCGTGTTGTGCTTCGAGTACGAGAAAGTCAGAGCTTTAAGCATTTCATTCTTTTTCAACATTGCAATTTTAATGAGCACGGTTAAAAAAGCTTCACAAAGCAGGAAGACTGTAATTATGAGCGCCGAGGTCTGAGGCAATGTCCCTTCCAGTGGGAACGTGATACCACACTGCCCTCTGGCGGCAGGGGAGCACTGAGGAGACAGGACCATCACAGCAATGCTGGCAATCCAGACCGAGGACTGCGGGAGTGGGTGTGAACACGAAGGATCCGCATTTATTATTGTATTCCATCCTCTGTAGCGTTCATAAAGGGCTTGGGCTGGTCTGTCTCTATCCCTGCTAACAATTCCAGTCGACAGGTTGCAAATGCTCACTACAGCTGCCGCCTCTACCCTTTAATAACCAGATTGGCAAATCTGCAAATTCATAGGGAGTGCAGCGATAGAGCATGGGAGTGCAGCGACAGAGCATGGGAGTGCAGCGACAGAGCATGGGAGTGCAGCGACAGAGCCAAGTCACGGGAGTGCAGCGACAGGGCCACGTCACAAGAGTGCTGCGACAGAGCCGAGTCACGAGAGTGCTGCGACAGAGCCGAGTCACGAGAGTGCTGCGACAGAGCCGAGTCACGAGAGTGCTGCGACAGAGCCGAGTCACGAGAGTGCTGCGACAGAGCCGAGTCACGAGAGTGCAGCGACAGAGGCTCAGGCAAGTCACGGGAGTGCAGCGACAGAGGCAAGTCACGGGAGTGCAGCGACAGAGGCAAGTCAAGGGAGTGCAGCGACAGAGGCAAGTCACGGGAGTGCAGCGACAGAGCCAAGTCACGGGAGTGCAGCGACAGAGGCAAGTCACGGGAGTGCAGCGACAGAGGCAAGTCACGGGAGTGCAGCGACAGAGGCTCAGGCAAGTCATGGGAGTGCAGCGACAGAGGCAAGTCGCGGGAGTGCAGCGACAGAGGCAAGTCGCGGGAGTGCAGCGACAGAGGCAAGTCGCGGGAGTGCAGCGACAGAGGCAAGTCGCGGGAGTGCAGCGACAGAGGCAAGTCACAGGAGTGCAGCGACAGAGGCAAGTCAAGGGAGTGCAGCGACAGAGGCAAGTCACGGGAGTGCAGCGACAGAGCCAAGTCACGGGAGTGCAGCGACAGAGCCAAGTCACGGGAGTGCAGCGACAGAGGCAAGTCACGGGAGTGCAGCGACAGAGGCTCAGGCAAGTCATGGGAGTGCAGCGACAGAGGCAAGTCGCGGGAGTGCAGCGACAGAGGCAAGTCGCGGGAGTGCAGCGACAGAGGCAAGTCGCGGGAGTGCAGCGACAGAGGCAAGTCGCGGGAGTGCAGCGACAGAGGCAAGTCGCGGGAGTGCAGCGACAGAGGCAAGTCGCGGGAGTGCAGCGACAGAGGCAAGTCGCGGGAGTGCAGCGACAGAGGCAAGTCGCGGGAGTGCAGCGACAGAGGCAAGTCACGGGAGTGCAGCAACAGAGGCAAGTCACGGGAGTGCAGCGACCAAACCAAGTCACGGGAGTGCAGCAACAGAGGCAAGTTTCGGGAGTGCAGCGACCGAGCCAGGTCACGGGAGTGCAGCGACAGAGCCAAGTCACGGGAGTGCAGCGACAGAGGCAAGTCACGGGAGTGCAGCGACAGAGGCAAGTCACGGGAGTGCAGCGACAGAGGCAAGTCACGGGAGTGCAGCGACAGAGGCAAGTCACGGGAGAGCAGCGACAGAGGCAAGTCACGTGAGTGCAGCGACAGAGGCAAGTCACGTGAGTGCAGCGACAGAGGCAAGTCACGGGAGTGCAGCGACAGAGGCAAGTCACGGGAGTGCAGCGACAGAGGCAAGTCACGGGAGTGCAGCGACAGAGGCAAGTCACGGGAGTGCAGCGACAGAGGCAAGTCACGGGAGTGCAGCGACAGAGGCAAGTCACGGGAGTGCAGCGACAGAGGCAAGTCACGGGAGTGCAGCGACAGAGGCAAGTCACGGGAGTGCAGCGACCGAGGCAAGTCACGGGAGTGCAGCGACAGAGCCAAGTCACGGGAGTGCAGCGACAGAGCCAAGTCACGGGAGTGCAGCGACAGAGCCAAGTCACGGGAGTGCAGCGACAGAGCCAAGTCTCGGGAGTGCAGCGACAGAGCCAAGTCACGGGAGTGCAGCGACAGAGCCAAGTCACGGGAGTGCAGCGACAGAGCCAAGTCACGGGAGTGCAGCGACAGAGCCAAGTCACGGGAGTGCAGCGACAGAGCCAAGTCACGGGAGTGCAGCGACAGAGGCGAGTCACGGGAGTGCAGCGACAGAGGCGAGTCACCGGAGTGCAGCGACAGAGGCGAGGCACGGGAGTGCAGCGACAGAGGCGAGTCACGGCAGTGCAGCGACAGAGGCGAGTCACGGCAGTGCAGCGACAGAGGCGAGTCACGGCAGTGCAGCGACAGAGGCGAGTCACGGCAGTGCAGCGACAGAGCCGAGTCACGAGAGTGCTGCGACAGAGCCGAGTCACGAGAGTGCTGCGACAGAGCCGAGTCACGAGAGTGCTGCGACAGAGCCGAGCTGTGGCGCGGGCTGTGGGGCGACGCTCCTCCGCCATTACGTAGGAGCCGAGCCTAGAATCATGCCTCATTAAGATGCATGAAGCAGTAGTTTTTAAACTCTTAAAATTTCACCTTTTAGTAGTTTGATACATTGGTAAATCCGGTGCAGCTCAAAAACGTTTTTGGGTTGCAAAAAAATTACTGTTTTACAGCTCGAGAATAGTATATTTGGACTCGAGGATTTTTAATACCTGCTGGAACCAGAACCTCACACAAGTACATATCTGGTGCAAAAACCTGCACAAAGAGTAGCTACTTGCAGTCGGGGCTCCTCCGCTATGGCAAAGGTGCATCGCCTCCCCCTGCCATCAGCCTCAAATTTGGAAAATGAAACTATAATAAAACATGTTTATTATGGTTTTTTTCCCTTTTTCTGCTGCGTCTTTTGGGCGGGGGAATAGCGGGGGAGGGGCAGTCACAGGAGGAGTGGTAGCACTGCACTCAATGCGCATGACGCTTTGGCCGGCTATCTCAGGATGTCCAAACCATCATGCACACTGACATCTCCCCAACCTGAGCTGCATTGCCGGGTGGATAGGATAGCAGGAGTAAGCTCCTGGTCCCCTTTGGAGCGGAAAAGAAGCCTGCTCAGGCTATGCTCATGCATAAGAGAAGCGCTGTGATTGGCCGCAGGGGAGTCTGGGAGCCTCAGCAGATAGGAAAGAGGTTAAATAGAGAAGGAGAGAGAATAGACCCCTGGGGAACACCCAAGGAAACAGGAAACGGGCATAGGTTTAGAGAGGCAATTGCTGATTTTAATGTGTTGGGAGAGATTTGGCCAAGCTGGAGGGAAACAAGGACACAGCCAGTGGCCAAGGAGGAGTTGATGATGGTAGTCCAATAAGGCGCAATGATGTGCTTTAAATTTTGAACGAGGTTGGCGGGGAGCGGGTCAAAGGTGTGAGATGAAGGTTTAAGCTTAAAGGTTTAAACACTTGTAGTCCAAGCTTATAAATATTGGAAGTTAAACATGCAAGAAAAACTTATTGAGGGTACAAGGTTTTGGCAGATCAATAGGTACAGGCATTATTCAGAGGATGTTCAATACCTAGAGAAATTATACTTTTAAACAAAACAGTCCAGCAGACAATATGCATGGGGTTGCGTCCACTAGTAAGCCCCGTGTGTCATGCCATAGTCACTGCATCTAAAATATGCAAGTCATCCCTACAGCAGGCCTTTGGGCCCTATGCCAGGGTGCAATTTATTCTATGTGAGGACATATTTGTATGAGCAGATATGCCCTTATGGTGTCTAGTTCTTTTGCTAGATATTGCAAGTGAGAAAAAAACTATTTTAAGATATATACTGGGCACTTGTCAATCAGAGTTCCCCAGCTACACAATGGCTTCACTGAAACAAATGGCGTTTGGTATCAAACATCTGTTATTAATAAACCCACACTGATTTCAGTATCAGATGTATTAATATATGCACCCGAGGACTCTATAGAGCTGCCCACTGAAATCCTACCAGCCTTTGGTGAGTTGGCGGACTAGTTTCTACCAGCCTGCCATCCAAGACAAGTTTCTAACTTCCTAGGACTCAGGACGTCAGGAACAAAGCCTGGCCCGGAGGAGGGCGTCACACCCCCTCCCACAGATTGGGCTGGTGATTAGCCTTCCTAGCTTCAAAGAAGTTGCTGCCTTTTCCCCTCACAGGAGAAGAAGCCGACTCCCTTTGTCCAGAGTCCTTTGGTACCTGGACTGGTGGGAAAATTAGCAAGTCAAGTAGGCGTACACACCCCCAGGCTAGAGCCACCCCTAAGTTGGCCTTAACCTGTTGTGGGTATAACTTTTCAGAAGTGGCCATCTTTGTGTTGGCACACTTAAGAGTTCTGGGACAGGGCTATGCCCACTTCCCACAGGAAGTGGTCATATAGATGGCGTAGTGACCCCAAGGGTAAGTAACCCATTGCCTACTACCCCACTCTCCCCTTAACGCCCCTAAATTGAGTATTTAAGGGACCCCCTGATTCCAGGACTTTTGTTGGACACAAAAAAAGGAGTGGAAGAAGACTGCTGACCCTAAAAAAGAGGAGCACGAGGGACTTGGCACCAACCCAGCCAGCCTGTCCGCTGCACCCGACCCGCAAGGTGCAACTGTTTAGTCCTGCCGCTGTGCAGACCTCAAGAAACCCGGAGGGCTGCCAGTGCTTCTTTCTCCGGTTATGCGCCTACAATCTGGAACTCACTCCCCAAAGAGTTACGTTGCAACCCCTCCTACGTCAGCTTCAAAAAAGATATCAAGCGACACCTTCTATACAAATACTGGGGTCCTTAATCCAGCCCCCTTACAGGGTCTCACTACATGCCCAGGATGGTGCGATGTTTCACACCACAATATACCTGACTTACAACCCCCGCCTAGCTCCCCCACATATACTTCCACCCTCCTTCTACTAGCTCTCATATAAGCACTGCCTACTCCTACATGCTATCTCCTCTCCCTTCTCCCTCCTCGGTCTCACCCTACCGCCAAACTTTCCCCCGTCCAACCAAGGCCATCCACGCTTACACATCTATCCAAATCCTGTTATGGACTAAATGTACTGCTTATTTTTCTGTTTATGTATTTATTGTTCTTCACATTTTGTTTAATATTTTCTCATGCTTTTCCTTTTTGTATGAATGTAATTTTGAAACTCGTCTCCACTTCTAACCCCTGTAAAGCGCTCTGATACCTCTAGGTCTAGCCAGCGCTATATAAAACCGTTAAATAAAAAGAGTGGAGATCAGTGAGAAGGTAAGTTCTTGTTTTACATAAATTTGTGTCGTCCGTTTGCCCTCCACGCCCTGCTCACACCTGTCTCCCGCCCGCCACTCTGCCGTGAACGCAGCCGCCACCAGCTACATGTGTGAATAAGGTGACTTGTAACATATGACTTCTACTGGATCAGTTTGTAAAATGTGTTTTGTGACATGAGACTACAAAAGTACATTAGAAAATAAAACAGAAATTTCACAACATCTTTAACCAATGAGCAGCACTGGACGCCAATAACTAACATTTAAATGTAGTTCGAAGCGAGTAGAATGTTCACAATTGCAGAGCAGATTTCCAAACCCATATCATGTCCGGGATCCAGGACGAACCATTTGTAACTGGTCACATGCAGTATCTACAAGGCTGTGCCCAGGCAGCACTGAGCTGCAAACAGCTGTTTGACTGAGCATCAGTAGTGCTTTAATGGCAGCGTCCAAACGCCTTGGTCCTACAGACAGTTTTCTAGGGCTTAATTTGAGTAGGAGCTTTCAGGTGTTCAGCACCTGCACTTCTTTCACAGGGCCAGGGCTACAATTTCTGACCCTGCAGGTGGCCGTCTCAATATTAATTGTACAAATTCAAAATAAAAAGAATAACATACATTGCATGGTTTCTGGCTGGTAAATGTTCATAGACAGGCCAGCGTACGCCTGTCCAGGCAGGCATGATTGTGTATCATAAGTCATAAGTCGCGCTGACTCACTAGCGCGCCAAAATTACCGAACCACTCCTGAGGCGAAAGCCGGGAGAGTCTGCTCGCTGTCTTTTAAAAATTGTATTTGCATTTTCTGTGCTTTTAAATACCACGTTTCACTCACCCTTGAGCACTTTCCCCCAGTAAGCTGCTACAAAGTCCCTTGCACAGCGGATCTTAGCGCTGTTGCAGGTAGGGAACATCATCGCCGCCATCGCGCGCTCAACCCCCGGGCCACGCCCACTTCATGAGGCCACGCCCACTCAATCCCAGTTCCTGCATGACATGTCAGACGGCGGTCGGCTTTTTGCAGTGAAGGCACGTGTATTCTTTGACTCAGGATTGACCTTCAGGCTATCCTCCAGGGCGCGATAATTCCTGCCTGCAAGTCCAGACCCACCTGTTCCCCTCCTCCCCTTCCACTGTCTTGATAAAGACCCGCCGTGACCACCAATCGGGGCGCATCAGGGTCGAAACGTCGACGTATAACTTTGGTCAAGTACCCTCCAGGAATGGGCACAGTAACCGTCTGTTTCCTTGGAGCATTAACTCAGAACTCTGTCCGTTCAACTACAAAACTTTCCTCCCTTCTCTCCCCCCTCGTGTACAATACTGTATAAAGTTGTATATAAGTGTCACTGAATATTATTGCACTATTCACTTTGTTCACCAACAGTCACTCTTCACTTGTTTTTATCATTTACTGAAACGCATACGGAATGAAGTAATTCCTTTATATTGCATCTGTGACTGTTTACTATATAAAAGCTTTGAATTTTGTTTGTTTTCAGAGAGGTTTGTATTGAATTTAATTGAACCTAATTCGTCTATTGTGTTATGAGCTAATATTGCCTTTCTTTGAAGCAATGCATTCTGCCACCCAACAGAACCACTGTTTTCTTTAATCATACTTACCCAGGTTCTGAGGGACACAGGGTTACCCCTTTTTTGTTAAACACTCAATCCAAGCCTTCATAAGTCGCGCTGACTCACTAGCGCGCCAAAATTACCGAACCACTCCTGAGGCGGAAGCCGGGAGAGTCTGCTCGCTGTCTTTTAAAAATTGTATTTGCATTTTCTGTGCTTTTAAATACCACGTTTCACTCACCCTTGAGCACTTTCCCCCAGTAAGCTGCTACAAAGTCTCTCGCACAGCGGATCTTAGCGCTGTTGCAGGTAGGGAACATCATCGCCGCCATCGCGCGCTCAACCCCCGGGCCACGCCCACTTCCTGAGGCCACGCCCACTCAATCCCAGTTCCTGCATGACATGTCAGACGGCGGTCGGCTTTTTGCAGTGAAGGCACGCGTATTCTTTGACTCAGGATTGACCTTCAGGCTATCCTCCAGGGCGCGATAATTCCTGCCTGCAAGTCCAGACCCACCTGTTCCCCTCCTCCCCTTCCACTGTCTTGATAAAGACCCGCCGTGACCACCAATCGGGGCGCATCAGGGTCGAAACGTCGACGTATAACTTTGGTCAAGTACCCTCCAGGAACGGGCACAGTAACCATCTGTTTCCTTGGAGCATTAACTCAGAACTCTGTCCGTTCAACTACAAAACTTTCCTCCCTTCTCTCCCCCCTCGTGTACAATACTGTATAAAGTTGTATATAAGTGTCACTGAATATTATTGCACTATTCACTTTGTTCACCAACAGTCACTCTTCACTTGTTTTTATCATTTACTGAAACGCATACGGAATGAAGTAATTTCTTTATATTGCATCTGTGACTGTTTACTATATAAAAGCTTTGAATTTTGTTTGTTTTCAGAGAGGTTTTTATTGAATTTAATTGAACCTAATTCGTCTATTGTGTTATGAGCTAATATTGCCTTTCTTTGAAGCAATGCATTCTGCCACCCAACAGAACCACTGTTTTCTTTAATCATACTTACCCAGGTTCTGAGGGACACAGGGTTACCCCTTTTTTGTTAAACACTCAATCCAAGCCTTCATAAGTCGCGCTGACTCACTAGCGCGCCAAAATTACCGAACCACTCCTGAGGCGGAAGCCAAGAGAGTCTGCTCGCTGTTTTTTAAAAATTGTATTTGCATTTTCTGTGCTTTTAAATACCACGTTTCACTCACCCTTGAGCACTTTCCCCCAGTAAGCTGCTACAAAGTCTCTCGCACAGCGGATCTTAGCGCTGTTGCAGGTAGGGAACATCATCGTCGCCATCGTGCGCTCAACCCCCGGGCCACGCCCACTTCCTGAGGCCACGCCCACTCAATCCAAGCCTTCATAAGTCGCGCTGACTCACTAGCGTGCCAAAATTACCGAACCACTCCTGAGGCAGAAGCCGGGAGAGTCTGCTCGCTGTTTTTTAAAAATTGTATTTGCATTTTCTGTGCTTTTAAATACCACGTTTCACTCACCCTTGAGCACTTTCCCCCAGTAAGCTGCTACAAAGTCCCTTGCACAGCGGATCTTAGCGCTGTTGCAGGTAGGGAACATCATCGTCGCCATCGTGCGCTCAACCCCCGGGCCACGCCCACTTCCTGAGGCCACGCCCACTCAATCCAAGCCTTCATAAGTCGCGCTGACTCACTAGCGTGCCAAAATTACCGAACCACTCCTGAGGCAGAAGCCGGGAGAGTCTGCTCGCTGTTTTTTAAAAATTGTATTTGCATTTTCTGTGCTTTTAAATACCACGTTTCACTCACCCTTGAGCACTTTCCCCCAGTAAGCTGCTACAAAGTCCCTTGCACAGCGGATCTTAGCGCTGTTGCAGGTTGGGAACATCATCGCCGCCATTGCGCGCTCAACCCCCGGGCCACGCCCACTTCCTGAGGCCACGCCCACTCAATCCAAGCCTTCATAAGTCGCGCTGACTCACTAGCGCGCCAAAATTACCGAACCACTCCTGAGGCGGAAGCCGGGAGAGTCTGCTCGCTGTTTTTTAAAAATTGTATTTGCATTTTCTGTGCTTTTAAATACCACGTTTCACTCACCCGTGAGCACTTTCCCCCAGTAAGCTGCTACAAAGTCCCTCGCACAGCGGATCATAGCGCTGTTGCAGGTAGGGAGCATCATCGCCGCCATCGCGCGCTCAACCCCCGGGCCACGCCCACTTCCTGAGGCCACGCCTCTCTCCTCTCTATATCAATGTGCATTTACCGGACGCGCAGCGGGCGCGCAGTCAGCGCGCCGAAGGCGCGCCAAAGGTAAGCCCGTCTGCGTCAGGCCGGGACCAGGGCCCGAAACCCCTGGAGGCTACACCACAATACCTAGGGTCTACACGCCTGAACTACTACTCTCCATGCAACACCCTATCAAACAAAAATGTCAGATCCTACCAAATGATAGGCACAATTCCATCTTGTGTACGTCCTGCAAATTCCAACTTGATGTTCCTCAGCTCTGTCGGCCCACTGTCGCATACCGTAAGCCAGCACACACGTGGCTTCTAGGTAGCCTGAATTGTAGATCCCTCAGCAAAAATAAAAGAAACATATTTGACCTCCTGTCCGACAACTCTTTGGACGCCCTATTTCTCACGGAGACGTGGCTACACGCCAGCTCAGGCCCAGACATAGTGGAAGCCCTCCCGTCCACCTATGCCATAGCCAGAATAGACCGAACCACTGGTGTTGGGGGTGGCATAGCAGTTATCTTTAAAAAATCGGTGCAATGTACCCTGGAACCAGTCTCCCTGAACGCCTGCGAGATGGCCCTATTTAAACTTCAACTCCACCCGAACTTTACTTTCACGGGTCTCCTGATTTACCGACCACCCGGCCCCCCGCAACCCTGGGCAACCCAACTAGTGGACTGGGTCGCCTCGGTCCGGATAAACTACAGCAATATGTCCATCCTAGGCGACCTAAATATACATTTTGACGACCAGCTAAATAAACCAGGCTCAAACCTAATCCACGACCTTGCTGCCATGAATCTCACTTTGTGGAACTCGGGGGCCACGCACAAAAGAAGACACCTTCTTGACCCTATTTTTTCCAGTCTTCCATTGTCACTCTGCCACCCAGCCTTGCCCCTACACTGGTCTGACCATTTCCTTATAAATTCCAGCGTGTCTGACCACATAACCTCCTGTCCCTACGGCAGGACAGTCTGGCAACAGAAACTGGAAGAAACTGGACATAAACCACTTTATGTCCGTCCTAGACTCGGCACCCCTGGATGATTTATTTGACACCGAGGACATAGACATAGTAGCTACTAAAATCAACAAATGGCTATTAGGAGCCTTAGATGCCTGCCTTCCCTTGACTCGTGAAAAAATCACAAACCATAACCCTCCTGCATTATGGTACAACGTGGAACTGAAGGCAGCAAAATCCAAGTGTAAACGCCTGGAACGACTCTGGAGGATAGACTACTCTCCTACAGCCTGCCTGACCTACCGAAACGAACTCAAGCTCTATCATAAAGCTTGCTCCACGGCAAGAACCAACTACGTGGCGAAAGCAATCTCAGAAGCCACAAACAAATCCAAAACCCTTTTTAATCTCCTAAAAGAATTAGCGGGCTCAATTACATCAGCCAAACCCCCTCCATTGAATAATGTCCAATGTGAAGAATTGGCGCAGTTCTTTGCTAACAAGATTGAGATCATCTACCAGGACATTGTAAAACAGCACCAGATACAAGCAGAAACTGTCCTGGACCCCGACCCAAAGGGGGAGGCCATTTCCACTGCGCAAAACCCGCCCTATGTGCCATTAACATTCTGGCCCGAGATAAATGTTCAGGGTATTCGAGTCATCTTAGGGAAAGTAAAATCTGGCTCTCCTATCGACCCCCTCCCAATCTCTGTACTGAGACTCTTGGACACCCCACAACTCTCTGTCATCTGCCACACTTTGAATTTGTCCCTCTCCACAGCAAAGGTCCCAGCCATGTGGAAACATGCCAAGGTGTCACCTCTTCTTAAGAAACCATCGGCGGATCCGAAAGTGATGGCCAATTTCCGTCCTATATCCCTCCTACCTGTATTCTCCAAAATCTTGGAGAAACACGTCCACGGACACCTTGCCAGTTTCACAGAGTTAAACAACATACTTCACCCCTCCCAATCGGGTTTTCGCCCCGGCTTTTCCACTGAGACGACACTGCTTGGGGTCATGGAAAATCTCCGCCTCCTAGTTGACAGAGGTGACTCCGCTGCGCTGATTTTACTCGACCTCAGCGCAGCGTTCAACACCATCTCCCACCACATTTTGTTAAAATCGCTCTCCGCCATGGGAATTAGGGGCAAAGCACTGGACTGGATATCATCTTTTCTGACGCTCAGGACGTTTCAAGTCACCTCTAGTGCCGCGGCCTCAAATGTCCACCAATCCCCCTATGGTGTCCCTCAGGGATCTGTACTGAGCCCCCTGCTTTTTAACTTATCTGTTACCCCGCTAGCTCAGATCGCCGAAGCAGCAGGCCTCAACATGTTCACTTACGCCGACGATTCTCAAATCGTATTTTCACTCCCCAATGGAGACCATGACTCCTCCTCCCTCCTGCAGTCTGGCCTTAGGAGCATTGCCACATGGATGAGGGAAAACATGCTCAAACTTAACGGCGGCAAAACGGAGGTTGTAATACTGGGCCCTAACCAAAACCTCTGGAACCCAAGACATTGGCCTACTGAAATGGGCTCCCTACCCATCCCATCACAAAACGTACGAAACCTAGGAATCATCATCGACAACGGCCTTACTATGGAACCCCAAGTCACCAACCTGACATCCACCTGCTTCACCATCCTGAGGTGGCTCAGGAGAATTATATGGATGTTACCAGACGACACTCAAAAATCAGTGGTCAATGCATTAATCACCTCCCGCTTGGACTACGGTAACGTTCTCTACCTGGGGGCTTCTAAAGCAGTCATGCGATGCCTTCAACTGGTGCAGAACGCCGCAGCCAGACTGCTTTGCAAGTGCCACAGGAGGGAACACATATCCGGTCACCTAAAAACGCTCCACTGGCTACGAATTGAAAATAGGGTTAAATTCAAAACCCTTAGCCTAATGCACAGAATCAAGCGGGGTAATGCACCCAGATACCTGCAAGCCCTCGTTCTAGCCTACACGCCGGCTCGCTGCCTGCGATCCTCATCTCAAGGCCTTTTTTCAGTTCCCAGAATACGCCTAGCGAGGATGGGGGGTAGATCTTTCTCCCTTCTGGGCCTTAAGCTCTGGAATTCCCTTCCTCAACATCTACGCCTGGAAACCCGCTATATTCACTTCCGTAAAGCCATTAAGACCTGGCTTTTCAACCAGTAATTTGCTCCTGCCTCTCCCCTGAGTCTCTCGCTCCTGCTTCTGTGGTTTAGTAATTCTCTTAGCGCCGGGAAACCCTTTTCGGGTAGCTGTCGCGCTCTACAAACCCAACAAATAAATAAATAAATATCACCAAGTTAGTGATGATGTCATCTCGCCGATCACAAATCCAAGAAGTCATCGACAAACTATGTCTTGCATTCTTTTCCCAGAGTCTGGTGCACCATGCCACTGCCTGAGTCTGAGCCTCCCATTGGATAATTGTAGCTGGGGGCTGGCTGAAGACGGAGTTGAGGCAAGGAAGCTGCGAGAGCGCATTTGGAACTTGGGAGTGAGGGCTCTCGAGGAAGAATAAACGAAAGTAAGTGTGGACTTTCCACTTGCTGTGTATCCAGAGTAACATATCCTGCAGCCCTGCATTGCTGCTTTCCTCAACGTTCTCAATGCCGCTGTGGTCCAACACAACTTTTGAGCGTCATGGCGTCACCTGTAGAATCTGTGCGCTGCACCCCAGCATGGTAATTGCTGAGCGTGCGTGAATCCAGTAGGCACCACAGCCATACTTACCGGCATTGGCAGCATTACAGCTGGGGACCATGCCTGTGCTGTAGCAGGCAGGGTCACAGCAAGCTGAGCTGTGGATGCCGATGCCGTCGCCATCCCTGCACCTACTAAATACAGGCAGCACTAGTAGTGACATCACCTGCTGTGCTCGAGCAGCTACCTGTTATGCAAATAACCCAGTTATTTTGCACTGATTAATATATGCAAAAAAAGCATTTTCATTTGGTGTACATTTTGTTTTTGCACTCAGTGTAGGTAAGAAAGTAAAACACGCCATCTTCCTCATCTTTAGGAAAGACAACTGGAAAACGCAGAGTTCAAAGTAGCAGGGACATGTACAGGCTGATGGCAGGGGTCACAGGCAGCAGCAGTGTAATAGATGAGAGAGAGAGCAGGAGTAAAGAGGAGAAAGAAACAACAGGAAAGGAGAGAGGTAAGACGGAGCTAAGTAGAAGAAAAGGGCAGCAGATCAGATACAAAGAGAAAGCAGCCAGGATGTGAAGAAGAGAGCATTAAGAAGAGAGAAGATAGAATGAAAGGATGTAGAGGACAGGACAGAGGAAAAAAAAGCAGACAAAGGATAAAACAGGGACACAGCTAATCACTTCCAGAAGAGTGATCGTAAAGATCCAAGATCAAGGAGGAGAGAGCAGAGCATGGATAAAAGTGAAGAGGAAAAAGGGCAGGGGTAGAATGAATAGAGGGCAAATCAGAAATGCAGGGACTAAGGTAACACACCAGGTGTGACAAAGATGATAGAAACAATTAGAGAGGTTCGAAGATAGACTCTTAGAGCAAAGACGTAGGGGACAGACAACAGATCAAGGTTAGAAGAGAGAGACTGAGGCAGTGAGAGTGTTGAAAGAGGAAGAAGTGAGCTGTGGCCTCCTTGGCAACATTTTCAGCACCTGCACTTCTTTTTTTACAAATTAAGCACTGCACTTTTCAAAGCTTTCGTTCTAGAGGCGTCCATTTTCTCGTGCACCTAACATGTCTTTGTCTCGCGTGATCTCATCCTTAGCCCCTATGCGCTAAACGAGACAAAAAAACACACGGACATTAAACTTGAGCAGCGGCCTCGGAAACAAGATGCCAGAGGCGTAGTTTCCAAATAAAATATGATTTCTCCCGCCTGCCGGCGCCCACCTTCCGTCACCTCAGCAGGATTTCCAAATTGCCTGGGTGCGCCCGGTGCAGTCAGCCTGGCTCGGGCGCATATTGATTCCGGCTTCCCTCCGCCGGTTCATTTTTCAAAGGCTGTTCAAATTAAAGCTTTTAGTAGAAAATATGTACAGTCCCCGAGCCCCCTCCGCCAGCCTTTTCAAATAGAAAGGGATGGAGGGGGAGGGGCGCCCTTCTCTTCCACTCGGGCCGCCCCCGTCTACCTGCATCCCATTATCCACCCAGGCAGGCCTCCAGCTGAGGGCAGAGATTAGACAGACTTTCTTCTGCAATCCGCTCTCCTTCTGGGGAGAGTGGGGTGGTAATGAGACGTGAGGGTGGGCCATGCTCCTCCGAGGTGCAGCCGAACGTGAAGCACAAGCCATGGTTGATCTTGCGGGAGAGGCGTCGACACTCGTCCCTGGCGGGAGACCGGAGAAGGTGTCAGGCCAGGATGGACAGACAGACACTTCACTTGAAGACACCTCGTTCCCCTGCTGACGGGTTAGCAAAGAGCTTCGCGTTTAATTCAGAAAAAAAGACACACGTGTAGCAAAGCACAGGTTGGAAAGCCGTTTTATTAAAAGGCGACAATGGAGCCTGCATCAGCGGACGCCTTCAGATTAACCCCCTGTGAGACGTGTCACGGTTGTACGTGTCTAAGCACCGATAAGACTCAACAAGTAGCCAGCAACAGTCATTCAGAAATATGTATGCACTAGCATTCAACCAAGTTCTACTAACACAGCTAGTCACGCGCTCAACCTAATATTTACATAGAACTCTGAAAGAGGCAACATCTGGCGAGGAGCTAGCTACTCAGTAAGATGGTCACTCCATGAGTTTCCCTGGCCGCTGGGATAGGCCGAAGTGGTGATTGTGCCACCGGAGAGGGGTTCCTGCCTGCTCCAGACGGCGAGTGAGGAGCACGACAACACCCTGCACCAGGGGGGGCACCGCTGGAAGACAAGGAGAGTTGGATGAACCTGCAACCACCACTCATCCTGTACATGGACACTCAGCGACTACAGGTTGGTCAAGGGATCATTGGCAGCCACAAGATCCACGCTGCTGGTAGGGCTGAGTGTCAGCCCGCGCTCAGGTCTTAGCTGCAGTGTGTAGAGCAAGGTGGGTGATGACCTCGTCCCTCCCTAGATGTGGACCGGACTGGCGAGAGCAGGCACGGGACGTTTCCCTGGTGCCCGCCAGAGTGGGGGCTGGTTTTGGGCCACTATGGGCCTGTTTTTATTACCAGGGGCCGGCAATATCGCCCCCCTGTAACAAAATCGTCCGAAAGAGGCCCTAGCAAATAGCTCACCTGTACCTTCCCCTGTCCCCGGGGGGGGCGGCAGAGTATTTTACCAGCTGGCAATATTGTTACACCCAGCGGCCTTCTCTCCGCACTGGGCAATAAACAGTCCACGACTGAGAAGTAGATAAATGGTCAGATCTGTGATGCAGCCACACAAAAGAAGAAAGAGTGCAAGATTGGCACATACTGGTCCATATATCAATGTAAGGATTGCAACGTTTTAGTGAGCGAAGATTCTCTTACATTTTCGGTGCATCCAGAAAAGATATGAGCACGGCAGTCTCTTGCTTGGACTTAGAGGGTTAGACGGAACACAACCCCACAGACTAATATTATAAAGAGAGAGCCCAAACCTTTGAGGTGGGTAATCTCAGTAACCACAGCACCAATCACAACACCCAATACAGCGATGGAAAGGGCAGTTGCAGCAGGACATAGGCTATGCAGACGGCCACCATATATATAGATTTTTTTTACAGAGTTTTATATAGCGCGAACTTGACCCAAACTGAATCAGGAATCAGAGCGCTTTACATAGCACCAGTTACGTTACATGAGGACACATATTAATTTTTGTTAGGCACGGGGAGATTAAGTGATTTGCCCAGAATCACAGGATGTTTGGCGTCGTTACCAAGACTCGAACCCAGATCCCCAAGTCCGCGGTCGAGCGCCTTAGCCGTTAGGCCAACTCCTCTATACATTTAAAAGGTAAAAGAACCGTGCCAGCAAAGTAGTCCCTTGTGGGGGTGTCTGCGTTGTGCTGTGGGCATAGGATGGGGGCGTGACTAACGCTGGGGGCGTGTGGTACGGCCATCACATTGTGGGCTGTGGGCGTGTGCTGGGGCGTGACAAACGCTGGGGGCGTGACAAACGCTGGGGGCGTGTGTCCGCCCTTCATGCCATGTGAGTCGTACATACAAGCGCCAATTATGTTGCTGCGCAGCATCAAGGGGCACGCTGGGGGCGTGAGAAATGCTGGGGGCGTGTGTCTGGCCTTCATGCCATGTGAACGCAATTGCGCCGCATCAAGGGGCACGCTGGGGGCGTGAGAAACGCTGGGGGCGTGTGCTACGTTCCGCCCTTCATGCCATGTGGGTCGTACATTAATCAGAAGATCGTCTGCTGTGGCCGTGTGCTGGGGGCGTGACAAACGCGTTCACCTGGAGGCCTGGTAAGTAACGTTACTGCAGCCTTTCCTGCGCGCTGTTACTGAACTCTCTCATTCAACGAAATTACACGCGCCTGCTACCATCAACCAGGGCTCTAGCCGGGCTCAGGCGGCGGATCAGTACACTAATTACACGCGCCTGATAACATCAACCAGGGCTGCAGCTGGGCCTCAAGCGGGGGAACACGGGCCTGCTAACATCAAACAGGCCTGCATCTGGGCCTCAAGCGGGGGAACACGCAAATGAGCGTGTCTGCGGGGACAATTACTGCAGCCTCTCCTACTCGCTGTCACTCAACTCTCTCATTAAACGGATTTACCTGCGGCTGATAACTCTCTCATTCAACAACATTACACGCGCCTGCTAACATCAACCAGGGCTGCAGCTGGGCCTTCTCCGTCCCTATTCTAATGAAAAAAAAATGTTGTCTACCGAGAGATTTTAAAATAAATTGTCCTTGGCAAATACACACATTACACACATTCTATTTCATACCCAGACAACGTCGGGACGGGCTGCTAGTGTTAAATAAGAGATCATTGGTTAACATTCCTTCCCAGTATCTGTAAAAATTGACAGTATCCTTTCTTTATTTCGATTTCATGAACAAAGCCCTCCATTGACTGTATGACATCGCCCTGATATCTGAGAACCCTCTTTCTGGATACTATGAGAACCAAAAGGAGTGTTTTTTGGAGAGCTGTCGGAAGCTAACATTGTTGGCCCGGGCTCTCTAACTGCTCATTGGACTTATCTATGTGAATAAACTCAGGATTTTTATCCAGAAATTATATCATGGCAAGGTTTCTGGATGTGTGTCAACAAATCATATTGTTATATATGACCTATAGCCTTATGGAACAGTGACACAGCATTAAGTGAGAACTTCTGTTGTTGTAGGGCTTCATGATGTTTACAAAGGGAGAACATTTACAGCTTCTACTTTGAATGACAGATGACCGCCTAGCTTAGCAGCCACCTTTGAGCCCCATCAGGTGCTCCATTACTTTGTGATACATTTCAAATATATGAAGAGTTCTGGCTGGTGGCCAAGACTTCCCTGAGATAGCTACTGTTCTCTGAGGCCCTACCAGGAGGGAAATTAACTGCCTCCCAAAAACAAAGCAAGATGTTGGAAGTCACACCGGATACCATTTTGAAAGAAATCGCAGCCATAGACATCAGATAGGCTGGGATAAAATCCACACATTCTGACACTGCTACTATACATAAGCGCTTGAATTCTATTGACAGACGATTAGAAGATCTGGATAGGTAAGTAAACCAGCAATACAAATTGTGTGCCTGAGAACTGGCAACTTAAAATGCAGGGTCACAGAACTTGAAGATCGTTCGTGGGGGATAACAGCCAAATATAAGGAATCCCAGGGAGGAAGAAAAAGACAAAATACTCACATTTCTATAGACTATTGTGCCCCATCTTACTGGATATACAATTTTCCAGGGGCAGAGCCAGCACTAGACGCGGAGTAAGCCTCCACATGCGGCCTGGGACCAGCGCGTCCTTAATCCCCTGAAGATGAGCAAAATTGACCCTTTTAAGGTACACTGCACCTATTTTGAAACCAAGTGGTAGACAAAATTAGACCACTGAGCACTTCACAAGTTGTGTGAGTAAGCCTTTTATTGTGTATTGTTTGTCCTGACGAATGCCCCATAGACCCGGCTGGGCGAGAAGGGGCAGAAACATGTTGACTTTATTATAAGTGATATAATAAGATCCAGTAACTCTATCAAAATATATACCCTTTGTTTTTAATAACAGACTTCATCCTATAACAATTAAAGTCTCCTATGGGATGTAGCATTGTCTTTTTAAATAAACCTTCTTTGTGGGGGTATCTGCACATGTCTCTGGACACTACTACGCTGCACCAGAGGTTGCCTCAGGCTTGAGGCAGGCATATAGCACGTCTTTAGAAAACCCAATGATAAATGCCATAACGCATATGCGGGGCGGAGAAACGATATAAACCGTAACCAAGACTAACATAGCGTTTATGAGGGTAATCTATACAAACCTACTGTAACGTAGTTACAAGTGTCCATTCTCTCATTGATTTTTTGGATTTGTCTTGGGGAACTGAATAGACATCAATTCCTCCTCCCTACTTTGATGATTGGTGCTCTCATGATACACCAATAAAGAGGAAGAGGTTTCTTGTTCTGAGACTAGGACTACACCAGTATAATATCAAGTATGGCCTTTTGTATCTTGAAATAATGCTTGTGACTCCATAAACAGACGGACAGCCATCAGAATGTTCTTATCCTGAGGAGTTTGCAGATTATTGGGACTCAATGGATCTAGCACCAATGGAGACGTTTAGGAGAATGAAGAGCTCCTGGCTGTATGCCCTTGCAAGGGAGGAAGCCCCACAGAACGTACGTTCCTGCTGTCCCAGAACTGTAATACACATCACAGACGTTCAGAAGCAGTTGGCCTTAACAGAGAAGTAAAATTCTTTACACAAGTCAGCGACAAATCTTGCTTCCCTCTAAAAACATCTCACTGGGGGCCTGTGAAAACTATGGTTGAAACACCTTAATTTACTAATATCCTTATATGCTGTTACAGCAAAATGGGACTGTGATATTCTAAAAGGGACAGGCTCTTGTTGTTTCATGGCCGTATGCTAAGGGTTTCAATATATCTCTTTACAAATTCAAAGTGGGGATCCTCACCTTGGAAATTTGAAATAATTGTAGAATAGAGATTTCGACCTCATATTTAACGGGCAATGCTGATCATTAGATTTGGTGCATAACCAATGTTTTAAGGGTGCTTTCTCCCCTCTGTAAAAGGCTGGTTCTGTATTTTCTTCCTTAAAATTATTGGCCTCTACAGTTATGTTGGAACACGTGGTATCCCTAGTCACCATTGGTGATTATTGATATTTATATCCCGATCTCATTTTGGATCTGCTTAACACCACAGGATCTCTCCCGTGGCCTTACGAAAGTGCAGGGTTATCAGTTAAAAGTTTAAGTGTTCTTTGCAGGGGAAGAAAAGGAAAATCACTAGTTTTTTAGCATTTAACATTACTAAACACTTTTAGGAATATCCTCTGGACCGCCTTCACATTCTCAGGAATCGTTATGGTTATTGTAATCCATTATCATTGGCTTTAGGGACAAACCCCCTTTTGTACTTTATTTGTTCTTTTTTTTCATTTGTCCATTTATACACTCATTCTTTGTCTGGCTGTCCACATACATATTTTGTTGAAGACTCTGAATCTGCAGTTGCTTGATTCTACCCTTGCTACACCACTGTGGCTCAAGCTACACCACCCCGGTTGTCCGTTAATATACTTTCTATGAATATCAATTACCTAAATAGTTTTGTAAAATGAAAAAAGATCTTGCATTATCAGAATTGTTAGGAATATCGGCACTGCCCTGAAAACACACTTATCACTTAAGGAAGCCGACACATTATAGAGATTGGGTGAGGACAGTGGCAAGTAGTTGTGGCACTGATCCGAAGACAACTGATCAAACACAGGCATCTAATCATGCTAAGTAATGCAAAGTGGTGGTACTCATGCATCAAACAGTCTTGCATATGGTACTTCGTACATTGACTTATCCAGATGGAAGGTTTGTCTCTGTGAAAATAAAGACAGAAGACCAGACCCTCATTTTGGGATAGATTTATACACCAATGACAGCAAAGCTGCGTTTCCTGGCACGTTTGGCCAGGCAAATTCCTCTATTCGGTAAGACCAGAGTTATTATAGGAGGCGCCTGTAATGTTGCATTAGATCTTATCACAGAAAAGATTGGACCCTTAGTGACGCGCAACGCAACAAACAGGACGATAATACATGACGTCATGGCTGATTGTGTGTTGGTAGCTGTGTGGTGTTTCAGACATCCATCAGATAAAGACTATACTTATTATTTGCAAGTATGTGGCACATCATCTCTGATATATTTTCAAGTACAGGGATCTCTGCTTCAATCCCCATTCCAGGTGGACCTCTGTTCAGGAGGTCTGTCAGGCCATTGCCTGATTCAATTCTTCATTCACCTGATACACAACTCTGCACCAGTGTCACACTGGAGGGTGAAAGCCTCAAAATATAAACTACCTGAAAAAATGCATCTTCTAAATTCACACATTTGGGTATACAAGGGTGGAGAATAAACTCTCATTGACCTTGCCTCTGATACTTTAGCCAGAAGGCAAAGCTAGTTGGAGAGGTCTCATTAGAACTGTACTGCAAACATTTTCCTAAAAGTCACTAGCTGAAAGGGAAAAAAAAAAAAACGTTTCTCAATAAAGTGCTGACTAATATGGTGTGGAAAATGTGTTACCACTCCTGGCTAAACTTGCACAAATTTTGACGGTGGTCACAATTGCACTCATCTCTATGGTAAAAAACATACGCAGTTAAAATGGTGGTTTACCGATATATAATATTATTTTTGGGAAGCTTACTATATTATTTCACATAATTCAACTATAAAGAAGAGACTTCTATGTAAAATAATTACGCTGGGGAGGCAAACAACCAAGGCTCAATCCTGGCAAACTGTATGCACATACCGAAGCGGGAGGTATAACCTAACCCAAATCGGTTTGTACTACCTTGTGCAACATCTACAACTTGGCTTTCAGATGCACCGGACACTTTCACTTCGGTAACTGTAGAAAATGATATTCTCTCCTGTGAGCATAGTATGGATGTACTTTCCAAATCTAAATCACTTCTGCCACAAAAGGATAATTCAGTGATTAGACCACTTGGAAATCTACTCGCGACTTCCTGAAAATTATCCCCTGGCTACATACTTCAGCCCCGCTTTGGCATAATTATGGCCTGAAGATAGGGCGCACTTCTGTCTCATGGACCAGTTGGTGGATAACTAATACAGAACACTTAGCTGAGCTAATATCTAATGATACTTATAAAACTTTTCGAGATCACCTAACTGAATGCGGACTGGCCATATTAGCAGAACATATTCACTCTACCCAATCAAAGCAATGACAAGGGACTTCTGGCAGACCGGGTGTCTTAAAATGGCGGCCGGGTGTGACCCGCAACTACCGATCGTCGCCTCTACTTGACTATCTGGCCCCAGCGCTTACTGCCTCTCCCATAACAAAAGCTGCATCTGTTGCCACGATATGGCGGCGCGGCGGAGTAGCTGTAAGCGACGCCGCAAGCTCTCTCTGTGTCTCATGCCTGCGGGGGTGAGCCCTCTTCAAGGATCCTTGGCGGTGACTTGTGCGGAGTGCTCTGCTTCTCCCCCTCGCCTGCACCCCAGCGTCACACCATGCCCCAACAAGCCCCAGCTTTGTACCGGCCAGCCTGACTCAACAATGGTGGCGGTTGAGGAACCAGCCAGCGAGATGTGCGAGGCGAGAGTGGCGAGGAGCGCCACGAGATCCGTGACATACGTGGTGTCAGCGAGGAGACTACCACACTGATGTCACACTGCTACCACGATCTACCTGACATTTGCAGTGCCTTAATGTGAGGTGCCCACCCGACGACAACAACCCACCATGCCATGGCGCCTGTGGTCTTTCTTCTCATCTCCCACCTGGGCAACATGCTGCTGGTCGGTGACGGGCAGCCGTACCACACCACCACCTTCTCTCCTGGACTTCTTTACTTTTTGTTTTGTCCTGGCCGCCATTTTGCTGCTGATTTCGGACACTTTTCTATGGACTCTGACCCTCCATCCATTCCCTCGTCCTTGAATCCTTTTCCCAGTTGCTGATCCTCAAATGTTTCTTCCCTTTTCTGGTTTGCCTTTTCTCCATACCCTTGCATCCCTCCCACCCTCCCTTTGTGCTGTGACTGCATCCCCCCTCCGACCCCACTTATGGAACTCTGCTTTTCTGTATATAGAGATAACTCTAATCACTAGTATATGCAGTAGACCTTTGTAATATCTACCATTCCTTAGAGTATATCCAGTCATATCCCTTCCCTATGTATATAGAGATAACTTTAATCACTAGTATATGCAGTAGACCGTTGTGCTCTTTACCATTCCTATGTGACTCAGAGTATATCCATTTGTATCCCTTCCCTATGTATATAGAGATAACTTTAATCACTAGTATATGCAGTAGACCGTTGTGCTCTTTACCATTCCTATGTGACTCAGAGTATATCCATTTGTATCCCTTCCCTATGTATATAGAGATAACTCTAATCACTAGTATATGCAGTAGACCTTCGTACTCTCTACCATTCCTATGTGACTCTTAGAGTATATCTATTTGTATCTCTTCCCTATGTATATAGAGATAACTCTAATCACTAGTATATGCGGTTGACCTTTGTACTACCTACCATTCCTATGTGACTCTTAGAGTATATCCAGTCATATCCCTTCCCAATGTATATAGAGATAACTAATCACTAGTATATGCAGTAGACCGCTGTGCTCTCTACCATTCCTATGTGACTCTTAGAGTATATCCATTTGTATCTCCTTGTGTGACTTTACATCTTGTACATTTGCAAATTTTTTTGTTTGTATCCTTTATGTAACGCATGTAATCCTAAGTCCTTATGTTTTTCAACTGGTCCTTATGTAAAGCGCTCCGACACCTTCGGGTAAAGTTTGCGCTATATAAAATCGCATAAATAAATAAATAAATAATGCTACAACTCAACGTCATACCCGAGGCCTGATTGACAATATTATCAACTTATGGCACTGTGCTGAGGGAGGTCTACTGAACTGTACCTACTTTTAGAATTTGCATAATTGGGATTGCTCCCTTCAAACACTGCACAGGACAGGTCTGTTACCCCAAAGCAAGTGTTGGGTGTGTGGGGCAGACTGTTGTGATCTGATTCATATACTATGGAAATGCAACTGGCTGAACACATGTCTATCAATTTGGTCCGCTCTCAGCGTTTGGTTGGGTGCAGGTTGTACTCCTCCATGCCGTGTCGGATGGTGTAGTACCAACCAAACATAGACAAAGGTGACATCACTGGTAGCATCGAAAACATGTATCCATAGACACTGTAAGAACCCAAACTTAACTCATGGGGAGCGGGTGTCTGAGCTGGCACAATGTACCTTCTATATGTGTCCTCAATCACTCATCACTGTTAGAGTCCCTCCATCTCATGGAAGAAGAAAGATCTGGCCCTTGCAATCGAAGTGGGCATGCGAGTGGTAGACTCCTATCTGTATTAGAGTATGAAGCGGTCATGACGACAGAGGAAATGTCGGGATTCTATATTTAATGTTATATATAATTTGATATAATGTTAAATAGTGTGAAGTTACAAGAGACTACCACAGATTTTGAATTTTGAATGGGGAGAGGCGTTTGCCCTCATATTTTTCTCTCTTTCCGGGATATGCATGGAGCTAAATACTAAGGCTACTATGAAATGTTCCAAGATATACTTATGCAGAATTGGATGTACCACTGCTGGAAACTGAAATGACCCATATGGTATATTAAGCAAATGTCTAAAATGCCTATGAGTTTATGCCCTTTGAAGAGAATCTTTAAGAGTTCTCGAGAGGCAAACATATAACTTGGATAATTTTAGTAATTGTTTAATTAATCCCCACCAAAAAAGAACGAAAAATTGCAAAAAAACAATACGGATATTTCCAATATTGTCACGCCTACCCTCAGATGCGCCACAATCTCGCCTTTATTCCCCTGCCTCTTGTGAATATCGAGAAAACAACAAGGGTTTGGCTTGAGCGCAGCAAGGCCATGCCAAAATATCAATAAACAAAGCAAATTGCCAGTACTGCACTGTTATTTTACATACATTTAAGGCACAATGAATAAAACAATTGCACTTGCAAATCCACTCTTTCCGTTTGAATTTAATCAAAAAACTTTATTTATATCTATTAGATAACACTTTTTCAATATTTTTACTAACTTTTTGGAACTACTCTAAATTCCAAATCCGAACATTCAAGATCGCTATCAATTCTCTTTTTGGAGCCCCTTTTGGAATTGACCTTCACATTCACTCTCTAAAAAATACAAACTCAATGCACAACATATACACCGTGTCAGAATCGTGCATCTATTACACTAATCCTCACATCCATCCATACATTCTCACGTCATACAAACAAAAATGCCCGCCCTGGGGTAGCTTCACAAAGCCCTATTTCTGGTGTGGCACTCTCAATTCAATATTGCATAAACACCAAAACAATACTTAGAATACAAGGCCATCTACACAATAAAACACAATCCACAATTTAACAACTGAATAAATCTATTCGGATTGGCCTAAACAACACAGTCGTCTTGTGAATGTCTGCAATCCCACAATCACACAATAAAGTTGAACAAAGCCAAATACCTATCTACAAGACCGGACTGGCCATACTGCCCCTGTGATACTTTCCAGGTGGGCTGCAGTCTAGGGTCTGCTTTCAGAGCTGCAAGGCTGCCATGACACCATTCAAGTCATGGCCTCTTGCAAGCTGGGGCTGGTGTAAACATCTTTGCCTGGGCTGATTTGGGGTTTCAGTCTGGCTGCCTGCACATCTGCTCAGAAGCTTCAATGAGGTAGATTGTGATGAAAAAGAAATATCTTTCGGAAAAATTTACCACGATATCTGTGCTGCTGTACATAACTGGCACCACACACACTAGGAAGCCTAAATCAGACACTTCGAACAAATGGTTCACTCAGGAGCTGGATACACTGAGAAGTCAAACCAAGATCTGACAAATCACACTTCCCCATTGCCAGTCACACAATATTGATTTTTCTTTCACATGGTCACCTGGTGAAGAGCCAGTATTTCATGGTACAACACAAGGTGAGCTGGAAACCCATGGAGGAGTAGGTTTCCAGTTCATGTGTGGTGTGCAGCTTCTGTCCAACCCCACCCCCACCGGACAACAGTGGCAGCCTCAGAAGCTGTTGTGTTTTGGGGAAAGGTGTGAATAGGTCTCAGTCAGTGCTCAACATACTGTTCCGCCCCCTCCCCATTCTTTGAAACTTACAAAACTGTTCACAGGAGATAAGAAACAGGATAGTAAAAAGTAATGTGGACTTGCGAAAAAGGCTAACTTGCAGACACATCAACTCGAATTTAAAAAAAGTACGTTTTCATTATGTTCCAGGAAATGGCCAATTCAGAGCAATACAATAAAACCCTGCTGTGATAAGTAACAACACTGAGAGGTCTTTTTCTTAATAAAAACGTGAAGATTTTAGATGCAATCTTACACAACCCCCAACCACCATCCTAATTCACCCTATACGGTTCCCCACTTTCACCATGTTACAAAGCTATAGAGAATTGATATTCAGACTGGTTTCCAAGATGTATCACCCACTCTGTCTGTGGAAGCATGCTTGGCTTTTTGCATGATAACATTCCTCCGATCTTTGGCACATGAAACGACTAGCATTATAAACTCTTCTTGTGCACTAAGTTAAGGTTCTGTAGCTACTTTAAATTTCGAATGTTTTTGGTTTTGTGTCGTAGGTAATGGGTCAGGAAGTTTTGTTTCATTTAGTCATCAAAACTGTTCCCCACAGAACCTTTCATCAACATGATCTATCGGAGGCAGTGTTACTGGCCGCGCTGCCTCCTACAGTGCTGCCGGTGTGGCACCTGATAATGGGAGAAGATCCTCGATAATGGACTATATCTTAGTGATGTGGAGGGCTGGAAGTATGTGTGCGACCTGTCTGTGGTCAGAAGAGTTGAAAGCGATCACGACCCTCGGTGCTATGCGCCGAGTCCCATGTGGTATGCTACCTCCAATAATCCAAGCTCGAGGTACTATGGCCATGAGATTGTCCCCAACAATAGAGGAATGAGCATCAAATGCTATAGAGTGAAGTATAAACAGGACCTTCCAGTGCTCGAATGTATAGTGGCCAAGTATGGACCCAAAATGATGAATTCCGTGGCAGATGACAGCGCAAGTATCTTAGCGGCTTATGATGAAGGGGCAGAAGAGCTGAAGCCTATAAGGGCCAAAGATGCAGGTCCTAAAGGAGTGAGGTCGAACAAATGGTATTATAACAAATGTTTTCACATGAGGAGAGCAGTTTCCCATGATCTGATATGGCGCCATTGTAATCCCCAGAGTGAAGCATTAGTTCGAAAATTCTAGGCAAAAGGATAAGTATATGTTGTACATCAAGAAAGCATGCTTTCAGAAAACGTCTTGGAAGGAACTGAGAAAGACCTCTAACAATAGAAACACTAAGCCCTTCGGGGAATTTGTCACATGGGTAGAGAAGGGGGAGGGCAACTTAATAGCGGTGCTTAATTTGAGCCAATGGCTTCCGGTGTTTGGCACTGGCAATTAATTGTCAACACCAGGACTTATTACAGCTGCCATATGGTGGTGCTGTTCTTGTCCGGTCCAGGGAAGACCTGGCTTGGCAGTTCGGGCTGGACTGTTCCCATGAGTGACAGGATCAAGACTGATTTGCATATAGCTGGGTCTGAACTGGGGTGGCGAAGTGCGCTAAAGAACGATGATGGATTCAACCAGGATCTGTGCCTGGGGGTAGTTTCTGTAAAGTTTCAGCGCTCCGTCCATCATTTCCTTGCGCTTGCTTTGTTCGCCCTAAGTTGGCAGGGTATGCCCAGACGTGAGTCCGTTGCTCACTTTGCCACTGGATTCAAGCTAGCCTGGCAGATGAGGGGTGTTACCCCAAAACCATGTCCCAGGATGCTTGTTTGTGGCCCAGGGAAGACCTGGCTTGGCAGTTCGGGCTGGACTGTTCCCATGAGGCACAGGTTAAAGACTGATTTGCATATAGCCAGGTCTGAACTGGGGTGGCAAAGTGAGCTAAAGAACGATGATGGATTCAACCCAGATCTGTGACTGGGGGTGAGTTTCTGAAAGGTTTTAGTGTTTCGTCCATCATCTCCTTGTGTTTGCTGATAGTGGCAATGGATGATGTAAGCGGAATTGACCTACTTACCAGGGCCTGACACTTATTTTTTTTAACAAATTATGCACTGCTTAATACAGAATCACTTTGGCCCAGTAGCGTGGGTGCAACGTTTTAGTGCATTGTACAGTGCAGAGTCTAGTGGCCAACCCAATCCCTTGCTAGTGTGCGAGACCTTTTCTAAGGATTACTGCGCACCTAATATGTTGATACCGGAAGTGGAAAGAGCATTGAATAGCATGAAGATACTCAAGGCCCCTGGTGCCTACTTGGTGCCTATTGATATTTAACTGGAGGAGCCTCAGTTCTGGGCTAGAGATTTTACTGAAACATTTAACTCTGCCCTCGCGCTGAATAAGATTCCGCCTTCTAGGTGTTCAGCCATCCTTGTTCCAATATTCAAGAAGGGTGATCGTGGCAGCCCTTCTAATTGCTGCCCCATCTCCCTCTTGGGTGGGGCGGGGAAGATCCTAGGGAAGGTCCTGCTTAATCGACCGCAGGGTTGGGTGGACAGTCCCAACATCATGACTGAGGTACCAGCTGGTTTCAGATCACGGGTGGGTACATTTGATCAAGCAATACGCCTTTATATGCTTGAACATAAGTACACAATCAAAAGGAACTCTTCATTGTATCTCACATTTGTGGATCTGAAGGCAGCTTTTAACCTAGTCGACAGGGAGAAATGGGGCGGTCTCTAGTGGACCAAGGGTTAACTTCATCTTGGTACAGGCAAGAAGGGCTTTTCATTCCGACAATACGGCTAGAATCAGGTTTGGGCAGAGAGGTGAGTGCACTGAACCCTTCCAATTAGAGAAGGGTGTTCGACAAGGTTGTGTGCTGGCACCTTTATTATTTAGTCTTTTTTTTAAATCTGCAGTGGATTATTTACTGGAGGAACCCCTGGATGTGCCTACTATAGCAGGAAGACGAGTTTGATATTATTCATCGCAGACAATGCCGTTTTGATGGTGGAAACAGAAACCACATCTCATAAATTGCTGAAGCATTTGGCAGAATATTGTAGAAAGAAATCCCTGACTATTAATGGAACCAAAACCAAGAGTATGACATGGAGATCTTCTCCGAATTTGAAGTGGACCCTCATGATAGGTGTCCCTGTCGAGACTGTCAAGCAATAGGATTACCTTGGGATTCGGTTTGACATTAGATTGAACTGGAAGAGTGCTATTCAGAAAGCAACTATGGTCTTCAGACGCATGGCTGGGGTGATTCTGAACTCCAGACATAAAACAGGCGCCAGACTTATTGGTATTATACTGCAGATCTATAAACAAAAGATCTGAGAGGTTCCGAAAGTTTGTAGGAGTGACTTCTATGCAGAATGAAAGCCAAGTGCCAACGATGGCTTTATGTACAGTACACAGGGAGGGCCTTAAAGTTAACTCTCTTGAAGAATAAACACGTTGAGTTATACAAACAGAAGTTTAGCTTAATTTGGTGCCACAAGTCAGTCTGGCAGCTTGATTTCGGATCGCTTTGGGGCAATGCTATCAATATTTGGGGAGGTCCAAATGTAAGGCATTAGCATAATCCAGATTGCTCAGATTCTAAGAGAAACCCAGTTATGCGATTAACGACACTTATCAAGCTCTTTAGGAACACGCCCACCTAATATTCTGGATGCAGCAAGAACTAGTGGAATATGGCAGAGGATCAAGAATTCAGAAAGGCTGGCATCATGGTTCTTCTAGCCACGAGTGGCTAATGCCTATTTAAATTGATCCAGGCCCGCTTCCAAAGAGAAAGACAGAGAGGTTCAGATTGAAACACTACAATTCTGCACCTGGAGTCCATTTGTAAAAAGACAAAAGAAGGGCAATGACTGGTAATGAGCCAGGAATTAGCTTAGAAATTCCATCTAAAAGGTATTAGGGGTTGAAAAAAACACATGGCGTAAGCCTTGAATTTAGGAATCATAATCAGCCGCTTTAATTAAATTTTGTCCTTAATTTGATCAGTAACTTTGTTGATTTTATCCAAGATGGTGCTCAGTGAGTCACAGATCTGCAGTACAGCAGAAGTTAGTTGGGTTAACGTTTTGTTCATCAATAGTGCATAAACAATCCTTGGAGTATGAAACTTATTCCAAGCTTCTTAAAACAAGCATTTGCAATGCAATAGGTCTCGCATTTGGGAGAGTTAGTGGTATTGTGGTTGTAAATGATAATGTCTTTTACCTATGTGTTTTGGTTTGGAGTTGAGTGAAATTATATGGGTTGAATTGGAATTGTTAGTTGTTGAATTGTGTCGTGCTGGAGTTGTGGGTTAGAGTAAAATACATAGGGGCCCATGCATCAAGTTAATTACCGGTCGCAAACAAGTCGTTTCGCAGAGTTCCTCGTGAAGAGTGACACTCACGGTTAATTTGGTAAACAAGTTAAATAACCAAATCTTCCTCCATAGGATTATACTATTGTGGGTGATTCATCCACACTATACACTTAGTTGTCCCGCAGAATATGAAGCATCACAGCATTTAATAAATTCACATTTATTAGTATCAAAATTAAATAAGATAATCACATAAATAGACATTTTAAAAGTTGTTTTCCTTTCTTTCAACAGTGCGAACAATACATAGACAGAGGCCCATGGTTATAGTACGAGGCTAAATACTCAACACTAAATCTACAACACTGACATAAGGTAGGTGACAATAATTCAAACGTGAAAAAAACAACACACAAGAATAAGAGTGACAATATCAGACATCCACTTCACCAAAGAACGTATTGCTCTGGAAGACAGCCGCCCATATTAGGAAGGGATGTGCCAATAAAACTATTACTAAGATGAATAGTAGAGTTTTTGGAACAGTCCTGAAAAAGTTGATACTCTCTGCAGAGTCTTAAGTGGGGGAGACAGAGTGTAAACCTAAACCCAAATAAACAATGGTCAGGCAAATCAAAGGTAGCAAGTAATATCAGAAATGAAATCATCAATTTAAATTGTCGTTTAAAGTTAATTCCCTGTATTTTTGCCCACCATTAAATAAGACATTGATATTTTTGTCACAGTCTACTGTTCGCCCATAAAACCTTGAGTCCTGTTATCCGTCTCCCTGAAACAGCTAACAGCGAGTGCTGCTCAAAACAAACAACACAAGAAACGGTGGACACAAAATAGCATGGTGAAGGGGAAATGAACCAAATACACTTTTGAGTAATACAACAAGTGCTTGTGATCTCACAGAAAGAGCCACCATTGAAATATAGTTGTCTTTGTACCACCATGCTCTTCTTTAATAGATTGAATGTACTTAGGCAGGATAGTAAACAAATGTTGTAAACTCGTTCAAAGGCAGAATAAACACATGGTTCCTCATAGTAAGTGCAATTTCTTTTGGCCAGCCAGACAGACAAGCTCTGAAGGCGGAAATCTCAACCTTTTGGTTGAGTCAACCAAATCTGGCTGTACCATAACTCAGAAGCACACATAGTTTTGTAGAACACTCAGTAGGTTTAAATCTGACAATGTACTCCATGAAAGGCAACTCTTCCTGACATTTGGGGAGCTGAAGATTCCTCATCGAGCACGAGGGAAGCTCTGCGCATCTTGTCATTCTACAGAAATCCCTAAGTCAATGTTTCTGAGTACCAAGATGAGGGACGTGATCTTCAAACAATGAGATGGTAGAAATTAGACAAGAGCCCAGAAGGCTCTCATATTAAGAGAAGTCAGACTTGATGATAGGGCCGAGCATGGGTCTTGCAAAAAAGATGTTACCGCAATTCAATCTCCTCTTTCTTGGGAAAGTCTCAGCCACAACATATTAGGTTCAGAGCCTAGACTCTGGAAGGTACTGTCTGTTCCCCAGTCGGATTCACTCTACCACTAGTGATCCTAAAGATATCAGCGACACCAGTGTTTCTTCAAGAACGGTCACCTGACCGAAAACGCTGGACCGAAAGTCCTGCAGGACCTGGGAGCGAGGACCCATCCAACCATGAAATGAACTACAAAATTCAATGAGGAGGATGCCAATTATGGCTAATAAAGACACATCCTCCGCTGACGTGCACAACTTCACGCCGCTTGATACTGGAATAATAGCTCGGATTCTGCAAGTGGGTGTATTTTCCTTCCATCTGACACTTCCGACAGAGTTTTGGCACTGGGATGATGCAAGATTGATGCTGGGATCCGCGAATACGCCACCCTTCAGTGGCTGATGGGCACATCTTTCAGCGAGGGCCTTCCTAATTAAAGAGATCGAGGATGACAGTTTCAGATTGATCGCTTTCCTGATCAGATATTTCACGCTCAATTTGATGGAATATAAATCGCTCCCGGATTGGCTTCCGAATACGTGCAGGGATTTAAAAGAGAGGAGGATGTAACGGGGTCCTTGCCTAACACACCAGAGAGCTAAATGTACTTCTTTCTCACACTACCAGGTTTATCATCAATGTAGCAAGTCCTGGCGATGATCACAGCCTCGTCTGGATTGAGGTGTCTATCACAAGACATTCGGAGCAGAGAACACCAAGTTTCAAAGGCAACTGTGAAGAGTGTGGCTGTCACTCCACATGAGCAACTAAAAGACAATAGGTCACTCTGACTCTGAGTCAATCGTGACAGACAAAATGGATCGCAGATAAATTTGTGAATAAGGGAATATCCCCAAAAAGCCTGTTAAATAATCTTAGACAAGAGCCTGGAATTACACTATTCCGAAACTGCTGCAGATGCCACAACAGTACACACCAGCCACAGAGCCCATCACATACTATTTTATTTTCTAATTTCAACAAATAAGCATTGGCAACGCCAACGGGTCTCACCTTTTGGCTTTGCCAGGGCACAACTATTGACTTTGCCAATGGTGTTTTTTGAAAATGACCTTCATCATTGGAAAAAAATTGTTATTGCCGAAAAAGCATGGTAATGCGTACGAAATCATGTGCCATCAAGCATGTACAACTGCCTCATTAAGCTGCAGTGGCCCCACCCTCACCATGGCCATGGAGCTATTTTGTTTTTTTGTTTTAAATTACCTTTCCAAAATAATTGGCCATCCATTTGGGTGTGGAGAGTAACAATAAAAACATAAAAAGTGTGGTAAAAAGTATTTCTTTCTGGAAAGGACCAGTTCAGCAGTAAACAACAGCTGCCAGACCCTCCAAAAAAAAACACAAATCGATATAGGAGACAGTGGCAGGAGGAATAGGCAAGGCACTGAAGTAAGGGGCTGAAACAGCAGGGGGAGGAGCAACGGTAGAGCAGAGTGGGGGGAAATTAAAATAATAGAAATTGAAAAAAGCAAGGAACCTGACCTGGACAGGAAAGGGTGGGAGAAGGAACAAAGGAGGCAGACCAGGGACAACACTTAGAGAGTGAATGTAAGCAACAGAAGCATACAAGTCACCCAATCAAAAGCATGGTAAAGAAGCTATGTGCCAGCAGAGGAACAACAAACATAACAAGATCTGGTAAGCAGTGGGCTGCCCGAAGCCGATTGTAAGCATTAGTATCACGTACAATAGGCCTTCAATAGATTAAGTAACCCCCCCCAGTTGTGCGAGCAACTCATGGGCCCACTCGCCGTTCTTCTTATCCCATCACTTATGTACACCAAGACCTTTTGTGGTGTTAGAACGGCCGCAGTTTATTCACATCACAGGTTATAAGGCACTTAACAGGTTATACAGTGTACATCATATAAATTGTTGCATACTAATAACCATAACTTCCAACCGTCGTGACAGCTCTATTTCTGTCACTTCCTTGGTACAGCGGGACGCGGATTTGAGGCTTACACTTGCTACCGAATATCTGCCGTTCATGGCCCCATGACCATGCCTGAGCTGCAAGTGCTGTGTCCTCTCAGTGCTGACCATTTCTTACCCTTTGTCTGCCTTCAAGTATACCTACGTAAGGCAACCCAAGGAACTTGTCCGGGCCCTTATCTCCAGAGTCCCTGCCGTAAGACATCCCAAGGACCTTGTTCAGGCAATTGCTCTTTCACGTCCTTATGGGAAGATTCTCTCTTGTTAAATCTCGTGACTCCCCGGCCCCTTTGTCCCACTGAGGCTACGACGCCCGCCTTCTCTGGTGTGGGTGGGTGGGATTAATTTCTGCCAATGAAGTAAGCTGGGAATCGCTTATCCCCTCCGCCTTTTAGGCCGTGCTTGTGTCCCCGCCCCTCCTTCCTGATTGGGCCTATGGAGAAGTCTGGCTCACTGGTTAGAGGAGGCAGACCCTGATGCAGAGGTCAGACCCGGTACCAGGGTTCAATTCCCGACGCGGCAGGGTCTTGAGCTCTTAATGTCCACGGACTCGATAATTCTCGCCTCGGTGCCTACTCGAATCGTGGGTTCACACTCTGCAACTCTGGGCAATAGCTTGCTTAATCTCCACTACGGCCCCACTGCGATGGGATGCCTGGTCTTCACCTTGGGGATGCCCAGTAGGGGTAATCTCGCAGGGAAAGGCCAGGACGGGTTCCCAAAGCAAGCGCCTTGAGACCTTACGGTGATAAGGCGGTATACAAGAGCGTATGATTACGATTATTACTGGTCACGCACTGGCCTTTTCCCCCATTGGGGGAGAGTGCGCCCCATTGTTGCTGTGTCCTTTTGTCTGCCGCCCATTGGTAGAGGGGTACGGGGGGTGTTAGCTACCCTCCCTCTATGGTCGGCTGCGCCTCCCGGTCAGCGGTAAGAGCCTTCGGCAATGGTTACAGTTATACACATGAGAAGTTAACATTGTTGACAGCAGACAAGGATTGCTTAGAGTCCTGTGAGCATTTAGCTCAAAATGTGAAATAGCAGGTACTGCAGAAGCTGTTTAACTTGCTAAACAGGAAACCGGAATTCCCATACCAGGTTCCATAACTGTCTATTTCCAGCCACACAAATCCCTTCATCTCCTGGTGACCCCACTCCCTGGACTCCTCCACCTGAGAGCCTTTAGTGATGGGGGAATGTAAATGGCACAATAAGCTCGATTCAAGGTATTGTGCCTCTTGCATTACAGAGATTAAAAATACATCCAGTAAAGACGTGCAGGCTGAGCTCTGAAAAAGGGCATTTTCAAATGACCGGATTTAGCACTCACAGAAAAAAACACTCATGCATTGTTGCAAAAGCTGCACATATTTTGGAAACAGAGCAGGATTTGAACAGATGAGCCTAAGAGGGCCTTGCTCATGAATTACAGAGGGGCGCCCAGAGGTTAAGCATACTTAATCTTCTCTAATGCCACCAGTGCTGCTGCTTTGGCACAAACACCCCTGGAATGGGAATAATAGGGCTTTCAGGCAGTGGGACAGTGATCCAATCACTGCCTTAGAACCTGTGACTCCAAGCACACCATCTGATTTCTCTTTCCTTGAATTCCTATCACTGTATTAGACTGGTATGTGCTCAATTCTAGGCAATGGATTGGCAGAAGTCCTATGAAGACTGGTATAGACCATCTAGCTCAACATTCCAGTGTGTTTCTTTTGTTTCATTTCAAATGCTGGACCCTCAGTGGGTGAAATGCTGTAATAGTTATATGGCCCTTCCACCTCTGGCTATACCAGTCATTAAAGGCCCTCTGCCTCCTTAAGCCCTAGTGAACTTAGGCAAGGGCGTGAAGCAACTAGGCCTGGGTGAAACTTAAATTACGCCAGCATAATTCACGTAACTTTGTGGATTTCGCATTACGCTTGTTATGTGAAACTTTTGAAACTACTCCATTATGCTACTTTGCATAATTACGCGACATTCACTGTAAAAATGTACAGCAAATGGGGCCTTTTGTGGTAATTTTTTTACAGCAAATGCAGGAAAACACCAGGACAAATGCTTTGTTAAAACACGCCCTTGTGCCAAAACTGATGCGAGGAAACATTTCACGATAAATATTGCACAAAATGAAGGACTTGCATTTCTCATAATTTTGCCATACCTTTTATGTAATCACGCAGATGTTACACACCCCTAGTAACAACCAACAAGGATATAACCCATGTAAGTGAGCTACAATGCCATAAGGTAGCTTTCCCCACCAATCACTCCCCTACTTGATCTGTGTAACCATTTTACTACCTAGATCCAAAGTATATCGTTTCTAGTAGAAGCTACTGGCATACAACTAACTATACCCCAGGTAACACCACAATTCTGTTCTTTTGCTACCTAGAACTCTTCGCAGCCCCCTAACATCTCATTCACCAGACAAAGCACCCCAAGACATAATCCACAAGGCTCGCGCCTGTTACTATTCGCTGCAGAGACTCCCCCGATATGTGCTGTTGCTACTGAACAGATTGAAGCCGATGCAATATTCCACAATCAAATTAAAGAGGAAGAGAAACAAGGTAAGAGGAGTTTGACATTAATAATGTGTTCCATCCTTCAGTAATCCTTTCTCGCTCGACAGACTGTTATATCGAAAATCAGAAGCGAACAGAAGATTCTGAAAGCAAAACGAACACCGAAAATGGAGCCGACGGGATTGCTCCAACTGTAAGCCTGCCGAGCTATCAAAATCTAGAGCCAAGGTTAGTTTGACCAACTACCTGTCCAGTGTCAGATTGGATGACTGCATTAAAGGAGCCATCCAGTATAGAGAAAGAAAAAAATCCCTTTTAGTAGTCCTGCAACTCTAACGATATGCATTCCAGAAAGTTCTTTGTTTGATGGGATCTACTTTGGGTTTGAAGAAATGGATCCACTGTGAGTGAGATCATTCATCGATGGCTCCTTTAATGGGGCCATCCCGGCAAATTGTCCCATTGATATGGGTATTATGGCAGTACCTTAAAAAAAGCCCACTTTCACCTCAAATTGGAAAAGCCAATGCATCATCTAACCCTTACTGGCACCATGAATTTACATGCCTCCAATATGGTGCTTTTCAGAGATGGGTGTGCGGCTGCAAGACAACCTTGACCACTTCATCTTCTGGCGACGAGTGAACCAAAACCTCTCCAAACAGGCTGGTGAAATTAGTCTGCCTGTAACTGTTCGGTATTTCAACACCTGTGTATCTACGTGTAACAACCTCAAATTATCCACCTTAAAAAAAGGGTTGATGCTGGAAGGCCGTATATGTATCGCTGAATTTTAGAGCCCTTGACTTAAGAACGCAAGCATGCTCATGTGTGGCTCCTGGATTGTGGAATGTCCTACAAGATGATAGCAGAGTTTCCTCCTCCATTGACTTGCAGAAAAGCCCTGATAAAATTGTTGAAGTAGAACCTGCCAAAGTGGCTTCATTAGACTCCCTCCAGTTCACTTTCTCATTCTCCATTTCTTCCACCCTCAGATACCAGACTTGCTCTGCCTTCTCCTTTTAGCTCTCTGAAGTGCTAGTTATAGTTGTTTGGCTCTTTGAACAGGACCTGATGAAGTCAGGCCTCTCTTTATAGATACCCACATAAATACATTCAGTAATAAAGTATATGAAAGTGATGAGGCCACAATAGATGGGGCACTTGGGGATGATTCCAAGGGGTGGAGAAAGAGGTAGCCTTCCTTTTTTAGCACCAGCTGTTTTTGAGAAAGCAATGCTGACTGCATCAAATTCTGACAAGGTCCTTGCAGTCTATTGAGACTATAGAACCAAGCTTTCAAGTTCATACATTATTGCTCACAAGTAGACGTAAATTGGCCTCATCTGCGTAACGTGAACAAGCAACTTGAAGGTTAAAATGCGGAGAGGTGCAAAGCGATCACAAAGAGCCTTCTGGGTAGCTCTCTGCCAGGCAGCTTCAATTACAGAGTGCCAAGATGTCACAAAGTGTCACCTTCACTTTTCTAGTACTAAGAGATACTTGGTGCTCTCTCTGCACTTCTTGTTGCTGCCACATCTGGAGAACCATTTTCCCTTTTTACATCCAATATGGCAGCGCTATATATATATGAACATACTCACCTAGCACAACTACAGAAGTCGGCATGGGATTGTTCACCAAAACAAGCAAAACGCCGTATTGCCATGCGAAGTGACAGCATGCTCCCTCTATAGCATTGAGCATCCGATGCTACCCCCTCTACGATTTGTATGATTTTTAGATCGAGTCTGAGTCAGCGCGCATGAGTTGCTCTGCGAGACTTGTGGTAGTGGAGTATAGAAGAGAAGCCCCGCCCACATTTTTCATTGGCTTGGGTCATTGTCCTTCGTAAACTCTGGCTTGCCAGTCGTTATTAGTGTTCTTAGTCCCTCCTTTGTACCGCCTTGTCTGCATTTGTAACCTCCCATGGTGACTGGCCCTTTTACTTTGGTATGTCTTATTTAGTCTGCAAGTACCTTTTGCTTTAATGGGTTTCTCATACTGCAGGCAGGACATGCTTTCCTCGCCATGTCCGCTTTCATTTTCAAGCAGCCCCGGCGAATGGCGGCTGCTTCTTTGAAGTTAAATAGGTTTCACATTTACAAGAGTTTGAGCTATTGCCATTGAAAATTACAATAGCTTAAACTCTCGTAAATGCGAGATCTATTGCATTGCAAATGCTTGTTATAGGTTCTCATGATACAATGCTTTAAATGAGAGGTCACTTTACAGAAATGAAACTCCCATTGGAAGGTGCACAGCCTCATCATGGGAAGATAGAACAAGAATTTACAATGCAACGGTCTCGCCTTTGCAAACGTTAGAGCTATTGGCATTGTAATGGCAACATTTTTATTTATGTGTTGGTTTTGAAAACAGATAAATAAATGGCATTGTCATTTACAATGCCAATAGCTTAATCTCTCGCAAATGCGAGACCTATTGCATTTGCACCCACACACACACACAGCCACACGCACACACAGAGCCACACGCACACGCACACACACACACAGAGCCATACACACACACACACACACAAAGCCACACACATCACACAGAGCCACACACAGAGCAACACACAGAGCCACACACACAACCACAACCACAGAGCCACACACACACACAGAGAGGCACACACACACACAGAGCCCCCCACACACACACACAGAGCCACACACACGCAGAGAGAGCCACACACACACACACACACACACACACACACAGCCACACACACACAGAGCCACACACACAGAGAGCCACACACACACACAGAGCCACACACACACACACACACAGCCACACACACACACACACACAGACAGAGATCTAAAACTACTGGAGAAGGGGCTGATAGGCAGTGTAGTCTGGGGGGCTTTTGGTGACTTAATGCTTAAAAGCGGGATTCAATATAGGGGGTTGTTCGACATCAAAGCAGTTGAATGTGGTGAGTTGGACATGGCGGGGGGGCAGTTCAGTAAAACGAGTATGGAGCAGTTAGATATAAAACTGATATCTTACACAAAGCGGGGGAGCTGGATAAATACCGGAGAAGACTAGCCAGATAAACTGAAAGTGGTGCTTACAGGAGCAGCGGTTGCCAAATAAACTTAAAAGGGTGTTTGACAGATGCAGGAGGATGATCTGTTATATGCTACAGATTAATACTAAGGTTTGTTAGTTGAGTGGTTTGGTTTCGGGCAGTTGATGAAAGGGTAGTCGTCAGACTTCTACGGCTGGTCTTGGTGAGACTTATAGGTTGGTCCTGTCCAGATGTAGTAAGCGGCTGTTTAGAAGAGATTCGTGGTGGAGTGGTCAGTCGAATTAGGGGGTGGTGAGTCAATGTTGCAGTTTAATATAGACGTGGGATAGTTACATTGTGGATGGGGATTGACTGTTAAGGGTTGGTTTAATTCTGGGTGGCAGTGAAGGCTGCAAGTTTAGAGGCGATTTAATGTGGAGTACAATGTTGGGTTACAGGAGGGCTGTCATTGTGCTTGGGGGCGGGTGTGGCTGTCAGCTTGGAGAGTTGGCGTTCTGGTGTCTGCTCTGGTAGGTTGAACAGGGCTACGCTTGCATCTGTTACTCACCCAGGTCAGCAGACTTTCGCACAGCTCCACCCAATCCACGGCCTCTGTGTGAAGCATGTTGTGCTCTGTTCGGAAGTTACTAGGGGTTCTAAGGGTGCGGGACTTCCTGAGTTACTGGTATCGGCTCTCGGGTACGGTGTTCTCTGGCTGTGGCCTGCGTTGTCTTTGGGCCCGGCAGCTGCCACCACGCACGCACTCCGCAGAATCACATTCCAGCGTTCCCGATACTACGTGCGCATCCTTCATCATGGCCAGCTCAGTCACTCACATGCGTGGGCGCTCCCAAGACCTTCTCAGAGCCCAGAAACAGCGGTATGCTCTTTCGCTCAGAGTACTGGAGTCTCCCGCTCAGACATTACAACGGTTTTCAGAGACAAACGAGCTAGCTCGGCACATGCTTGAAATGGATCGGGTCGTGGTTACTTAAGAGTTCTGCTGGAGCCTAGACTAGAGCTTTTAAGAGTGGGTCAAACTGAACTCCTGTGCTCGCTCGTTGTTCTTTATCCAAAACAGACGCATTTGTTTCGCACCAACATTGGGACAGGCGATGTACACACGCACGCCGTGCGCGTGTACATCGCCTGTCCGGGAGCGTGGCAAAAGCTGTTCACAGTTTGAAGCGCGTTCACAGACCAGAATCTCTGCTCGTTCACTGGTCTGTATCACTTGGAAGGAAACACAACGACAATAAGTCTAGCTGGCGGCAGCGGTTTGCGATGCAACGCCAGGCAAGACCTAAAAAGGACTTTGAAAAAGAGAAAAAGATGCAAGAATTGTGAACTAGGAGAAGCTGAGCAATCCTGGCTTAGGAGTGGAGAGAGAGAGAGAGAGAGAGAGAGAGAGAGAGAGAGAGAGAGAGAGAGAGAGAGAGAGAGAGAGAGAGAGAGAGAGAGAGAGAAAGAGAGAGAGAAAGAGAGAGAAAGAGAAAGAGAAAGAGAAAGAGAAAGAGAAAGAGAAAGAGAGAGAGAGAGAGAGAGAGAAAGAGAAAGAGAAAGAGAGAGAAAGAGAGAGAGAGAGAGAGAGAGAGAGAGAGAGAGAGACTGAAACGTAACGCCAGACGCGGGAGAACACAACAGAGTACGTATAACATTGGCACAATACGGAAATCAAACAGGCAATAAACGAACCAGTCTGGTGTCCGGTATTTAACGCTGGTTTAAAGCGATCTTAAGGAGAGTCCACAATCGTGCCTTAACTGGCTGCTTTGTAATTGGCGAATCCTTTAATAATCCTTGCAATAATTGTTAGGTATTTATAGTATACTAGGTTGGTGTATAACAAATATGCATAAGACACACCCTGTGTTATTTACTGACTCTTCGAAATTTGCCTGGGGTGCATCTATGCAAATCTGTACCGGCTCTCTTCCAGATCTGTTCCATTCTTCTCACAAACCCACCCTAATAACTCTCAGGAGCTGGTGGTGAGAGTCTGTCTTCTCTTTTCTCTTCATTCTCAGAGGGAATCCCTATGGACAGTGGGCTAAGAAAGATCTACTGGGTCATCCAAGAACCCCCTGCATGCAACACCCATCCTTTATGTGTGGGATAGATGGTGTAGTAAAATAATACAGCCTATACCTGATGCTGTAACTGTCTGACCCTTCACAAAAGAAAAAACTGTAAATTCAGGCGCTTGACGCAATTTACTTGGTAATCAAATGTCCCTGACAAATTATGCACAGTATGCTCCTACCAGGAAAGACTAACAATAAAGCTTTCCACATTATTCACAGAGCAGCACCTTTATCCTGCAAGGGTCCCTCAGAAACCTACTCTGAGGTGTAACTACCATGGAGATGATATCCTGAAGCACCTCTCTCCCCCAATGTAAAACAAGCATTTACAATGCAACAGGTCTCGCAGCATTAAAGTTTGAGTTATTGGCATTGTGTATGACAATGCGTTGCATCAATTTTTTTCAAACTTTGAATTGGTGTATAAATGAACACCTGGGCTTGGTGGTGCATAGCATGGCGAGAAGGGACAATATGATGTTATGTGGTGTCCTAATATAGCGTGCATAAGTCCTATATCCGCCTTGGGGCGCTAAGTGACAACAATATGTGGAGGAAAGGAATGACAAGTTTAAGCTATTGGCATTGTAATTGTCCATGCTTTTTATTTAAAATTTAAAAACCAATACATAAATAAAAGGCATTGTCATTTACAATGGCAACAGCTCAAACTTGCATAAATGCGAGATCTATTGCATTGGAAATGCTTGTTTCGAGTTGGGTGAGCTGCGTGTCTCATTAAGCGTGGCAGCCATTACTAAGCATGTAAATAAAAAAATTAAAAAACAACGACCTCTTCTGCTTTCTTAACATATTTCCGACATTGGGCAATGGGAACCACTTTTGTGGCTACGGCCTGCCTCCTTGACATCTGTCCATCCGGCAAAAATGTCACTCGTGTGCTGAAAGACGCTGTTCAGATCTTCTGCGAGAGTGCGCAGGCATTTTCGTATACTTTTGTGCAGCAAAAAAAAAATCAGTATAAACTGACTTTTTTGTGGGTATTTACACGAAATGAATTTAAAAAATGGGGGAAATCCTAAGGTGTCAATACAATCACGTTTTCAACATCTGATTATCACAAGTACACGCCACGAGTTTTAATCCCGACTGGGTTGAGTCAGCTTCTCATCCTTCTGTGCTCGGTGAGCCTTTCATGGTGGCAAACAATGTCTACAAGTGACATAAAAATGCCGACTGAAAACAATAAACAATATTTGTATTTTATCAACTAGAATTTTCACAACAGCGTTTGGGCGACGGGCTTCAAGGTGCTGCTTAGAAATTGTGCACTACACTACAGGTTGGTGACCTCAGAACGCAGAGGCACTGCTGTGAAGGTATTTACATTTTACCTGTTCCGACTGTACAATTCCTAGGATAGCTGCGCGGCTGCTCAATGAATCAAAAGGCTTTTAATATGAAAGTGTCCACCGAGCCCCCAGCCTGCTGATGGAAGAGCACCTCGTCCCAGACAGAGAGCCTACAAAGAGCGCCTACCAGCTTCTGCTTCCGGGCGCATCCTCGCCTCTGCTCCCGCGGCGGTCCAGGGACAGGGGACGGAACCACGACGCAGCCTCCCTGGTGTGGAAAAGACGCGTCGGTAAAGTTGTGGAAGGGCGACACGACTATCCCCAGATTGTCACTGCTGTGTGTGTGTGAGGGAAGCTAAGCCTTTTTAGGAGCGGTTAAGAATTCACTCCCACCACTCCCTAAGAACCGAAAGAATTTGGCAGCGGGCCCCGCTCGTCCACCTGTACAATTGAGGGCTGAGCATTAGGCGGTGGATGTACCGAGTCCGCCAGAAGCGTCCCGGGCCTGCCCTTCCTGGCGAGCACGCACACCTCCTCCGGGAGGGGGAGGGGGTTACAGCACCCTGCAGGACTCGCGGCGCTCTGGAAAGACCTCAGCCATTCAGAAATAGCACATATTCCTCTGTGCTAGTCAGTTAATACACCACCAGAAATGTACCCCCTCTCACTAAACTCGTGCTATAAATAGCTCACTGAAGCCGAGATCCTGCTAGACAGATAGGCCAAAGTTTAACCGGCAGAGCTGACCCAGCCTTTCATCTTTCGGGAGAGGGAGTGTTATCAGCGCTAAAGCGAAGTTTCACGTCATCTGCCATCCAAAAATGGCACTCTCCGTCCCCTTTCAGATTCCTTTACGATTTTTCACAGCATCGCGTTCGCAAGAGTATACGGAAAAGTCCACCTAAAACATGCCACACAAAAATATTTTATTAGATTATTAGATGTTCATTGTCTCTAGCAGTTTGCTACTTCATTCTCAAGGAGCTCAGTGGGTGGAACAATCATTGCAGGGAACGGGTAATTTTAGCCTGCAGGTTATCAGTATTTCATCATTCAGAAGTAAGTAACCCCTCCCACCCCGTTTCTAAGGGCGGTATCATCTTTCTTATCTGTGTAGTCTGAGCACCAAGATCTGTCCAGCCCTTTGCCTGTGAATCACTACATATGTATCCTGTGCAATGTGCCAGAGTATATGAACATATGCATGAAGGAAAACGTGCCCGTGTATAAGTAATCCTGTAACCATGTGCCTGTGCATAGGGGGTGGTTTTTCAAATGGGCGAGCTAGGCGCAGGCCCAGGATGCAAACCTTTAGATGGGCGCGTAGCGCTGTCTGCTTTAGGTGTCTGGAAACAGCAGTGTCCTGTTCAGCTGATTCCACCTGCTTATAAAACAAGACGTGCGCGCGCACTCATAAAAACGAAACCTATCGTGGGGGCGGGACTTCTGTCTTGTGCACGCAGCACGTGCCCACGGAGTGCCTGGCCCGAGGAGCAGTGGTGACGCGGGGCTCCCATGCCCGAGGGAGAGCCCCGCGGAGGCTGCAGAAGTCCGGAGTGGCGGTAAGTGGGCCTTAGTTGTAGGGGGGGGCGGTGCGCTCGTGTGTGTAAGTGTGCGCGTGTGTGTGTGTATGTGTGCGACGGCGGGGGGGTGTCTCTGTATGTGTGCGTGCGCTCGTGTGTGTGTCTGTGTGCGACGGCGGGGGGGGGAGTCTCTGTATGTGTGCGTGTGTGTATGTGCGCTCGTGTGTGTGTGTGTCTCTGTGTGTGCGCATGCGTAAGCAGGGGGAGGTGTGCCTGTGTATGTTTGCGCTTCCCAGGAGACAGGAGATGGCCACAGCGAGCGCATTCGCGCACGCGTGGCCCGCTCCGATCCCATGCGCGTGGCCAGCTCTTGTCTCCTGGGAAGTTGAGCCGCTGACAATAGGTCTCTGGCGAGACCGCGCTTTCGCGCGGTAAACGCCACGAGACCTAAAAATGGGCCATTACCCTCATGTCGGGAACCATAAGAGAGAGCCCTGGCCAGCAGCTCGTTGCAGGCCTAAGTCACCTGCGAGAGAGGGAAGTCTTTCTGTTATTTCTTTACTAGTTGTACTGATTGGGCGGGTCTAACGAAAGGGAGGGGGGTGACAGCTTCAATGTTTTACAGATTGGGTGGGTGCAGTGACCGAGGTATTTTCAACGATTGAACTAATTATGACCGTTGCCCACCACCATCTCAGTATATTTTGCTGCTATTTAGGCATGTGTGATTATAAAGCAGGGCTTGTCAATGTTCTTTCTGTTTCCGACTTTATCTCACCTACTGGCAGGGCTTGCCTACTTGCTTTGGCATGGTCTTATGCCTTCCTGCATACTGCTTTTGCTCTTTTTCGGGCATAGAGGCCTATGCTCGAGTGACTCCACGTTCTAAGCTGTCGCTATTCCCCAAGCCTCTTTGGGTGAGAGGTTATGTTTTAAATCCTACCTGTTATTCACTTTTCCTAAACTAGAGAGGACCGGTTCTTATCGGAGGAATGTGCTCACTTCACGCCGGAGTCATAGCAAACGCCTGGCCAGCTGTTGTTGTGCTCTCGGTACGAGGTGGTACAGGAATCTGATGGGAAAGGTAGGCGGAGTTTTCTAGAAGCTTCGATGGAGGGTTGCATCCTACATTCTATATTATAGAAAGAGGCCCAAGAGAGTGTGAGATTCTGGTCTGATGGTTGTGGCGGTCTGGTGATACATCACGGTGCAGACGTGCAGTAGTGACTGTGCAGCAGAGATTCCTGACAGAGCCAGAGGAAGAGAGACGGGACTTTCTCCGAATGCAAGATGACTAAGATCATGGTGAGGTGTTCCGATGACGCTTGTTGTATGATTGTTTATGTCTAACTATTTCTTTCATTTTCAGGTTATATATATATATATATATATGGGGAGGGTTATGAAGAGTCATGCAGTACAAATATAGCAAACAAGGGGATTGATCAATGTGGGAACAGAATCTCATTGAACACCCAATTTAGACCGCCCACTACCTTCTTTCCCATCCTACCTCGTGATAACCTTGACATATTTCATGAAAATGTGGTTGCGGACCTGAAGGAACTCCAAGTCCATATTGGCAAAAATAAAGGACAATTTGACAGCCAATTTCAGCAATATACAGCACTCACCAACAGATTGCAAAAGGAAAAGGATCTAGTGGTGAGAAACAGTGATAAAGGCGGTAATGTAGTCCTTATGACCAAAACTGACTATGATAAGGAAGCATATATTCAGTTAAATGACCGAACCTGCTATGAACGTATACACAGTCGAGTATTAATGACTATCAAAGAAGAATATCATCACAAACTGTCAAAGTGGAGATCATCCAAATTAATCACTGAGGCTGAATTCAAATACCTCAAAAATGACATTCCCATTACACCCATATTGTATTTTATACCCAAAATACATAAAGATCCCCTGTACCCACCGGGAAGACCCATCATCTCTGCCAGAGGCAGTCTTCTGGAACACACCTCTGTTTATATAGATTACTTTCTACAGGGGTATGTGCAACAACTGGGTTCATTTGTTCAAGACACAGGGGACTTTTTAATGAAAATCAAAGATGTGGAATGGGTTATTGATGATTGGCTTATCGCATTGGATGTTTCATCATTATACACGAGTATAGCTCACAGTGACGGTTTAAAGGCAGTTGAACATTACTTATCTAGAAGGGGCCCTGATTGTAATGAACACAATACTATGCTTCTAGAGATGTTAGAATTCTGCCTGGTCAATAATGTTTTCCTTTTTAACCAACAACTATACCGCCAACTTCAGGGAGTAGCAATGGGGGCCAGCTTCTCTCCGAGCTTTGCATGTTTACACATGGGGGCTTGGGAGGAGCTGGTCCTCGGCTTCGAATACCAGCATAATATTCGTAATAATTTGGTGGCATGGTTTCGTTTTATCGACGATCTGTTGGTATTTTGGAGGGGTAGTCAGGAAGAGGCATTAAAATTCATTCATGATATCAATGACAACAAACTAAATTTAAAATTTACAGCTACCCTCAGTCAGGAGAAGGTCACATTCCTCGACACTGAGTTGTACATTGACAATGGACATCTTGAATCCAGAATTTTCCGTAAAGCGACTGCTGGTAACAGCATTTTACATGCTGCAAGTGCACATCCGGCACATTTGATTTCCAGCATCCCCTATGGGGAAATGCTACGACTGCGACAAGTTTGTAGCAACTCTGTTGATTTAGAGAAGGCACAGTGCGAAAGCAAGAAGCGCTTTCTTGAACGAGGATATTCGAGCCAATTAATTGAGAGGGCCAAACAGAAGTCTATGGCATTATCTAGGGAGGAACTTTTGGTAAAGAAATCTGATCGCCAGATAAACCCCACCAGTGATACGCAGAATGTAGGGAAGAAGGGAGCCAGTTGTTTCCGGATAATAACAGGATACAACAAACAGCACAAACAAGTGCGCAGGATTATTGATAAACATTGGCCACTGGTGATGAAGGACAATATTATTGGTAAAACTGTCCCTAACAGAGTATCTCTCACTTTTAGCAAAGCCCCCTCCCTACGAGATCACATAGTGGCAACAAATCCTGAACCTTTTGTTAAATCAACATGGTGGCAGGAAAATAAAGGTTTTTACAGGTGTAAGACCTGCAAAGCTTGCCTACACGGAGAGAATACCAAAACCTACAAAGATGGTTTCACTGATACTCAACATCCGATCACACAGGTCCTCACCTGCAAAACAGAATTTGCAGTATACGTTTTACAATGTCCCTGTCAACTCAGGTATGTGGGCAGCACTAAACATGCTGTCCACAAACGTATCCTCCAGCACCTACGTGCAATCACAAATGGCGACAATACCTATCCAGTGGCGCGCCACTTTAGGGATTGCCACCACAGTGATAACACCAGCCTTAAATATTGGGTGATTGACGCAGTCATGAATAGTAGAAGAGGAGGGGACAGGGACGCTAAACTAAGAAGGCTCGAAACTAAGTATATCCTCTTGCTCAATACAAAGACCCCTGTAGGCCTTAATGTAACAGAGGATTTGTATACATGCTTGCCATAAAATCTTATTATATTTAAAATCCATTTTGTTATTAGTCTCCTCCCTGTGGTTTACACACGTAGGAACAACCCGGCTGGGTGAGACCACATGTGCACCATGGGAAGGCTGCGACTTAACTTACATCTAACAATAGTAACTGAACTTTGCTGCTACTTATACTGAAATGAAACTTAATTTTTAAATTCATCACTGATGGGCACTTTACACAGATTGGGACTGTGTGGAACCTTATTTCTAAGCAGTCCTCTGTGATTTAATTTTAGGGATTTGATTAATGTTATCACGATGTATGGACTATTTAGCATGTTTTTTACCTATATTAGCTATGGCAAGATTGTGAATTATGTGGGTTGTTTTAAGGTACAAACAAACTAGAAAGAACAGGTTATATATGTGATACAAATTTAACAGATCTCTTGGAAAAAAATTCTTTTTGAATATATAAGGCATATATTTTACCTCAGATATACTGATTAAGTAACCAACATTTAGTATAATTTTGAACTTGGGTTTAGGATTGGAGAGAGTAGCGTATTTTGCACATGAAGATGGGGGATATTATGCCCAACTTGCTATATTTTGCACATTTTGCGATATTTTGCACTAAAAGTATGCACTGAAAGCAACATTTGCACACCTTCAGTAAAGCATTTGCACTTTAAATTAATCCCTTACCAGTAGTTCATTGTTATACATCTAACCATTTTATATAATGTTTTGAGGCAAAAGACAGAAACGGTTTTGTTTTTAAATGCATGTAATATAACCTGACTAGTCAACCCATTACGCAAAAAAATTATTTTACTTTGAAATTTCCCTTTTGTTCAATCCACATTAATTTACACCTTGATATGTCATATCAGCAAACGTATTTAATTACGGTATTGTACTGAAATTGAAACTTAACAACTTAACAAGGTTGCTGTATTTCAACTATGAAACTGATAGAGTATTTCTTTTATGTCCATACTTAAAACTCACAGGTGGTGTTAATTTTGTTATACACGTGCACTTTAAAAGGGCTGTCCGTTCAAAGAAACGTTGTCTTGTGAACAAGGCTCAGTTGAGCCGAAACGTCTTTGACTTTTTTCTGCAATTAAACTTCAGCACCTAACTGGTCCGTGTCCGTGTACTTCTTGCCGGCTGGTGAGATTCCGAAGTGCATCAGGAAGCGGAGTGAGTGATATATATATATATATATTTTTTTAATTTGCTTGTATTCCTTGTTAGGGAAGGTCGGGCCCCTTTTTTACCAAGTGCTCACAGAAGGATGGGTAAATTCCCCTTCAACAGGTAGTTGTCGATACGGGAGGGAAATCGGCTCCCAGCAGGGAAGTCTAAATTCTAAGAATTTCACCCCAGCATAGTGGAGGTATGTGTCCGTTTGCCGGGAGGCGTTGTTCTTACTGAGGTGCGTTGTTCGTGCAGTGGCACGTTGGACGCCGGGAGGCGTTGTTCGCACAGTGGTCCGTTGTTCGTGCAGTGGCACGTTGCTCGCTGGAAGGCGTTGTTCACCGGAAGGTGTTGTTCGCACTGAGGTGCGTTGAGTTGCTTTACATATCCTCCCAACTATGGCTCAGTATTTCTAGCTTTCAGTGTTATTCCTTTCTCAGGTAGGAATTCTAAAGTGTGGTTTTTTCATGAGTCCTGAGAGGGGCTATGGTAAGTAATGGCCTGGTAACTGACAGAGGCACCAATACACAAGAGAAAACCAAGTCATTACAGCGGGTCTGACAAAAGGGGGTGGGTGGCAGCTTCAATGTTTTACAGATTGGGTGGGTCTTACGAGAGGGGGGCTGGGTGGTAACAAACATCCCTAAATGTACACTCCACTGCACTAAGAAATTCCAATTCTCTCAATGGGATAGCCTCTGAGATTATTCATCTATCTGATCATTCTTTCACTTACTGTGTATACTAATATAGAATAGGTTTAAATGTACTATTCAGTTAATGAAAACTATTACAATTAAAATCAAATACAATAATCCCCTTAGCTAAAACCACAGTAGTGTTGTTAATCCTTCAAATGTCATTATTACATCAAATGTTAATAAGAGCGTCAATGTTACACCATGAAATCGTATAAGTGACAAGATATACATTTTTCTGTGCGAAGAGCGCCTTAAGGCACCGTTAAAATGCTATTATGTGCATGCTACCGAATAAACAGCAAATGCGCTGTTTTGTAAACAAGATCTGTGCAATTGCGCCTTAAGTCTTCATTTGAGTCCCAGTTATCAAAGGATATCAAAGGCTCACAGCTTTAAAGTGCTTCATCTGATAAACAATTACTAATTCGCCAAAAATGAGTACAAGTTGTTAGTATTCTAAAAATTACATTTAACCTATTCTCAAAGTCAAAAAGAAAAAAAAGCTAGGTCCGCACTAGGAGCACAATCTCAAAAGTAACAACCAGGTATAGGCTAGAGGCTAGAGGCAGATACAAATATATGCTGAGTTCCTTCTCAAATGCGCACCGTCTGCCTCACTGTTTGTTTATTTACGACAGAATGCAAAAAGTCTTTTAAGTTCTCAAGTTTGCTTCGCGCTAGGCTTTTCACGATCAATGAGGGTAGTCAAGTCAATTTTATTGTATGGTTAATTAAAATCTTTACAAACTGCAAAAGAGATAAAAATGTACAGTGATAAAACCATATGATGAAAACAAGCATTGCTAAATACAAGCAGAGAGGATTCAGCTGAACGGTATTTTAAAAAGAAGGTAAGAAAACAGTCAGAGCACATAACTAAATGGACCTTTGCGCATGGAATGAAAACAGCGCCCAACATAAACAGACCTTTTGTGAAACAACACATCTTCAGAATACAAGCAGAGAGGATAGAATATTCAGCAGAACCATATTCTAAGGGTAGTGCAAGTAGCAGATCAAACATTTACACATAGATTTTAAAGCAAAGTGCAAAATGCAAAGAACGCAGGCCTGTTGTGGAACACAGATCTACAAACGGTATGGCATTGTCAATTTTTCTTCTGCTACGAGCATGAACTTCAAAAATTTTCTACTGAGCACCAGGTCAGACACAAACGTATGCCTTTTACTTATAAAGTGGTTCTTCAGGAGCCGTTTTCTCTCCTCCACCAGCACTGGACATGTGCATAACATGTGTGCTATATCCACCTTCATGTATTTGCACAGGCACCATGCGCTCACAGTGGATGGTCTTAACTAGGCAGGGACATTGCATAAAGTGGTCAAACTTCCCAGTTGATACCCCAATAGCTTCAACTTTGCCTTGAGCCCAAAGAGTTCTCCTAAATAGACTAGTGACTTCAGCAGCTGTAAGATGCCATCATCGTCCATGCATGTGACCTTTATCTGTCAGCATGGAGTGTTTTTTACCCACCACATGCACTACTGTTAAAAATCGCCTGGCTTAGAGATAGAGCCCATAGTGGCTCAATCTGCAGCCTTGGCGTGGCCAGTTTCATATGTTCATTTGCTTGAGCATTGACTGCATTGGATAAGGCTTTCCACAAGATGTTATTAAGTGGACCTTACTCCGCTCTTTTCATTTTATGATAGATTTTTAGGTACGCAACCAAGATGGCCAGGTCAAGTCTATGTAATCGGAATTCCAGTCTTATTAGGGCTGACGATGAGTGGCACAGCAGCCAAAACCCCTGCCAGTATGTGCCAATAATCCAGCTTTCAATTGCTCCATCTACCCTCCCCCTAAGTGAATCCGAGCTGCACGATAGGGAAGGAGCAAGTTTTGCAGCAATAACTTGTAGTTGGGGTTGAAGAACCCAGCTGTGGTACACTTAATAACTCGCCAAGGAAGGGAAAAACTTTGTTTTTGTTATGAAACCCTCATCCACCAGGATTGCCCTTTGGTGGCATGCTTTATCATCGAGTCCATCCCGATCCGCTGCAGTCCCCCGGAAAGCCCAAACAGGTGCACTGGACAAAGGGTTGAAGAGACAAACCTTTCAAAAGTATTCCTTAGTGTCCAGAAATTGGCTGTCAAGGTGTTACTCTTTTTTGTTCTGGCACTGTATTTTGCTCTACGGTCCATGTGAGGGCCACAACAGACATAAAAACCGCCTCTCTGGGACAAAATACCCTAATAATCAGTAGGCTGGAAAAAGGTACATTCTGTACTTTCACACTGAGGGAAAGGGTACAATATTCATTGTCACGTAAGGGGCTTGACCAGAAAGAATTTTATTGGTACACAAACAAGTGTAATGGTTAAACTGCACAAACAAAACTACCATAATGCTCCAGTTAATCAAAAATTGTGACAGACGAGATGATGGTTGATATTTGCATACATTCACTGATGGAGACCTGATGAAGGTTTTTCAAGAATGTCTTTGGCGAAACATGTTGATCTGGCACGAACGAACATTGAAAACAGATACTGTTTTGAAACTATAGAACTGATCAGCACTTACAGCATATTTCCAATAAAAAGGTACACGCACAAAAAATAGTTTTCACTTATCATTTGTTATACGCTAAGGGACACATTAGGATGTCGGGCGGATTTCCTCCGCCAGGTTGGCGGTGGCTACCGCCAGTCTGGCGGAGGAAATCCGCCCGACATCATCAGCCTAATTCCCCCCCCTGCCAGATTTGGATGGCGGGAGGGACCGCGGCAGTGTGAAACACCGCCCGCCTGTTTTCCGCCCGGTCGCATATCGGCCGGGGCGGAAAACGTGTAACATGGCGGCGGTGTCTTTTAGACACCGCCCGCCATATTACAATGGGCTTTGCACAAAGCATTTCCGTGGCGGCATTGGAAAGGCATGCGGAGCTCCCTGCGGGGGCCCGTTACGGGCCCCCTCGGAGTCCGTGGCCTGGGGGGGCACATGGGGATACCTATGGTACCCCCCGCATTTCAAGGCGCAACATGGCAGGCACCGTGCGGTGCCTGTCATGTTGCGCTTTGAAATGCAAAAGGTGCATTTTTACCATTGCGGCGGGCGGAGATTTCAGATCCGCCCGCCGCAATGGTGTATATATACAGAATGCGCCCGCCACACAGGCTCAATTCGGGACCCCCGCCCTTTATGCGGGCGGTCCCGTTTACCACTAGGGTGGCGGGCAGGCAAAGCCCGCCCGCCATCCTAATGTGCCCCTTAGTGTCATGAGCCACATTGATTCTTATAAAGGTCATAGTGATTTTTTGATATCAATATGAGTTAGTCAGTGACAAATATGTGCTCTCGATAAATGTACAGCAAAACACTTTACTCACACAATCTTTAATGGATTACTGTATGAAAGATAAAAAGGTGAAGCGGTGACGTACATTCAGGGATTTGTACACAGATTCAGCTGTAGCTGTAGTGATGTTGTACCTCATTGCAGCAGTCTCATGGCCCGAGCAATTTGCTCCGAAAGGGCTTTGACAAGCCTGTGGGTCTTTGGTATTCTTTGCCACATTTGCTTTTCTTCTTAATCATGCAAGGCAAGCTCACGCACAAAATGCGGTTTGCTTTATTTATTTTTTTATAAACTTTATTTTTTGTTGTGCAATAAAGAAAATACAAACATTCCCCCCCAAATGCGGCATCATACAAGAACTGTTGCATACAGAACGACAACCTCATTAAGGCACATTAGGGAGACTATATCACTGGGCAAAAATCGGACATTGGGACTATAAGAAGAACCATACATTACCAGCAGGACATAGCAACAGTGAACTTGAGGTAGCAGCCGAGTGCAAACGACAACCCAGATCTACTCGTCCCCATTACCCTCCCCCTTCCCGTCCGTTCCGGACCCCTCAGGTGTGAACAGTTCTGCACTAGTCCCCTCAGAATCACTCACGGATAGACCAGCAGTGCACATTACTCTCCATGCCAACAGGTCTTCCTGCAGTCTCTCATCCCTACGCGCGCATTGCATATGAGTCTCCTCCGCCAGAGACCACTCTTGGACATCCCTCAGCCATGCAGAAATCTCCGGGGGCCTCCGCCCCATCCAGGTAATGGCCACTCTTCGCCGCGCCAGAACCAACATAAGCTGCAATAGTTTACAAGGGATTGTCCTTTTCCTAGGACGGCGGTTTGCTTTATTAGAACAAATAGTATTAAAAAGGATCACGTCCAACAATTACAACCTACAGCTCAAGCACTGCAGTTTGAGTGGCCTGGAAAACAGCAAACTGCAGTACTGTGCTCCCCCCCACACTGCAAAATACAACTACCTCTATTTTCTTATCAGTGTTGACAAAAAGGAATACTTAATGTAAATGCCTTGCTTTGTGAGCATTAATCCCTGCCTCTTTGTTGCATTCAAGAGATTTTCGAGAGCTTGCTTATGCAAAGTTAACACGCTAAACATGCGTTATGTCCTCATATGTCCCTGATGTGCATGCACACAAGAGAGGGCAAATATTTTTAAAGCAAATTCATATAAACAAAATCTACTCTTACTGCTGCTTATGTTTGAAAACTGAGGATTCACGCTGGTAGAGAGATACCTTTATAAAGATTTTCATAGAGGCCTCATGTTTAGCTAGTTTTCTTAGTTCCACTAATATCCCAGTAACAGATGTAGCAAAATGTAATACTTACTTGATAATATAATAATATATTCCTTATGCTTGTATCTGGGGCAGATAAACTAATTACTACAGGTTGACCATTTATATTTGGCTGTGCCTAATGTAAATTTACTAGACAGAAACCGACCAATACCACTACTGATAGGCACTTACAATTAGCACCTAGTGTTACTGACCTCCTACACGGTCAATAACACAATTAGTAAATTAATGTGCCAGGACTGTCAGTCACCCTACCAGACCTTGCCAGGAGCTGCATTAGGAGAATTAGATTTCAGCTCATCACAACACACGCAGTTGCATTATTTCTTTTTTTATATGTAACAAACTCTCAGAATGGATGTTTGCTTCAGAAAAACAAAAATACAATGACCCTAAAGTGTAGGATTTTTGCGCTCTGTGCACCTGCCCACAGATTTCTTCCTTAGCTGGGACTGAGAGTGTTTTTAAAAAGTTGATCAGAGTTAAATATATAACAAGGTGTATTGGTGAACCAGTGGGTATATGAGTGTGTGTATGGATGATTCAGTGGCTGCATGTCTGACTGTATAAGTGAGTAATTAGGCGTATCAGTGAATGTATGGGTGAGTGACTGGTTGTGTGACTGTCTGTTTCAGTCAGTCAGTTGGTGTCTAAGTGGCTGAATGGGTGTGTGAGTGGGTACATGAGTGGCTGTATTGTGAGTCATTAGTTGTCTGAGTTCCTGTATGGTTTTCTGATGGTTGTCTGAATATCTGTGTGGGTGATGAGGGTGTGTATGTCTGTATGCCTGTATGGATGAGTGAGTGCGTGTGTGAGGGGCTGTATGGCTCAGTGAGTGTGTGTATGCTGATATCATCGTGATGTGATTTGAGATGTCACCAGTGATGTCACTGACTATGTCATGAGTGATGTCATATCTGAGGTCATAAGCAGTGCATTGCAGGGATGTAATTTATAGTTAGCTCAGGTAACGTTACCTGCTGAATTTCTCTGGTTTTGTATGAGTGAAATGTTAGCCTAAATATAACATCCCTTTAAATTTTTTGCTTTTTTCAGTGAATTTCTTACGTTTTTAAAGTTTTATTTCCTAACTATAATTCCCTGTAACCAAAAAAGCCTAAAAGGCTGAATAGCAATACACCAAATTTGGCGGAAATCTAGATCTTGATCACAAAAGCATGCTTTTTGTGATTTGGTGTAAATCAGTTAAGTAGTTTTGGAGAAATTAAAGTTCAAAATATTTGTATATTTCACGCTGGTGAGGTTCCACAAGATCCATTTTAGGACTTGCCTACTCAGTCCCCTGTCCTGAATTTCTTTTTTTTTTTTTTTTAAACAAACCATTTAGGGGGGCAGGGTAGGGATACTCTGCACCCTAGGCCTGGTGTATGTGGTCCCTCAGTGTGGCCAAAAACAGCAAAAAGAAATGTTTTTGTACAGTGGAGATTCCATGGTATTACAAAAAAAATGCAGGTTCTCACACATTTCTTTTTATCAAAATTTCCCATTGTGGAGGGGTACCCCCTCCCAAGCTTTTTTGGGGGCCCTGGTGTAACCATCCCCTAGGGCAGCTTAACTTTAAATGAGGGTGGATGCACACAGCCTCCCTAGCCTTTTTTAGTTCTAAGGTACCCCACCCCATGGGGCCGAATTACATTTTTAGGGGTTCTGAATATGCAGCATCCCTCGCCCAACCCCATCTCCCCGGGCTCGGAGTAAGGCTTCTACCTCGGGCGGGAGCAAAGATTTGTCTCCGCTGCAGGAGCAGAGTGAAAATCTTCTCCTGCAGGGCAAGAGTGTACTTGTTGCCGGGTTCTGCCAGCACCCAGGATGGGTGCTGGCCAAAGAGCCAGCATAGGCCATGTGGTCCCTCGAAATCCTCCTCCAACCCCGCCTGCAGCCTCAACTTATTGTGGATGCTGAACCTGGCCACATGACGGGCCCTGTGCCCAACCGCTTGCCACACAGGGTAATGGACACCTTAATTTACATTAAAAAAAGACATACAAATTCACTGGAGAAATACAAACTAAAGGTTAAAAGGAAGTTATAGGTATCTTTTTAAATTAACAAAACCATTGAAATTTGCCAATCATAGTTTTTTCAAATAACTAAAACTCATGCCGTAAAGTAACTATAGCTCTCGCCCATGCACTTTTAATTACTTCTAATTACTTCACTCATAACATTTTCTATGACATCATTGATAACATCACTACAACATCTGAAATTACATCACTGATGACAGCACTGTGCTGTAACTGGTGAATTTCAGTGGTTTTGTTAGTTTAAAATGGTATGTTTTAACTGACATTTTCACCCAATTAAAAAACTCCTTCAATCATTATCTTTTCAGCGAATATATATATATATATATATATATATATATATATATATATATATATATATATATAAAAACACAATGTTTTCTTAGGAAGTTTAAATCTGGGGGAGGTGTGTGTATGGGCGTGTGTGTACTATATAGATGTAGATACATACAGAGTAATATTGAAAGATTTTAGGTAAATCTGTAGCCTCATATATTGCCTCAAACAATCACTGTCTGCAGTGAAAGGTAGCTGGACAAACTAATGTGTGTGGCAAGGTGCAGTGTATTTTTTTGCCTTTTTGGCCCCCCAGGACATTCTAGAGCTGTGCTGGTGGGGCCAGGACCAACGGAGCTGAGGCACGGGCCCCATCTGGCGCCTAGAGATTGCAACCATTGGCGCCAGACTGCAGTCTGCAGCTCGGGTGCAGGCCTAGGGCTGGCGTCCTCACTAGCAGTGAACGGTGACCTGTTCAGAACGAGGCAGCTTGTCAGCTCTCGTACTCTGACAGGTGTCAACATGGCTGTGCCCACAGGAGTGGTGTCAGGTGTCTGCCTGGGTCTGAAGGGTGGAAACAAACTCCTCCCGGGTCCCCTCGGGGACCAGCGTTTGTAAGCAGGGAAAGCTGACACTTTAGCTTCCATTAGCTGGGAGTCTAGAATATTTCAAAGCACATTCAGTAAACATGGCCAACAAGTTGACATTTCTTTGTGTGGCTTGAACAAAAGTTACACGGATTAAAATGCCTGCTACACTGGGTCACCAGTTGGAATCCTAAACGGACAGACTACATTTTTAGGTCTCGCGCCTGGGTTGTAGTGCGCAGCACTGCATGGGCAGCGAGAGACCTCTTGAGGGGGGTTTGAAAATTGACCTAGGAATCGCACACGCTGCTTGTGCGTGTGCTTTTCCCCTTGGCCCACACTATTGCCTTTGCGTGCGTCTTTTTATAAAAGATAGCACGCAATTGGACAAAGGCAGGCACACTGCTCTGTCCATGGCCTATTGGTGTCTGTTAGGAGCACCTGCCGTCACGTGGTTTCAATTATCGTGCCCACACACGGGCGCGATAATTGAAACCACATGTCTCGCTGTGGCGCGCGCACCACTCGCTGGATTGGTTTTTTTGGGTCCATTTCACAGGGAAGCAATTAAATGAAAGAACCGCTGACGTCTTATGTGCTTCTTGTTTTTTAAAAAGGTTACAGCAGTCGCTGCTTCTGCCCTTTATTGGGTGTGTGCATGTTTAATGTGATTTCTGGGAGGCCATGTTAGGCAGCAGCTACAATTTACCAAAGTTGATTCAGTTCACCTGCTGGCCCGTTATCCATAAATGTGACACTGACGTCCCTGGACTGCGGCCGGAGTGGATTGTGGCGGCAGACAGCCTGCAATGCAGTGCAGTCCAGCACTGAGCAGCCATAATTGACTTCAGAACATTGGGGGTAAGCGCGAGTCAATGACTCGACTCTCAAGTTGACTCCTTGACCTCTGCCCACAGGTGAGCCGGTGCAGCAGGAGTGAGTTGTCGCAGCAGGCTGGCCTCTGATGGCACTGCTCGCTACAGCAGTAAAGGTGAGGTCTAAGCATGGCATGGATGTTGGGTTTGCAGGAAACAAGGGTGTACAGAGCAATAGGGAAATCCAGTGATTTGCGGCAGCCTTTCATCTGACCCTCTATCAATCAGCACTACTGGCTTGGAGGCGCCAATGACCTCCAGCAGATCTTCCTGCTGCACACATAGCTCAATTAATCCCTGCTGCTCCCCATTATCACACTGACTGGGGTGCTTTATAATCACTACCAGGCACAATATCAATGCATCTGTGCCCTTCCTGATAGTTTTACTGGTAAAAACAAGCATACTTCACTTTTACTGTTTAGCACCTTCCTATAGTACTTTCTGCACATAAGTCCCACTTCACAGCACTTTACCCCTTATAAACTTATGAAAATTATGAGTTTCACCCACCTATACATACTGCGGAACCAGAATGCCTTTCAATAGTTATTACATCCCGTACTTGTCTGACAACCAGACGCCTTTAAATAAACAAAATAACGACCACGCACTGCCATCAACAAGATGTATCTTATGCACAGCTTGAATTTTTTTGTAAGAACATACCTTATTAGCACACCTGAACGTGGATTTCTAATCTTTTGCTTTTTTTTCAGTTTTGTATAGCGCTTACTCGACCCAAAGGTATTGGAGCACTAGGTCTCGCATTACTGAAAGTTTGCGCTATTGCCGTTGCATTGTTATTTGCAATTCTAATAGCTCAAACTTTCAATGTGAGACCTATTACATTGCATATGCTTGTTTATTGTTCCAGGGTTGACAAGATGGGGGGGCTCTCAAAGGGGTGTGGCCAATGTAATTAAGGGCGTGCCTTAAAACACAAACTAAAAATCTGTGCTTAGAATACTGTGCCTCCCGACTTGTATTTTGCTGTTTCTGTCATAGCCTCCAGATATGATTCAACAAGTAACATCATACTTACAACAAGTCAGGACTATGGGCTTTGTCAATGGTTTTTTTTTGCATAAGATAAAAAAAAGCAGCAACTATGACTTGTATATAATATTGAGAAAGCTCCCACTTAGAGCCCTGGTGACACCACGACAATGTTGTCGCTGCACCGGAGTTTCAAAAAGAGAAGGGAAATCCAGAGAAAAAATGACTCTTTAAAAGTTTTCCCTTCCCCTAGAACGCTCACTTGACATGACGTCATGCCGTAACTTCTCCACTAGTGAGAAGTGAGCAGTGTGAGCAGCGCAAATCGACGTGCTTTCTGTCACTGTTGTCTGGAAAAAAACAGACAGCCTGTGCCAGGGCATAAAACGGAGCCCGATAGAGACCCCCTTTAAAAAACTACCGGTGCTCAGACCCGGTGAGACCCGGCCCACTTAAAGTCTTGGGTACAACCGTGATCAGCGCCTTGAGAAGCTGGCTAGTTAGAGCGCTAAGAGTGTCAGGAAACGCTACTTATGCAATGAGTGGGGTTTTTAAGACTCATACTAACAAAGGGAGAGTAAGGGTATACTCATTCACTCTCTTACCCCTAATAGATTATTATTAAACAACAGAAGAGTGAAGGACCAACAAAAACCCCAAACAAAGTGTGAGGTTTAAAGTGAAAGGGAGAGAAAAACAGAAAAACCCGCACACATAAACAACAAGTTTATTAAGAACCCTCACTCACCAACCTAGTGGTGACATGCCTCATCACTGGGTTCCCACTGGAAAGACCTAATGTCTTTCCAGTGTGCTACAACGCCTGTTTACAGCGGAGCTGGTTCATGTGTGTGTTGAGGGTGTGAAAAGGAAGCCAAATTGTGCTAAGTGAGTGCAAAAAAATTGTGTTAAATTTAAAAAGTGCGCAGTTGTGACTGTCAACTACTTTATTAATAGTCCAACCAGCACTGATTAAAAACAGTTGTTTGTGGAAACATAAGATCGATCTCTTCTATCAGAGATACCTAGTCCACAGTGAAAAATAAATTCAGGTCGACATGTTTCTGCTTTTAGGAGCCCGAGTCGCTCAGCTTTCTTCAGGACCAAGTAGTGTGATCCTCGGTGGTGTACACGCCCTAAGGTGCACCCTGCCGTGAGGATTTTAGTGTAAAAAATACAAAATGGTGGAATTTCCGTAATACTCACTGCTTGAAGCCGTTTGGACCCACTCAGCAATTAGCTGGGGTCAGGTACCTGTAAAGAGAAATGTTTTCATATTAAAGAACTTTTTTCTAATTACAGTATAATACCGGTTAATGCCGATCAATCCCTTCACCAAAACAACCACCCGTGTGTTGAAAGTGCAGGACGTGGTGTATAAATACTCGTGGGAAGCGAGCGTTTCTTGCTAATTATAATTATAGTAGCAAGTAATATAGCCCACCTTACTGTAAGGCGGGTATGCAGTTTATCATGCCACTGTGTCTCTGTAGTGACAGGAAGAGTCCACTAATTTAAATTTTTTATAAGGAACTCATGAAAATGTTTGCTCTTAATAACAAACTAACAGTGCACTCGTTTGAAACAAGTAATGGATTATCACTTTGCTCCAGAGGGGAGGGGGATATAGGATAGTAACACAACCCCCGAAAGATAAAGATGAAAGATAAAAAAGGTCCACATCCAAACTCACATATGGAGGACGATTCTCACTCCACAAGGGCAGACGCGATGGAGGGTTCTCTTCACGTCGCATATCTAGAGAGTAATCAGCCATGCGAACGTTTAGAGAAACTAGTCTGCCATGTGAACGTTGTTTGTTAATGCTTATTCTGATATCACACTGTCACACGCGTAAAAAGAGGAGGAGTGTATTTGGTCGTTATCACCCTGTACTTACATTAATGCGGACGACTCCCCACAGACTACCTATTCTTTCAACATCGCGGCCCGGATGAACGCCGAGACTGCGCGCTGCTCACAGACGTAGCGTGTAGTGCAGTCACGTGAACAGATCACGTGGCCTCCTGTGTCAGAGAGTTAGGTAAAAATTAAAAGGGCCATACTGTTATTGTCCCAGCTCCTGTGTTTCAATAGTTCATAACAGTTTGCACAACGAGGTACATAGCTTAAGTAAAGTATCAGATTAATAGCAACCAAATTTAGGTGTATGAAGTAATTCGAAATCAGTATGGGGTTGGGATCTTATTGTGTATTATATTGGAAACAGATATTTCCCATCCAAGTCAATCTCAGATATTACCGTCTTAACACTAAACCCCAAGCGATATCATCGTTTAGTCCTAGGCGAAGGGTGGATAAGCAATGGATCCACCGTTGTTCCTTCTCAAACAACATTTTTTCGTCGCCAAGGACATGCTCCACCACAGTCCAGCGCATGTCATTTGGCGTATGGTTGCTTTTAACAAAGTGGTTGGTAAGCTTAGTAGCATTCCGTTTGCACCGGATGCTGCTTCGATGCTCGCATATTCTCAGCTTAACACGTCTCGTGGTCATACCAACGTATTTCAAACCGCAGGTACAGGTGATCAAGTACACAACGTTACTGGTGTTACAGTTCGTATGACTGCGTGTTTACCAGGTTCTAAGTTCAGGAACTTTGTGTGGGTGGTTAAATGGCAGATGCTACAGTCCCCACAGGGGAAATGACCCTTCACGGCCGGTAGTCCCCAAATGGACAGTACAGTAGGGTCTTGACTTTTCTGTGTCTTAGCTGGACGTGTATGGACTAGCGAGTCTTTCAGACTAGTCGCTCTCTTATAGGAGAAGAGTGGTTTTTCCCACTTTAATTTACTGCTAGTCACAATCTTCCAATTTTTTTTGATACTTCGACTCACAACATTAGACATACTGTTATAAGTTGTTACACCGGTTAAAGGGACTGCTTGTTGTGTATTTTTAGGGTATGTCTCCAAAAGGGCATCTCTATTCTGGTGGAGTGCTCTTTTCCGGCTTTTTTGGAGTATTTTCTTAGGGTAATCACGTGGCTCCAATTTCTCCGTTAGTTCATCTGCTTGTCTCTTAAAGTCAACTAGATCACTGCAATTTCGTCTTATACGAAGGTATTGTCCGTAAGGGAGATTCTCCCTTAACGGCCGAGGGTGGAAACTACTGAACAGCAACAGATTGTTTTTTGCTGTTGGTTTGTAGTATGTTTTCGTATGCAGCAGATGATCCTTCTTGTTGATGGTGATGTCTCGAAAAATGACACTTTCTTTGGCATACTCATATGTAAATCTCAAGTGAGGATCACAAGTATTGACCCATGCAAAAAAAGGGAGTAAGGACGCTTCATCTCCCTTCCATAACAGCAGGACATCGTCAATATAACTTCAAATGGGGGTGGGGTCGCACACTACTCACACACCGGCGGTGTCGCCCCTAAGGACTCTGGTCAATGTAGTAAAGTGTTCGCGATGCATCATCTTTCGATCTTCTGCTATCTTCGCCATCCCTGGACACGTGTTTCGGGGTATTACCCCTCATCAGCAGGGATAGGCCGTGTACTGGGGTTGCCGATGGCTGCCAATATCTGCCAGGTATGTTACCACTCAGGCGCGTAGGTGCGGGATCCCAGGCTCGTCAGCCCGCTGCTCAAGGGAGCTTTAAAGTTTCAAATGGGGGTGGGGTCACACACTACTCACACACCGGCGGTGTCGCCCCTAAGGACTCTGGTCAATGTAGTAAAGTGTTCGCGATGCATCATCTTTCGATCTTCTGCTATCTTTCTGCTATCTTCGGTGTCTTCGCCATCCCTGGACACGTGTTTCGGGGTATTACCCCTCATCAGCAGGAATAGGCCGTGTACTGGGGTTGCCGATGGCTGCCAATATCTGCCAGGTATAGTACCACTCAGGCGCGTAGGTGCGGGATCCCAGGCTCGTCAGGCTCGTAAAGCTCCCGTGAGAAGTGAGAAGAGTTTCAGAAAGTCGTAATGCTGTTTTTATAATCAAAATGCCCCAATCTCTTGTGCAGTGCCATGCTATCTGTGCCCATTCTTTGCGGAACACTGCATCATCTAGAAAGATTCTGGGCGCATTTGTCACAAGTAACCCCTTCGGTGCTGCATTGTTATTAAGGTACTCTTTTATCATTGTGCCGTGTAGTATGGCCCTAATGCGGCTTCTTTTGAGCTCTCCTAACTTGTCCCAATCTTCTGTCTGGGAGATGGTTTGTGCTAATAGTGTGTCTGAAAAAAGGGAATTATCCCCTAGGAGGGCATCGACCTCCTCCTTTGAGAAGGAGAGACCTATATCTTCCATTATCCCCAAAGAATGAAAGAGATTCTTTCAGAAGAGTGCAAAGCTTGAAGTTATAAACTCTCGCAGCTGCACGCTGCCTAAATCACATACTAACAAAGGGAGAGTAAGGGTATACTCATTCACTCTCTTACCCCTAATAGATTATTATTAAACAACAGAAGAGTGAAGGACCAACAAAACCCAGTGATGAAGCATGTCACCACTAGGTTGGTGAGTGAGGGTTCTTAATAAACTTGTTGTTTATGTGTGCGGGTTTTTCTGTTTTTCTCTCCCTTTCACTTTAAAAATCACACTTTGTTTGGGGTTTTTAAGACTGCCAATGCCATCCACCGCTCTCATTATCTCCCACCTGTGGAAGGTGGGCATAAGAGGTGAATGAGAGGCTGAATAAGTTTCCGGATGAGTCTCTTTTCATTATCAATGTAATTTGAGGGTTTTGTACAGTAGCTAATGTGAGCTTCGATCTGTGAAAACATTTTTGATGTTGAAAACATTGCTTGTAGGGTGGAGGTTAACCATGAATACTTATGGTGGGGGTGAAAACTAGGTACATGCCAATGGACCCGATGCAGGCAGAAGACTCCACATTTTTAAGATACATTTCGCTTTTATTTTAGATTTCTCCCACCTAAAATGACCTCTGCTTTAATATAAGTCAATGGGGAAAATACATTCCAAACAGTTGTTTTTCAAAATCTCCCACTTTGAAAATGCTGGCATGTATGAAATAATGTTTGACACTTCCTCAAACCATCCACAGGCCAATGGGTATGTTGTATGTTTGCACCCGCTTCCTTAAGGGTGGGGGATGTATTTGTTTGTCCTCTTCCTTAGTTCAGGGGCTGGGGAGAGGATATTTTTTCTACACCCCTGCCTTGCCCAATTTGAATTTGAATTTGAAGGGATTTATATAGCGCTCGTACACCTGGCGGTTTCTTGGTGCTTAACTGGCAACTGCTACTCGGCGGGTAGGAGAGGGGGGAGAGGTGAGCATTCAAGATGGGAAGGCTTGGGTGAAGAGGAAGGTCTTAAGGTCTCTACGAAAGAGGGGGTACTGGGTACAGGATCTGAGAGACATTGGGAGAGAGTTCCAAAAGGCTGGACCCGCGGTAGCAAACTTGGAACCTCCCCACTTCTTGCGTTTGAAGCGGGGAACCACAAGAAGGTGGTGGGAAGAGGATCGGAGGTCTCGTGAGGGGGTGTAAGTTTGAATGGCCGAGTTGATGAAGGAGGGGGCAGAACCTGTCCGGGCTTTAAAAATAGTGCAGCCAAGCTTAAATAGGATGCGCTGCCGGACAGGGAGCCAGTGCAGGGAGAAGAGGAGGGGAGTTACATGATGTGATTTAGAAAGGTTAAAAACCAGCCGAGCGGCCTGGTTTTGAACCAGTTGGAGGCGCCTCATAAGGTAGTCGGGCATGCCCTGGTAGAGGGCATTGCCATAGTCTAGACGGGATGTTACCATGGCCAGGAGAATTAGTTTGAGCGCATCAGGGGCGAAGAATCGTGAGACTCTGCGAATCGTCCTAAGAGAGAGGAAGGCAGAGGAAACCACAGCAGAGACTTGGGAATGAAGGGAGAGCTGGTTATTGATTTTCAATCCAAGGGTTTTAACTGAAGAGACAGGAGTGGGTGGGGGACCAAATGAGGGGGGCCAGAAAGAGGAGGACCAGGGACTGGAGCAACCACCTGTCAACACCAACTCCGTTTTATCGGGGTTGAGTTTCAGGTGGTTGAAATTCATCCAGTCCTGGATGAAAGTCATGATGAACTGAACATTGGACATGGACTCGGGGGAAAAGGAAAGGGGAAAAATAAGCTGGAGATCATCTGCGTAGTTGTACACAGAGACCTCCAGTTGCTGTAACGCAAAAATGAGGGGGGCAATGTTAAGGTTAAATAAGAGGGGGGATAAAGAGGAACCCTGGGGGACACCACACTGGATGGGTTGAAATTCCGCAGAGAACTCTCCCAGGCAAACCGCCTGAGTCCGGCCGCTCAAGAAAGAGGATAACCATAGTAGGGCTGTTCCTCCGATTCCCGCCGCCTCGACACGTGACAGTAAGATGGTATGGTCCACCGTGTCGAATGCGGCGGAAAGATCTAAGAGGATCAGGGCCTGATGTTGATTGGTATCCATTCCTTGTCGGAGGTTATCCAAAACCGATGTTATAACGGACTCAGTTGAGTGGGCTGGGCGGAAGCCGGCCTGTCTTGAGGCCAAAACACCATGACTCTCCACAAACTCGCTCAGGGTTTTTACCACGTGTCGTTCCAATACCTTTGCCAGAAAAGGCAATAGGGAGATGGGACGGTAGTTGGCTGGGTCGGAAGGATCCGCTCCAGGTTTTTTTTGGATCGGAACGATCACTGCCGATTTGAGAGCAGGGGTAACGATGCCCTGAGCCAGCGAGCTGTTGAGGAGCACTAAAGGTGGTGAGGGGCAGTAGGTGTAGATCTGCTTTAGAATGTAGGCAGGGCAGGGGTCCAGTGGGGAGCCGGACTTGACCAACGGAAGTATGGAGAGAAATGAATCGGTCGAAAGGGGGGGAATAGAGTCCAGATGTGCAGTAGCTGGCAGACAACGGGGATCAGTGAAAGCCGGGGATGGAGGAGGAATTTTAATTTTGATTTTGCTGATTTTGTCTAGGAAGAAGTGATTAAGGGAGTCGCATAGTGGTTGAGAAGGTGATGGTTTGAGTGAGGCTCTGTCGGAGAAGGCAAGGTCTTGGATGATAGAGAAAATTTCTCTTGGCCGGTTCTCTGCAAGTTGGATTTTGGAAGAGAAATACGTTTTTTTTGTGACTAGTATGGCTTTCTTATATTGAGTGAGAAGTTCAATATACCGGGTTTTAGCAATAGGGCAATAGTTCCGTCTCCATTGTCGTTCAGCTTGGCGAAGAGTGAGTTTTTGGATCTTTAGGTCGTCTGAGAACCATCGGTTTGCATCTTTAGGGCGTTTGGTTGCGATGCGTTTTAGAGGAGAGATAGTATCGCACCCGGCCCGCAGCCAGTTGGTGATGGCTTCTACCTGACCAGATGAAGGCAGCGCGGTCAGATCGGGGGTGGAAAGAGGGCGAGAGTGGTGTGTGTAAGCCTCACCACTCACTCAGGGGTGGGAGCAACAATTTGTTACTGGTAAGAGTGTAGTATGAAGTGTATTACTGGCCTCAAATATTCCACTGGCCTAATCGGAAAGGTAGCCTGTGAAACAGAGCTAAAAAAGAACAAAGAAATAGTGTCAGGCCAACAGCCTGTGCAGACACCAAAGTCACCATATACTACCAGTCTAGTATATACAAATTATCATTAACAAGAAATGCAATCGATATTCAGCACTAAACAATTAAGAACAGCATGTTGCTTAGCTGCCTCCCTTTATAAGAGCTTCACCTTGCTTGACACAATGTGCAAACAAGTTCCAAACCGGGTACCAAAGCATACCCGCTCAACGGAACCAGAAGCTCTAATCCACAATATCAGTTGTTCATATTTCTGTGCAATGTGATATTGACAAATGTGAGGAAAACGGTCATATTACATGGTGTGGTTGTATGACCTCACAGTGTAATACACTTTCCAACCCCTTCTGGCACACAAAGGAACAAGGGCAAATCATTAAAATAGCATCAAAACAATTTAAAAAGACATCAACAAGACACTAAAGAAATGCAACACCAAATTATAACAAGCATTTGCAATGCAATAGGTCTCGCATTTACGCGAGTTTGAGCTATTGACATTGCAAATGACAATGCCTTTTATTTTTGTTTTTTAAACATAAATAAAAGTTTTTGTCTCTAGTGCTCAAAGTCAAAATCTGATGCTGAAAAATAAATCCGCCTTCAAAACTAGGGTAGTTCCCACCAATGACAACCACAGGCACACATTAAGTACAACTTGCCTGTGTTGTTCTTGTTCTTTGTGTCTCGCTCTGAATACCAACCTTTCACAATACAAAAACATTTATAGTAGCAGGTACTGCCCCTACCTCAGTTTGTGCCATAAGTGGGTCACAAAGGCCTTCGAAAGAATATAAAAGTAGACTCTGACTCGTTCCTGTGATTGGGTGGTGGAGGGGGAGGGGTATTGTGTGTATTTTATGCCCCTCCCACGGGAACCAATTGTTAAGTGGGAGATATGGAAGAATAATTTAATAATTATGTGTTGCAGTTTCCTCGTTCAGTGTTGAGGGATAAAACGTCACTTTTGTTGCATTGCTTGAGCCAGGGGTTTGGGCGCTTTTGAGAGCCCTTCTGAAATAAATAAAACTGAACTTAAAATTGAATTGTTTACTGATTCGATTGATCTTTATTTCGGCCCTACAAGGCCATAAAAGATTTGCATAGCAAACACATTTCATTTACAAAGTGCATATCAAAAACCTTTTTTAGAACAACTAACAATTGTTGCTGATAAAATCAAAACAGTTTAAAAGAGACAAAAATAAAAACATGGCGGCATACCTGGCTAGAGATACATTTGGACAAGGAGCTGGAAAGTGAACCATAAAAATACATACTATCAAACCACTGAACAAGTAAAACCAAATGAGGAATTGTTTACTGAATATGAATGTAGCTTTTGTAAACATGCTAAGCACTGCACATCACAGTGTATAATTTTTTCACGAAGGTTGTTTGTAATACAAATCAAACACTTGCATCTAGAGAAACCAACAGTTACACAAAAAATATGATATGAAGGTATATGGCCAGATGCCCGGACATCATCTCTCAGCTATCATCTCACAAACAAAAGCCTTCGGTTCATCCCTCCTGTCCAAACCTGCATGAAAAGGTATCTCATCTTCCTGCGAGGCGCCTCCAGGGAGTAAAAACAAGGACACCTTATCCAACAAACCGAAAAAGGCTGTAATAGCCAACAAATAACCTTCAATAGTGGCCACTGTAAGTCTTTGTTAGGCCAGAGATAAAAACGAATAGTAAGATATCTGACAGTTTAGCCTTTAATTGATCCATATTATGGGTACCACACCAGGCCAGAAAGTTTTCCTTGCACCTGGGATGAACCTAATTTATTGAGGGATGCATATAGCAAGACTGAGATCCACAACTATGAGAGTAAGAGCAAATGCAGTCAACTACTGCTGCTCAATCTAAGAGCAGGGAGATTGTGCAGATTTAGGTGGAGGATCATGGCCTGCTGCAGTGACAGGACACCCTCCAGAAGTGGTAGCCTAACCACAGCACACAGGCTCATGCCTAGAAGTTCTGGGTACAACAATCTCCTGGCCCAATCTGCAGCCACAAAGATGACTAGGACCCAGTTGTTCCTTGTGATCTTCAGAAATTGGGGCAGGAGAGGTGGCGTCAGCAAGATGTATAGCGGTGCTGTGCTTCACGCTAGCCGGAATGCATCTCCAAGAAAGAGCCTTCTTAGAAACTCTAGCTCAGTGAAGTTTTGACATTGCGCATTTTCGACTGTGGTGAAAAGATCTAGCGAAGGGTACTCCCCATTGCTGGAAGATGCCCTGTTCCATCTCGGTATGTAACTGGCATTAGTGGTCTGCCCAGACCACGAATGTTCAAAGATCCCTCCAGATGGTTCACAACCAGAGAAGTGCCCCAACGTTCCAGAAAAGAAGGGTCCCTTGGCAAAGGACCCAGAACCCCATAACCCAGATTGTGCACCGCATGATGGTGGTGTTGTCGATGAGGAGTCCTCTGATCACAATCTCTCTCAGAGCCAAGAAGCGGCGCATCCAGTGTCTTATGGTGCTCAGTGACATACAGCTTCACTTCATGCGCCCGGATCGTCTCTGCATTCATGAGGGCACATTTCACACAACTTGGAGTCGTGCCCCAATTCCAAACATAAGAGGTATATCTTGTGCTGGTCTGTCACAGAAATTGCTTGGAACAGTGCCTACAAGGCTTCAAAGCTGTAGTTTTTGGAGAGGACATATTCTCTTGCACATTGGGTGTTAGACCAAATGTAGAGAAAAAAACACGTCAACGGACGAGAAAAAGTGGGAACAAGCTCCGCTTCTGAGTACGGAGGTGTCGATGAAAGGACACTGGTAGTAGAGGTAGCAGTGCACTTATATACATATTTATCACTTCCAGGGCAGAACGACAACATACTGCCGCACGGCGCCACCTCTCGGACATGGGAGCAATGTCACTTTAAATCTTACATATCCAGTCTGGCGCCATGGGATATTTTACACGTGAGGAATCTGCAGTTAAAAGTATCAATTAAAGTGAGGATGTTGTTATTTTACTTTGCTGTTTAAGCCTGTAGTCTTTTGCTGTGCTGAAGCTTAATGATTGCAAACTAAAAGTTGATGGGTGAATTGCTTGACTTAATCTCAGCCGCAGGTAATTTCTGTGGGCCACCTTCTAACTAATCCATTGATTTCTATCCACTATGCCAATCTACGCTGTGCCAGCTACATACAAATCAACCTTGGTCGTGCCTTGGTGTTCTTGGATGCGCGGGTCTGCGGTTACTTCCTTGCTGTTTCATTGGAGCACAATGACCCAGAGTCTGGTTTCAGATTATTTAGGACTCACCAGTGAGATGTAGTTTGACTCTGGTGCCACAGTGAGGTCAGACCACACATCTGGGCATACCAGGTTTCGAGGGTAGCCACCTCCTTTTAGATTCTTCTGCACCAGCTGTCCGTCTTTCTTCCTGCTGTATCCTAATTAGCTCCAAAATGCTTTCGGGATGAACGTAGCTCTTTACAAGCAATTAATTGGATCATATGAAATCCCTTTCGCTCTGCTGAGTGGTGGCTCATTGGAGCCATATCACTACCACGGCCCCCCACACCTCATATGCGCCTCCGTGCACCCAGAGTGAGCGGGCGACGTTTTTTCACCCTTTTCCTGGTTCTCGTGGGTCTTGTTTCCTACTTACTATACATGCCTGCTTTGCTTTTTTATATAAGCAATTGAATGTTTTCAAAATGTATCCGACAACATTGCAGCTCGTGACAGTGCAATGAATCACAAACCTGAGATAGGGAGTATTTAACGTTAAGTCTGTTGTTTTCTAGCCCACCTCATACAGATACATAGGCGTTTTCAAAAATGAAATTCAGATGTTTTTGCAACAGGGCCATACCAGGGCACGCGCTCCCACGAAACAGCGGCATTACCTATAGTACCTCTGTGTCAGCAGGGCCGGACACCCTCGCTTTTGACATCTGCTGCATTTTTGATGCCTCGTGAAATATTCAAAAATCAGCTACACAGCCAAAAGTGACATTACCTAAAGATGTAACATTTATAATGTATTTATTTAATGCATTTTTATAAAGCGCGGACTTTACCCGAAGGTGTCAGAGCTCTGTACAATAGAACCAGTTACGTTACATGAGAGAACTGTTACAGGAATGGAACAAACAACAAGATGAAAACTTACCTGCAGTCCAACACTGAGGAACACCACGCTTTAACTGTATGGACAGGGCACAAGTCCTAAAACGAGTTTGGGTTATGAGATCGCGGCTCAGCTGCTTCGCCAGACAGACAGGAGATTGCGAACGCGCGCGCGCGGACGGCTCCGATCGCTTTCCTGAGCGTGCGCGTGCCAGTCTCCTGTCTCCTGGGAAGCAGACCCGGCAACTATAGTATCGCGCCTGCAGGCGCGAGACCTAAAAACAAACTGTCTTTTTAGACACCACAACAAAACAGATCCATCGAAGAGTGCCCGAGTTATAGAATCTACAGGGTATAGTACATTAAAGCATTTCACTCAACCCCAAACAAGCATTGGCAAATTCAAAAAAATTTGAACCATAGAATCTTTCCCTAGCACCTTCGCCGCTGGGCTAATTCCCCCGCGGTGCTGGGGGAAGGGGCGCGCGCAGCGCCACAGTGCTTGTGACAAGCACGGCTTGTTACGCTGTACGGTGGCGCTGAGCTCATTATGACCACGCCCATTTTAATAGAACGCTCAGCACAGGGGGGGAATTAGCCCCGCGTGTGAGCGCTGCAAGTGTCATGACGAGCTCAGCTCATCATGAGCACAGCGCCACCATGCCTGAGCATGGAAGGAGTTAAAGGGCTGGGCAAACATTCATGTGCACTTACATAACGCCCACCACTCCTCCCCCTGTGAGCAGATCAACCCCACGCTGCTGAGATGCCGCAGCAGGAACAAATAAAATGATAACATCTTAGCGGAGGGGCCGCCACTGGTAAAAGTACATGTTCCGCTTTTTAACAGACAGCACCCTGTCTTAGGGCTCCTTAGGCCTACCTTTAGGGTGACTTACATATATTAAAATGCAGGTTTGGGGTTTGCCATTACCTTAAATGTCAAAGTGGAGTTGGCAGTTTAAAATGGACATTCCAGTCTGCAGTGGCAGACTGGGAGCCATGTTTTACCTTGTCCCACTGTGGGTGGCACAACCAGTGCTACAGACCCTGGGGGACACATCAACTTACAGGTCCAGGAGAAGGCACTGGAGTGGATCATCTCGTTCCTCGCCGGAAGAACCCAGAGAGTCCGCCTCCCCCCGTTCAGAGCCGAGGCCACCGAAGTCATCTGCGGCGTACCACAAGGATCCTCACTCAGCCCCACCCTCTTCATTGTCTACATGAGCCCCCTCGCAGCCATCGCACGCCAACACAACCTTAACATCATCTCCTACGCTGACGACACCCAGCTGATCCTCTCCCTCACCAACGACCCCGCCACCGCCAGAGCTAGCCTCCAGGAAGGAATGAAAGACGTCGCAGAATGGATGAAGCTCAGCCGTCTGAAACTGAACTCAGACAAGACGGAAGTCCTCATCCTGGGATCATCCCCCTCCGCCTGGGACGACTCCTGGTGGCCCCCTGCCCTGGGCACCACCCCCAAGCCAATGGACCAAGCACGAAACCTGGGCTTCATCCTGGACTCCTCCCTCTCGATGACCAGACAAGTCAATGCCGTCTGTCATTCTGCTTCAACACCCTGCGCATGCTCCGTAAGATCTTCCGATGGATCCCTACCGAAACCAGGAAGACGGTCACCCAGGCACTCGTCACCAGCCGACTGGACTACGGGAACACCCTCTACGCGGGAACCACTGCCAAACTACAGAAAAGACTCCAGCGCATACAGAACGCCTCCGCACGACTCGTCCTGGACATCCCCCGCCACAACCACATATCCGTCCACCTGAGAGACCTGCACTGGCTCCCCGTCAGCAAGAGGATCACGTTCAGACTCCTCACCCACGTACACAAGGCTCTCCACGACCTGGGCCCCAAGTACCTCCACAACCGCCTCACTTTCTACACGCCCACCCGCCAGCTGCGATCGACCAGCCTTGCCCTCGCCACCGTACCACGCATTCGCAGAGCCACCGCCGGAGGAAGATCCTTCTCCTACCTGGCGGCCAAGACATGGGACTCCCTCCCCATCCACCTACGGCTGACCCAGGACCATCTCTCCTTCAGGAAGCAACTCAAGACCTGGCTTTTTGAGCAGTAACGGACCCCTCCCCCCCAGCGCCTTGAGACCCACCGGGTGAGTAGCGCGCTATATAAATTATTTGATTGATTGATTGATTGATTGTGTACCTCTGGTACCCTATGTTTAGCAGGGCTCAATGCATTACAAAGTATTACTTCAGTAACTAGTAGTCAAAATGGGGGCAAAGAATGGAGATGAACCTGTAAAAGGTCTGATTCCTCACAACAAACTAAAAGCAAAATGTAACATCCCTACCTCAGCAATTACCTTACGTCTAAAGAAAATCCCACATATCTGTGTATAAGTATGAAGTGAATGCAACCAAAGTAACTGACAGCTTCATGAAGATGTTAAATTCCGGTTTTCCAGGGTGTGATCAGCTGCTTCTCAACACGAGGAACTTTTAACTATGTATTGTACAGATCAACACTATAATACATTTTTAAAAGATACCAATAATGTATGTTATTTAAACAATGGCTTCTGTCTTTTGTAAACAGGATACCAGCAAGAACACCTGCGACAGGGGAGCCATCCAGACCTCCCTCAACCTCTACCACCGCCTACTGAGGGCATCAAAGAAGACAGCCTTTGCCACACGCATCGAAAGCAGCACCAACAAAACGAAGGAACGTTTCAACATCGTTAAGAAAATTTACCAACCCGGCTGTAAGTGAAAACAACATTACACCCTAACAGGAGCTGCGCGACAACCTCGACCACTTCGTTCACGACAAGATCACAACCATATACAGAAACTTCAAACCCACAACAGACACGAACGGATTTCCTCGACAGATAGGCAATCACTGTAACCGACACGAACCACACACTGACCACCTGGAACATCCTCTCCACCACGTCCGCCATGAAATCCATCCACTCAGGCGCTCCGACAGACCCATGCCCGCACCATATGATCAACCTCAGAAACCAAAGGATGGGCCAGGAACTCACCACTCTACTCAACACCTCCATCACCAGCGCCACATTTCCCGACGCTTGGAAACACACCAAAGTCAGACCACTATTCAAAAAACCCTCTACCGGCCCCAGCAAACTCAAAAACTGCTAGCTAATCTCCCTGCTCCTATTCCCTGCGAAGGTACCGGAAAAGATCATCAACAATCAACTCATGACACACCTGGAGCAGAACCAGCTTCTCAAAGCCTACCAACCCAGCTTCTGCAGCAATCATAGCATGGAAACTACACTGATCACAGCCGACGACACCCGAACCCTCCTTGAACAAGGAGAACCAGAAGCTTTGATCCTCCTCGACAACTCCCCAGCCTTTGACACCGTATCCCACCACAATCTGATCAAAAGACTCCACCACATCGGCAACCAAGGGGATGCGCTCAGATGGATCAGCTCCTTCCTCACCAGAAGAACCCAGAGCATCCACATCCCACCTTTCACCTTTGAGCCCAAGGAAATCACCTGCAATGTTCCCCAGCGCTCATCCCTCAGCCTGACGCTCTTCAATGCATATATGACATCTGGCCAACATCGTCAGATTCCAGTCTCAACATAATTTCCTACGCAGACGACACCCAATTCATCCTCTCCCACCGACGAGCCCACCACCACCAGAACCAACTTTCTCAGGTGCATGACTAATGTTGCTGACTGGATGAAGAACAACTGCCTGCAGCTGAACCCAGACAAAACAGAACTACTGATCTCTGGCAACAGCAGCAACACATGGAACGACGTCTGGCAGTCATCAGACCATGAACCTGCACCCACTCCTTCCAACCATTCCAAAAACATCGGAATCATCATTGACAACAAGTTTACCATAAAATCAAAGATCAGCTCTATCTCATCCGCCTGTTTCCCCACTCTGCGCAAGCTATGTAACATCTTCAAGTTCCTACCCCTACTCACGAGACGTACCGTGACAAAAGCCCTCATCACCAGCTGTCTGGACTATGGCAACGCCCTTTATGAAGGAATTCGCTGAACACCCCTTACAGAGACTTTAGACCATACTAAACACCGCAGCCGGCCTCATCCTCAGCTTTCCCCGCCGAAACCACATCACACCCCACCTCAGGTAACTCCACTGGTGCCCCGTACAGAAGAGATGCCAATTCAAGCTGCTGACCCACGCACACAAGGCTCTACACAACTAAGGACCCGCCTACATAACCCAATCCCTGAACTTCTGCCAACCGTTAAGAAGACTACGCTCCGCCTCCCTCTCACTTGTCTATACTCCCCGCATCGACCGAAGCAGAAGTGGAGGACGCTCCTTCTCCCACATCACAGCAAAGACCATGCCCCTTCGGACCATCATCTCACCTCCGGAATTCCGAATTGCCCTCAAGATCTGGCTGTTTGAATAAGCCTTCAGGAACTGCAAGTGCCTGGACAGCCTATAGGGTGATTAGCCGTGCTTTATAAATCCTGACTGATTGGATTTTAAATAACAGAAAAAGCATGCCAACGTCGTCCCGCCCATTTCCATCTCTAATAGTCTAATCTAGTGAAACATAATTATTCTTATTAATTGAGAACAATCTGAAGGCAACCTATAGTTTAGATATTTGTTTTTTTGAATTACCTCTCCAAATCATCTCTGGGAGGCCCTACCTTTGTTTTGTGCACGCACACAGACAATGAGAACCAGCCTTCCCCCCTCAATCGGTCTCCATCATAGAGAGACTCTCAGAGCCCCGAGTCTGGCTGCATAAAGGATTCTGAGCATTATAGAGCGGAGCAAGGCCATGGCGTGCACGAATACATGCACGCACAAGGACACCCATGGCGCCTTTGTTACCGCTGCTGGAAGCAAGGAGAGCTGGGTAAACACGACATGCATTCACTGTTTGCAAAGACCTCCGGCATTCCGGCAAGGTTCTACGCGCCTACGAGCTGAGCCTAGTCACCTAGAGAGGCGTTATGCCCTTGACACCACCCTGCTTAAGTAAACTGTTATACTTACAGTGCTTAATTTGTAAAAAAAAATATATATAAGTGCCAGGGCTCTTGTCAGGAAGTTACTGAAGCTTCCACCACACATTGCCCTGCAATGCTGCCAATGATAGTAACAACAAAGCTACTAACCATCACACTCCTACAAGTGCGACAATTTAGACTATTCTAGGCCCCCAAAGCTATAAGAATGGCTTGGGCGGCAGGTCATAGCCATTTTTAATGAATATAGCATTAATAATCAATTGTTGTGGTCATCTCTAAAGTAGCTAGCCAGCCCCACCTTGTGGCAGGCTGTCACAAGCGCCAGTGCTGACATTTAAGTGCAGCGGCTGAGCACCGGAAACCACCGGTTCAAATTAAGCACATCTAGACCAAGGCTTTATGCGCATGATACCCTGCGTAGTTAACATGGGTACCTTGTTACTACTGAGGCATTATGCATCCCCGCCTCATATGGCTGAACTTTGTTACCCGGCAAAGATGACTGCCAGGCAACACTGCCAGTATATGCCATAGCTCCCTAAATAGATGAAACGCTGAACGGAGTGAGGCGGTTAGCACCTGGTGCCACCCTTCATGGCTGATCCTGGTGACTAACCCTGTGCGTACTTCGCGAAGTAGCGCTACGCGAAGTGCACTTTGCACTACGTGAGCTACGCGTAGCTATGCGAACTGTGTAGTGCACTGTGCAAAATGCTGTTCGCACTGATTGCACAGTGCCGGATGCTTGTCCGCACTGCAAGCGGTGCAAACTGCATTTTGCACAGTGCAAGTGGTCGTTTGCTGCCGCTCGAGTAGATTTCTACTCGAGCGGCAGCTTTCTCAACGTGCACTGGTAGTTTCTCATCGCGAGTGGTCGCAAGCATACACGACCACACGCAATGAGAAACCTGACCTCCCTGCGTTGAGAATCTCGCCGGGAGGTTTATTTTCCACGCTCGCGATGGTCAACTTGATGTTGCTGATCGCGTACAAGGAAAAAGTCTCGCCAGGATGTCATTTTGCTTGCTCGCGGTCGGCAACTTGACGTTGAGGACCGCGAGCAAGGAAAAAATTACTGTTGCGCTGCGCTAAGCTACGCGTGTTTGCACTGTGCTACGTGCAATTCGCATAGTGCGAAGTAGCGTAAACTACGCGAGCGTAGCATAGTGCTTTGCCAAGGGTTACTGGTGACTCAGCGAGCAGTGCAGGGAAAGGGAACAAATATTCACAGATCCCATAAGGTAGGGGGGAAGAGGACACAGCAGAAAGTGGGTCAAGTCACGAGGGGCAGAGAGAGTAATGAGGAGTCTGCCAGTCAACGTATACATTTATTTTTCAAAATAATTCGCCCCCAAAGAATTTGGTAAAAAGGATAAATGTGATAGTAAGTCTGCACTGGATTACGTATTAATTATTTTCAGCCATAACAAATACAGACAGCAGAAAGGCAATAAGGCAATGAAAAAACGAGAAAAATGGTAAAAAGTACAAAGTTAAAAGTCAACTACAAAAAAGACATAAAAGGTGATCAACACAATTGGAATTTCATGCTTTATACTCTCGGGTTGGATTAAAGTGCTATTGGCAAGCGCCCGGCATGAGATAAAAGGTGCCCATTTAAAAGCCTACTACGAGGGGGGCATAAAAAGTGATGGGCAAAATTGAAATTTCATGCATTATACCATCAGGGTAAGATAAAATATTATTAACAAGCGCCTGCCATAAAATGGATAGTCCCGGCCAGGCTTCTTTTTATCTCCTCATCGAAATCCAAGCCGCCCATAAATACTGGAGTACCGACTCGTAAATCTGTGGAACATCTGTTCTATAATAAAGTTACAGAGCATTACTGGCCCGGTGCTTAATTTGTGAAAGAAAGATTGCCGGTGCCCACTCACACACAAGCGGCCGGTGCGATTAAACGTCAGCGCCTCAAATTCCAAGGCTGGCAGCCATTAATCCACTACAAGACCCCCCCACCCCACCCCCATTTTACGCTCTTGGGGGTCCCTGCTCTCTCCCTTTTACGGTTTTGTGTCTTTGTCTTTCGCCGTCTTTTAGATCTGTGGGGTTTCCCATTCTTGCACTCTAAATATCTCACGCTTGAAATAAGGACCGGTCCCTAAAAAGAAGTGCTGGTGGCCCCGACCGTTAACCACCGTGTCAAGTTAAGCAGTGATTATTGCAAAATGGAAATTAAAACAGCATAAAAAGCGGCATCAGCAGTGGCGTCACTGGGGTTGGTGTCACCCGGTGCGGGTAACTCATGGTCTCACCCCCTCACGACTTACCGATTGGACCACCTCTGTCGGAAATGTGTGGTGCTAGGTACTGTCTTACTCCCTCTAGCTCCCTCTCTCCGTCTAGCTCCCTCTAGCTCCCTCTCTCTGTCTTACTCCCTCTAGCTCCCTCTGGTTCCCTCTCTCTCTGTCTTACTCCCTCTCCCTCTGTCTTACTCCCTCTAGCTCCCTCTCCCTCTGTCTTACTCCCTCTAGCTCCCCTCTAGCTCCCTCTCCCTCTGTCTTGCTCCCTCTAGCTCCCTCTCTCTGTCTTGCTCCCTCTAGCTCCCTCTCTCTGTCTAACTCCCTCTAGCTCCCTCTGTCTCCCTCTCTCTGTCTTACTCCCTCTAGCTCCCTCTCTCTCTGTCGTACTCCCTCTAGCTCCCTCTCTCTCTGTCTTACTCCCTGTAGCTCCCTCTCTCTGTCTAGCTCCCTCTAGCTCCCTCTCTCTCTCTCTCTTACTCCCTCTAGCTCCCTCTAGCTCCCTCTCTCTCTATCTTAATCCTTCTAGCTCCCTCTGTCTAGCTCCCTCTCTCTCTGTCTTACTCCCTCTAGCTCCCTCTGTCTCCCTCTCTGTCTTACTCCCTCCCTCTAGCTCCCTCTCTCTCTGTCTTACTCCCTCTAGCTCCCTCTCTCGCTGTCTTACTCCCTCTAGCTCCCTCTCTCTCTGTCTTACTCCCTCTAGCTCCCTCTCTCTTACCCCCTCTAGCTCCCTCTCTGTCTTGCTCCCTCTAGCTCGCTCTCTCTCTGTCTTGCTCCCTCTAGCTCCCACTGTCTCCCTCTCTCTCTGTCTTACTCCCTCTAGCGCCCTCTCTCTGTCTAGCTCCCTCTCTCTCTGTCTTACTCCCTCTAGCTCCCTCTCTCTGTCTAGCTCCCTCTAGCTCCCTCTCTCTCTGTCTTACTCCCTCTAGCGCCCTCTCTCTCTGTCTAGCTCCCTCTCTCTGTCTTACTCCCTCTAGCTCCCTCTGTCTCCCTCTCTCTCTGTCTTACTCCCTCTAGCTCCCTCTCTCTCTGTCTTACTCCCTCTAGCGCCCTCTCTCTGTCTAGCCCCCTCTCTCTCTGTCTTACTTCCTCTAGCTACCTCTGTCTCCCTCTCGCTATCTTACTCCCTCTAGTTCCCTCTCTCTCTGTCTTTCTCACTCTAGCTCCCTATCTCTCTGTCTTTCTCAATCTAGCTCTCTCTCTCTGTCTTACTCCCTCTAGCTCCCCCTCTCTCTCTGTCTTACTCCCTTTATCTCCCTCTCTCTCTGTCTTACTCTCTCTAGCTCCCTCTCCCTGTCTTACTCCCTCTAGATCCCTCTCTCTCTGTCTTGCTCTCTCTAGCTCCCTCTCTGTCTTACTCCCTCTAGCTCCCTCTCTCTGTCGTGCTCCCTCTATCTCCCTCTCTCTTATTCCCTCTAGCTCCCTCTCTCTCTCTGTCTTGCTCCCTCTAGCTCTCTCCCTCTCTATCTTACTCCCTCTCTCTGCCTTACTCCCTTAGCTCCCTCTCGCTCGGTCTTGCTCTCCCTTGCTCTCTCTAGCTGCCTCTCTCTTATTCCCTCTAGCTCCCTCTCTCTCTCTATCTTATTCCCTCTAGCTCCCTCTCTCTGTCTAGCTCCCTCTCTCTCTGTCTTACTTCCTCTAGCTACCTCAGTCTCCCTCTCTCTGTCTTACTCCCTCTAGCTCCCTCTCTCTGTCGTTCTCTCTCTAGCTCCCTCTCTCTCTTTGTTACTCCCTCTTGCTCCCTCTCTCCCTGTCTTGCTCTCTCCTACTCCCTCTCTCTGTATTACTCCCTCTAGCTCCCTCTCTCTCTCTGTTTACTCCCTTTATCTCCCTCTCTCTCTGTCTTACTCTCTCTAGCTCACTCTCTACCTTTGTTACTCCCTCTTGCTCCCTCTCTCTCTGTCTTGCTCTCTCTAGCTCCCTCTCTCTGTCTTACTCCCTCTAGCTCCCTCTCTCTGTCGTTCTCTCTCTAGCTCCCTCTCTCTCTTTGTTACTCCCTCTTGCTCCCTCTCTCCCTGTCTTGCTCTCTCCTACTCCCTCTCTCTGTATTACTCCCTCTAGCTCCCTCTCTCTCTCTGTTTACTCCCTTTATCTCCCTCTCTCTCTGTCTTACTCTCTCTAGCTCACTCTCTCCCTTTGTTACTCCCTCTTGCTCCCTCTCTCTCTGTCTTGCTCTCTCTAGCTCCCTCTCTCTGTATTACTCCCTCTAGCTCCCTCTGCCTCCGTCTCTCTCTTACTCCATCTGTCTTCCCTGGATTTGTATAAACAAGAGTGCGAGCAACAGGTGGCACTGTAGTGAAGAGCAAGCTGAAATTTGGAACTGGTTCACTGGAAAACTGAAGACTGTGCAAGATACTGAAAAATAGGAAACCATGCACCCTCAGATGAGCTAGGCTGCTATAGAGTTGCCTTGTGAGCAAAGAAAATTGCAGTCAAGCATTGCAGATCTCATGCGAGAAGCTGGCGAGTGTGAACAGCATGAGGAACAAGCTTGCACAGGGAGCGACAGTAAAGGTGAGAGCAGAGGCGAGGCCGCAGTGCAAATTGGTGTCACCCCATATGTTGGTGTCACCCGGTGCGGTCCGCACCCCCCGCACCCCCCTAGTGACGCCACTGGGCATCAGTCACTTGCGTTGCTGGTATCTAGTTTTAGTACAACATATCAAAAATCAAGGTTTGATTATGCACTTGATGCCACCCTGCATAGCTGAACACACGGACCTAGTAAGATCCTCTGCACACGAAGCCACCATCCAGGTCAAGCTGGGGTGTCTTTGCTCTTGGTTTCTCTTATCTGGGTAAAGAAGGAACACACCTATCCAGTTGCTGGACTGCATCTGCCACAAGGAGTAATCTGATTGCTAGGAAGACGTGCTCAATGCCCAGCTAGCCGGGGCCCAGCTAGCCAGAAAGCCCTGGGTGCGCTCAGGTCAATGGACTGATCTTGCTGAAGGGTTGTAAAGTCACTGGACTGAGGAACTGCTCCATTGCTTTCACTGACCGAGAAGAAAGAACCGGTTTCATTCTGATGCTCCCTGTTCCTCTAGAGTGCCCACACGCCCTTTCACCCACCCTGAGGTAAGAGGGGGAGTCATCCTTCAGACCTTCAGCTCAAGCCACAAAACTTGAGGTCATCATGATTTTGGAACTATTTGCTCCCTTTCTCTAACTAACCCTTAGTGGTCCAAAAATATCACCGGAAGAAGGCACAGTCAGTTACAACCCTTCACTAATCAATGCCCACTGAGTGTTGGTGTCTTTAGTGACTACAGTGATTGTCAACAGTCCCCTGACACTGAAAGATCTTGATCACGACCAGTAGATTTAGAGATACATGCCGCTTGAAATGAAGGTGCCCTTAAGACACTGTAGCAGGAAGTCCGAAGGTAGAAAGCCTGAGCAGACCTGCAAGGACTCGAACCTGTGACCATGAGGTCAAATAGAGGTCAGAGAGAGGAGGCATCATTATGCTGAGTCATCAAATCACAATTTTAAATGCATGTCCTAGATCTTGACTAACACACACACCAGGACACCACTGACCCAAGCTACGATTAATAAGGCAGTTCTGCAGATTATTAGTTTTGTAAACAGTTGTTGTTAACTATTATCCAATGTATGGGTAGTCAACACAACTGAACCTCCTTCAAAGGATCAAAAACTGATTCCCTTGCCGTAATTCAAACTCATTTCTTGATGCCCGCGTTATCTATTTAACTAGCTGATCTATCTTCACGGTTTGTTGACAACTTTCTGTTCCAGTAGAATATATTCTGCGTCTGAAATCAAGATGGGTCTTATGATTTTCAGCAGAACTTCAACATCTTGTTGGTTTTGATCACCAAATCAATCTGTAGCCCTGAAGTAATCTACATCACCTTTCAGGTGAGCTAATGAAGTTAGAGAAAGATCATTGTGTGACTTCCACCCTTATGCTCCCTAACTGGGGACCCTGGTCATGCTTTGCCCACTCTGTATTTCTCTTGACCATCACAAGATTGGATCCAGTGTACAGAGACAACTTTGTATGAGGCTTAATTGAACCGATAGGGTGTAGGTGCACAGGTATAACGGAGTCCACTTATGATCATTGGAAACCCGAGTCCTCTGTGTCAGTACAGACTCCACCTCAGTGGTTGCTTATTTGGAGTAAACTTGGGCTGAAAAAGCGGCGGCTGGTTCAGTATCTATAGATCCGGCTGCTTTGAAGCAAAGCTCACTAGTGCAGAATAAAATGAATGACACTTGCCCAAATCCTTCAAAACCCATGACAAGGATGAGCTTTCATCACATCAATCATGGATGAGTCAGATCTGATGCTCTGAATGATAAGTGAAAGGGATTTTCTTGTATAATTTTAAGGCATGTTAATATGTGTATAAATATTTTGCTGTGTGTGCTTCGACATGGGTCAGAGCTATGTCAAGTTCACATTTTATGTTCATTCCTCCAGCTTATGGCCTTTGAGGTCAAAATGCTACTTTGAACAGAAGGGGAGTGTGCACTGGGCGTCTGTGATACTTAAAACAAGCTACAGGAGGCCTTTCTCTGGAAGGACCCCAGTGACCAGTGGCCTGGGCCCTGCTGTTGGCCTCTGTCTGACACCCTGTGAGTTCCCAAGGGCTCCCCTGATGTCCCCGGGGGCTTTAGAAGTGTACTATCGTGGTGGATTAGGACTATAAGGACTAAGTCAGACGGTAACATCTTTGACCAGGATGCATCTGGTTAGTGCATCAGACACGTGCTCCACGCAGTCAGCCTCACATTGCGCTTAGGTCGCAGTCTACCGCAACTATTGACAATCATTATCAATTTGTGCTTTTTGGTGCTATTTCACCTTCTAACTGCAAAACTTCATATCCCTGATTCTCCTTATTAGATTTTGGTCATCTGTGTGTCATTTTTTTTTACATTTTAATCTACTTTTTCAAATTAGGTTTACAATTTTTATCGCTTTGTATTTTTACCTTATTACTGTTGTGGTGCTGCATAAACCCTTTACACATTGCCCTAAATTAAACAGGAGGTTGAGCTCAGGTTAATGTAGTGACTTTGAGGGTTCACTCTGACACGGGTTGTGATTGTTCCTTGAGCTGGGTAGTCACCCACCCCAAATAATAATCCAATTTCTTACAGATGTGGACATGGCTCTCACCGGCTCTGCTGGACGTTTCATCACTGATGGTCCATTGCATCGTATACAGGCCGGTGCTCACGGTCCTGTTGATGATTCCACTTCTCTGGCCATCAAAGGGATTCCGCGGGGCAGGTCGATTATGAAGCTCCCAGAGCATGGGTGTGAGTTAGTTGCATGGCCCTTTCATTATGCCACTGCCCTATGGGAGCAATGGCCGCTTGCATGCGCGCTCAGCTCGTCACCATTGTTGTGGCATGAACAGGAGCTAGCGTGGCGGTAGATTACCCTACCAAACACACCACCACTCTGCAGTCCTGGGATGGAATGAGCGTTCCCAATTCCTTTCACTGCTCACTCTGCACCTGGAAGTATGTTGTTTATGACATACAGAGGGACGTCCCACGTGAAGTGGTCGGGTGGCTAACTCCATCGTGCACTAATGTGTGCACCATGTCCCACTCTCATTTTTAATCGATTATTGTTTTGGGTACTGGTTATTATTCTTGTATATGATTATTGTACGTACTCCACTTATCTCTCTATGCTCCATCGCATAGCCCATTCCTACTCGTGAACTCAGGTTATATTGAGCTGTTATGTTTGTACGAGTTGATTCAATGCCCATTAGATTCCCAATGTTAGACTAATGTTCTGATTTGTTACCTTTGCCTCAAATTGTAAAGCGCTCTGATATCCTTCGCGATCAAGTTCGCGCTATATCAAACTTTATAAATAAATAAAAAATAAAAAATCCAATTTCTAGCTTCATACATACAGACACATCAGGAAACTCTTCTTTCAACCCAAAATGGCCGCGCCCTGAACTCAAAATGAAATGAATTAAATATTGTTTTTAAAGCGCGCATTCCTGGTGTGATATCAATACTGGGACACGACACCTGGCTTCCCAGGAATGGAATGTGGACTCACCTCAAATCAGTAATAACCATCACAGAAAGAGTGCACTTGGAGTGTTTAATATTACTGGTAAGAATTCAAAGCATTAAATACTCTAATATTGTCCTTTCCAGTGACTTTCCTCGACTCCCCGGAGAGCTGAGCGCCTCTAGATAAAACCCACTGATTCTTGCGTCGTGTGTCAGATATATCATAATGCAGTTTTACGGGAAGTTTACGTAATGGCGGCTCAATAAGACGGTAACACGACACGCCCTGTTAAATCGAACATGGCCGCAAATGAGTCCCGTATCTGAGGATCACATTACAGCATGTTGAACCTCTCACAGGCCAAAGGCTGAGCAGGGCCTCTGACGCCATCCGCACACGAGTCCCAGAAAATAAATGTACAAAAAGCACAAGCTTTAACATAAAAGTCATGGCATGGTAAATGGGCCGGAGATGCAGCCGGGGCAGCCACAATTCAATATTCAGAGCCTTCTTCTGAATACAAAATCCACCGCTTGCCACCTCCGAAATAACAAAGGAAGGACAAAGTGTTACCAGACAGGGCTCCGCCTGGTGTTTACGAGAGAATAAACAGAAGGTGCCTGCAGCCTCTGGCCTCAGCTCTCTCCCTGGCGGGGGCCATTTATTGAGTCATAAAGTCCCCCAGAAGCGGCTTTATCACCAGTGCTGGCACAAATAAAGGTTGGAGGAGGAAAGACAAGAACACTGGGCCCTGGAAGGAAAGAGAAAGGTGGCACTGCAGATCCGTTCCCATGGCCTGCACGCACTATGCCACACCAGTTGGGTGTTACTCCACATAACTTGCACGCACTATACCCCACCAGTGGGACGTGAGTCCACATAATTTGCACGCACTATACCCCACTAGTTGGGTGCTGGTCCACATAACTTGCATGCACTATACCCCACTAGCGGGGCGTGAGTGCACATAATTTGCACGCGCTATACCCCACCAGTTGGGTGTAGGTCCACATAACTTGCACGCACTATCCACATAACTTGCATGCACTCTACCCCACCAGTTGGGTGTTGGGCCACATAACTTGCACGCACTATACCCCACCAGTTGGGTCTTGGTCCACATAACTTGCACGCACTATACCCCACCAGTTGGGTTTTTGTCTACATAACTTGCACGCACTATAACCCACCAGTGGGGCATTAGTCCACATAACTTGCACGCACTATACCCCATCAGATGGGTCTTGGTCCACATAACTTGCACGCACTATACCCCACCAGTTGGGTGTTAGTCCACATAACTTGCACGCACTTTCCACATAACGTGCACGCACTATACCCCACCAGACGGGTGTTGGTCCACATAACTTGCAAAACACACAAGGTGATGGACGGAATGTTACACATTGGCAAAACATTCACCCCCAGTCACAGATCTGGGTTTAATCCGTTATTTTGCTCCCCACGCCACCCCAGTTCAGACATGGCCATATGCAAATCAGTCTTGACCCTGTGCCACATGGGAACAGTCCAGCCGAACCGCCAAGCCATGTCTTCCCTGGACCAGAATCAACCATCCTAGGACCGGTTTCTGGCTATCAGCCATCATCAGCCAGGATAGCTTAACTCCAGTGGCGTAGTGAGCACAGGACCCACGTCTGGGCATACCCTTCCCACATAGGGCGAACAGCAAAACACACAAGGTGATGGACGGAATGTTGCACATTGGCAAAACATTCACCCCCAGTCACAGATCTGGGTTTAATTCATCGATATTTTGCTCACCACGCCACCCCAGTTCAGACATGGCCATATGAAAATCAGTCTTGACCCTGTGCCTCATGGGAACAGTCCAGCCTGAACCGTCCACATAACTTGCACGCACTGTACCCCACCAGTTGGGTGTTGGTCCACATAACTTGCACGCACTATACACCACCAGTTGGGTGTTGGTCCACATAACTTGCACGCATTATACCCCACCAGTTGGGTGTTGGTCCACACAACTTGCACGCACTATACCCCACCAGTTGTGTATTGGTCCACCTAACTTGCACGCACTATACCCCACCAGTTGGGTGTTGGTCCAAATAACTTGCACGCATTATACCCCACCAGTTGGGTGTTGGTCCACATAACTTGCACACACTATACCCCACCAGTTGGGTGTTCGTCCACATAACTTGCACGCACTCTGCCCCACCAGTTGGGTGTTGGTCCAAATAACTTGCACGCATTATACCCCACCAGTTGGGTGTTAGTCCACATAACTTGCACGCACTATACCCCACCAGTGGGACGTGAGTCCACATAATTTGCACGCACTATACCCCACCAGTGGGACGTGAGTCCACATAATTTGCACGCACTATACCCCACTAGTTGGGTGCTGGTCCACATAACTTGCACGCACTGTACCCCACCAGTTGAGGGTTGGTCCACATAACTTGCACGCACCATACACCACCAGTTGGGTGTTCGTCCACATAACTTGCACGCACCATACCCCACCAGATGGGTGTTGGTCCACATAACTTGCACGCACTATCCACATAACTTGCATGCACTCTACCCCACCAATTGGCTGTTGGTCCACATAACTTGCACACACTATACCCCACCAGTTGAGTGTTGTCCACATAACTTGCACGCACTATAACCCACCAGTGGGGCATTAGTCCACATAACTTGCACGCACTATACCCCACCAGATGGGTGTTGGTCCACATAACTTGCACGCACCATACCCCACCAGATGGGTGTTGGTCCACATAACTTGCACGCACCATACCCCACCAGATGGGTGTTGGTCCACATAACTTGCATGCACCATACCCCACCAGATGGGTGTTGGTCCACATAACTTGCACGCACCATACCCCACCAGATGGGTGTTGGACCACATAACTTGCACGCACCATACCCCACCAGATGGGTGTTGGACCACATAACTTGCACGCACTATCCACATAACTTGCATGCACTATACCCCACCAGATGGGTGTTGGTCCACATAACTTGCACACACTATACCCCACCAGTTGAGTGTTGTCCACATAACTTGCACGCACTATAACCCACCAGTGGGGCATTAGTCCACATAACTTGCACGCACTATACCCCACCAGATGGGTGTTGGTCCACATAACTTGCACGCGCCATACCCCACCAGGTGGGTGTTGGTCCACATAACTTGCACGCACTATCCACATAACTTGCACGCACTATACCCCACCAGATGGGTGTTGGTCCACATAACTTGCAAAACACACAAGGTGATGGTCGGAATGTTGCACACTGGCAAAACATTCACCCCCGTCACAGATCTGGGTTAATCCGTTATTTTGCGCATCAAGCCACCCCAGTTCAGACATGGCCATATGCAAATCAGTCTTGACCCTGTGCCTCATGGGAACAGGCCAGCTCGAACCGCCAAGCCATGTCTTCCCTGGACCGGAATCAACCACTCTAGGACCGGTTTCTGGCTATCAGCCATCATCAGCCAGGATAGCTTGACTCCAGTGGCGTAGTGAGCACGGGACCCACGTCTGGGCATACCCTTCCCACATAGGGCGAACAGCAAAACACACAAATTGATAAAGATCAATTTACAATGGTCAGGCGATTTCAGTAGTTGCTTCCTAAGTTGAATTTGCCCGGCGTAAAACGCCTCTAATACCATACGAAATTACTCAATAAAGAGGCAGGCGCTGGAGACTGGAAGACAGGAAACAAGTTTTATTCCGACGGAGTGGAACACATCAGATCGGACAACAAGGTATCGTCTCGAGGTGCTCTCTCAACTTCTCTGAGAGCTGGTCTTTTATACACTGGTTTTAGACATGTGAACGTCCTTTATTACAACAGGGACATTGTAGAGCATGAGAATGACATCAGAACGATATCCCTGTCACCCCCCAGTTCCGGCCCATTCCAACACATGACAACAGTAGAGACCCTTTCCCCTCATATGATTGGGAGGGGCTATCACGCTGCTGAGTGTTCTGCCGATCTCTCTGGAATGTGTGCGCCTGATCGAATCTCTGGGGGTGGAGGGTAGTGATCAATAGTGGCCTCTTTCAGGAGAGGCGAGTGCATACAGTAGGGGGCAATAAACTGTAACCTCGGGCTAAAGGATGACCAGCGGTCAGTGCTGACGTTAGGCTCAGAGGAGGGGTCATCAAAGGAGGGGTATTCATGGACGGAAAGGAGGTGTTGGTCAGGCGCGGGGTGCGATTCTCTGGGACAGAATCATGCGGGAGGGGAGGGCTCCTGACTTGTGCATGAGAGAGCGGGGGCAGTCAGGGTGCATGGGGGATGCTCGCAGGGTCAGGGAAGTGTGCTGGTGAGCGATCGTGAACAGGGAGACCATGGTACCTAAAATGGCTGTCGTGTATGCTCGTACGTGAGTCTGCAAGATAGCATAGATAATGTTCAGTACACGAACTAAGTTTCCACAGTCCTCCCTTTAACATGTCTCGCCAGCTTGTCAGTTCGGATCAATCCCCATGAGACCACGCACCTCTATTTCGTATAGGGGACTCATGTGCTCTGGTTTAAGGTTCAAAGTCTTAGAGCATATACAGTTGGAAATAAGTGCACATAAAGGTGGTAAACATTGAATACCTAAACAACATCCACATAGTATCATGATCGGTATCAATAAAAACGTGAACAGTCTCCATCCCCAGTTCTTTAAAGTGTCCCAGAACCAGCCTCCAAGCGACCATCCTTCCTGTTCCTGGTGAACCTCCGAGGACAGTCTGTGGAGGTGTTCGATTGCTTTATAGACTGAAGGTGAGTTATCTGGCACGTAGGTGCAACAGCTGGAGCCGATGACACGGCATGCACCTCCACGGTCGGCCAGAATCACATCTAAAACAAGACGGTTTTGAAGAGCCACCAGGCGGACTGCCTGAAGCTCAGCCGTGTTGTTGGCGAGGACGCCAGCGGTGATGTTGATGGTTGTTTCTAATGCCTGAGTTAGATGTCGGATTGCGCGGCTATTGGCCATTGGTCCCCACAGAGGAACTAGTCCCTTTGCTGCATCCAGGAACTGTGCTCCGGTGGAGTCGGCTTGTTCAACATCTCCAGCACGCTTTTGCCGGTGGTGGTTGGCTGGGGCCACATACGTGGGAGGAAGAATGAAGGCGATATAGCACGTACCCTTCCAGCCTTTTGGGAGCCACGTGTAAGCTTTGGTGCCACAAACAAAGTACATATTCGGGGAAGCAACAAAGGAAGGGGGGTCAGCTGAGGCCAATGGTTTGGTGATGCGGCAAGAACTGTGACCCACCAGCTGTGTTCCTTGCCCTTCGAGGCATACGAGTCTTGTGACATTGATGACGGACAGGGCCGTAGTCAGGGTGGCAGCCGTTTGTTTCCGCAGGTGAGAGAAGGTGGATCTGGCTGGATTGTGGAGCACTTGCATTTCGACCCTTTCTTTGGCAGGGATGTTCGTAAGGAAGGTTGAACCTGAAATTGCAGGACAAAAGGGCTTTCCTGTATTGTTCAACAAAAACCCATAGTAGAAGTGCGACACTGTCTGACCAGAAGCAGCATTGTCCTTGTGGCTTTCTTGCATGAGGATCAACCAGGCGAGGCAAGAGCCGTGAACTGAGAAAGGTGAAGGAATAAAGGGGATGGAGTGTCCGGTAGCATGTGGGAGCAACCCACAGATCCAACAGTTTGTGGCATTTGTAGCAAGGTTGTGCTGGTGCAACAGTTGTACAAAGGAATTGTTCCAGAATTCCCTACGCCTTTCTCGAAGCTGAGGTGAAAGGGTGATCAGGTGGTGCTCTTTCACGGTGGTCGGCTGGACAGTGGTCGGCAACATTTGGTGAGCGGGCGTGCTTTCCTCCAGGATCCAGAAGGAAGTCATGAGGAGGAGGCAGAACAGGGAGATAACGAAGAAAGCGATTGTCTTTGAGCTGTGCAATTTGTCAGTGTTTGGATTCCTATAGTGGGTTTTTCCTGTTGCTTTCGATGTCTTCTTATCTGGCGCTTCCATCATCTTCTTATCTGGCGCTTCCATCATCTTCATCTTCAAGGTGCTCGGTAGTGGGCAGAACCCCAGACTTAGTTTAGCTTCTCTCCAGGTAGCCCTTGATTGCTTTGGGTCACCGTTCCGAGACTTTTAACTTAGTCAGTGGTCTACTTAGCCGAAGCTCCCTCCTTTCGACGTAGGAAATACCCTTTTCGAGATGGCACAGTGGGATCAGAGTGTTTTGAAAGTTCAAGTGCCTCCGTATCAGGATAACAGTTCAGTGATGGTCGGTCTTTGTTCAGGAGCTCTTCTTGGGTGTTGACGTTGTCTGTCGTGGCCAGGGTTGAGGAGACCCTTTTGCAGTGATGGGCGTGCAGCCAGTGCTTCTTCCCCTCCACTCGAAGAGCTGTCCGAGTGGTGATCAGTACTTGCCAGGGGCCCGTCCACCGGGGTTCCAGACTCTTCGCTCGTTGGAAATTCCGGATTAAGACGTAGTCACCCGGTTGGATATCGTGACCGGGACCCCTGGAAGTATCGGGGATGGCCTGCTGCACCTGTTGATGAATGACAGACAATGTCTTAGTTAACTTGTACAAATAATCTGACAGCAGGACGTCGGGGACGTCATGAATGGAGGTTGGTTTGGGGGCAGTCCAGAGGTTCATAGGCCGCCCAAACACAACTTCGTAGGGGGTCAAGTGATGCTTAGTGGGGGTGGAGCGCATTGATAGTAGTGCCAGTGGAAGGGCATCTGGCCACTTAAGCCCTGTGGTGGCCACTATTTTTGACAGTTTCAGTTTCAGTGTAGCGTTGTGTCGCTCAACCAGGCCAGCGGATTGGGGGTGGAAGACCGCATGGAACCTTTGTTTGACCCCCAACCCCTTCAGGATAAGTTGGATAACTTCAGCTATGAAGTGGGGGCCATTGTCGCTCCATAAAATTCGACAAAGGCCGTAGCGAGGGAAAAACTCCTTCAGTAGTACTTTGGCAGTAGTCATGGCAGTGTAATCACGGGTCGGATAGGCTTCCACCCATTTGCTGAAGGCACATACAATGACTAATACGTACTTCAAGCCTTGGCATCTCTCTAGCTGGATGTAATCCATCTGGAGGACCTCAAAGGGGTGGTCGGGGATCCCAAACCCTCCCCGGGGTACCACAGTTCCTTTCCCGGGGTTGTGTTGTAAGCAGATAAGGCACTGTTGGACTAGGCGTTTGGCTGAGTCGGGGATCTTGCCGTTGTGCCAGACTTTGGAAATGAGTTCGATCATGGGGGCAGAACCTATGTGTGCAGGGGAGTGTGCCATTGTCAGTATGGGGATCAAGTATGCATCAGGCAGCAACCATTTGTTTGTGTCCTTTGTCCGCCAGCAGCCTTCATCGTCCCTTAGACCCACCCGTGCCCACTCAGTCAGTTCGTGTGGTGTGCTGGTCGATTGGATATCCCTGATCGTTTCCCTAGCGTCGGTCCATTGTTCTGCCTGTGACCTGGTCACATATATGCGCGTCGTGGCCCTATTCTCAGCTGTGGTTCGGGCAGTGATGTCGGCTAGTGCGTTTCCCTGTCCAACTAAATCTGTCACCTTCTTGTGTGCCTGACATTTGATCACTGCTAATCGTGTGGGGAGAAGGACTGCTTCAATCAGGGCGGAGACTAGATCTCCGTGAAGGATGGGTGTACCATGGGACGTCAGGAATCCCCTTTCCCTCCACAGGATCCCAAAATGATGAACTACTCCGAAGGCGTACTGGCTGTCTGTGTAAATGTTCGCCGTGGTTCCTTCTGCTATGATACATGCTCGTGTGAGGGCAATTAGTTCTGCTGCCTGTGCTGATCGTTGTATGATGCAAGCTGTTTCAACTACTGTTCGAGCAGTCGTTACCGCATAGGCAGCAGAAGTGGTGCCGTCTGGGAGTTTGATGCAAGAGCCATCTACCCATAGTTCTCCGTCAGGGTCTGTGAGAGCAACGCCTCGAAGGTCAATTCTACTCCTAGTCTGTTCGTCTGTGAGAGTCACGCAGTCGTGTATAGGGGGCACATCGGGGTCATTTTCGGGCAAGGGTAGCAGTGTAGCAGGGTTCAATGTCGTGCATCTCTTCAGAGTGATGTGGGGCGCAAGCAAAGTCAATTCGTATCCTGTCAGTCGTGCACTAGTCAGATGTTGAGTCTTTGTCTGGTTCAAAAGTGTGTCAACTGCATGGGGTACTAGTACTGTGAGAGGGTTCGAAAGTACAATTCCCTCACTCTGTCGGATAGAGACAGCAGCAGCGGCTACTGCTCGAAGACAGGCTGGTAGAGCTCTGGCGACTGGATCAAGAGTGGCAGAGAAGTAGGCACAAGGGCGCTGTTTGGCGCCGATGGACTGGGTCAGAACGGACAATGCGCATCCCTCCCTTTCGTGAGTGTAGAGGGAGAAGGGCTTGGAGTAATCTGGTGTTCCTAAAACGGGTGCCGAGCAAAGGGCATCTCGCAACTCCTTAAAGGATGCTTGGCATTCGGGAGTCCACGGGAGTGGGAACAGAACATCTTTGGCCAACAGGAAAAGTAGGGGTTTTATAATGAGACTGAAATTTGGTAGCCATTGTCGGCAGAAAGAAGTAAGGCCTACTAATGAACGGACTTGCTTCTGTGTTTTTGGAATAGGGGTGTCTAGGATGGTTTGGATTCGGTCGGGTGTAAGTTTTCTCCCTTCTTTGGACAGGAGATGACCTAGGTATGTTACTTGGGACTGACAGAACTGCAGTTTCTTTTTGGAGACTTTGTGGCCATTCTCCGCAAGAAAGTGCAAGAGTTGGATAGTGGCTGTGATTGCAAGTGGAGTGGTGTCGGCCGCCAAAAGGATATCGTCGACATATTGGATCAACACTACTCCATCTGGTAGCTGGACAGCGTCCAGCTGCCGTTTCAGGGCTTGGCTGTAAATGCTGGGACTTTCAGTATAGCCCTGGGGAGCTCTACAAAATCGGTATGAACGGTTTTTTAAAGTGAAGCCGAAGAGATAACGGCTGTCTGGATGGATGGGGATAGAGAAAAATGCATTTTTAAGATCAATAACGGTGAAGGTGGTGGCAGTGGACGGGATGAGAGTCAGAATGGCGGCGATGTCTGAGACTACAGGGTACTGTGGCACCACCACTTTGTTGACTTCTCGTAGATCGATGATGAAGCGATACGCTTTCTCATCCCCCTCACCTTGCTTCTTAACAATGGGTAGGATAGGACTATTGCAGACATTACTAACCACTTCCTCTACCACTCCTGCATCTGCCAAAGACTGAATAATCGCCACCAATGCCTTCTCGCCTTCGGGCGATATCCGGTACTGTGGGAGTTTCGGGAGTATTGCATCTGGTCGAACAGTTATGTGTACAGGATCGATCATCATTCGTCCCACATCTGAGTCGTTTCTGGCCCATAGGTGCGGGGGTAGCGAATCGAGCAAGGATAGGTCAGCATCTGTCAAAATGTACATGTGTCGTGCGGGGTAGGGTCCGGACATGTTCGGGTTGTCGTACAGGATGACTCGGACTCCTTCCGGGGAACACCTAATAGTAGCTCGGAAATGTTTCAGTAAATCAATACCCATAATAGCATCAGGGGAGTTGGAGGAGAGTAGAAACGTCGTGTCAGTGGGATTGTTTCCTAGGTCAAAGGAGATAGGTACAGACAGGGGGTTAGTGGAGGGCGTCCCATCGAAACCTATCGAGGTAATGTGTGAGCCAGACAAGGGTGCCCTTGGAATCAGTCGTTTTGATAATACACTACGTGTCGCTCCGGTGTCTACCAAAAATGGAGTCTTTGTACCCAGGACCTTAGCGGTGACATAAGGACCTTGCTGGTCTACACAGAGCTCGACTCGATCCCTCCCTTGCCCCTGGCAGTCCTATGCAGAGTCGTGATCATTGTAGCCATCGGACTGTTGGCACTGATTCTGTCGGGGGCGGTCAAATGTGTTTGATCTACCAGATCGGTCATTGGTGGTGTCGTGAGTCTGTCCTCGTCCCTGCCCTCCAGTTTTGGGGCCATTTGCCATGTCCCTTGTCTCCTTATTTTTAATCAGTTCCCGAAGGGCTAGGCATTGAGACTTCCAATGTCCAAATTCTTTACAAAATGCACATTGATTCTCATCAAGGTCGGTTCGTGGAGCGCCAGGGGCGGGGTTGCGGTCTCTAGGGGTCGAATTCCTAGGGGCATTCGACTGGTAGTTCCCCCTATACCGTTCCCTCCCTGTGGTCACTCCCTGTAGTTGTGCAATCATTACTCGTTCCTTTAGGTCCTTTTTCTTTTTCTCAGTTGCCCTTTCGTTCTCATTCTTTTGGTGTTCGTAATACTGAGCCATCTGAAGGATAGCTGCAGGTTTGGAGGCTCCCCAACTACTTTCGCTAGTCTGTAACTTTTGGGAGACCTCTTGCAATAGCCCCTTTACGTAGTTCTGCACGAATAGGTGTTGTCCGGTTGCGGTGGTCATGTCTTGGCCACTGTAGTCGGAGAACACTGTTTCAAATCGTGAGAAGTATTCTGATACGTCCTCCTGAGGTTTCTGGCGGCAGGCCGTGACTATCGACCAGTCTACCTTCTTTTCTGGGATCAGCGTTTTTAGCTTCTGCACTATTTTGTCGGGGAGTTCCAATATGTCTTTTAAAGGTTTCTTTCCGGGCTCTCGCTGCCTATCTAGTTCATCGAGTTTTGTCCAGGTGTGTCCGAACAGCTCCGTGTGGTCAGTTCTCCGGATTTGCTTCCACACATCAGCCGGCAGACACAACCCGAAAAATAAATCCATGTCCGCTAAAGTCATTATAGTTGAGCCCAAAGCTGTGCCTAATTCGGTATAGAATGCTGTAGGGTTTTTTCTTAAATCGGGCAGGGTTTGTCTAAAAGTTAAAATATCTTGCCGATCCCATGGTTGGTAAACCCAGTTGTACACAACCCTCCCTTTGGCGTCTGCATGGTTGATATCATCGTTTGTTCCCTGACCTCTCGGGGGAACCCAATAGGGGGCGGCTTCTCTGATAGGCATCATGGTGTTGGCTGCTCCTAGTGAGGGTTCAATCGTCTCAGGGACTGTGAGTTTGACCTCTGGTTTCTGCTCCGCGAGGTGGCGGAAGACCTCAAGTATTTGCATGAAGAGATCCGTCATATCGCTTTCAGCCCCATCTCCGACATCAACCTTTCTATATAGGGCCGTCAATTTAGCAGGACCCTTAGTCTGGTACCTATCCTCATACGCGTTCAGGGTGTGGTAGCTGAACCGTAAAATAAAATGCCATCTGTGACTACCGGCATGCGAGTTGTGCATATTCATCGTATATTCTTCACTCTCCCTCCGTTCTACCAGGGTTTTTGCTATTTGGTCGATTCCATCCCGCTCATCTTTGCTCAACCTATTTGGTCTGGCTGTTAATTGTTTGCCAGTCTCAAGTTCATCTGGTGTTGTTACCGATGCGGCTGGTGCGAAGACCGTAAGAGTCGGGGCACTAGCGCTAGGGTTACCCTCGACTGCACTCTGGACTGGTGAGTGTTGTGCTAGAGGCTGGCAGGGAGCATAAGGAGGAGGCATGTAGATCATTGGAGGACCGAGCAGTAACTCGTCATTTGCCCGTTGTTTGGAGGGTACCTCCGGGTAGAGCGTAGGAGTGGTCCTGACAGGGCATTGACCTGTCAGTCCTGATTCTTGTGATTGTTTAACTTCCTCTCTTCTTCTTATTTCTTCATCTAGTTCTTTTGCGGCCAGATGGGCTGCTTTTCGTAATTCTTTCACTGTTTTTGCTTCCTCTTTTTTCCTACGATGCTCTGCTTCTCGGCGCCACATGCCGATACTATCGAGCATAGTGGATGTTACCTTATTTATTTTTACAGCTGTTTCTAGTGTTTTTATTTTATTTTCATCAAAAGAACCTATCAGTGGCCACTGGTTTTTAGGATCCCTTTTTGTATATTTATGCCATAACTTACTATAAGCTATAGCGACTAGTCCTTGCTTAGTAAACATGTCCTTATTAGGGGTGCCCTCCAGTGGAGCTGGATGTTCATCTCTAATAAGCGGTCCGGGTTGACCCAACTATGAACCAATGGGGAGAAGATAGGCATGACGAATTACCATAGGGGGCAAAAGCCTGCACTACCTATCTTTTCACTATTTGCAAAGGCTGGACAGAATGTTCTATTTTACACTATTTGCAAACAGAGAATACCTCCCGAAAGACCCAATTTCCAAACAGTCAATGTTTGGTCAAACAATCAATCAATGAGGAACGTAATAGGTACGACGTGTTAAAGGTTTGCGTTACCTACCCTTCACTTTCTGCAAAGGGAGAGAGAATATTCCTATTCTTCCCCGTTTGCAGGCAGAGAAGATCCCTAAGAGAACCAACTTCGAACAATTCAATGCTCGATTCAATCAATCAATCAATGGGGAGAAAAAAAGAATAAGCACGACGTGTTAAAGTTTTGCGTTGCCTACTCTCCCCTATCTGCAAAGACTAAACAGAGTATGGCGATTCTGTGTTTGTTTGCAAATAGAGAATTTCTCAGAGACAAATAAGTAATACTAGTATTATCAAACAATCAATCAATCAATTTCGCAATTTTTGTCGTGTGTCACGACCTTACCCGGACCGCATGGACAGTTTCTCGTCTTCCGCTTCCAGCGCCCGATCGTCCTCTACTCTCTGTTGCTATCGCGGCACTCCTGGTGGTTCCCAGTCAGGACCGTAGATCACTCGGGAGAGGTCTGCTCGGAATCAGTGAAGTTCAGATGATCGGCTGTCAGACGAGGGTCTATCGGACAGGAGCTCTTCCGATCGTTGCAGTCGTTCACTCTGTCGTCGGGACCTCTCCCACTGGATCCACGTGTCGCTGATGGGCCCCGCGTTTGGGACGCCAATTGATAAAGATCAATTTACAATGGTCAGGCGATTTCAGTAGTTGCTTCCTAAGTTGAATTTGCCCGGCGTAAAACGCCTCTAATACCATACGAAATTACTCAATAAAGAGGCAGGCGCTGGAGACTGGAAGACAGGAAACAAGTTTTATTCCGACGGAGTGGAACACATCAGATCGGACAACAAGGTATCGTCTTGAGGTGCTCTCTCAACTTCTCTGAGAGCTGGTCTTTTATACACTGGTTTTAGACATGTGAACGTCCTTTATTACAACAGGGACATTGTAGAGCATGAGAATGACATCAGAACGATATCCCTGTCACCCCCCAGTTCCGGCCCATTCCAACACATGACAACAGTAGAGACCCTTTCCCCTCATATGATTGGGAGGGGCTATCACGCAGCTGAGTGTTCTGCCGATCTCTCTGGAATGTGTGCGCCTGATCGAATCTCTGGGGGTGGAGGGTAGTGATCAATAGTGGCCTCTTTCAGGAGAGGCGAGTGCATACAGTAGGGGGCAATAAACTGTAACCTCGGGCTAAAGGATGACCAGCGGTCAGTGCTGACGTTAGGCTCAGAGGAAGGGTCATCAAAGGAGGGGTATTCATGGACGGAAAGGAGGTGTTGGTCAGGCGCGGGGTGCGATTCTCTGGGACAGAATCATGCGGGAGGGGAGGGCTCCTGACTTGTGCATGAGAGAGCGGGGGCAGTCAGGGTGCATGGGGGATGCTCGCAGGGTCAGGGAAGTGTGCTGGTGAGCGATCGTGAACAGGGAGACCATGGTACCTAAAATGGCTGTTGTGTATGCTCGTACGTGAGTCTGCAAGATGGCGTAGATAATGTTCAGTACACGAACTAAGTTTCCACAAAGGTGATGGACGGAATGTTGCACATTGGCAAAACATTCACCCCCAGTCACAGATCTGGGTTTAATTCATCGTTATTTTGCTCACCACGCCACCCCAGTTCAGACATGGCCATATGCAAATCAGTCTTGACCCTGTGTCTCATGGGAACAGTCCCGCCCGAACCGTCCACATAACTTGCACACACTATACCCCACCAGTTGGGTGTTGGTCCACATAACTTGCACGCACTATACCCCACAAGCCTCGGCCATGACGGGCACATAGTCCCTCTATAAGTAAAATGTTCACATCCATGCCATGTTAATAAGGTGATCAACAAAAAGCCTGTGCGCTGCCACCATTACACATGTTCACATTGTATGGGATTGACCGGTGTCTGCGTATATACCCTGTTCAGAGGAGAGTGTAAGGGGGTTAAGAATGGAGTAGAAAACAGTATTAACATTACTGACAAAAGGTACTGCAGAGGCGGCACTGCAGGCCACCTTAGGCCGCTGCGACATGATCTGTTCTTACACACAAACCGACTTCATAGTGCAAGAAACCGGACAGACTTTGTTAAAAGTCATAATGACCCCGCCTTATTAACGAAGGAAAGCATGGAAGGGGTGAGACTGGGATATGAAGTAGAGAGGATAAAGGAAGAGGAGAGACAGGGCAAGAAAGTGCACACGGAGGTAGGAAAGACAGATTCAAAAGATTGGAGAGCAGAGAAAAGGAGAAAATATAAAACGTGGTTTGGAAAGTAAGAAAAGGTAGAGGATAGGAAAGGACAAAAGTAGGAAGGGCAGAAATAATATACAGATGGAGGAAAGAAGATTTGAGAGTAGGAGGGAGAAGTGAGATTTGAGTGTTTAGAGAAAAGGAGGCATGTATGGAGAGGGTGAGCTATGGAAGTGACATAGAAAAAGGAAAAAAGTGAATAAGCAACAAAGGGAGAGAATAAGAAAGAAAGGGGAGTGAAACATAGAAAGTAGAGGGAAAGAAAAAAGAAGTAAAGGACGATAAAATAGGCAAAAGACCGAGAGGTAACAAACAAGGAGGTCAGAGACAAGGAAAGTAACGAGCATATTCAAGATATAGATTTGATAGGGAAAGGGTGGAACTAGAGAGAACAGGGAGATTAGAGAGACTTTGTCGGAGAGAGAAGAGTTGGACATAGATTGAAGAGTGCTTAGATAACCTCGAGTTTCATGTGCCTTATAAATGCTCATTTCAAGAGAGAAGACAGAATGGGGGGTAAAGTGGAACAGAGCAAAAATAGAGAAAGAAAAGTGGGTAAGGTGGAGCAAGGAGTGGAAAAAAACAAAAAAATGGAGGAAGGAGATCAGGACAAGCTAGGAGATCGAGTGGAACTGGACAGGGATAAGAAAAGGTTCGAGGAGTTGCATGGAGATAGCAAATAGAGAGGAATTATAGGTAGAATGATTAGGGCACAAGATGCAGTGGCAGCCATACCCAAGGGTGCAAGGAGCCCTCTGTGCCTCAGTAATGGGTGTCTTAATATCAACCCAGAGGTGGGGGAGGGTCATTATCGTTTTCTGGTTGGCATTAGGGCCCATGGCACCCTTACTATGCCACTGACTTTGGTAGCTTGTATGCGGCACATAGTTGCATATTAACTTGCTGCTTGTCTTAAGTGTACGCAGCCTTGGCTGAAGTGCACGAAGCGCCTTTATTGCCACACACAGAGGCAAAAAAAATCAGAGGGAACATTGCCAATACTCAAAGGAAGTATTTTAGGATGACCCATCTACACCTCTGAACTTTCACTACCTAAATGTTGGTTCAGAAGACAAACAGAAAAAGTAATACAAGCAAAACTCTATGGAACCAAAAACAAAAAGTCCTGGTTATTTTTAACACACCAAAAATGTAAACATATAAACACTGAAAAAGGGAAACGGTTCTTATAGCTCCCTTTCTGCTGCCCTAGCTTCCACACTCTGGCTTAAACGCACAAAATGATGTGGAACTGTGAGGGGGGCGAGGGGCGTAAAAGCCATGAGTGAAGGTGTAAAGTCGTGGAGAAGGAGAAGGTACATGAAGGGCTGGAGCAGAGGCCTGAACGCCCAGAAAATTAGAGTAAAGGCCAGGAGGAGTGTGATGGCCAGGAGGGAGTCAAGGCTTGGAGAAGGTACATGAAGATCTAGAGGAAAGGCTTGAAGGCAGGGTTGCCACCTTTCCAAGAAAGAAATGCAGGCCACCTCTTCACGTTTAACACCTTGCGTGCGGCGCCGATCCCCCCCCCCCGTGCTGGACACTCCAAAACAGGGTGTGGTCGTGACGGAACCATTCCGTCATCAGCACAGCTCAGCCGTGACTGATGACGGAATGGTTCCGTCACAAGCATCGAAGGGGTTAAAGAGACTCCGACAGTTAGGTAGATCATATAAAAACAGCTGCATTCATTCTTAACATGACATTTCTGTTTTTGTTTACTTTGCTCATCAGTCATGGCTCACTAAGGCAGCTCAAGAGCATTTCATTTTTTTAATTGCTCTTGTCTTATATTTGCTGTTTGAAGTATGCAGAGATAAGGGGGAAGAAAATACCGGTTTTAGGTGATTTTCCTAATTTTGTACCAGCCAGGGCATTGAAATAATGATCATGCTGGTAGAAAACTGGCCAGGTGTCCACCCTACTTGAAGGCCAGGAAGAGTGTGAAGGCGAGGAGGAGTGTGAAGGCCAGGAGGCGGGGGTGGAGGCCAGGACGACTAAAGGCTTGGAACAGATGGCGGTGCAAGAAGGCCAATAATAGAGACTTGAAGGTGAAGAGAAGAGGCCTGAAGGCCAGTAGGTGGGTTATGAAGTGAAGAGGTGTGAAGGCCTGGAGAAGGGATCGAAAAGCTTGGGAAAGCAGAAAAAAGTGCATGAAGGCCAAGAAGACAGGCTTGAATGCCAGGAGAGGAGACTTAAATCCAGGTGACTTAAATCCATCCTCCAGGCATGAATACCTGGAGGATGGCATGGGGAATAAAGATAGTCCACAAATAGAGGGCTATAGGAGTCAGAAGACCCCTAGAGCCCCCCGTGCCTGGAGTTAATATTTGCTCTTTGAGTTGCTCACCTTGGGCTTTCCTTCCCGGTCTAATTTCTTCTGTGCCTTCACCCTTCTAAAAATATTTCTAGCTTGTGTTAGAGACTCCTCCATTTTCTTCTTCTCTTTCTCTGCACTGCCAATATTTGTTTCGGGAAGAGTTGTATAACAAGCATTTGCAAGAGTTTAAGCTATTTGCATTGTAAATGGCAATGCCTTTTATTTATCGGTTTTGATAATTAACACATAAATAAACAAGCATTTACAATGCAATAGGTCTCGCATTAGGGAGAGTTAGAGCTATTGGCATTGTAAATGACAATGTCTTTTACCTATGTGTTTGAAGTGTAGTGGGTGTATGTGTTGTGGAGTGGCATTATGTGGGTTTGTGGGTAACCATAACAGCCATCTTGATAGAGCCTCTCTGAAATCGTTCCCTGTATACCTATGCAGACCTTGTTCAGGCGTGAGCCTGCAGTTCCATGATACCAGACCTGCCAAACTTAACAACAAGTTTAACTTAATGCTGATTGAAAAAGTGCATCGCAGATTCATGTGAGGGCTGCCCAGTGCAGTCAATGCTAGTGTCTGGATCAGGTTGTCACTAGGCATCACGTGATCCCTGAGAGTGTGTGAGGCTGGGCAGTGATCTTAGTGTGTAAAAAAAAAAACAGAACTCACTCCTCCTCCCAGCAGCCACCCGGCTCAATGTAACAGATGACGAGAAAGAACCTCCTTATCACATACACACATACACTACATGAGGTTTTGAGCTTGAGAATAGCAAGGATGCAAACACCTCCATCAAGGATTACAGCTGGCTTTTCACTGTGGAAATGTATTGAAAACACACTTGCTTAGCCATGACCATGCGCACAAAGTTAGGCTGATTAATACGTTACAGAAGTGGAGCTTCAACTCGGGCACCTGCTTGCAGTGATCTTAGTGTAAAAAAAACAACAAAAAACAAAAACAGAACATGTCAGTGCTCACTCCTCCCAGCCGCCCAACTCAATGTAACAGATGACTAGAAAGAGCCTCCTCATCAGATACGCTACAAGAGGTTTTGCGCTAGAGAAAAGCAGGGCTGCATACAACTCCATCAAGGATTACAGCTATCTTTTCACTGTGGAAATGTGGAGAAAACACACTTGCTTAGCCTTGACCACACGGATGAAGTTAGGCTGATTAATACGTTGCAGAAGTGGAGCTTCAACTCGGGCACCTTGATCCTTTATTTCTGTAAGTGCTTTCTGTTGAGGTTTAATTTTTGTGACACTGACCTACCCGGCACCAACAGCGATCAGCTTGTGCACCAGGAACGTCCCGAAGACAATGCTGATGTCGCGTTTTGTGTAGCAACATCAGCCTGAAGCCCCGCCCACTGTAAATCGTGTTTGTTGACCACAGAGAAGCATTAATTTTAAACGGCATACACTTCAGGACAGTAATAATTCAACGTCCTTACCCACAGATGCCTCGTGACCGCCATTGCAGACGGACCCGGAAGCTCTTGGCCGGCCGGCCAATCCGCTCGCGGCCGACCGGAAGTCCCGCCTCCCCAGGTCCGCGAGCTGCCGGCGCATGGAGCGCCCTGCCGTCCGGTGTAGCCCGGGTCCCCAGGAGGGGGACGGGGAGAAGGAGGAGTGTGGCGCCTGTTGCGGGGCTCCTCTGACCTGAGGGAGCCCCGATTTAGATGGAGACGCGCCGCGAGGAGCCCCGCCGGAAGAGCGCAGTTGGTGAGTGGGGCCCAGGGCTGATGTAAAGTGCGTGCGTGCCTGTTTGTATGTGTGGGGGGGGGAGTGTGTGCGCGAGGGAACGTGTGTGCACATGCGTGACTGTGTGTGATTGAGAGAGAATGCGAGGTAGGGGATAGTGTGCCTGTATGTGTGCCTGTATGGGTGCTGTATGCCTGCGTGTGCATGCGCGCGCCTGTGTGTGTGTGTGTGTGTGTGTGTGCGCGTGCGTGCATGCAGAGAGGTGGGGGCTGCCTGTGTGTGAGCAAGGGCTTTGCGCATGCGCAGCTACCAGACGCTCGCTCCCGAGGTCAAATCCGACACTGAAAACGCTCGTAACACTTTGGTGTCCACTCTCCTAAATACGGATCACATTAGTTGTCGAGCTGACAGCATTCATGCTTCGCATGAATGCTAACGTCAGCTCGACCTAAAAAGGCAGTGTCATTTACAATGCCAATAGCTCAAACTCTTGTGAATGTGAGACATATTTCATTTCAAAGAAGTGGCCGCCATTGTCCTGGGCTGCTTGGAAAGTGAAAGCATGCATTGCCTGCTGAATGTTGCAGTAACGCATGTCGTGCCTGCAGTTGGAGAAACTAATTAAAGTGAATAGTGCTTAGAGTCTAAATATGACATACCGTGTAACAACAGAAGTAAAAGGGCCAGTCCTGATGGGAGGCTACAAATGAAGACAAGGCGGTACTAAGGAGGCACTAACAAGCCAGAAGCCAGCATTTACGAAGGACAATGACACAAGCCAATGACAAATATGGGTGGAGAGTGGGCGGGCTTCAAGTCCGTACTCGAATACAGCATGCCTCGCAGAGCAGCTCATGCCCTGCCCAGGCTCGACCTAAAAAGGGATGTGGTGTGTTTCATCACTCTTTCCAGACCATCACTCTGATGGACGGAGGACCATGAAAGAGCACGTCTACGGTGTCGCAAAAAAGGGACCGTTGGAACCTGCAGCCTGCCTGGAAGTGAGGAGAGGGCTGATGCTGTGTTCCCGCTGAAAAAGTTACTTTGCACCATACAGAATGGATTGCGGATGGAAAGCATTCTTCAAATATTTTACTTTGCACCTGACAGAATGGATTGCGGATGGAAAGCATTCTTCAAATATTTTACTTTGCACCTGACAGAATGGATTGTCGATGGAAAGCATTCTTCAAATATTCTAGGAGGGGAGTTAAAAAGTACTTATACACTGCTCTCACTTCACCTTGCCTGAATGGTGGAATCCATATCAAATGTAAATGTAAATGTAGTGCTTATATAGCGCACGAATCACCCCCGAAGGGGTCTCAAGGCGCTGTACACATACCGCTGTGGAACCCTTCCTGGCCTTTCCCTGTGAAGTGCCCACTCCTGGGCACCCCCAAGGTGAAGCCAGGCATCCTAGCGCTGTTGGGGCTGTTGTGGAGATTGAGCAAGCTATTGCCCAGAGTTGCAGAGTGGGACCCATGATTAGAATAGGCACCGAGGCGAGAATTATCAGGTCCGAGGAAATTGAGCCCAAGACCTGCCGAGGCAGGAATTGAACTCTGGTCCCGGGCCAGACCTCTGCATCAGGGTCTGCTGCTCTAACCATTGAGCCACACTTCTCCACAAATGCACCGCATCCAATTGGCAAACAAATGGAGGCTAAGATAGGGTCTGCTTGCCGGATAGGCCAGAAGGGAAGCTTGAAATACGGTGATATAGTAGAGTGGCGTTGGGGAAGGAGGTACAATTAGGACTATTTGACCCGAAGTATATTGAATGACCAACAACATTTTAAGGAAAAGTGGCCCAGAATGACCCCCAGACCTCCACAACAAGGAATATTCATATCATGCCATTCCAAGCAATAATCCATGCTGCAGGATTCAGGGATAACAGGTATTGTATTTACATTGAATATTTAAAATCAGCCTGGCTTCCTGCATGTAAGATGTAAAGAAACCCTTGCAGGGTACACCACACACAGGAGAAATGGAACACCCAAACATTATATTTATCAGGCAATTCAATGCGATCTCTTCTGCCTACATTTTTACCATGATCTAAAGGCAAAGAACACCACAGCAACGGTCGGAAAGGAGTGCCCGTTTAAGGCTGCTGCTCTTTTGTTAATGAATTTTGCTTAACCGCAACCTTGGAGTACAATCATCTTAGTAATCTTATTGTGGTTAATATAAACATGTGTAACATATTTACTAAAGATACAATGCCCTTCGTGAGACCAATTTATTAGTGCAAAAATTAAACCAAGGTAAAAGAAGATGTGGTAAACACCACAGTTCAAGCTATCTTCCACCACAAGAGAAGAAATCCAAACCTGCTGTGGATCACAGCAAAAACCCTTTAGCATGTAGCAAAAATCCTTTAGCATGTAGCAAAAACCATTTAGCATACAGCCAAAACCCCTTTAGCATACAGCCAAAACCCCTTTAGCATACAGCCAAAACCCCTTTAGCATGCAGCAAAAACCCTTTAGCAAGCTGGAAAAACCATTTAGCATGTAGCAAAAACCCTTTAGTATGTAGCAAAAACCCTTTAGCTTGTAGCAAACCTAAACATACTCTTTCGCTAAAGAGAGTATATATGTGTACATTCCTCTCTCTCCACTGATCGTGTGTATGTGAATAAAAGTAGAAAACAGACTGACAGCAACGGTGAAGAATTTGGTAGTGACAACAACATTGGACAATGGTCACCGGACACATCGGACTAGGGATGGCCATCAACATCAGACTATGGCCAGCCAACAAAATCAGAGTAGGGCCAGCCAACAACTTCAGAATAGTGCCTGCCACAATATCGGACTAGTGCCAGCTAACAATATTGGACAAGTTCCTGCCAACAACATCAGAATAGGGACATCCAACAAGCCTGCACTAGTGCCAGCCAACAACATGGATTGAACATGCAAAAAAGTGATGGCTGGAATGCTCAAATTAATCTCATCTACTGGTAATTGCTCAGGGTCGCATCCCAATCCATTGCTATTTTAAACACTATGCCGCCTCAGTTTGGATCCAGTCATATGCAAATCAGTCTTGACCCTGCTCCAACCAAACTGACCAGCCCAAATTGCCTGGCCAGGCCTCCGTGAACCAGAACACAAGCAACCCAATACCGGTTCCGCCCTTTTTAGGCTCATCAAAAGGGTATATCTTGGTAACAGTGGCACAGTATGCGCAGGACCCTCGTCTGGACATACCCATCCCACGCAGGGAAGCGCACTGAAGCATACAATAAAGTGATGGATGAAATACTTGAATTAATCTCAGCCATTGGAAATTATTCTGGACCGCATCCCAATCCATTGTTACTTTGCACACCATGCCACGTCAGTTTGAGCCCAGCCAGATCGAAATGAGTTGTGACCCTGCACCAATCAGAACAGTCCAGCCCAAACTGCCAGTGTAGTCCTCCCTAACCTGGAACAAAAGGAACCCGAAAAACCTATTTAACTGCTTTTGGGACTCATTGGTCAGGCATATCTTGGTTCCAGTGGCACAGTGTGTAAGGGATCCACATCTGGCCATATCAGTCGCACTGAAGTATAAAAAAAAGTGATAGAATGCATGAATTAATCTTAGCCAATGGTGATTACTAGGGGCAGCATCCACATTGTTATTCTGCAGACCATGCCACCTCTGTTTGGCTTGCCAGTTTGGAAGGGAATCCCAACTGGAGAAGGAATAAGACTAATTTGCATAAGGCTGTCTCTGTCTAGATTGGCACAGAGGGTGAATAACTATAGTCTGCAATGCAGTCTGGAGCAAACGCCAGTGGCTACGTTTCATTCAAGCATTTCTTCCACCATCTTATTGTTTTTGCAGTAGATGCCCTAATTGGCATGGGTATGTCCGTACATGGGTCCGGTGCTCACTGTGCCATAGGACACAAGCTACACCTCTTGAGACCTAAGAAGGTCGAGATCGATCTGTGGCGGCTTCTGTTCCATTCTGGAAGGGAGCTGGCCTGGCAGGTCAGGCTGGACTGTTCCTATTGGAGTCGGAGCTGCTTGCATAAGGCAGGTCTCAGTCTAGAGTAGCAGAGTGGGCAATTAGTCTTCATTACCTTGTTGTTTTTGCAACAACAACACAGGAAATTGGCAAGTCAATAATACATTACTAAGGTTTGCCAACAACATCGGACTAAGTCAAAGCAACGACATTGTATTAGGGCTTACAAACAACACTGGAGATTGTCAAGTTATCAATAGCTTTCACAGTTCTGTCAGCAACATTGGACTAAGACAAGTCAACAGTATCGGATGAGGAGAAGCGAATATCATCAGGTTAGATGAGTCAACATATCAGATTAGGCCAGTCAACCAGCTCGGACTAGGGCCTGCCAACAATATTGGACTAAAGCATGCAACAACGCCTGCCAACAATGTCAGACTAGGTCCTGCCACCAACAGTGGACGATGACAGGACAGTGACATCCAACTACAGCAGCCAGCAACTTTCGACTGTGGCATGCCATTACCAGAGCACAACCAGGATCCAACACCAGATTAGTGACTATGAAGATTGCACAAATTGCACAGGAAAGTGAAATGCTTACCTCTGTCATGTTGATCTGCAGGGTGCAAGCTTGAATCACTGCAAGGCTAACTTAGAATTCCATTCTTCCAAGGTCAGCAAGCAGAGTACCATTACATTGGGTAATAGTCATACCTTTCATTTACAAAGTTGAGAAATGAAGAAGCACAGTACGAAGTATTACAAAAAGAAAACATTTTTTTTTTTTACCAACAGCACTAAACTAGAGCAGACGAGCAATAAGGGACCACGGTCTGTAAACAATGATGGATTATGGGGGCTATCCATATTGGACTAGAATCTGCCATCATCATCGGATTAGGGCCTGCCCATTTTGTCAGACTTGGGCCTAACAACATTAGATTAGGGCTGTTAACAACCATAGAAAATAGCTGCTTACAACACAGGATTCATTCTTCAGACAACATAGCTGGTCAGCAAGATCAAAGCGGGGTGTGGCAACAATATTAGACTGCGTTTACCATTGCAATGGATCAGATACTATTCAAGCACCTGACTAGGGCTTACCATCACAATGGATTGGTCATCGAATAAACACTGGACTAGGGATTACCATCAGAATGGGCTGGACACGGGTCAAACTCTAGACTTGGATTTACCATCTTAATGGATTGCATATTGGACTAGGATTTGCCTTCACAATGGATTGCACAGGGATTAGGGTTTACCATCCCAATGGATTGCACATTGGACTAGGGTTTTCTATCACAATGGATTGCACATTGGACCAAGGTTTGCCATCACAATGGATTGCACATTGGACCAAGGTTTGCCATCACAATGGATTGCACATTGGACCGAGGTTTGCCATCACAATGGATTGCACATTGGACCGAGGTTTGCCATCACAATGGATTGCACATTTGACCGAGGTTTGCCATCACAATGGATGTCACATTGGACCGAGGTTTGCCATCACAATGGATTGCACATTGGACCGAGGTTTGCCATCACAATGGATTGCACATTGGACCGAGTTTTGCCATCACAATGGATGTCACATTGGACCGAGGTTTGCCATCACAATGGATTGCACATTGGACCGAGGTTTGCCATCACAATGGATTGCACATTGGACCGAGGTTTGCCATCACAATGGATTGCACATTGGACCGAGGTTTGCCATCACAATGGATTGCACATTGGACCGAGGTTTGCCATCACAATGGATTGCACATTGGACCAAGGTTTGCCATCACAATGGATTGCACATTGGACCAAGGTTTGCCATCACAATGGATTGCACATTGGACCAAGGTTTGCCATCACAATGGATTGCACATTGGACCAAGGTTTGCCATCACAATGGATTGCACATTGGAGCAAGGTTTGCCATCACAATGGATTGCACACTGGTCAAACATCGGACTCGGGTTTACCGTCTCATATGGTTGCCCATTGGCCAACCATTGACTAAGCTTTGCCCTCACATTGAGTTGGTCAATGGATAAAGATCGCACTAGGGCTTACCATCACAATGGGTTGGCCATTGGACAAACACTGGAGTAAGGCTTGACATCAGAATAGATTGAACACTGGACAAATATTGGACTAGAGCTTACCATCACGAGGGGTTGGACAATAGATAAACATTGGACTAGGCCTTATCATCATCATGGGTTATTTCTGTCAATTTGTGGTTGACAGAGGACTGGTAAAACACAAGTATTTCACAGCTCGCAAAATAGTCTCGGGATTGTGTTTAAATGAAACAAAACTACATCTTCATCCTATGACTCCATGTCCCACTCAGGCCAGGAGTTCGATAACTTTTGATATTAAGAAAACAGAGTCAGAGGTTGCTGCAATGAAAGCACATTTGAAAGGTTCCATTACTTCCTACATCTGACAATGAGGGCATTGTAGAAAACTAACTATACCTTTGGATGCATGTCCGTGTTGTAGTCCCAGGAGTGTACACCTGTAGACATCCCATTTTAAGGGACATGGCCAAGAATGTGGTTTAATTACAAAGAAAACTCAAACACATATCTATAATAGGTTTTGTGAAAAGGCACAGGTCCCCTTTCTCCCTATGGATTGGCCTTCCTCATTGTAGGTGGGTCTAAGCCCAATATTTTTCTGCTGTTGCATGTTCAGGTTCATCACTGAGTGACTAGGAGGAGGAGTGGTAACCTAAGTGAGACAGGATGCTCCACCTCACACATTCCCAGAATTCCCCTGGTAGGAAAGGGGGATCAAGAAGATCTATTGCTACTAAACCTACAAAACAGCATTTGGGACACCTCAGCAGAGGGTCAGACGAGCGCCTAATTCACAGAAGAATATATGGTGTCAGGGATTTTTTCAGTTAGATTAAGATGGATTCCCCCTTAAAAACGGAAAACTGGAAGCAAAACCATTATTTTGCTGGACCACATATATGCATAGATATTTTGATCTCCGAAAATAACCCGTTAAGAAACGGACTAGTTAGGCGTGGTAGTATCTCATATTGGAGGATGAGCAAGTACAGTTTTCGTCTCAAGAACATGTTTAACCCCTTCCATGCTGCCGTCGGCCATTGGTTGACGGCAGCACTACCTGCCCAGTGCTGATGTCGGCCAATGGCCGACGCGGCCCCGCCCGTTTTGCGGAAGTGCCGCACTTCCGCAAAATCGCGTGCGCATGAAACGGGTTAAAGGATCGCCATGGAGATTCCTCCTTATTCAATGGCCCTGGGAGTTGAACTGTATTTGACGAGATAAGGACTCGCACTAGCAGCTGTCCTGAGAACCTGCTTTCGAAAACCAAAGTTCCCATTGGAAATGTCCATTGTAGATTTAGTGAACTACACTCTTGAAGAGATGCTGCAGTTGGGTCCTCCCACAGACACGAAAATCAAACCGCTGAATTGGACTGGACCATCCTGAGCCCACATAGCATGACTGCTGATGCAGCCCACTCGCATCTCACTGTAACCCACACAAAGGACAGATATACAGCCATCCGGTACATGTCCACAACGAGATGGACATAGTCCGTGAAGTTCACTGTGATAAGGCCGTCTGCAGATCTTTGATCCTGACCAATGACTTTAGTGTACATATTGACTATTTTGAAGCCAGACATCTATAACTGTGTGGAGGCAAGAATAAGACCACTCCAGAGGGAGAAGTAATTCAACAACAAATTTAGAGAAAAAACATCAGTTAACCTGGTAAGATAAAGTAAAGAGGGAATAATGTTTGTGGCACTGGAGGGCAACACTCTAGAGGGCCATAGTAAGGCAGTCAACTTCATGGAGAAGGATATAGAGTAGATCCAGAGATTGTACTGGCAGTACTGGGGCCTAATGCAGTAAAGACCAAGACAAAAAGTAGAAAGACCCTACTTTGATTATCGAAGACAGTGAAAGCAGCCAATCAATCAAGGCATTTGTATAGCGCGCTACTCACCCGGAGGGTCTCAAGGCGCTTGGGGGGGGGGGGGGGGAGGGGGTCCGCTACTGCTCGAACAGCCAGGTCTTGAGTTGCTTCCTGAAGGAGAGGTGGTCTTGGGTCAGGCGGAGGTGGATGGGGAGGGAGTTCCACGTCTTGGCCGCCTGGTAGGAGAAAGATCTTCCTCCCGTTTTGGCTCTTCGGATGCGGGGAACGGCGGCGAGGGCGTGGCTGGTCGATCGTAGCTGGCGGGTTGGAGTGTAGAAGGTCAGGCGTTCGTTGAGGTATCTGGGGCCTTGGTTGTGAAGAGATTTGTGTGCGTGGGTGAGGTGTCAGAACAGGATTCTCTTGCTGACGGGGAGCCAGTGCAGGTCTCTCAGGTGTCCGGAGATGTGGCCGTGTCAGGGGATGTCCAGGATGAGTCGTGCTGAGGCGTTCTGAATACGCTGGAGTCTATTCTGAAGTTTGGCTGTGGTTCCGGCGTAGAGGGAGTTCCCGTAGTCCAGACAGCTGGTGACGAGTGCCTGGGTGACCGTCTTCCTGGTTTCGGTGGGGATCCACCGGAAGATCTTCCGTAGCATGCGTAGGATGTTGAAGCAAGACGAGGAGACGGCGTTGACTTGTCTGGTCATCCAGAGGGAGGAGTCCAGGATGAAGCCCAGGTTGCGTGCGTGGTCCGTTGGTTTGGGTGCGCTGCCCAGGGCAGGGGGCCACCAGGAGTCATCCCAGGCGGAGGGTGATGATCCCAGGATGAGGACTTTCGTCTTATCTGAGTTCAGTTTCAGGCGGCTGTGCATCATCCACGCGGCTACGTCTTTCATCCCTTCGTGTAGGTTGGTTCTGGTGGTTGCTGGGTCGTTGGTGAGTGAGAGGATCAGCTGGGTGTCGTCGGCGTAGGAGATGATGTTGATGTTGAGCTTGTGTTGGCGTGCGATGGCCACGAGGGGGCTCATGTAGATGTTGAACAGCGTGGGGCTGAGCGATGATCCTTGTGGTACGCCGCAGATGACTTCGGTGGCCTCTGATCTGAATGGGGGGAGGCGGACTCTCTGGGTTCTTCCGGCGAGGAAGGAGATGATCCACTAGATGATCCACTCCAGTGCCTTCTCGTGGATTCCGATGTTGCTGAGGCGCTGCACTAGGGTGCGGTGGCAGACCGTGTCGAACGCCGCGGAGAGGTCCAGGAGGATGAGTGCCGCTGTTTCCCAGTTGTCGAGCAGGGCCCGGATGTCGTCTGTGGCTGCGATGAGGGTGGTCTCGGTGCTGTGGTTGGCTCTGAAACCGGACTGCGAGTGGTCGAGGGATCCATTCGTCTCGAGGAAGGCGGCCAGCTGTCTGTTGACGGTCTTCTCGATGACTTTGGCAGGAAACGGAAGGAGCAAGATGGGGCGTTAGTTTTTGAGGTCGGTGGGGTCCGCTGATGGTTTCTTCAGTAGGGCACTGAGTTAGGCGTGCTTCCAGCTCTCTGGGAAGGTGGCGGTGTCGAAGGAGGTGTTGATGATGTCTCGGAGATGGGGTGCGATGATGGAGTCGGCCTTGTTGAAGACGTGGTGAGGGCAGGGGTCGGTTGGTGATCCGGCGTGGATGGAGTTCATTGTGCGGATGGTGTCTTCGGTGTTGATCGGGGTCCAGGCACGGAGGGTGGTGGTGGGGGGCGTTGGTGTGGTCGTAGGGTGCCTCGGCTGTGTGCTGAAACAGTTGTGTATATCTGCGGTCTTGCTGTGGAAGAACGAGGCGAGCGAGTTGCAGAGGTCTTGCGATGGGGTGATGTCGTTGTTTCCGGCGCTAGGGTTCGAGAGCTCTTTGACGATGTTGAAGAGTTCCTTGCTGTTGTTATGGGCGTTGTTGTCTAGCCGGTCCTTGAATGCGGTTTTCTTGGTGGTGTGGATCAGCTGGTGGTGTTTTCGAGTGGCGAGCTTGAGGGTGGTCATGTTGTCTGGTGTCGGGTCTCTGCGCCAGGCTTTCTCGAGGGCTCAGCAGTTCTTCTTAGAGCTCTTGAGTTCGTCGGTGAACCAGGATGCTTTCTTGTTGCCGGGTCTGATGGGGGGGGGGTCTTCAGTGGAGCGAGGTCGTCTGCGCAGTTGCTGATCCACCTTGTGAGGTTGATGGCGGCTTGGTTGGGGTTCGCTGAGCTGGCGGGAGGGTTCTGGCTCAGGGATGTGGCGAGCTGGTCGGCTGTGATCTTGTTCCAGCTTCTGCGGGGAACCTGTTGCGGGTGGTGGTGGAGCGTGGTCCTTCTGAAGCTGAAGTGGACGCAGCTGTGGTCTGTCCAATGAAGTCCGGTGGCGTGGCTGAAGGAGATGTGCTTGCTGGAGGAGAAGACGGGGTCAAGCGTGTGGCCGGCAGAGTGGGTGGGGGTGGTCACCAGTTGCTTGAGTCCGAGGTTGGCGAGGTTGTCCAGCAGGGTGGGGGTGTTGCGGTCGTTGTTATTCTCCAGGTGGAAGTTGAGGTCCCCTAGGAGGATGTAGTCAGCGGAGGGGAGGGCGTGAGGGCTGATGAAGTCAGCGATGTCTTCGCTGAATAGTGTGCGTGGTCCCGGGGGTCTGTAGATGAGGGTACCTCTGAGGGTGGTCTTGGGGTCGGTTTGTATCTGGAAGTGCACATGTTCGGCGGCGGCGAAGGTGTCGTCGGAGCTGGTCGTGATACGGATGGTGTTCTTGTGGACGATGGCGATGCCTCCTCCAGTCTGGTTGACGCGGTCCCTCCGGGTGATCTTGTATCCGTCTGGGATGGCGATGGCGATGTCGGGTGCTGAGGAGGCGTTCATCCAGGTTTCCGTGAGGAAGGCGACGTCTGGGGATGTGGAGTCGAGGAGGTTCCAGAGTTCGACGGCGTGTCTGTGGACGGAGCGGGTGTTGAGCAGGATGAACTTCAGGTGGTTGCTGCTGGTGCTCGGCTTGGCGGGTGCAATGCAGGTCCGGATGCAGAAGAACTTGCAGGATTGGCAGGTGAAGGGTCCGTGGGTGCGTCCTGGGGTGGCTTGGTGGCAGCCGGGGGTCCGGCCGGTGTTGAGTGCGTTGAGAGTGGCTGCGTCGTAGGTCCGGCGGGTGGGCTGGCATCTGCGGAGGCCAGGGGTTCTGGCACTGGGCGCGGTCCAGGCGCGGATGGGCGCAGACGGGCTTGCCTTTGGCGCGCCTTCGGCGCACAATCGGCGCGCCCGCTTCGCGAGCACACTGCACGTACGCGTGCCCTCCGCCATAAGTGGTGCGGTGGGAGGGAGGAGCAGCTGAGAGGCGGGAGCGGGGTGGCGCGGGGATCGTGGTACAGAGGAAGAAGGGGGCGGGGCCGCAAGGGAGCAGCGGCAGGGAGCGGGTGCTGGCGGGAAGCGGACACGAGAGGGCAAGGAGCGAAGCTCACAGAGCAGGGGCAAGCGATAAACGGCACAACAATCACAGGGCACAACAGAATAACCAAGAGTACAGATTACAGAGCAGGGGCACAGGGAAGTGAAGAGCGGCACAACAATCACAGGGCACAACGCATTAACCAAGGACACAGAGAAGACAAACCTATGCCACAGGGGCAGCGGTGATCGAGCGGGGCAGGCAGGTAGACCGGGGGCAGGCAGGGAGACCGGGCGCACTCAGGGGGAGCCCCGCGGCGGGTGGAGCGACCTTCACAGACCAGGGTCAGGTCAGGTCACCTACTATACTACTCAGCCTACTATAGAAGTATAGTCTTGACGACACTCTCGTAGTTTAGAAACTGAGATGGATGGAGCCGATACCAAGCTTGATACAGAAGATGCCTACTGTGGCCAGCCCTGGCAGCGAAAGCAAAAAACAAGGCAAAGATGAACTTTGCGACACCACTACTCCAACACCCCAAAAGTAGTTGACCTACTTTTGATGTTCCCTTAGGAACAGGTGGGTTCCTCTACGTCTAGAAAATATGCACACAGATGACGGAAGCGCATAATCAGCACTTCGGTCTGCGTGTGTACAATATACCCATCCACTGTCCTGAAGTCACTTGGATCAGCTGCATTGCAGGTCCTACTGGTAATGAGCCCCACACTGCATTGCTTGTACTGTTGAAAAATCCAATAATAAAACTGTCCTGCAGTCATAGCCACAGTACTGACAAATGAGTGAATAGAGTTGCCACGCCTTACATCGCATGCACCCGATAAACCATTCCTCCATTCAGGACAGACGCCCCTATTGCGTGAGAAAAGACTACTACAGTCTTCTGACATACCAACAATTTCACACTGGTGAACATCTCAGGCAAGTCACAAGTTCCCTCTCCTAGTCATCAATAAACATATTTGCAAATGTATTGTTGGGCTCAAACTCCCATGTTCTCCTCCACTAACCCTTTGTCTTTTTACTATAGCACTTTCAGAGGGAAGCAGTCAGGTATGTTTTTGAATATGCTTTCTTGGGTATTAAACAGATGACTGAGTTTCTCAAACAAATAAAGTATGCCGCTGGACAATGTCTTGCATCACTACATTTAATTGTGCTTATGCCACGTGCCGACGAGGCCTACCCCGACGAGGCCTACCCCGAGGGTGGCCAACTCAAGAGAAGCCCAGAACCACGCATCTCTTACCTTCTGCGCATCACTCACGCACCGCCGGTACTCCTTGGCCAGGTCAGAGCAGTTTAGAAGCTCCTGTCTATTTTCTTGGTAGCAGTTCAGGATCTTGGACTGCAGTCCCTTGCACACTGGGTCGTAGCTTCTAGGCCTACGAGGAAAATCAAGAGCATGGATACAGGATTAAAGGGTGATCAACACGAAAGAGTATAGCAGAATCTGGCATTGGGGGGGAGCAAATGAGGCCAGTTAATTGATTTCATTATCAGGAATTTTCACACCAAACCTATGAGGAGTTTTATAATTGCATGCTCAGTCCTACCACACCCGTGTATCTGCCATAAACCATTTTTCCTTTTAATTTATGTATCAACTCTATACTGAGGGAAGAATAATTATTTAAATGGGACTCTTGCTCGTAACTGAGGAAAGGGAATACAATCCCTTCTACCCTGGTGGGGGCTGAAATGGAAAAATTGTAAGGTCGTCTTTATTCACAAACTTTTGATCATAGTCTGATCTTAGTATGATTTTTGTTTTTTCCTGAGCCTTGATCCCACATGCTCATACTTGTCCTCTCCTAACATATTTTTATCTTCCACCTCCTACAATTCAGCCTCTCCTTCTGGATCCTACTGACCCATCATCTGATCCCATGGCTCCTTCTCCAGCCAGATCTTTCTCTTCCTGATCATCCCCCCTGAACCCTCTTCCCCTTCACCTCATGTTCCTCCTTATCCTTCACCTCTTGACCTTCTTCACCCTCCTCCTGATTCTTCTCCCACACCCTACTTCTACTCATCATGGGGATTCTTTGTCTCCAGACTCTCTCCTCCTTTGCTGTTCCTCAGCCTGTTCTTGTTTCTAGATCTCCTCTGCCTAATCTTCCTCTTTCCCCTTCCGTTCTCCACCAGATCCCCAGTATTGCGAGAGGTCGTAGGTGTTTATCCATTCCGCACTCTTCATATACGTCTGTTAAGATTACACTTTGCTATGGTTATACTTTAAAAAAATGCTTTTTACCATTCAATCCATCCATCCAACATCCATCCATAGTTTGTCTTTCACAATTTCACCCTTTCATCCATAGTCATTGATCCATCTGTCCATTCAACTTTGCATCTATCCAGCCTCCAAACCATCGTTTCAGCTACCTACCAACATGTCCACGCATATATCCATCTGTTCACAAGTTCATTTATCCATCCACCTACCTTTTCTCTATCCGTCACTGCCAGGAAAACGGGGCGGTAAGAGGCAGGGAAAACTGCTAAATGCTACCCCATGGTGAGGGAAGCATTTTGTATTTGAAAATTTAAAAAAAAAGTTTGATGGATGTCTGTTTTGTGTTGACGGAGTCATGCACCAGACTAAACAGCATTGACAGGAACCGCTGTGACAGTGGTTTCTACTAATGCTTTAGAAATGACCACCGGCTTTGAATAGAAGGAAAATTGGGAATATTTATTACAAAATGGGAGAGGTTAAGGGAGAAGTAAGGAGGGGTTTAGGGAGCGATATGCACCAACCCACAAAGAGTAAGCCCGTCTCTATTCACCAACTGCACCTCCACAGTTACTACTGCCAAAAAAGACCCAAAGCAGTTGTAAATGTACTTCAGCTCAGAGCCTGAGTAAGTCCAGCACCACACATTGCCAACCACAGGCTCTGCAACACCCTTTCATAGAAAATAATGGAGGAAGGAACTTAAAGTAAAACCCCATAGGAAATCTTGGTAAATTAAAATAATTTCTTTTGACTTTTCAAAAATATATCTAAATACATTCAACTGAATGTTAAAAAAAATATAGATTTTTTTAAACAATTTTATGTTACACCAAGGACACAGATAGGAAGCCTTAGTCACTTGGTTTTGACCCCGCGTCTGAATTAATTCCTTGCAGGTCAAAGGCACAACTTGGGGGCGTTTTGAAGCTCAAAACTAATCCAGAAACAGCAAAAGGTCACCATCCGTACAGTAGAGGATGCGATCCATTAAAAAACAAATTTGCACATCATAAATTAATAAATAAACAACTGCGTGGCAGAACTGTTGTACAGCAATGGAACTTTAGTGCCTCACGGATTTGGAAAGAGGCTGCATTTAAGGGGAGGAAATTATAGATCAGAAACTAAATGTATTACATATTAATTCCAGACTTAGAATTTTAAACGGATCTCTAATGAATATTACAATATAAGAATGTAAATTCTCAATGTCCTCTGAGACAAGTCAGTAAACAGTTACTTTACAAGTCACTTCCACAACTCCAGTAAAAGTCCCAAAACCGCCTTTAAACTTGTTCTTAAAAAGGCAGCCATTTGTATCTTAATTTCAGATGCATTATAATTCAGTGAAAACAAAGTGTTTGCAAATTTTTTTTTATTTTCTCATTTCAAGGAGGACATTTTATACCTGGCGTTCATTAAAGCGACATTTTAATTGACGCCCTAGATAACGGTTCTCTAATTGTTTAGGCTATCGACTGAACATCTATATACCACTTCTCAAATGGCGCACCCTCTGCAAATACATGCGAGATGTTTTGCATATAAATTTGAATACATTTTCAGGTGTTTCATTTCCATTGTAGAGTGAAAGAATACAGGCATGTAGTTGACGTTATTCCCTGGTGTTTGAGAACCAGGCCCAGCGGCGCCCTAGACGAGCAGCCAGTAGCTGGCGTCCTGGGAGAACCGTACAAGGGACGCCCCAGCATTTATTTCATTTTCATCGAGTTTTATTTAGATTTGTGGTGGAAGAGTGGTGCCTCACATAAGGGGCGTCCTGGTCGCCCGCCCTGATAACCTACCAAGCCCCGCCTGCTTTGTCACCAATCACCAGTGGAAGAAACCAGCACACCCTGTTGCCCAGTGTTGCCGAATAGAGCCGGGGCTTTCCCTGCAGCCAGGGGCGGCATTAGGCATGTGCAAGCAGGCCACCACGCCAATATATATCCTTAATATAATAATCCTCTGAGGATGGATACATATTTGCGCGGCGGCCCCTGGCAGGGATTTGGCGGCCTCCGGCTTTGTTCCACTTCCAAACACCCTGACCCCCCCCCCCCTCTTCACTGGCCTCCGTGCTCCGCCCCGCCTGGACCCCCTCTTCCGGGGCCCCCTACCTATGCTTCCTGCCCAGGGCCGCCATGAGCCTAGAGCCGCCCATGCTGCAGCCCACAGCGACCAGATTTTGAAAACCAAAAAAACAGGCCATTCCACACAGAAGGAGGGCTGCAATTTTGCGCCTGCCAAGGAATACAGAATGACTTCATTGATAATGCTCACCAAAGGAGAAAATTGTGCACCCTACTGTAGCATCGATAGGTTCGGGGGGGGGCAAACTCTCCTTCCCAGAATTACATAGCACTGGCTTGTCTGTAGAGCTGGTGAAATGACAGAGCGTCGCCCCAGAGCCAGCAAATGAAAAATAAAACGAGCATGTGCAGGGAGGGGCGGGTCACGGAAGGGGGAGGAGGAGTCCTTGTGCACTCCCTATGTGCGCATATGTGTTTGGCCAGCCGGCCGTCTCATGCCAACCAAAACACACATGTGCACTTGGGTTTCTCCAACCCAGGTGCATTCAGCAGCCGGGCCAGAGAAACCCCACAGACTACATCACCTGAGCAGAGCGTCTTTTCAGCCCACTCAGGCCAATCCCCACACTGCTCTGCAGCACCGGATTGGATGGGAGTCTGTTCCTGGGGCTGCTGGGAGCAGGAAGAGGCCTGCAGGTGCGACACGAAGCTGAGGTGGCTTCAGGTAGGTTCACGAAGAGGAGCATGTGCGGGTAACCCGCTCACGAAGAGGAGCCTTCACTCGGTGATTCTCTGCAGTTTAAGAGTGCAACAAGTTAGAGGAGGTGTAGCATAAAAAAGCCCCTCTACCCTCGTGAACGAACTAACACGGGAGAGTGTACAAGAAAGTGAATACGTAAATAAGGCATTTAAATACAGTAGCCACTCGGCAGGAAATTGAAGCGACCTCTCGGGTTGGCCAAAAGGAAGTTAGAACGTATACGTACATTGAGTGCACTAAGCAGAGGATCTGCATTAACTGAAGAGAAATCAAACATAAAACAACTCTAATCAGTATAAGAACTGAACACACTTATAAAGTTTGACTCAAGAGGGCATGTAGACCAAGCTATACAATAAGTAATACAGAGAGAAACGAACTAACTATTGTCTTGATAAAGATGGAATAATAATCAAACCCATCGAAACGCGTTGACGCATCATTGTACACAATCCAAGGGAAAATTTGGACCTGCAGATACGAAAATGAGTATCCAGGCCAGGTTTTTAAACTGTCCCATAGGATATGTTCCTTTAAAAGACAAAGTATGCTGTCTAACCATTGTTCTCTTTTAATGTCATAGTATATTGTGTAAACTGATTGTAATTGGGGATTTTACATTTATTGTTTTTATGAATTGTTTTTATCAATAGTTTTGCATAAAACTGTGATAGGAAGTGTATTGAAATTTTAACATTGGAACCAGTTTTTTAATAATAAAAGATTTATGTAAAACTTCAGTGCTATTTAGCAATTGATTCAAATATTAGGTGGGATTTTCCTTGACGAATTGTATTATTGTGTGCCTTGTGAGGTACGACCTAGTTGTGAGTTGAACTTTTTATCCTGTTCCTTTCATAACCCAAGGGAATATTTGTTTTACCTGTATTTTGTATCATGGCAGCTACTGTGAAGTGCTTACATTGTAATGTATGAGGCATCTTTTGTTCATCTCAAAAACACAAATAATCCCTGCCTTAATTTACTTCTCTCTTGGATTAATTGAAAAGAGAAAGCAATCTTTTTTTTTTAAACTTTTTTTTTACAGCAGCTCACATTTCTAAATTCTTTAGTCAAAACTCCAAATGCTAGCATGACCTATTGGCTTTGCCTGTGTTTGTTCATAACAAGCTAGTATTACATTTCCAGTGTTCATTAAATAGCACAGAAGCGCAACCATGGGTGTGTGTGGCTGTTCACCAGCGGCACGAGAAGTAACAATAGATGTTGTAGCAGCCAGGATAATGTGCTGCATGGCTAAATACTTATAAAGCTCCAAAGGCGAGACCTATTGGCTATGCCAATGCTTGTTTTATTTTTCTCAGCCCCATGGAGAAATCCCTGAATCCTAAAAACACACCAAATATGGGGGTGAGCAGTTCTCCTACTCATCTTGGGAGGGCAGTAATATCTCTTTCCATGGTGGAAAGAGAGCGGGGGAGGTGTTAAGAAATTACCACAAACGTACCTGTTTGTGGACGACCACAAACGAACAACACAAACAACGTCTTAGAACACACACTCCCCACCCCTCGAGTGAGACTTACAAGTGCAGATATCTCTACTTTCCTCTCTGAGAAATACAGTAAATGGGGGGAGGATGTGGCGCAACAACCAGAGCTGCCGACTTTGGAACTGGGGAACCGAGTTGGGCTCTCCGTGTCGGCTCAACATCCTGTTATTCTGGTCAAATCCCTTTACCTCCCCACGCCTACAAAAAATGAATGTGTCTTTGTATAATGTAAAACTGCAATAACAACAAATGCAGATATGGTGGCCAGCTATGAGGCGAAAAAAGGGCAATGTTGGCCATAAACTTAAATGTACGACCAAATTTACTTTAGTGAATCGGCCCCAAAGTTGGTTAGTGCATGCAAAATGTAAAGTACTTCTTAGCTACACATTTGCAAGAACATGTTGGAAAGCACACCCAAACTCTTTCCAGTGGGGCCTACCATGAACCCACATTATTCCATCCAAGCCCAGAGAATGGAGTAGTAGGCTAAGGGCCAGATGTAGGTAATTTCTATTTACCGATTCCTAAATACCGAATTTTATCGATTAGGTATTTAAGAATCGGTAAGTAGAATGTAGGTTAAAAAACAAAATCGGTAAATTTTACTGATTCGGTAATATTCGTTATTACCGATTCGGTATTTACCGAATCGTTAATAAGGAATTACCTTCCCATTCATTCCTATGGGCCTGGAGGCCCATAGGAATGAATGGGAAGCCATTCACTATTACCGATTCGGTAAATACCGAATCGGTAATGGGGGGAGCATATTCAAGGGTGGCAGGGTGTCACGTTGACACCCTGTTACACCTTTGAATCATGCATGTGTGCACATGTGGCGCACATACATGCCCTATGTCTGCCACATGGCACTTTTAAAAAAGCACAAAATTGCTTTTTTAAAAGGTATTCGGTATTTACCACCAACTTGTAGTTGGTGGTAAATAACAAATCCTTAAACCAAAAATGCACTCACTTGAGTGCTCCCTCCATAGGATTTAAGGATTCAGTAATTTACCGATTCCCTAAAATAACGAATCTGTAAATTACCGAATCCTTAAATCCAGCCTCCTACATCGCAAAGGGCTAAATACCGGTCGGTACCGGGAAATTTCCCGATTTTCGGCCGTTACCGACCGGTATTAGCCCACCTACATATGGCCCTAAGTGACGACCCAGAAGTGCTCACTCACCATTAGTGAGGGGTTCCCAAAATCTAGGGCAGCATGCCAGCTGTGTGTGGACACACCCCTCCCAATGACGTGGGAGGAAGACTTCCCGCCACGTGCCCACTCAGAAAGCACGCGTCCTTTATTAAAAGCCCGACTCCAAAAGGGCGCAGAGCAGTGCGTCGGCTTCAAAGCTTTCTCTGCACTCCCAGTGACTTCCACTAATTCAAAATGCATGGCTCGGAAGGAAAAACACCAAAGTGTGCACGGAATTAATGCAAAGGAATGCATAATAGATTACAGATAGATGGGGCTGCTAATGCCCTCTGCAAGGACACATCTCGATCAATCTTGCATAGCTCTGTTCTGGGATTTATAGATATGTAAAAAAATACAGCATTTTATCTCGAGACACCGCCTGGCCTTTTCTCTCAGAAGGTCCCTTCACATTAAGATCTGACGGCTTATTCCTACCATTGCCAGGGAAACGTGTTAAGTTTGACAGTACATGGAATTCAAATCACTTGGTTTATCCACAGAACAGGAGCTGCGAGAACAGCAGGTGCTCCTGCAGCTGAAAGCCTGACATTGTAAAACTCTGCGACTTTGGGTCACGGCTCACCCTTTGAACACCTGTGATCTTGCACCACCCCAGCCCAACCTTCAGTTAAAGACTCACCAGCAACGCCTGTCTAATGAGCTGTGCAGCCACGAGCGCCATGAAGCTGTCAGTCACAAAAAGCAACAGGGTGATGGTAGGAATGAGTGACTGAATCTTAGTCACTGACGATTGCTCAGGTCTGCATTTCAAACTCTCGTTTTTTATCCACTGTGATGTTAGAAGCCAGCCATATGCATATCAGTCTTTGTCCTGCTCCAAAAGGGCAATAGCGGGCACAGGGCATTTCCCCGGTGGGCCGGAGGGGTGGGGGCCTTTTGTGCCCACGGGGGGCACTTTTCTTACTGGGGCCGGTTTTGCACCAGTGCTGCAATATCGGCCGCCTGTGAGGAAAGCAGGAGCAGTGCTTTTTGCGAGCACCCCCACCCTCCCCTTCCCGCTGCCAGGGCCGGTCGAGCAGCAAGCTGCCATGGCTGGTTGCTGTTCCCAGTCCGGCCCTGCAAAAGGGACAGCCTAGGATGAACTACAAGACCTGGTCCCCTCCAGATGAGAACACAAGCAACCACAGACCGGTTTCAACTTGATTAGGTTTCATCAGTGAGGTATAGCTTGAGTCCTATGGCACAGTAGGCACACCGGTCGCACTGAGAGCATCTACTGCAAAAACAACAAGACGTGAAAGGAAGGCTTAATTCAACCCCAGCCAATAAGTGCGACGGGTATGCCCAGACATGGATCCCATGTACAGTGTGTTAGGCCACAATGATGAGCCCAAATAAGGTTGAAACTGGCCTTGGGCTGCTTGTGTTCTGGTTGAGGGAGGGCCTGGCAGCTCAGGTTTGTCTGTTCCCACTGGGGCAGGGTCAAGGCTGATTTGCATATGGCCGAGTCCAAACTGAGGTGGCATGGTGGGCAAAGTAACAATGGACTGGGATGCAGGCTCAAGTGATTACCAGGGACTGAGATTGATTCAAGCATCCCACCCATCACTTTTTTGCAAACTTCAATGAAGCTGCACGCTGGCCTGGTGGTGACGCAGAAGTAACTGATAGTGGTCATTTTAATTCATAAATTTGAAGATGGGAAGAGAAAGAGAGGAAAGAGAGGAAGGGAGAGGGAAATGGAGAGCGGGGAGGCAGGAAGAGCGAGAGGAAAAGGTAAGGTGTGTGAGAGTGTGAGAGCGGGGTGACGGGGAGTGGTGGAGATAGGCAAGAGGAGAGGTATAAGGGAGTAGAAGAAGATGGGGAGAGTGTGTTTACAGCCAGGAGCACAGCAGTAAACGTGGCATTCCTAATTACATACTTGCCAACATTTTGGGACTAGAAAAGGTTTTCTCGAGTTTCAAAACCAACGAAATGACACCCTGTTATACGAAATCAGAGCAAATCCCGTCACACGACCTTCGATGGTACCACCTCCAGCGCTCCAAGGTGTGAGAGCCGGGTTCAGAGAGTGAGACTGTGCTCAGACGCTTGAGACTCACTCTCAATGAGTGAGACTGTCAACCAAGGATTCAAACACATAGGTGTGACAACGCAAAGTCTCTCGAAGTGAGACTGCGCTCGAAGATGTCAGACTCGCATTCAGGGATCGTGAAACTGCCCCAAGGTGTCACAGTTCAAAGGCTCTAAGAGTGAGACCACGCTCGAAGATGTTAGACTCACATCTAAGAATGGTAATACTGCCCCAAGGTGCAACAACTTGAAGGCTCTCCGAGTGAGACTGCGCTCTAAGATGTCACTCACATTCGAGGATGGCGATACTGCCCCGAGGGGTGACAACTCGGTGGCTCTCTAAGTGAGACTGTGCTCCAAGATGTCAGAAAAACATTGAAAGACTGCGAAGCTGCCCTGAGGTGCGACACTCAATATCAGTGCTCCATGGTCTGCGCTATCATAACCAATGCATGAGTGTTGGTGTGTAGGTAGCAGTGGTGGGCATCTACTCTTGGCATTATCAAATATATTCTCGTCTCCTCGTCCTGCTTCAATATCCTGTGCATGCTACGTAAGATCTTCCGGTGGAACCCCACCGAGACCAGGAAGACGGTCACCAAGGCCCTCGTCACCAGCCGACTGGACTACGGCAACACCCTCTACGCCGGAACCACCGCCAAGCTCCAGAAGAGACTCCAGCGAATCCAAAACGCCTCAGCCAGACTCATCCTCGACATCCCCCGACACAGCCACATCTCCGGACATCTAAGAGACCTGCACTGGCTCCCGGTCAACAAGAGAATCCCCTTCAGTCTCTTCACCCACGCACACAAAGCCCTACACAACCAAGGCCCGGGATACCTCAACAGCCGCATCAACTTCTACACTCCCACCCGCCAGCTCCGATCGACCAGCCATGCCCTCGCCGCCGTCCCCCGCATCCGCAGAGCCACAACAGGAGGAAGGTCCTTCTCCTACCTGGCCGCCAAGACCTGGAACTCCCTCCCGACCCACCTCCGCCTGACCCAAGACCACTTCGACTTCAGGAAGCAGCTCAAGACCTGGGTGTTCGAGCAGTAGCGGACCCCCCCTCCCCTAGCGCCTTGAGACCCTCCGGGTGAGTAGCGCGCGATATAAATGTCTTGATTGATTGATTGATAATCACGGTCTACCTTTTTTTTGTTGCCTTTACAGCCCTAAGCCTCCTCCTTCAAATTTTCATCAAAATGAATCAAATCACCATCAGAGTGATCTCGACGGACTCTTACAAAGTGCTAGCCCAGACATGTTAGCCACGAGTCTTCCGGAAATTCTCATAAGCAAGGCAATGTCTATGGGTGGCAAAGCACTTTCAGGGGTCGGGCCTGTGCCATGGAACACGCTTCCACTCTTGTTGAGGCAATGTTCGGATCATCTGACGTTCAGGAAAAAGTGGAAAACCTTCTTGTTTAAAATGTGACAGGGTCTTTATATTCTTCCATCACACTCACACTCTCCTTTTTCATGACTGTTTTTTTCTCCCACTATATGCTATTGTTGCTTTTGGGCGCAGAGATACTCCTTCGGGAGTGGATTCAAGCGCGATACAAACCCGCAAATACATAAATAAATATGGCTCTCACTTTCTCTATACCAGTTACCGAAAAATACGCTGCCACTGAGCGATTCCAAGACATTTTTTTATAGCTCTCACCTAAAGACAGCGATCTGTAGATTGTTGAAATACCTACTGTGGACAACATCAATGCTTGTTGTAGGCTTGGGGGCAGCCAACTGCTTACCATTTGTTGGGTTTCTTGTCAACCTCATTTGATTGCTTCTTATTCAATGGCTTTGCTTCTCTTCTTGTGTTTGTCCCTCCTGTGGAACATAGCTTCTTTCCCATATGTTTGAATGGATGTCTTGCATCCTTTCACTCCTCACATTCAAGGAACTACTTTTATTTCTTTTGCTTTTAGTATTCTGTAGGAGTGATTGTGCTGTCTTGCTCTCTCCCCTTCTCCTGTGTGCTGATTTCACTTTCACATCTGCATGTTCCATGTTGCTCTTTCACCCCTCTCAGAGCATTGGCAAAAGGAACTACTAAAGCCAAAAGGTGAACTTCTGGGCTTTGCCAATGTTTGTTTTTAAAAAGTCAAGTAACTATGGTATGCACACGTGATTTTTTTGGAAGGATTTCACTTGATGCTGCCAGGGATGAAAGCAAACCAGTAAGCATGCATTTCTTCAACATCTAGGTTGCATATTAAACAAAGTTTGCACTGCTTGTGCAATGCACAGGGATCACATGAGAATGACCGGTAAAACATAACCGCATATATAAACTCTGCCTGACATACAGAATCAATTGCGTATTAGAAAACCACTAAGGTTTAATGAGAAGGAGTAAATGCCAAAAATAAAACGTCCCAGAATAAGAGAATAAGCTTTGGCATAGATGCATCAAGCTAAACACCGCTCGCAAAGGGGCAGATTCTCAGAATCTGCCCCTTTGCGACCGGTATTTTTACATTTGGGATGCATCATCCCAAATGCAAATATCGCAATTTAAGAAATCGCAAAATTGCGATTACTTAAATTGCTATTGCATTTAAGGAATCTCAAATTGAGATTCCTTAAATGCAATGCATTAAAGTAAAAAAAAAATGCGATTTCGCTAATAGGGGGCGCAAATTACCATGAAGTTGAACTTCATGGCCATTTTACACACAGACATGCCCTTAGGGCATGTGTGTGTGCAAGATGTACCCATATGCAGATTCCAGGGGTGCAACAGGGTGTCCTTTTGACACCCTGGCACCCTTGAAATTGCAATCTCAATTTGCGATTCTCTAATTGAGAATTGCAAATTGAGAATGTCTTCCCATTCATTCCTATGGGCCTCTAGGCCCATAGGAATGAATGGGGAGGTATTCCTTAATTGCGAGTCGCAATTAAGGAATTTTAAGAAATCGCTATTTTTTAAGCGAGTTCTTCATGCATGGCATTTTGCTATTCCTTATTAGCGAATCCTTATTTTTCGCTAATAAGTAATCGCAAAATGGATGCTTGATGAATCTATGGGTTAGAGTAGAAGAAGGACATGTTCTACAAATAAACACGATTAGTTGTAAATAAATTATTTAAAATATAAACCCTAACACATGCATAGAAGCCTTGCAAAGGCATAGATTCATTCGGTGTATAGCACTAAGATCAAAGGGTGGGAAGATGACGCCACAAAACCAACTCAGGTTGTGAAGAAGTGCCTGTTCAATGGAGATGACACTGGCACATCCCATGGTGACGTACCTATAATACCCACTGCGACACGGGCACACCGATCCCCAGGCACCACCTTAGGTAGGAATACATTTATGAATGAGAATAATCAGTGAAGGGAGCAGTGACCAAGAACCGGTTCTATTGACAAATAATTATTTCCAGCAATGGAACAACACAGACATATCCTCAGTCTTCAGGGGTGGACTGAGTGAGGGTAGGATGGGATGGGCTATCCACAAAGCTACACTCAAATAAAGAACTACACGTGGGATGCCCAGCATTAACATGATGTGGACACCTCTACCTGGTACGGGTATAACAATCCATCCTAACCTGGCGGTTCTTGACACTGACTCCATTATCGCTGCCTGGAGGACACTAAAGACCAGATAACGTAGACTTGAGCTCTACAATGATGGGAACTATAATGAGGACATTGGGGCAGTAGAGGGCTGCACCTGCTGGGAGGCCCCTCTCCCTCAATATTCTAGGATTCTTACCCTTCCGGTTTCATTTAGACCCTTCCACGCCATGTTCTGACAGTGATAGAGACTTCCAGCCTCTGGTCCTACTGTTCTCGTTATGCCCTCTTTTCAGTATTTAGCTTATGCCCATAGGTGCAGGTGGTGGGCACCAGAACAAATATTTGGGGACAGGGATTTTTATTTCGTCATCAGATGTTGATGTAAGGAAAGAGAGATAAAGTTGAAAAAAGGAGAAAGAAAGAGGAAGAGAGAGATAGGATAAGAGTGAACAAGAGATAAAGTAGAGATGAAAACAAACCTCTGACGGCAGGATCAAGAGACAGGAAATGTACAAAAAAAAGCAAGAAGTCGAATAAATCTTAGGCAGTCTCAGCAGGGCTAGGACCAGGCTCCTGAGAGAAAATGTAGACCACTGCCCGTATTTATTTGTTTCTTTCTTTTAATTTAGCATGTGTACATACATAAATTTAACAAATTAGCATTTCTTCCTTTACGTTAGTACTAGGACAGGGGTCTCCAACCTTTTCTGTATCAAGAGCTACTTATGTTCAATAAAACACATTAACAGCTACTAATATTATTAGTGCAGTATCATTTCAATTTCTTTATATGTATATTAATCCTACCAAGCTAAATCTTTCTAATTTAATAAGCTGGACTGCACACAGGTGAGCTACTCAGAGGTAGCTCACGAGCTACTGGTTGGCGACCTCTGAACTAGGAGGACCGGTATGTGCTTCAGCTGAGGTCGATCCCACTGTATTGTCACAGAAGTTGTGTAGCCTTCAGATCCGTAACACATGCCTTCTCCCGCAAGCAATGGCTTGCCCATCACAATGACCTAACTCAAACACCTGGATGTAAAAAACCTAATGCCAGGATTACCAATTTTGTGACGTAGCCATCGCCATCTGTGGTGCAAACCGCACGGTCTCATTAACTATAGGATGTTCCCCGCCAGATTCTTCTTATTACATATACCTTTTGAGCATCTGGTTCAGGAACAAAAAACTACCTTTGGTGACTGCAGACTGAAGACCAACCAGCTCTTGAGCATGGATGGTAGTACACCAGCCCGTGCCCCCAAGGCTGTGGTGACCCGCCCACTGGATCTCCAGCAGTGAAGGAGTGGATTCCGGGGGGAATCTTAAAGACTTAAAAGCGATTTATGTACAATTAACACCAAAGTGGCGTCATTTCACCAGAATCATCTGGAGAAGGAAGTGACATCACTCACCCGCTGTGAGCAATGACATCGGATAGTGGGGTTGGTTGAAGTATCATTACAGTAAAATATCACTTATTCTCCAACTACGAGGCACGTGCATGTACGTTCCGCCCTTTCCGTAAGCTTCCTAGTGTTGACCGATGAGCACTCCAAGTCAGATTTCATGACCCCCATGTCCACAAATACACCTCCCTTGCAACACCTGCTTTCCTCCAGCAATGCTCAAAGACACCATTTTGAAACCCAGTATCATGTTTATCTTCCCTGAATGATATTACTCATTCGCAGCACACCTAGGTTCATGCATTAGAAATAGCAAAACATACACACAGTCAACACATAAGGATTTAATTTTGATACCACCAACAGTAAGATCTCTAAAGGAACCCACAACTCCCACAGTAGCAACATGGTCAGGTTTGAGACCAAGAGGTGCACAAAGGAAACTAGCAACCAGCACTTGCGTCACCCTAGAACGTGGACCACAGCCCGGACATCAGACAGCCACCCTGCCCATTTACACATCCACAAGGAGCGGAAGGTTCATCGTGACTACTTTACTATATACACGGAAATGACCCCTACCACGACAACCTTCCCTCAACCTTGGACTCATTAGCTTTGAGACTAGGTTTGCCCAATAGAAATCCCCTATGTACCCTGGGGTCTCCTTCGAAGCCACTGTGGACCGCTTGGAGGACATCAGGAGTAGACCTGCACCCTCATAGCATAAAACCCACGCGGTGTAAGACCTCTAAAAACCATAACCTTTATTGACTGACAGGGTATGAAGACTCATCACCAGATGTAGGCAGCAAGGTTGCAGCCGCAGAAACCTTTGGACGGTCAGTGACAGAGCTCGCTGCCCGCTTCATAATGTCACCAGATGCTGTCGCAGGAATAACAACCTTATTAATGATGGATTTCAGTCCATTACTCCACTCATGTTTTTATGGGGCTCAGGTAATTGGCTTTTTATTAACTGCAGGGTTCCTGGGGAACTATGCAGTTGCATTAACCCGTTCACCAACAAAGTGACCACATGTCGCGGATCTTTGCCGCTCACCACAAAAGCGTCTAACTATGAAATTTATGCAACATGACGTTTATGTGGCTCAGACTCAAGTTCATTTAAAAAAGATGACATACCAGAACTGGGCTGGGGAGGGGGGCAGTTTCTGGTCTGAGGTGGAGGTGGTGTGCGGTCCAGGAGTGCTGAGTAAGCAGCGAGCAGCGCAATCAAAAGTAAGCACTACAGCAGAAGAAACAGCATTAGTAGAGACTGCCGGTGGAAGGACAAGGCGGAGTGTGGCGCGGCCATTGAAACATCAGCCATTTTAGGTAGCAAAAGGAGAGATGCCTCAGAAGAGGACCAGTTCACCGCCCTCCACCAAAAAAACCTTGAAAACACTAAAAATATTTTGAAAACAATTATACTTTTCCTAACAAAACATCTAGATGCATGTCATCAAACAAGGATTTGTACCGATTTAACTGGAGTAAAATGGCACAGATCTTTCTATTTTGCAAATGTCGTCACAAGCTAAATCCAACCTTTTAAGAATTAATCCACATTGTATAAAGTATCTTCAAACGTGTTTATCATTATTTTCATTCAAGGAAATGGATAAATAACCTGTTTCATTGACTAAATCTTGATACAACTCTTCCATGAAGTGTGCAGGGGAATGCTAGGAATCATTGGTCAAAGGTACAAAAAGACTAAAAGGGACAAAAAGGGGAGGAAACTGGAAATCTGTTCAAAGGATTAAAAAAAAAGGATCAGACGTAGCAGAGCTCACAATAAGCTAAAGCAGTAGTAAAGCACGGAGGGGCAGACGCGGATTGGGGACGTAAAGAGGGAAAACGTCTGAAGGTATGAAGGTATGCAGGTACCCTGGGTTCCCTTGAAATCTTAACTTTGTGCTGTCCAAGGGATGTTCCAGTACCCTGAGCTGCAGCCAGGATATCTCATGGGTCTTGGAGGCCTGGAGACTGGACCTGCCAGTGCATTTGTGTGTTCAAGCATAGTTTTCAAAATTAGTGGGATAATGGCAAACATTTCATCTAGACCTAAAAATGCAACTGTACCTTCAGGCGATAAGTTTGGATGTCTTCTGGTTACAAGATGTTTAGCGTAGCACAGCTTACAAGGAGGCTTATTCCCTCTTCAGTAAATGATTAGGACTGTTTGATATTTCTTCCATTACAAACTTTACCAGTAAAGAAGGCAAACCACTTCCTCCATAGCCATTATTGATAGCCCTAGCGATAGTGTCACATTTGGCATTAAGATGATCCACCAAGCGTGTCCTTGCGGCCTATCCGAGAGTTAGAACCGCCTTTGCAATTTGTCTTATTTCATGAGTCGCTGGGGTAAAGGCAAAGCTGTACTTTCCATGGGCGCTAGGATAGGTCTCCGTACAGCCGCATACAACCTGGCGATAAGAAAAAAATCCTGAACCAGGTACCAGACTGATAGAGGTGGTCCTCAACAGCACATGAGCTTTGTTATTGGTCATGGGTATATCGCACTTCTACGACTGGCGGGGTCACACAGGGCTTGCTCCTGGTCTGATTGGTTGCTGAGGAAGGCATACCTTCTCTGAATGGTGGAAGGCCAGAGCTTTTCAGATCGCTTGCCAGCATGAGTGGGTGGAATAGTGTCTGGTTGAAGGGTAGAACAGATGGAGGAGCTATGACGTTAGCGAGGCTCGGAGAAGTGTCAGTGGACACGAAGCTTATTCATAGTTCTTTGGAGAAACAAGTGCAGAAAATGGAACACATTCACTCACACCCAGCATAGATATTATTCAGCTGTATCTCTCATATGCACACTCAGTCATTTGCCGATTGGGGATTGTTTGGTCAGTGGTTTGATATTCTGGACCTAGTTCTAGCAGGGGTTAATGAACAGTTTCCTGAAATGGTGCCAGTTCTCCTAGTCTTCCAAGTCAGTTGTCCTTAGTCGGCAGGCGGTACCAGCCACGTTGTCTTCTTCTCTCTAACCTGTCTTAATATACACTGAAAACTCATTAAAGGCATCACACAGGTAGCTGATTCGCGTTTAATTGCATTTCTATATGGAAATCTCATGGTGGGAATATATTACAATAAGGTGCTGAGAGTCCTCTCAATATAGAACTGTCGGATTTTTGAAGCCCCGTTTAAGAATCAACAGATTGTGACTCGGTCTGGTAGCAGCGCAGGGATAGGGATACGGAAGGTCCGCCACACCTTAAATTGACACTACATTTTGGTGTCTGCCTCTACCAGCACAGGATGTCGTAAACTCATGACTCGATTAGGTTTGGGGTATTGATCTGCCAGTACCACTTTTTAGGGTGCTGTACGGGTGGTCACATATGTACTTCATTGAGGTCCTGACCACCACCAAAAAGTGTAGGTAGATCCTTTTTTTGGTCCTGAGGAATTGCCATCAATAGATAACAGGCAAGAAACATGTTGACCCATTACACCAGCACATATTCCCACATACCTTAGAGTGGGAGTGCGCGTTTTTCTAGTGACCACAACTCATTACAATTGTTGTGAGTGGACCACTAGTCCCTGTTTGAATTCACACACACACAATATCACCACCTACACTCGTATTTCACATTAGGGCCGTCACACGCACTGCACCCAACGGCTTAAGGAATAAAGATCTCCGCCAAGTAGGCCCCATCACGGGCGCCTGATCGGGTATTGCAGCGCCGACCCGAGTAGGAGCAGACCCAATGATGAAGCAAGACACCTGCTTGTTGGGTGTGTAAGAGTCTCTTTCCAATAAGGAGGAATCCCTTCTCCTGTCCTTGTGAATACCCACACACTAGTGTTCACTTGCGAGATCACATACTTCCACCTACAATCCACATTAGGAACTACATACCTTGTTGGTTACACTAGTCTTTGGGCATTTATGTTGGACCTAAATAAATAAGCCCTTTGTTCCCCCTCTTGGAAATATTAAATAAGAATCAACAGACTCAGTGGACCCGAATCCCAATAGTGTTAGCCACATTTGTGACTCTCACGTGTGGAAAAAACTAGTTGTATTATAAAATTCCACATTCTGATTCCTGACATTTTATGATGATAAACTGCACTTACGACGGTACAAAATCTGCCACTTTGCAGGAGCTCCCACCGTTGTTAATATGGGGTTGGGGTACGAAAGGGGGTCTGTGGTGATCATATTTACAATCACCAATTAGTAGGCTCGTGGGCATTCACAAACATTGTGTAAGTCGTTTCCCAGCCTGGAATCATACACCAGTGTACTTCTGGAAATGCAGGAGTATGCGCCTCCTCAGGACTAGGAAAGGAAGAAGGCACCCCATGTTCGGGGAAGTGCAGGAAGGGATTGCTCCCCAAGAAAAATATTTCTGATGTTGAGGAAAAGAAAAGGTAAATGTGAAAATGCACATATCTGCATGGTTTCCCGTGCCCGTCATGAGTACATTTTGCACCGCTGGCCTACACCCGAGAATCCAGGCCCCTCTTAGACTTCCAGCAGTGCCGTGAACACCCCAAACCATGGACATCCATTCCACATGTAGGGGAGCAGATTTCAACACTTGCAAATGTGATTGTGACCCATGTGGGAGACTGTGATGGAGCCATTTGCGGTGCATTATGGGTAAGCTTAAGTACATGCCCGAGGTGGAAGATTGCTCTTTTCCTTACCCAACTACTCATTTGGCAGCACTGGTGTATTTCGTCGGATGCAAGTATTTTCTTTTCATTTTGCTACTTTAAAGTGTGACATTTTTTTCAAAAGCAATCAATGTTCATCTCGAAGAAGGCGTAAATTAACCTGTTTGCAGCTCACAAGTTTCAGCTGTGTGTCATCGCCTGTTAACGAGAATGTATCCTCGCTGCTCCGTTCCCTTAAATGCCCTTCCAATCTCTGCTGGCAAATTTGAAAACATTCTCATTAATCAGGGCTGTGTGGATGTGGCGTTCTTAAACTTGAAAAATACCAGGAGGTCGCTTACTCTTTTCACTCCTGAACCCACATAGCCTTACTAAAATACTTTTCTTTAAAAATTGTTACTTATTTTATGAAGAATTTCACATTTTTTGCTCTGTTGCTCAAAATGTTAATATGCTTTTACACCATCCAGACGGCAATGTCACTTTATAGTTTTGTATTTTATTCAGGTTTACTGTTCCTGCCTTGCAGTGATGCCAGTCATCTGATGGCCTTGAAGATGCTACGCCCAACGTTGTACAACTGTCACGACGTCAATGGCGTACCACTAACCTCTGAAAGATGTCAGCAGGAACGATGGATGGAAGACTAGTCCCCTTCCTCTCCGGAACGCACACCACACAGTGTAGGGGTAACACACCTGTGTAGGAATGCCTCCCAGGGAAAAAAGGGGGAAGGGGAGAAAACAAGATAGGGTATTCCGAAAAGCTTCTGGGACTTGTATGGATTCTGTCCACCCTCTCTTCCTCACCAGCCTCTAGGACCCCCCCGGTAGCTGCAGGTAAGGAGGGAACAAGAACAAACATTAACGACCCAGCACTGTACAGAAGTCACGGTAACAGGTATACATAAACCAGTAAGTACTAACTGTGAGGGGTGGACTGAAGCGCTTGGAAAGCCCACAGGGAAATGATACAGGAAACAGCGCTTGGTTGAAGATATCCAAGCCTATCAAGAGCAGCTTGTACACCAGCTGCTAAGGCTCCAAAAGTCGAAAACAAAATCAGCAAGGACTAGGCACCCCCGAAAGAAGCAAACAAAATCAGCAAGGGTCTTCTTCAGAAAAGAGCGCACCGGTACCGGCACGCCTGGATGCACCGAAATAACTCCCCAAGGACTGGCACAGTGGCGGAGACGACAACGCGCTCCTGCGCGGGTCTCGCAAACGCCACTAAATACCACCAGTAGAAATATCCTTTGAATGAGTACAGTGGCGGAGACGGCAACGCGCTCCTGCGCGGGTCTCACAAACGCCACCAAAAAGAGCGAGACCGCCCGTCTTACTGATGCGGGGACTCGCGAAAGTAAACAGTAACACAAGGGAACACGAGTTGCTGAGATGCAGAAATCCGTTCTGCTAAATTCCGAAATAGGTACATGAAACTTCTCACCGGCTACACAGGATAGGCTCCGTCTTGCACAAACGAAAGGTCCTGATTGACAAGCCCCGAGCCGTTACCTCGGAAGGCTTTTGTCAACCCGATGCTTCCGTTTCCGTGTCGATTGGGTCTCTGGGGAATGTAGTCCTGCAGTCGCCTAGCTCCCTCCAGTGGCGACATGCGAGAACCGCATCTGCTGTTCCATGCTATTCGACCCTTCCTGAACCTGACACCCCGGGCAATCGCTACAACAACTATCTTTATGCCCCCCACTGAGATCAGCATTCGAGGGAACCCCTTTAGTGCCCATTCAATGCTAGGCCTACTTGAGCTTTGGGCAGTCACAGGGACTTGGTTCCTGCCTGGGATCGAAGGCAGACTGGGGTGGGACAGGAGAAAGCTGGTGGGAGGGCATCAGCTCCCAGGGTCCTCTCAGGTCGCTCCGTGTTATGTTATATTGATTTGTATAGCGCACTAATCAACCAAGAGGGTATCCAGGCACTTTGGCAGGTGTTCAGGTTTGTGGTCCCCAAGATGCTTATTCGAAGAGCCAGGTAGGTCTTCCGCTTCTTGCCGATCTCAGGAAGTGAGGAGGAGGCTCTGATGTGTTTAAGGAGCTCATTCCATGTCTTGGATGCGATGTAGAAGAATGAGCGGCCTCCAGTTTTGCATTTGCAGATCTTGAGAATTTGTGAGAGTAAGAGTGAGGCAGAGCACACGTGTCTGGTGGGTTGTTGAAAGTGTACGTGGCTGTTCAGGCACTCTGATCCAGTATTGTGTAGGGCTTTGCATGTGTGTGTGAGAAGTTTGAATTGGCTGCACTTGTGAATCAGGAGTCAGGAAAGCTTACTGAGGTGCGGCGTGATGTGTGTGTGGCGTGGGAGGTTGCATATGAGTCTTGCATCGGTGTTCTGGATGAATTTTTAGCCTGCTTCGTCTGGATACTCCTCAGCCAGCAGGGACACGCTGGACCTCAATCATTCTTGGGCAGTCTCCTCCCTCTCTTAGCAAACAAGCAGTCTTTTAGATGCTTCTGGGAATGTATGCAGTTCCTCCAGCAGGAGATTTACACTTCAGGTCATGTCCCCACACCCCATGGAGACTGCCTGTCCGGTCTGGTTGCACAGCACCCGCCTGAGTACTCTTCTGAGCTTTCCTTCCTTGGTCATAGAGGACTTGGAACTGAAACAAAGCGGTGTGCTTTTGGTCCCATTTTTATACACAACTTTCATACAGGAGATGTGGATCCACTGTCTCAAACTATTGAACCGTTTTGGGTAGTTCTCTGTCCAAGTGTCTTTTCCAGGCTGCTCTCCAGATGTAGCATTTGTGAAGAGTGATGCTTCTCACAACACAGCTGTTCCCATTCTAGACCACTCACAAAAGAGCCATTAACCGCATGCGTGCGGGCGGAATTCCGCTCGTACGCGGAGTTTTTTAAAAGCGCATGTTACGTGACGAGCTGGGCTCGTCATCAGCGTAGCAGGAGGCTACCTCATGACGAGCCCAGCTCGTCATCAGCGTGGAAGGGGTTAAGAGTTGTGGGGTTCCTGCACTTGGCTGTGATCAACCAAATGAAGGAATGATCAGTGAAAAGACAAATGGACAGGGCTCGACTAGACGAGGACAACAAAGTCTGCAGCTCCCACTCCCACCTCTATTACCCACTAAATGGTTGTGTTCAGTAAGACTAATCAACTACTTGCTAACCAAAAGGCCTCATGTAACAGCTTAAGGAGCCCTCAGTTCAATGTCAAGATCGCCTTCCTCCAACTACAGAAATGTAAGCAATGCTCTTCCATTCCAGGGACTTCTCACCCTCAATCACTTCCAAGGCCATGTTGTGGACATCCAAAATAGAGGTCACTGGCCTCCATTCCCTTGGCTGCTTTTATCTCTGATTCAAGGCACTTCCTGCCACCTGAACAACATATCAATCATCTATAGTGTAAGCTGTGACATTCTAATCAGGTAAAGATCCCACTACACGTAAGGCAAAGTTCGTCCAGGGATTAGTTGGTAAATTGCACAGTGGGAGATGCTCAGGTTTTAAAACGTAGGAACTATTACAGCACTCCAAATATTGACTAACTATTCTTTCTGTTTGGCTATTCAGATCAAGACACCAGAAATCTGCTTCTAATCTCTCGAGTTTTCACAAAACCCCAGATACATAACATACACTTATTCCATCAGTGTCTTGCCTACTCCTGTGGGTGGTAAAAGTCTTTTTTCTCTGAACAATAAGCCATCAGTAATGGATAACAATTTTTTCACCCAAACCCCCAGTCCCAAAAGGCTGAAAGGTTTGCAGTCCTTCAACAGTAATTATTCATCTAGCCATTTGCTTTGTATATATTCTGCCATTCTTCACTTCAACTATCCAAAATTCTTTTGAAGCAATCCCTTGTATAGTCACACACACACACTCTTCTAGGAACCAATCATCTTCTGTACTAGTTTCCTTCTCCTCTTCATTCCTTTTCTTCTTCACCATTGATCTTGAGGGACAATGTGCAGTTTGTTTCCCACCCGAAAGTACTCCACACTCAATGTTCTTGTAGGCTGATGACCTGCTCACAAATTCTTGAGGACACTCCATCTAAAACTTTCCTCCCAAAGTCACCTAAAGTGGTTTATAATCAGGCCTGATGACAAACCTTGCGCCACAAATACAACTTTTGAACTGACTAACTTATTATGGGCTCAAAGCACACCCAATAACTATTTTTCTATTACATAATATTCATTCTGTGCCCCTCTTGTTACACATGATGCAATCGTCTTTTCTTCTTCTCCTTCCCCGTTATGTATCAAAACTGCATTCAGATGTTACTACTTGCATCAGTGAATATGCAACCTACAGCTTAAGTATTGAAAACCTGTAAACATGGCGTCTGATTTAAACAATTCTTAATTTCTCTGAATTTTTCCTCACAATCATCATACCAAAAAAGTACACTTACTTCTTTAACCGACTCTTTATTTTAACAGTCTGGCTTGCAACATCTCACTTACTATAAAACTTGGCAACCGTAAAAAGGCAATCAGATGTTCATAACATCTGGGAGACTGGACCAGTGAAATAGTAATCACTTGGTTCTCATACCTTCTCTTGTAATACAGTAATCCAGATACCTAATTTTCATTCTCCAAAATGAGCAATGTTCCGTTCTCAGAGTCAACCCATGGTCTTAACCTTTTCAAAACTTTACTTGCCCTAGCATTATGTTCACTCCAGTGTATTCCACACACCAAGATATACCCTTGTAAGTACTCTATCAGTTCTAAATCTTTTAAGATATTGAAAATTGCTCTCTGGTATACCAGAAAGTACAGAGACTATACAAAATTTCATTTATGGGCACCCATACGTGCAATGAAAGTAGTATTTCTTGAAGATAAGCGGAAGTAAATCCAAGTGTGGTACAAATCTTGGCGTTTCCCGACATTTACATAATTTCACTGATGTTCAGGAGTTGAAATATGTACACTATCACACATCTGTCAAGTTCATATAGGTCTATCTACAAATATATCCCACCTCTGGGCTTTAATCCACCACAATTGGGGTCAACCATTCTGTGATTTTTATAGCTTCAACCACACCCAATAAGTGCTTTCCCCCTTGATTTACTTTAACCGGAACAAAGTTAGCTTTCAAATTTATGTTGTGTGAAAAATTCTTTGGTTTGGACAACAACATTTCTTCCTGAAGACCTCTTGAAATTATTGTACAAAACTCATACATTCTTCCATAACCTTACTGACCAAAACTTGAGGTAACCTATGAGGATTCAAACTCACACCCACCTCCTTTTGATCTAGTCAACCATGTAACCCATCTTTTAAAAATACAAACTTTCCCTATAGCTCACTCAAAATTCAATACAATACTAAAAAAAAATTCTTCAAAGGTTCCAATCCATACTGACCAGCTTTATGTCCAACTTTCTTAAACTTACATTATCAATTTTCTTATAAAATATATTACCAGAAATCATTTTGAGCCTTGGTCATTACTGAGACATAATTTTAACCTCAATGAAATACAGTTTCACAGTGTCAATAGGGTTATCATGTTCACTTTCAAACACTTGCAATACAATTTCCTCTCGATCAGATCTTTCCTAGTTTTCTATTTCCCTTTTTTGCATCACCTGTCATAATGTCCTTTTTCGCACCACATTTGCACTGAAACAGGGTCCAGGGCTTTTTTTCTCATCTCTTTTATTACGTCTTGCATATTTCCTGTTCTCCACTGCTTGCAAACTGATGCCTCCATCACCTTGCTTTCTTATCTCTTCAACAAATGTCACTGTATTTTCTACACTCTTTGCAGCAAGTAGGGCTCTATGTAAAGGAAGATCATCTTTTAACTACAATCCCTCCTTAAGTTTGTCACTGTTGTAGCATAAATTGAACCCTAATTGTTTTCTTCATAACAATGCTATAAGCTTCATATTTTTCCACCATTTCATTTGGTTTCTGTGCTCTAATTCCAAACAGATATCTTTAAAGTACAGTACTTACTTTAGGAAGATAAAGAGTGTCCAATTTCCTCACACAGATACTAATTTTTCTGAGGTTCTACTTCTGACAGTTCCGGAGGAATATAATGCCACTGTGAACTATTCCCTTTTTTCGCTTACCGGCATAATGAAAGGAGTTTGCTGGTTGAGTTGTTTGCAATTCGTGGGTTGTAAGTTCAGGACTGCTCTTGAGAGTGTGACTATTTTCAAGTCTCTGTTGCCGAGATGCTGGTTATCTAGGAAACAGTCAAGTATACATCTGTCTTCAGAAGTGTATGTGCCCCTGGGTGTTTCTAATTCTGGCAGGTATTGAGTTCCGGTGCTTTGCGGATTGTACTGAGAAACAAGTGCCGGCTACGGATTTCTTATGGCAAGGTGGTATGATGATAAGTGGTGCAACTCTACATTCTAGTGTTCTGTTTGGTTTGTATTGCTTGAATTTAAGATGTAGGTATAGTGGTTCTGTTCCTTGTGAGGCTCTGTGGACAATAAAGAGTAACTTGAACATTGCTTTTCTTGCAATAGCCAGTGGAGCGATTGCAGGACGGGAGTCATGCGTTCTCTTGGCTGAAGGCGGAAAAGAAGCCGATGCCGGAGCATTTTGGATGAGTTGTATTTTGCGTGTTATGGATGCCGGTGCGCCATGGTATGGGCTGTTGGCATAGGCAAGCTTGGAAAATACAAGCATGAGGATGGCTTGCAGCTATTGATATAGAAGGTATGGGAAGATGCAACATGTTTTCAATGTTTAGAAGGCACTCTTTGTGACGTTGTTAGCATGCAGTATCAAGGGTAGGTCTGAATCCATAGTTTTTATCTTCTCTTGATGTTGTCATAGGGGCTAAAGATTACTTAGGCCATAAGGTGGTAGGCTGGTAGTTTTGCCGCTGTCCACATGTCATACAATTTCTGTCTTTGCACCACTGACCTTTCGATGGTTATTCATCATCCACGTGCTTACGGCACAAAAGCAGTCCTCGAATTTTGAATTGCAGAGGTCTCGAGAGCTATCAATTATTAAAATGATTTGGGCGTCATCTATATAGTTGTAACATGTGAAGTTGTATAATTAAATCTGATTTGGTAAGGGGGTTAGGTAGATGTTGAATAATAGAAGGGATATTATTGACCCCGGAAGACCGTACTTAGGGATCAATTATGTCCGTCCGCCATCCTGTCTGAGGACGGGACCGTCCGCCACAGGGGCGGAGGTCCCGTCCGTGGAATTAAGATGCACCCAGATGCATCGTGGAATTAGGATGCACCCACCACAGCGGCGGGTGCATCCCGCATTTTTAACATTGCGGAGTGCCGGAGAGGTCACTGTATTTCGAGAGCGTCAGTAGCGGCACGTCTAATTCCAGACGCTCTCGAAATACAGTGACCTCTCCGGCACTCCTTAACATAGAGGAAGACGCTACCTCTACTAATCAGGATGAGGCTCCTGACCCCCTTACATTGAGACGATGGAATGGGCACACCATCACATTAACCAAACTCAGGTTGGATGTTCTTAACTGGGATTCAGAATCTACCTTCGTGGTGAATGACACATCTGGGACACAGATCCAGAGACCTCGTTTGGAATATTGGTTACCTTGACCACCTTGATCGACATTAGGGAGTTTCATACCTATCTGGTACTGAGGTTGCCCCTTTGTCCTGAAGAAGACCCACAGGCTGAGGCTACCACTAACCCACAAGCATTAAGTCGGGTCGAAACGTCGACGCCCCCTTTGTACCCCATTGGACCACAAAAAAGACCTACTGTGCAAACGTGCAATAATCAATTGGAAATTAATAATTAATGAACTAGGTTGGGAATATTGTATGGGGCTAAGAAATGAGTGTCTGGAATCAATGAACCAGCTTTTGTTTTCTCTTTTCTAAATAATGTCACCCAATTTCTTGCCCCCTTTTCACTCACTCGCTTTAATTCCCGAGCACTACCTCTTTGCACGTCTCCTCGAGCATCCTCTATTTTGTACCTGAATTACATGAATTACCTTTGAATTACAAAAGGAATATTTTGGTAGAATTATAAATCTGTTTATTCTCCAGCTTGTCACATTGGGTTGATGCATTTTTTGTAAAACTGTTTGGATTAGATACCATGAGCAAGTGAATGAAAGCTCACAACAAGTAACTAATGATTATAAGGCTGATTAACTCTAGAATTGGATTCAGGTCTAGGACCAATGTGTACGGCCGGCGGCGGCTAGCCTAATACTAGGCGGCTGCCGGTCAGGCAGTGCAGTGCACTAATCGCATCATTCATTCATGCAGCATGCTACACAGAGAGACAGTACTACCACACGGCGGGGGTGACTTGCTGACGATCATCACTCTCCCCCCCAAAAAAGCAGCGTTGGTTTGGCATGGCATGGGCGGCACATTATTGGCATCATAATGATCATTCATGGCATGGGCGCATGTTGGCTACCGCGCTACTAGTTGCTTAACTAAGTTAACTTCTTATCTTCAGTCCTGCTTAACACTACTGCGGTCTATTGTTAACTTAAACTTAGTGGTTCGTTTGTGCTGGGCCGGGACACACTGACTGCAGTGCAGACAGTGCAGCACTGCCTTAGGCTGCTGCTCAGGGCAGCATTAGGCCTGCCGCCTCCCTGCCCTGGTGCTGTTGTTACCGGCGGTACCGTACTACTAACAGTACTACTACTAGTGCTGCTGCCAGTCCTGGACTCAGGGGCGGCTGGTGACATTTGAAAGCAGTGGGGCGCAAAAGTTGGGCATGACTTATGAAACATATACAATGTAAACATAAACAATACATTCAGTTCAAAACACCATAAATGTGTACAGACCAGTTAGTAAAATTCAAGATTCGATCTTCCTTAAGTAACGACCCTTGAATATTCAAACATTTAAGTTAAATCTAAGAATAAGGTCATTATTATGATTATTAATCTGCAAATTCACTGAGATTATTTTTTCAGGGTATTCTACGTCAGGGAGGCAAACTCACCAAGTTACCTCTACATCAGAGGTGTACAATTTAAGTTCACATAAGGTCTATTTACAAACATTTAATCTAGACAAAATGTATGTCCGAATTATCCTGAACATCAGACTTGAATCTGGCCTTTCAGGGCACAATCTGTACACCCTGGCTCAATAGTAATAATTTAATATATGTAAGAGTTTACATTAGCATCTCGTGTCCACTGAGATATATAACGTTCTTGAGCAATTATCTCCTATCCAATATATCTGAGACCCTGTGCATTCATTGCATCCCAGATCGAGCTCTACACTGAGTAATTCAGTTGTCGGCAGGGGCACAGGTTACTCTACGCCCACAGCACGCCCGTTAGGAGACCGAAGGGCTCCTAATGGGCATGCGCAAAAAAGCACGAACACAAGTGCGCATGCGTGGGCACGGGTAAAAAATTCACCCTCCGTCCCTACGCATACACAATCGTGTGGCTGCCTGCCTGGTGACAATCATGTCAATCAACATGACGCCTCCCGACGTCATGCTGACTGGCATGCATTGTCAGTTCTCCCTCGGTGTCTCCTGCGGGCGGCTGCGGGCGGGGGGGGGCTACGCTCCCACGCCCCCACACCCCTATGGACGCACCGCGGCAGCCTGGACTCCTCAACGCCATGTCGTCGTCAGGTAGCGCTGGTTGGCTCGCGTTGAAGTAGTTGAAAGGGTCGGACCCAGTAAGATGACTAGGTGTGGTGGGGTGCGGCCGGCCCGTGAGGGTATGCTAGCGCGTGGCAAATGCGGAATTGGAAAAAATGAAATTGCGCACGCTGCCTACTGCGCACAACCCCAAACCCCGCAGAACCAAAACCCAGCCCAAATCAGTGTCCCTTCCAACGCGCCCACTGGGCCGGCAACACTAAACTAAGGGCCGCGGCCGCCACGCCATCAACATATCAAATTGAGCAGAGATGCATTCAGCATCATGAATCTCCATTCTCCTCTTGGCATCATGATTGATGATCATGGAATTATGGGGGGGGCGCATGGCGGCTACCTACTACGCGACTAGTAGTTAACTGTTAAAGTTACTTCTACTGTGTCTGTGCTCAGCTTAGCTCACTGGCTTAACCTTGGCGGCGCCGCGGTTCGTTCGTGGTGAGCCGGGCCGGCCCACTCGCTGAACTGCTAACTGAGGAGTCAGTGAACAGCACTTCCACTGTCCTAGGCTGCTGCCCTGTAAGCTTTATTAACTGATTGGGGGCGGAGGGGCCTAGTGCCAGGTACGTGCCACGGTGCCACAGATCTTGCCTGCGGCCGCCTGCCTCACCGGGTGCTGTTGGACTAACTACTGCTCTGCTGCCACTGCCAGTCAGTCCCTTTAACACCAAAGCCGTCGGGTGGGTTGCGCTGGCTGGCACTCAGAGTGACAGAGTTGAAGGCCGTGGCTGGACACCGTTGAGTGAACCACTATTACTCTGTGGTGGGGTGCGGCCGTGCGGGTATGCTGGGGCGTGGTAATGGATGGGCAATCTGAAATCTATGCACGTTTCCTCCTGGCGCACAGCCACAACCCCCACAAAACTAAAATCCAGCCCAATTCCACCCACCGGCCGGGCCAGGAAAGCTATTAAGGGCTGCGCGTGGCCTCCACGCCATCAACATATGAGACAGACACTGGCTGCCGCTGCAGAATTTGAGTCAAGCGCGGGGAGACCCGGTTCGGGTAGCTGCGCACTATACAAGTACAAAAACATAGCTGCCAAGGTTTCAGAATGCTATGTGTGACATTTTCATAATTTCAGTGAAATTATGAGTGACATTTCAACAACTATGAGTGACACTTTATCGCGGGCAATATCATGCGATGAAGATGAGGCAAACATAATAAATATAAAAAATATTGCACCCATTTGAGCAACAAGAAACTCTAAGCTGTCATTTAACTAAAGTGCACTAACAGCAGGCAACTGAAAAGCAGGCAGAGTCAAAATGTGTGACTCCACAATTCTCAGACTCAGTACAGTACAGGCCAGGGGTGCAGGTAGGGTAGAATAATTGAAGCATTCGTTTTACTTATTAACAGCCATAGCAAGTTAGCTGAGCTACTAAAACACAGATGCCTTAGCCAGCCTTTGCATACACTGGCCCGCCTAGATTCTCCTTGTAGTCAATCAATGAGCTCAGGATGCAGAGCATCAGTGTCTCCAGGGCCTCTCTGTCACACGTAGGACCCAGCCTCACAACAGAAAGATGTGAGGCCCCACTTAAACAAACGTGGATTTTCTTAATATCTGTTATCCTGGTCTGCATTTGAGGTGATGTTTGATAAAAAAAACCTAGGTAAAAAAGAGAGGTACTGATCATGCACTTTCAACCTCTGACAGGCACCTGAAAGTTTGATTACCTTACCTCAGCCCTTATGTGTCTAAGCCGGCACCATTTGAAAGTCACAATCAATGTACAAAGCTCAAGTCAGCACACAGTATAATGTATGTCTCGCACTCATCAAAGGGTCACAGAAACCAGTCGTCGCAAATTCTGGAAATTTCCAAGTTTGGACTATGCGCAAGCATGATCAGTGTTTTTTAGGTGTGGTGGAAACAGTTCAGAAATCCCTGCCAAAAGATCCTTGCACACTCACCACGCACTTGACATTCGGAAAAACAACCAAATATAAGTTCTGCCTCTGAATTTCTTTCTAAAAAATTAATTTCGATCACTGCCTTATTATCTCCTTTATGAATCCGCTCCCCTGTCCATGTTTACATTTACTGAGTTTGTAAAAGCGTTTTTTTTGTTCTCTTTTCTTTTAATAAGTATCTCTTCTTTTCCGCCATAATGCAGCCTGTTGCTCCCAAGTCTGCAGCATTATATGAGCAAAGTAAAGATACTTCCCCAGCAGGGTCGTGGGTGTTTCAAACTATTTCTTGGTGGCAATGCAGTTTTACTGTCTGAAGCAAAGGTGGTGACTGGTCTAAAATATCTTTCACTCCTACACAGGGGCGATACATTAAGAGGGGGCATTTGGTGTTTCACAACTCCCCTCCTCCTCCACCTCCTTCAGTAATGCACTGCCCGGATGGCTAACCGGTTCCCCTCCCCGTGCACGGTGAGGATGACTGGGCACTAAAGCAGTGCAGCAAGGGAAAGTTGAGATCCTGGAGGCCTGATTTACTACCGATGCCCTAACACTTACTTGAGTAAGCGCCCGCCGTTACATCCGATCTGCCGCACTCCAGGACTGTAAACTCCACTAATGCCTGCACCATGACACTGCCAGAGGCCGAGCGGGTTCACTGGCCAAATCTTATACCAAGCCTTGATCGTTGCTAAATATACATTTTGCTACCTCACCTGCATCCGAGTGCTAACCTAATTATAACCACAGGGTTACTTCCACATTAGTTTGTGTCACACTTTTATCTTGTTATATAAATTAGAAAGCATGCACGTGCTAAAAACCTGACCGTATAATGTGTCACCGACTAAAATCACTTACTTAAAGTTTCAGAGACTGCAGCGGTCCGTGACCGCACTGCTTGCACTCTCTGCAGCCTACCTGTTGTGTTCTCAGGCTGCATGGCCACTCGTCCCGGGGCCCCGGCGCCGCTCCCTGGCCAACCTCACGGTGAGCCTGCCGCCCGCCGCGATGTGATTGTCATGCCTCTTGCGCAGAGACTCTGGATGTGACGGCACTCTACCTGCCATCCGGATACTGCCCGGCGCAAACTGTCATCACCTCATCAGGGGTAGAAAGCCCTTTCTAAATGCAATTATAATTACTCCGATCATGCTCCTTGTCAGGCAGTGCAGGCACTATCGCTCTACGCCGGGGGTCCGGCAATGATCCACCTCAGCCCTTGATGATGCCGTGCCGGAAGCCCGGTCATGGTGATGCTGACCAGACAGACCAGTCTGAGAGACTAGTGACTAGTGTAGTCACTGTCTCAGGTCGATGCTGTGTGGCCCGTCCGGTCCCGCCGCCGGTCGGAAAAAACGCCGGGTTAATATTAATTATATATTGGTGCCCTCCTGCGCAGGCAGCAGCGCTGCATCACGTGCCAGACTGAGACAGGCACTGGGGCCGCACGGCGTCGGACCAACGACACAGCACAACTCCACTCCAGTCGTCGAGTCCGGCCCATGGCGCAGCTTCTCCAACTTTATTTCCTTTCAGGGCGGACGTGAGGTCACGGCGCCACTATGTCTGAGAGCTATAACGCGGCAACAACTCTGCTGGGCATGCCGCTCCGCACCCGGGGAGCTGAGCTGAGAGATACAATGTAGCGCGGCCGGCAGCAGCGCCGCTCACGAGCTCAGAGAGCTCAGCTGCAGTCAGGTTTCTGTTTAGGCACACTAGTCAGGCAAAGCAGCACTCTCAGAATTGTAGAGAGCCCGGGCACACAGGAGCTGCTGGCGCGCTGGCACAGGTGGCAAAAATGCGTGACAAATGCATTCAGTGCGGTGATGCGGATCACCGCACTGTAATGCGTGAGTGTCACACCAGTTGCGTGACGCTTGGCAGGACTGCAAAAACATTTACATTTACTGCGGACGAGAAGCGGGACATGGACACCTAACTTATCTCTCTCTGTCTCCTCCATACTGTCAGGTACCAGCGCAGCATGTGCAGACAGACAGTAAACTGACCGGTGCGATGCTCCCCAACTGGCGCCTTCCCGGACGTTTTTTTTTAAATTTGCCGGGCCCGACCGGCGGCACACCAGATCACTGCTCTAGCAGCTCGTAGGCAGTATACGCACTACGCAGGCACTCTGTTCATGATGTTACAGTCAGTACCCTCTTCCTGGCACTTCACAGTACACACCCCTTCTCCCCTAGCAGTGCCAGACAATCCGGTGTCCATTCGGCTTCAGTTTCAACTCAAGGAGCAGTGAGCACACAGACTTTTCCCTAGTCATGACACACAGGGCTGCCTTCCAAGTCGGACCCTTCCTGGTGTGTAGTCAGTCTTACTTCAAGTTCCATGACAAAACAAAAGCAACCGAACCATAACAGTAACACTCTGTGCAGAGGCACTATAATCAATGACGTACAGCATTGCGTGTAGATCCGTCCCTGATAATACGTGCCGGTGCTAAGCACCGGCACAAATTAAGTACTGTGTATGGTGTAGACAGTGCCAAATGCAGCTGATTAATTCAGAACTAATAAGGCAGCTACTCCATTTATGTCACCTGTGAGTTTTAGATCATCCCAGATTGATACGATGGCTGACAGCGTGATCTGAAACCGGACTGTTGGTCTGATAGTAAGCCATAATGTTTAGTAAAGTTAGAAAGTTGAGTGAACACTGCTTTCTCACAATTGTTTACTAAGAATGGTCCTTTTGATATGGGCCTTTAGTGTGCTGATTCAGATGGGTTGAGGTTTTCATTTTTGAGGAGATATCGGATGTAGGAGATTTGGAGCTCAGGTCGGAATGAACCTTGTTCCAAAGGCTTGCTCAGTAGGCATATGGCTACATCTCCTGCACAGGCTGGGCCTTGTGGTGATCCTGATGGTCTTTCTCCAATGATAATATTGAAGAAATCTTTTTGTGACAGGGTATTGAAGGTATACATTCAATTGATGTCTCTTTCTGCGGAGGCTAGGTCATGCATTGTTGTATTGTATTGTATTGTAATTGCATTTATATAGCGCTTACTACCCCTGATGGGGCATCAAAGCGCTTTTTCGGCGACTAGCAGGTGTTGTCTGCATTCTTCTTCAGGTAATTTTCCATATTTGTTATTTTTTAGATTTATTCATTGGAGATTTTGTCACAGAATTCTTGTGATCGTGGCATTAGGCACTCTAGATTGTGGAATTCTGTTAGAATTTTATGGAGTTCTTTGGAGAGGCAGTCTGCTTCAGTTATGCGCGTGAAGTAGTGGTGTCTTTTTGTGGTTCTTATGGCTCGCTTGTAGGCTCTTTTATAGAGCCATGGCATTTGTCTGTTTCATCTCCTGCTTTTCTCAATTTGCATTGTAGTATGTTGAGTTGTGTTTTCATTCTTTTGATGTTGTCATTTACCAATGTGATGATCTTTTGTACTCAACCCCGGATGTCGTTTTTGTTGATATCTGTTTGTACAGTACAGTGGAGATCCAGTTGTGAAATGTGCGTATTATCTTTCATGCACTTATTAACTGGTTTTTTTTCAAGGTGGGGTTTAGCATTTTCCATTGCCTTTACCAACGTTTGTTGTTGTTGGTTATTGTTGTCTTCCATGTGTTGTTAAAGGTAGGTGTTGTGTCTTGAAGGAGATGATGTTGTGGTCGTTCCTGTTTACGGGGGAGTTGTCTCCATGACATGTAGCGTGTGTCCTATGCAGTGCGTGGGGCCAGAAACAACATGCTGTAGGTTGAAGACTTTAAGGCTGGTTGTGATAGCTGTGGTTGTGATTAGATTCTTCTTGTCAAAACATTAATCGAGGTCTCCAGAATGTATAGGTTTGGGTGGTACAGGTGGGTGTTGGTTACTGTTTCAACTAGGACATTTTTTAACGTTGGCATTGCTGAGTAGTGGTTTATATATTAAGAGGAACGATGGGTAATAGTTGGAGTGGGGTGAAATCTTATTAAGGATTCACAGACTTCTATAGCGAGATTTTCAATGATTGTGATCTGTAGTGTTTTTTATGGATGACAGCTAGGACTCCTCCAACTTTGTCATTTTGTTAATGATGTGAAAATCAGGAGGGATGCCAAGCCATGTTTCTGTATTGTAGGTGAGATCCGGTGTTGCTTTTAAGAGAAGTAGGTCAAAAATCTTAAGGAGAAGTTTGTTCACAAATCTTGTAAATTGGATGAATGAATGTCCAGGGCTCGCAGTCATGAAGTCCTTCAATCCTTGTTCATCAGTCCTGGCAGTGACTTTTCTCTACCTAGTCCTTCAGCGTCCAGTACTCTCAGTCAAGCCCCTACACAGTCACAACAAATACACAGTTTGCTGCTACACTCAGAGATTTTAAATAAGGCTTCCTGTTTTCCATTTTTTATGATTTTTACAGATAAATGCAGACAAAAAACATTTATTTTCTTGTCTGCATTTATTTTTAAATGTGGATAAAAACAGAAATTGGGTTGCTTTTTGAGTAATTCTAAAAACTGTCAGCCATGACTGCCAGGCCAATAACTGTCTGAATTGACAGGTGAGTGGGTTAAAAAAGAAAGGAATTTTAGTATAGAGGCTTTAACACCAGTAGATATGCACAAGGTTGATTCTGAAATGTGCATATTTTCATATAAGTGCATTGATTTATCTTCTGCGGGTGTTCATGTCACTGAAATCTGGCAGGCATTCAAGCATGAGTGCATATTTATTGGTTAAATAAACATGGAAATATTCGAATTTCAGCTTCATTTTTCCACAAAACCCATAATAAATATGGATAAATACAGATAAAATTTGCAAAAAATAAATATGGATAAATGCAGATAAAATTAGCAAAAAAGAAATATGGATGAATACAGATGGAAATGTCAAAAAAATAAATACCATAAAACCGGGAGCGCTAATTATAAATCTGTAATTTTTTCTGAGGTCAACACATGCAAATAAAGGCGTCGACTAATATTTGTCGGTGGCGGCCAGGAAGGGCGCAAGATATGAAGACGGCCCCGCTTGGCTTGCCTCCCGCATCAGTGACGACAGGGGCTGCGGTTTCTGAACGAATGAGTGAGTCTGCGCGCTCCCTCCCCGCACTCACACCCCCCCCTCCCCTCCATCCCCCAAGGTAGGACATGTCAAGCCTCTGACTTCACTCGGATACAAGGTGACATATCTCTGCTAACATCTCTCTGTGTATCTCTTTACTTTATTGAATAAATGAAACCTCATCAAGTTACCCTTCCTATATTATCAGGGCTGACATCAACCTGATAATATTGGCTTGGCGTGTTCGCCTGATATTTAATTTAAGAGACACGTCGGCGGTGGGCGAATATGTGAAGCAAGCTTTTTATTACTGGCAGCAGTGGAGACGCTCCCAGTGAATTAGGCATTCATCTTTGTCACTGTCAGTCGGGGACTCTGAGGAGGCGGCGGATTAACCCTCGCATGGGCGGGGGGCTGCCATTGGTGGCTGCAAAGAGCCAGGTTCCCATGAATGTGGTGTAACCTGCCCACTCCTTCGTGGATAAACCTCAGAGCGGAAGCTGAGCTCGAGGCTGTCAGAAGGAAGGCACTGGAACAGTGCAGACTCTGTCACTCAGTGTGGCTGAAAGACCAACAGAGACAGGCATGAGGACAGAGGCTCAGGGTTTGAATCTGCCCAGTGCTGATCAAGGTCTTCTGAGGGGTCGAACAATATGGCCTCCTCTTCCCCAGGCTACTTCACCATCAAAGGTTGGTTCACCACTGCAGATTTTACGACCCTGTCTCCCTATCCACTGGCCGGGTCTGGTGGCTTAGTGGACTAATGCATCCACTGTAGGGGCCAGTGTTCGACCTCATGGCCACAGGTTCAAATCCCGGCGAGTCCACTCAGCCTCTCATCCTCCTGAGGTCGATAAAATAAGTACCATTGAGCAGGGTTGGATTGGGATTAAAAATCGGCCCGGACATGCTAAAAAAAGAGGCCCACATTTGCATAATGCCTTTCCGCAAAACACTGCTTTGGCGAAATTTTATTTTAAAAGGGGGGCGGGTTTAAAAAATGCATGGATTAGTTTACACTGGTGAAACACACCACAAAACAAGTGAGGCCACTTCTGCTCAGGCCCCCTATCCTGCTCAATATGCATATATTAATGGGCAGGCCAGGAAGAGAAAGGGAGTAACACCTCTGCCCGTTGATAAAAGGGAAGTAATGGACGCCCATTTACCTCCAGAAAGGCCACCCGGGCACCCACTGGGCCGCTGGCGGCATCGAACAACGCAGAAACCGCCCAATTCGGCCCCCCAGCCAGCTTAAAAAATCAGCCCACAGCTGGAATTCGGATACCGGCCCCTCTGGCGTTGCCCGAGGGCCCGCATTACCAATTTGACGCTGCCATTGAGTAGGGTAACGAAAAACCTGTTATTCAGTGGCAAAATACCCTTCTGGGTGAAAGTGCGCTTTACAAATACACGTAATAGTATGTAATTCATCCACGGCTGGGTAACTATTCAATTGGAGGCCCAACCTGTAAAGTGGATTTAAAAGAGGTCAGAGCCATAACCTAGCATATGGTTTGGAAGGCACAAAGGGACATGGCTCCAGGAAGAAGGGACAGGAACATCCCCTCGTTCTCACGGGGTCAGTACCAAACTAGGAACGGAAAAAATAGGGTAGGAAAACTCAGCCTAAACAGGTACTCGTTCTATCCCGTGCCCAAGGGTGAAATGGAATGGGGCAAGAAGATGGTGATGGTGGGGGTGGGTCAATGACCTGTTCACAAGTTAGCCAAAGAAGAGAGCAATTTGTAAAAGTAGCCAATCACCCTCACGTAAGACGTGAATATAAGGGCATCACAACTTCCCAGAACCTGCACCTTGCTGCATCCACAGGTAAAATTTGGGACCGGTCTACCTAACCCAGAAGAAGGGTAGAGACTTGGTGTATCTTGACATACATGGTGACAGAAAAGACAACAACACTAGAAGAAATTAAGACTAACTGGTCACAAATAATGACCCAAGAAGGCAGCTTAAACAGGCTTTGGAATGCAACTGGCAGACCCAGCTACAGTAGAGACCTGGGTCATCTCCTAAGGCAGACTAGGCACTTGCAGACCAGGCTTGCCAGAGGTCAGTCACCATCAACAGTCAGTCAGCAAATTTATCCAGAAAACTATGATGGAGCGGTCACCTAAGAAGGCCCAAAAACAGCCTCAAACAAAGGCAGACTTAGGAAGGGCACAAAGCCAAACAGGTGCAACATTGAGAACTTGTACACAATGTTCAATCTTGACTTAAGAAATATGACGACGGTCCGCCTGCAAGCAGTGTTTTATTTTTGAGTAAATCTATAAATCTGAGGCCATGTTACTCCGCAAAAATTCCAACTAAGTTTTTATTGTCTAAGAAATTGGAGTTCCTCACCAGAGTGGCCTGGCTGCATGTGGTATGTATAGGGTACTTACTGACATTCCCTTTCTTAATTTATTGAAGGTGGGTTAACGACTCTGCGCAGGGCACCCCAGTCCACTGACTCAAGGCTGGTTCGTAACTGCACACGATCCCTAAGTCTACTCACCCAGAGCTGGTTCCTGACTGCACAAGGCTTGTATTGTCGATCGCTGTGTCTACTCACCAAGAGCTGGTTCCCGACTGCACAAGGCTTGTATTGTCGATCGCTGTGTCTACTCACCAAGAGCTGGTTCCCGACTGCACAAGGCTTGTATTGTCGATCGCTGTGTCTACTCACCAAGAGCTGGTTCCCGACTGCACAAAGCTTGTATTGGCGATCCCTGTGTCTACTCACACAAAGCTGGTTCCCGACTGCACAAGGCTTGTATTGTCGATCGCTGTGTCTCCTCACCGAGAGTTGGTTCCCGACTGCACAAGGCTTGTATTGTCGATCGCTGTGTCTACTCATCCAGAGCTGGTTCCCGACTGCACAAAGCTTGTATTGGCGATCCCTGTGTCTACTCACACAAAGCTGGTTCCCGACTGCACAAGGCTTGTATTGTCGATCGCTGTGTCTCCTCACCGAGAGCTGGTTCCCGACTGCACAAGGCTTGTATTGTCGATCGCTGTGTCTCCTCACCGAGAGCTGGTTCCCGACTGCACAAGGCTTGTATTGTCGATCGCTGTGTCTACTCATCCAGAGCTGGTTCCCGACTGCACATGGCTTGTATTGTCGATCCCTGTGTCTACTCATCCAGAGCTGGTTCCCGACTACACAAGGCTTGTATTGTCGATCGCTGTGTCTACTCATCCAGAGCTGGTTCCCGACTGCACATGGCTTGTATTGTCGATCGCTGTGTCTACTCATCCAGAGCTGGTTCCCGACTGCACAAGGCTTGTATTGTCGATCGCTGTGTCTCCTCACCGAGAGCTGGTTCCCGACTGCACAAGGCTTGTATTGTCGATCGCTGTGTCTACTCATCCAGAGCTGGTTCCCGACTGCACATGGCTTGTATTGTCGATCCCTGTGTCTACTCATCCAGAGCTGGTTCCCGACTACACAAGGCTTGTATTGTCGATCGCTGTGTCTACTCATCCAGAGCTGGTTCCCGACTGCACAAGGCTTGTATTGTCGATCGCTGTGTCTACTCATCCAGAGCTGGTTCCTGACTGCACAATGCTTGTATTGTCGATCCCTGTGTCTACTCACCCAAAGCAGGTCCCCGACTGCACAAGGCTTGTATTAGGGTTCTCTGTGTCTACTCACCCAAAGCTGGTTCCCGACTGCACAAGGCTTGTATTAGCAATTCCTGTGTCTACTCACCCAAAGCAGGTCCCCGACTGCACAAGGCTTGTATTGTCTATCCCTGTGTCTACTCCCCCAGAGCTGGTATCCGACTGCACAAGGCTTGTATTGGGGTTCTCTGTGTCTATTCACCCAAAGCTGGTTCCTGACTGCACAAGGCTTGTATTGTCGATCCCTGCGTCTACTCACCCACAGCTGGTTCCCGACTGCACAAGGCTGGTATTGGCGATCCCTGTGTCTACTCCCCCAGAGCTGGTATCCGACTGCACAAGGCTTGTATTGTCGATCGCTGGGTCTATTCACCCAATGCTGTTTCCTTCCTTCACAAGGTTTGTATTGTCGATCCCTGCGTCTACTCACCCACAGCTGGTTCCCGACTGCACAAGGCTGGTATTGGCGATCCTTGTGTCTACTCACCCAGAGCTGGTATCCGACTGAACAAGGCTTGTATTGTCAATCGCTGGGTCTATTCATCCAATGCTGTTTCCTTACTTCACAAGGTTTGTATTGGCGATCCCTGTGTCTACTCACCCACAGCTGGTTTCCGACTGCACAAGGCTGGTATTGGCGATCCTTGTGTCTACTCACCCAGAGCTGGTATCCGACTGAACAAGGCTTGTATTGTCAATCGCTGGGTCTATTCACCCAATGCTGTTTCCTTACTTCACATGGTTTGTGTTGGCGATCCCTGTGTCTACTCACCCAAAGATGGTTCCTGACTTCACATGGTTTGTATTGGCGCTTTGTGTGTCTACTCACTCAGGGCTCTGGACTGGGCAGGTATTGAGGATTTTTTATAATCAAAGAGATTCTATCAAAAAAGTGAAAAAGTGATGATATTTATATTAATTTTGATTTTTCTAACGAACGTGAGAGCCTAGCACGTTCGTTAGAAAAATCAAAATTAATATAAATATCATCACTTTTTTGATAGAATCTCTTTGATTATAAAAGTTCCGCCAGGAGGGTGACTCTATCAGTACCTCTACGCTCCTCTTTTGTTTTGAAAGCAGGTATTGAGGATCCCTGTGTCCATTACCCAAGGTTTGTTCATGGCGCTGGGCAGGTCAGATGACAGTAAGTCACTCTGTTCACTTATTCCATGCACAAGGGCTGATATAATGACAGTAACTCCCTCTGTTCATGTATTGCTGGTACAGGGGCTGATATAAGGACAGTAACTCGCTCTGTTCACTTATTGTTGGTACAGGGGCTGATAAAATGACAATAACTCCCTCCGTTCACTTATTGCTGGTACAAGGGCTCATATAATGACAGTAACTACCTCTGTTCACTTATTGCATGTTCAAGGGCTGATTTAATGACAGTAACTACCTCTGTTCACTTATCACATGTACAGGGGTTGATATAATGACACTAACTCCCCCTGTTCACTCATTGCTTGTACAGGGGCTGATATAATGACAGTAACTACCTCTGTTCACTTATTGCATGTATAAGGGCTGATATAATGACAGTAACTACCTCTGTTCACTCATCGCATGTGCAGGGGCTGATATAATGACAGTAACTCCCTCTGTTCACTTATTGCATGTATAAGGGCTGATATAATGACAGTAACTACCTCTGTTCACTTATTGCATGTATAAGGGCTGATATAATGACAGTAACTACCTCTGTTCACTCATCGCTTGTACAGGGGCTGATATAATGACAGTAACTCCCTCTGTTCACTTATTGCATGTACAGGAGCTGATATATTGACAGTAACTCCCTCTGTTCACTCATTGCTTGTACATGGGCTGATATAATGACAGTAACTCCCTCAGTTTACCTATTGCTGGTACAGGGTCTGATATAATGACAGTAACTACCTCTATTCACTTATTGCATGTACAAGGGCTGATATAATGACAGTAACCCCCTCTATTCTCTGCTTGCATGTTCAAGGGCTGATATAATGACAGTAACTCCCTCTGTTCACTTATTGTTGGCACAGGGGTTGATATGACATTAACTCCCTCTGTTCACTTATTACATGTACAGGGGCTGATATATTGACAGTAACTCCCTCTGTTCACTCATTGCTTGTACAGGGGCTGATATAATGACAGTATCTCCCTCTGTTCACTTATTGCTGGTACAGGGTCTGATATAATGACAGTAACTACCTCTGTTCTCTTATTGCATGTTCAAGGGCTGATATAATGACAGTAACTCCCTCTGTTCACTTATTACACGTACAGGGGCTGATATATTAACAGTAACTCTCTCTGTTCACTCATTGCTTGTACAGGGGCTGATATAATGACAGTAACTCCCTCTGTTCACTTATTGTTGGTACAGGGGTTGATATGACATTAACTCCCTCTGTTCACTTATTGCATGTACATTAGCTGACATAATGAAAGTAACTCCCTCTGTTTACTTATTGTTGGTACAGGGGGGTGATATAATGACAGTATCTCCCTCTGTTCACTTATTGCATGTACAGGGGCTGACATAATGACAGTAGCTCCCTCTGTTCAGTAATGCTGGCACACCTCCATCTTGGGGCCTACACAGTGATCGCGACTCTCAGTGTTCAGTAACGCTAGTGCAAGGGCACCAAGGGGCAGACACAATGACAGCGACACCCAGTGTTCACTCAGTACTGTTGTGGGACACCAGAGGCCAGATACAATTACACTGATTCCCTTTGTTCAATGATACTGGTGGTGCAAAGGAGGCAGGTTCATACATAATGACAGCGACCCCCTCTGGTCACTCAGTACTGGTGCAGGGCAGCAAGGTGCAGACACCATGACAGCGACACCCAGTATTCACTCAGTACAGTTGTGGGGCACCAGAGGCCAGATACAATGACACTGATTCCCTTCGTTCAATGATACTGGTGCAAAGGAGGCAGGTTCATACATAATGACAGCGACCCCCTCTGGTCACTCAGTACTGGTGCAGGGCAGCAAGGTGCAGACACCATGACAGCGACACCCAGTATTCACTCAGTACAGTTGTGGGGCACCAGAGGCCAGATACAATGACACTGATTCCCTTCGTTCAATGATACTGGTGCAAAGGAGGCAGGTTCATACATAATGACAGCGACCCCCTCTGGTCACTCAGTACTGGTGCAGGGCAGCAAGGTGCAGACACAATGACAGCGACACCCAGTGTTCACTCAGTACTGTTGTGGGGCACCAGAGGCCAATACAATGACACTGATTCCCTTTGTTCAATGATACTGGTGCAAAGGAGGCAGGTTCATACATAATGACAGCGACCTCCTCTGGTCACTCAGTACTGGTGCAGGGCAGCAAGGTGCAGACACAATGGCAGCGACACCTGGTGTTCACTCAATGCTGACACCGGGGCACTAGGGCAGACATAAGGAGAGCGACTCCCTCGGTCTGAGGTCACTGACTTGACACACCCAGAAGGCCATTTTCGCAGAGAGAAACTTCAATGTACATGAAGTCAGATTCAAAAGCAGACTCTCTCACCAAACAATGCAGACTCCTCCCACTTATAAACGTATGGAGCCAGCTGGCCTCGCGTCAGTTCAGCATAGAGCTAGAGAAAGACTCGTCAGGGGTACAAGCATATGCAGTGCTTGCATTGTCAAGTGTCTGGCTTCCATTTGAATGTAGATCTCCAAAAGTGATGAACTCACTTTTAAACCGGAAGCTGGAATAATCATTCACAGCTCAAACAAGACGCAGATGTTTTGGCATCTGGCCACAGGCAGCTTTAGCAAAGCTACTGAAATCAACACAAAGCCACAGCATTGTGTGGCTGGTCACACTGTGCCATTGGCAGTGAGAGTCACAATTCAGAGTGCCACACACACGAAATAATGGTGCCTCCTTGTGCCTATTTGGTGGATTATAGGGATACATGACTTCTGAGCTCATGTGACACTAATACACGCCTGTTTAACTGTGCAAAAAACTTCGAGAGCCCTAAATCTACCCTCTTTCTGGAACCCTCTACCTCCATCTTTCAAATCACAAATCAGCTCGTTTTTGTCTTCCAGAAAGTTAAAACTGAAACGTGGCAGGGATATGAAATCCCAACTTACCAGCCCTATTACCCAAACCCTGAGCCGGATGGTTATCAACCCTTGAACTGAACTCCCTCAATGGCTCACTAGAAGGGTCAGTTACCACTAACCTTCTCCAAGGCGCAGGCCTTATCCGCATTCAGACGACAGGAGACGCTCTCCACCAGTATAATCTCAAGGACAGATGCTAATTTAAGGTACTGGTATTGGTTTACCGTGACCTTTATTGAAAGACGCCCAAGTAACACACCCCAAAAGACTTCTGCGCTCCTTCTTCTTGGCTCTCATCTGCTCCCCCCAAAATTGCCAGATTTGTATGAAAGAGATTTGCAGTCACCAATCTCAGGAAGTTCAAACACTTGATGCCCTTCAGAACACAGCTGCAAACATGGCTCCTCGAGATTTTCAGCTGGTGTTCTGAGGGTGCCCCCCAGCTATCTGAAAAAGCACACTCAAGCATCTGGAAGAGGCACAAGTCTCACTTTATGTACCAGGAGACAGCTTCCAGAGCATGGATACTAGGCCTTCAACAACCACAACGAGAGATCATAGATGGAAGGAATTACAATCCTCTGGTGCCTCTGAAACTGGAAATGAGACCTCTGCAGTACAGCCTGAGCAGCCGTGGATGACATTATCTGAATAACAATACCGTCCTGGCTGGAACAGAAGTGCTGAAGGACTATAGGTTTCTCTGGGAGCCGCTGGCGCTGTGGGACTTCTTCAGGGCGGAATGAACTTTCCAAGGGTCCTGGCTACAAAAGGAAGCCACAAAAGGACTGAGGCCTGGAGCATGGAGCTCACTGGCTCCTGCTGTGCCGCTGGGTTTTCAACAACTACGCCGATTTGTGGAGCAGATTCACCATCGTTAGTTACTGCCACAGAAATGAAGGTGTAAAAAACAATATTGTGAATTGGTATCTCCTGTCATACAAACTTCCCCCGAGTCTTGTAATAAGAAGTAATTTCAGAGGAAGGGAAAGAGGGTTAGCTAATAAAGAGGTGAATACCCAAATCTACTGCAGAAATCTCTGGAAAGCGATATTAAATGCTGAGTTTTCCCTTTAACAGTAGCTTTAACTCGAGTCAGCACTTTCTGCAAAATTTTAAACACGAGCACATACTGGGAAAATACCACAATAATATTAAAACCCGGAAGCGACGGCCATTTTAGAGCGTTGACAGCTTCCTGGACATACAACCAATCACTATTGTCCTCCCTTGTCTACCTGTAACAGCACAGGGTGGGTGGCTGAAACAGTGACTGACGCATGACGCCATGTGTGTGACATCACACAGAAGGCATGTCCAGTGGAAGAAGAGACAGGAGTGACGAGTATAAAGTAACATCATTGTTTATAAAGAAAATGTTATTGAATTAGATATTCTTATTATGAAGGACGAATGGCAAGTCAGTGGTTAGTCTGGACCCCATTTTCTGAGTTTGCAGGAGAGCCATGTCTGTGCACTTACTATGTTTTGCACTTATTGATACTATCATTGTTTACTGCTTAGCATTGTTTTTTTTCTTTCCACAACTGCTGTGTATTTTTCATTTTGTCCCCTCTTCCAACTTATTGTAAAGCGCTCTGATATCCTTCGGGATCTTGTTCGCGCTATATAAAACTTTATAAATAAATACTAGTTTCCTATACACATAAAATGCAGGAGATTACAAGTTTAAAACTTACAGGCAAAACTCATGGTTAAAATTAAACTGAAAATCACACCATCATACAAAAGGGGAATTTGCTTTTAGCTACTGAATCATTAAATAAAATATTTAACAGTGTGGACACTAGTACAGTAATACTCTTCAGCTGGTGTTTCCAGTCATGTTTCTACCCTCAGCTTTCTAGTTGCATGCTGGGCATATGCAGGAACTAGAGGTGGGCGAGCAAGGCGTGATGTCTGGCCCTGGGCTCGGCTCGCAGTCTACTTAGACCCTCGAGCCCATGGAAGTGATGTGGTTTAGTGGGTACACCTGCTGACCATTTAACATGGGAGACCAGGTTTGAATACCTCTCTCGGCTCAGCATCTTGTGCATCCCAGCAAACCTTCCTGAGCTTAAAAAAAGGTGCAACATAGTCTGTGTCTCCTGTGAAGCGCTTTTATGTCCTCGGGCAAGATTATCCACCATGTGAAACTGAAAAAACTGAAGTGCAGATTCAGTCTGTTGCCAACCATCTAATGTCATCCTTCAAGAATTAATGACAAAACATTGACCTTTGATGTCAGGGAGATACCCAGATTGAAGATGCATTGCACAGTGTGAAATTGGAAACATCTGGGATCAATCCTGGCTTCAGTGCTTGACCAAATGGTGTGATCTTTGTGAAGACAAATGCTTCATTTCACCCAGCCCCCTTTTTGTTCCTTATCACATAGGAGAGCACCTTCAAATACGTGAGTTCAGAGAGTACACCTACTAGAACCTCTTTTGTGTTTGATTTAGTAACATACAATGTTGCTCCATCTATAATAAGAATCTAGGTCACATACATATCGGGCACACATGACACCTGATTTGCCTCTTAGTTCACTAATAGCATTGTCATCAGGGCGGGGGCAGGAATGTTTTTCAGTTTGTTTGAAACCTCTCACTTTTAATAAATACTCAAATAATCTGATGTACTAAGGTGAAACATGCGTGCTAAAGAAATACAGTATCTTGACGACACTTTATTATATTCTAACATTATCTTTATTGCATGATTGACACGCCAAATATTTTCAGCCAGAGCCGACCCGTGGCTCAGCTCTTCCTGTTAATTTATTGGCTTGCCCACCTCTAACAGGCAATTTAAAGTTGGAGCTCTAAATAATCAGCCCCCAGACCAAGAGGATAAAGATAGAAAAGGTTTCTACCATTTTCAGCGGCACATACGTTAAGGAATATTAACCCCTCCTATGCGCATGACGAGGTCAGCTCGTCATGAGCCACGGTGCCCGTGTGCGAATGACGAGCTGAGCTTGTCATGACCGTTGGAACGCTCGCACGCTGGGCTAATTTCCCTGCTGTGCGAGCGTTCCACACAAACGGGTGTGGTCATGACGAGCTCAGCTCGTCTTGAGCACACGAGCACCGTGGCTCATGACGAGCTGACCTCATCATGAGCACGGGGGCGTGTGTGCGCCCCCCAGCACAGCGGGGGAAACAGCCCCGCAGCCAAGGGGTTAAGAAATGCACAAGCGCATGTTATGGCTAGCACGCCCTGCACAAGTCCCCAGGTTCGGGTCTGAGCACTTGGGGAGGCTCGACGTACAGATTACGGAGGAGTCTGCGCCCTAATAAATTGGCTAGAACAGGGTACATGCTTTGCCAATGCATTCACAACGGCCTCCGCAGTCGCGGCGGGGTCTCACCCTCATGGGGGGACATCCGTACAGCAGTTTCCCATTGCGGACGTCCAGCCACGAGGGCAGGACCCCCATTGCGACTGTCAGCCATTTGTGAATCAGGCACTTAGTGTCAAAGCAGCCATGGTACTTTAGCCAATGAGATGAGCAAGTCATACTGAGGCTAGGCCAAGGTATATAAAATCGTTTTGCCTTCGAAAAAAGCACTACATGGAGAGAACAAGCATGGCAATGCCAATAGGTCTGGCTTCAAAGGAAAGTTGTATGATGATGTGAAGTATTACAAGTAAATAGCATGGGAATGCACATGTATTTTTGTGGAAGAGAAGAACTGTTGAATAATTTTAGGGTAGGTTAAAAGGTAAAATGACACGCACTGTCAAGTCAAACCCAAAACTCCATGTAAATTAATGAATGACATCCTACCATCTGAGCAGCTGCCAGAGAAAAATACCATAAATTATTTAGTTAGCTAAGACACTTTAATAGCACTACATGCATGTGCCCGTGAAAGTTTAAGCTCATCCAGCTGGAGAAATAAAATAATCACAGCTGCATGGAGGACAAGTACTTTTTTGTTTGTTGTGGAAGCACATATCCTCTGCCCAAACAAAACATGTACTCCGCGCTACCAACAGGTGGACGAAGTTAAATGATTCACTAATTAATCATCACTGGAAAACAAAAAAAGAATGAATATATATATATATATATATATATATATATATATATATATATATTACCTACTGGCGGTCGCCAGTAGGTCGTTATAGTTAGGATCGTTTTCCATAGGAAATCCGCAACATTCTATTGGGAATAACTTTGGCGCCGAATGAGGGATCTGCCTGTAATTTTCCTTAACTTTGCCTCGCTGCGCTCTGCTCCTTCCCTTAAAGTTTCGGGGGGATCTGTCAAGCGGGGGCCGAGATAAAAGGGGGGTCCCAAAACGTGCTTCCCCCATGTTAATTTCCATAGGGCGGTTGGACTCACTTTTAGCCCGAACGGCTGAATGGATTTCCACCAAACTTGGCAAAATTGCAGGGACTGGTACCCCGATGTGCCTTTGCTATGTCTCAAGATATATGCTCCAGTGGTTTTTACGAAAATTAACTTTGAAAAAATATATATTGGGCTACATTGGGCTATATATATGTTAGAGCCCAAATGTAGCCCAATGTAGCCCAAAGATGGCCACCAGAGACAAAAAAAACAAATGTAGCCCAAATATCAGCCAGATGTAGCCCAACTATAGCCCAATGACAGAATGTCCCAGAGTGTTCTAAAGAACAACTAGAGTGCTAACAGTCTTACTTATGACAAAAGTATGGCACACTTGAAGTCATCTTGATTGGAATAAAGTGTTAACACTTAAAACATTTAATTTGCAAAGGAACAAAATGAGGGGGTTCATTTTGCCATAGAAATTATGATTAGTGCTGAAGAAAGAAAAATTAGGGCACATTTTGAGTGACTTCTCAAATCCTCTTATATTTCATTAAAAAAAATCTGATATGCAGTCTCCCAAGATGGCCACCAGAGACAAAAGAGCCCAAATGTAGCCCAAATATCAGCCAGATGTAGCCCAACTATAGCATGTCCCAGAGTGTTCTAAAGAACAACTAGAACGCTAACAGTCTTACTTATGACAAAAGTATGGCACACCTGAAGTCATCTTGATTGGAATAAAGTGGTAACACTTAATACATTTAATTTGAAAAGGAACAAAATGAGGGGTTTCATTTTGCCATAGAAATTTTATATATATATATATATATATATATATATATATATATATATATATATATATATATATATATATATATTCACTGAAAAAACCATAGGTTACACACCAGTTATAGTTAGGAATTAGCATTTAAAAAACCTTTGAAATTCACTGAAAAAACCATAGGTTTCACACCAGTTATAGTTAGCTGGAAATTTTACTCGCATAAAACCATTGAAATTCCCACGTTATAGTTAGTTGGACTCACTATAACTTGCACGTCTGCAATGCACTGCTGATGACGTCACATATTACATCACTCATGCATATATTTAAATATTTAAACATTACTCGCTAATATATGTATTCACTAAGATACACTTAATAAGCCAGTTAACCAATCAATTTTTTTTTTAAAACACTGTCATGAGTGATGTAATATGTGATGTCATCAGCAGTGCATTGCAGACGTGCAAGTTATAGTGAGTCCAACTAACTATAACGTGGGAATTTCAATGGTTTTATGCGAGTAAAATTTCCAGCAAACTATAACTGGTGTGAAACCTATGGTTTTTTCAGTGAATATATATATATATATATATATATATATATATATATATATATATATATATATATATATATATATATATATATATATATATATATATATATATATATATATATATATATATATATATATAAAAACACAAAGTGCCCAGAAGCTTGGGGGAGCACTCAGCAACTCGCCATACCATCCGGCATTCGTGGTAAAATTGCCTCCATAAGGCCATGCGATTTGTGCTTGCCTGACGCGTTTCAGGGAAATAAACCCCCTTTCTCAAAGGCTGCTTGCTTGTACAAATGGCGCAACAATTGGATTCAAGGCTGGTGATGTTTTTATTGGTTAGTGGCCCCCTCGTGTTCGTGAGCCTCGCTGTGTGCGATCACATGTCCTGCTGTACTCTGGGACAAGTAGTTCATTCATCAGTCTAGCGCCAAATGTTCATTTTTTAAAAGCATTCTTTTAGTCTGTAGTAGATTTCAGCTTTACTCGGGCATTTTCACTCCATGAGGCTTGCTGTGCTTTCCGGTGATGGATCAGTTCCCCACCAAAGCCTCTCCTCGTGTGGAGATGGTGCTCCCCCCACGGCAGGGCTGCCGTGGTGAATACAAAAACACAAAGTGCCCAGAAGCTTGGGGGAGCACTCAGCAACTCGCCATACCATCCGGCATTCGTGGTAAAATTGCCTCCATAAAGCCATGCGATTTGTGCTTGCCTGACGCGTTTCAGGGAAATAAACGCCCTTTCTCAAAGGCTGCTTGCTTGTACAAATGGCGCAACAATTGGATTCAAGGCTGGTGATGTTTTTATTGGTTAGTGGCCCCCTCGTGTTCGTGAGCCTCGCTGTGTGCGATCACATGTCCTGCTGTACTCTGGGACAAGTAGTTCATTCATCAGTCTAGCGCCAAATGTTCATTTTTTAAAAGCATTCTTTTAGTCTGTAGTAGATTTCAGCTTTACTCGGGCATTTTCACTCCATGAGGCTTGCTGTGCTTTCCGGTGATGGATCAGTTCCCCACCAAAGCCTCTCCTCGTGTGGAGATGGTGCTCCCCCCACGGCAGGGCTGCCGTAGTGAATACAAAAACACAAATTGCCCAGAAGCTCGGGGGAGCACTCAGCAACTCGCCATACCATCCGGCATTCGTGGTAAAATTGCCTCCATAAAGCCATGCGATTTGTGCTTGCCTGACGCGTTTCAGGGAAATAAACCCCCTTTCTCAAAGGCTGCTTGCTTTTACAAATGGCGCAACAATTGGATTCAAGGCTGGTGATGTTTTTATTGGTTAGTGGCCCCCTCGTGTTCGTGAGCCTCGCTGTGTGCGATCACATGTCCTGCTGTACTCTGGGACAAGTAGTTCATTCATCAGTCTAGCGCCAAATGTTCATTTTTTAAAAGCATTCTTTTAGTCTGTAGTAGATTTCAGCTTTACTCGGGCATTTTCACTCCATGAGGCTTGCTGTGCTTTCCGGTGATGGATCAGTTCCCCACCAAAGCCTCTCCTCGTGTGGAGATGGTGCTCCCCCCACGGCAGGGCTGCCGTGGTGAATACAAAAACACAAAGTGCCCAGAAGCTTGGGGGAGCACTCAGCAACTCGCCATACCATCCGGCATTCGTGGTAAAATTGCCTCTATAAAGCCATGCGATTTGTGCTTGCCTGACGCGTTTCAGGGAAATAAACGCCCTTTCTCAAAGGCTGCTTGCTTGTACAAATGGCGCAACAATTGGATTCAAGGCTGGTGATGTTTTTATTGGTTAGTGGCCCCCTCGTGTTCGTGAGCCTCGCTGTGTGCGATCACATGTCCTGCTGTACTCTGGGACAAGTAGTTCATTCATCAGTCTAGCGCCAAATGTTCATTTTTTAAAAGCATTCTTTTAGTCTGTAGTAGATTTCAGCTTTAAGTATAATGTGAATCTCAACATTTTGGTCCAAAGTGCAAACAAGCATTGGTAACTGTACATTTTAGAAACTTTTCAAAATTTTGAAAGAGTTGTGTTCGGCTACTTCTGCCAAAGTGGGGCATCCAAATCAGACAGGGAGAAGGTCAGGAGGGTCACTAAGGAGTATTTGTACAGCTAGCTGATCATCAAAGCAGTCTCAAGTGCAGTTTCACACTTTACATTAAGACAACCATAGACTTCAATGGAGTTGTCCTAATGCTAGGGATGTCGGATGCTGAAAGATGCTCTAAGTGCTGTGCGGTCAAAGGAGGTGTCCTTGTGGTTATTACTCAGTCCACGGGTAAGGTGGGGTGACTTTGGACACAGGGGTCGTGTCCCTTGAAGTAGAATGCCAGCTGCACTGGGCTACCAATTTCCATTTACAGCGGGTCCAGCGGTATTCATTGGTGAAGACTGCTGACCCTCTATGGCAACTAATCTGGACTCAGACGACACTCCCAGGCCGAGCAGACTCGGGTGCAACTTTTTGCCATCAAGAATCCGTCTCCTGGCTTGCCAAGCGGCGGTCAGCTGATATTCGCAGAAAGCGGCTACTGACTTGCCAGAATGGGCTACTTCAGCTATGATGGCCCTTGTGCTGGTTCCAGGAGGTCAGCCAACTTACCCTTGGAGTCACTGCTCTGGTCTGGTGTCAGTGTAATGCACTGCTTATGACATCACATATGATATCATTCAATGACTGAGTGTTTTCTAAAATGTTTTGTATGCTAAACATATATACTAAGATACCTCAAAATTGAAATTAGTATACGTTGTGTATTACTAATGAGTGATTCCTTTTTTAACATAGTTTATGTGAGTCGTCGTGTGTATCTGTGTGTGAGTGGATGTCTGAGTGATTTTAGAGGTGTGTGAGTTGGTGTGGGAGTGGCTGTATGGGTGTATAAGTGGGTGTCAGAGTAGCTGTGTGGGTGACTTAGTGACTGTGTAAGTGGCTGTTTTGGTGAGTGGATGGCTGTATGGGTGAGTGAGTGAGTGGGTGTGCCAGTGACTATGGGTAAGTGAGCGTCTGAATGGCTGTATGAGTGGGTGACGGGGTGTGTAAGTGGATGTATGAGTGAATGTTTGGTTAAGTGAGTTGGTGTGTGAGTGACTGTATGGAAGAGTGAGTGTCTGAGGGACTGGCTGTATCGGGGAGTTAGCGGCTGTTTGAGTGGTTGTATGGATGTATGAATGGGTATGTAATTGGGTGTATGAGTGAATGTGCGAGCTGTATGGGTAAGTGAGTGCTTCTGTTGACAGGCTGTATGGGTGAGTGAGTGGCTGTATAGGTTAATAACTGGGTGTGTCAGTAGCTGTATGTCTGAGTGTGTGGCTGTGTGAGTGGCTGTATGGGTGAGTGACTGGTTGTACGATCAGGGTCTATGAGTAAGTGGGTGTGTGAATGGCTCTTTGGATAAGTGATTTGTTGTGTAAGTACTTGTATGGGTCTGTGAATGGGTATGTGAGAGGTTGTGTGGGTGTGTGAGTGGGCGTGTGAGTGGTTCTGTGGATGATGTCATCAGTAATATATGAGGTCATAAGCAGTGCATTGCAGGGGTGTAAATTATAGTTAGCTCAGGTAACTATAACTGCTGAATTTCACTGGTTTTGTATGAGAGAAATCTGAGCCTAACTAGAACGTCTCTGTAACCTTTGCTTTTTTCACTGAACTGCTAAGGTTTTTTACATTCTATTTCCTAAATATAATATATCTGTAACCTTCGTTATTTTCAGTGAATTTCTAAGGTTTTTTAAAATTCTATTTCGCTCACACACACATTTAAATTTAGAAATAATTTTAATTCCCATGCAATGTGGTTGGCTTAACTCTGCCTGCGATGATTTGTATGAGTGTGTGCCTGTATCAGTGGGTAGCCTTGTGTGGCGTTAGACTTACTCCAAGATTCGGCTGGAGTACATTTCAGCCTGTTTTTACACTATTAGGGCTGTAGTAACTTTAGAAGTCAAATCTGTGGATTGCAATGGTCTAACAGTTTGTGAGTGTATGCGTTGTATCAGCATGTCCATTCAACTTCCCTCAAGCTCCCCATTTTTAAAGAATTGTCCCCCATTATCCTACCACTCCTCCTTGTCCCTCCATATTTACTACCAAAAAGCATACCTGTGTGTGCAAAGACCTCCCTCACTGGGTGGAGATCTCTGCACAGAAACTACAGGAGAAGCAGAGGTCTCCGCCCACATTTTGCGGACTGCATTTTCGAGTAACTAAATAGTACTACTTTGCACACTACAAAATGCAGTTTGTGAACAGGGCTCAATATTTACTGCTGGATAATGTCAGTACAGGCAGACAATGAAATACTGCAGTGTTTCCCAAACTGTGAGTCAAGACCCACAGGTGGGTCACCAGCTGATTTTTGGTAGGTCAGAAAGCCCAAGCAATAAATAAAGATGCCTTTAAATTCTGCATTTACCTTGTCACATTTTCTCACTACAAAGGCGGAGATCAAATGTCAGGCTCTGTCTTCTAACAAACTGCTGCTTATTGTTTTAACATGGTGATTGGTGTTTATAAACTCGTCCTACTTTTCAGTCAGTGAAAGAAAAGGAAAGTGAATTTTGTGAGTATCTTGCTGGGGTATGAGGAGAATGAAAGAAAAGGCGCAAGTATGTCATTTTTTGTAACACACAACAAAATGTAAATACCTGTAAATGAACTTCACACATTCAGCATGAGTAAGAAAAGAACAAATGAAGCACTTTTTTGTAATTCTGAAGTGTGATGAAACAACGATTTTAATAGGATCATAACCAATCATGACTCTACCAGGTGGCGCAAAAATGATCAATAGTCATTGAAACCCGATTTGCGCACATTATCATTTGTGTGCAATATAATTTTAACAGTAAAACTAGAGTTTGTGCAAATTTAGTGTCCATTTCAATGGAAAATGTGCTGTCTGTAAATAACAGTGCACTGCCACACGATGCTTGTGGTACATTAAAATATATCACCCGCCTCATGTTCGTAAAGCTAGGTGGGGTCGCAAAAGTTTGTTGTTCTAAAAATTGGGTCCTGGTTCTATAACGTTTGGGAAGCTGTACTGTAAAGTCAGTGGTTTGAGTGTAATCAGAAGTTTTGTAGCTCTATTCAGCCATTAAAAAAGAACAACAAACATTTGAAACATTGCAATATATTCTTTTTTGGGGCTTTATTGAAATGTTCGGAATGTTTTTTTGCCACTTATTTACCCAAATGCAGGATGACTTAAAACACAGCCATATGATACTAGATCTGTATTTTACTTATGACAAGGAAGAGCACTGTGCTATTAAAATGTTCTCAAACAGAATAGATTTTTTTTTATAATAAGTAGGTGGTGATATTTTAAGCTTCGGGCACACAAAAGCTGTTCCATTTCAGAAATGCCGTCACGTTGCCCGCACGAGCTGCAGGACGCTGAGGAACCGTGTCTGGAGGACTTTGTCTATGTCTATTGTGATCTAAGATGGCGGCTTCCAAATTGCTCACCTAGGCTGGGCGCCCAATTGGGCCTTCACCAACGCGTCACATCAAGACGGTAAGAGCAGGCCGCCATCAGCCTCCCTCCCCTTTTATAAAACCTGCTCTATCGACTGCCCATTACCAACACTCTATGTGTTACTTGCATCTGAGCGGCTTCAAGAGCTAATTGCATTTCAAGGATCATCGGAATTTTGCTGTAGCAATTTCAGGATTTCATTAGCCTGATTTGTAGTCTAAATATAAAAATCTGCAGCAAAATGCAATTTGGAGAGTGGCATTTTAAACAGCAAGAGATTAACTCATGGAAAAAGAAATCCTGTGGAGATTATGTAAATGTAAGGAGATTGTTTTATACAATACCAGGCAGAGACACTAATTTATGGAGACGCGAGCACCTTCTGTTCCCAGTCTACTAAACTGTGTACCTGGGAAAAGATGAACAGTCTAGTATTCCACAAAAATATCTAGGCTTCCTCTTTGAGGATGTATACGTATCTACGCACATACACAAACATCATTCAAATGAAAAGGTCAGTCTAATGTCACCCTAGAACATGAGTATATGTTTTGTGCCACACATATACAAGTTGAGAAATAATAAAACTAGGCAGACTCCGTTTGCACTCCCGTCATCCTGTTTCTGATGGATACTTCTAACCGCAGATTCCTCACCTTTAGAACATCCCCAAATGCCAGACTGGATCCGGAAAATTTATCATGACAGACCATGTGCCGGTAAACGGCGTCATCAAGCTCTGTATTCATTTTGTTCTGTCCCAGAAGTGATGGTCGGAGCACCACCCTAGTGCACTGACATCAGGACCTTTCTTTCTACACCTTCGTAGCCCAATCCAGAGATATCGCATAACTTTTTCCCATCAGCTGACAAGGAAACATGCTCCCCCCTAAAACTACAGGTTTTACATGTTCTTCCTAATCCTTGTAGAGAATGTCGCAAGTAGATGACGAGGAAAGATCCTCACAAGGTGTGTCTCTGGTGTTTGAGTTCGGACCATGATTCTCAGCCCTGCGAGGAGTGTGCCCTTAGAATCTGATCATAAAGCCAAGCTGAACGTCATTAAACACCAAAGCCAAGCTGTATGTCGTCAAACACTGAAGGAAGTAGCATAAGCCCTGTTCCCACTCTCGGGCCATTCATGCAACATGTCTTCGTCGCGGTGCAAATTTTCAGGTAAGAAGAAGCACAAGAAGGACAAAGCAGGACTTGTCCCAGTCTCGCCATTCAATTGTTGAAAAGTAGCGAGAACGTCAAGATGACCCCCGGTCACACTCCCAGTCCACCGCCTAGCAACCGGTTCTGCAGCTGATGCATCTTAATTTCCAATGTCAGCAATGTCTCATCTGATTGAGACTTTCACGGTACCCATGTTATGAGGACGCCAATTTCTATTTGGACCTACAAGAGGCCAGTGCATTGGACACTTCACTTGACACAGGGTTGGGTTCTCCCCCATGACCTTCAACAGCCTCATTTGCTTTTGTCATCAGAGGAGCGGATGAAGTGCTGGACTTACAGCTGCCTACTAGTGAGGTGAAAACTAACATCCTTATTGAAGTTTTGTAGGCTGGGCAGGCTTCGTCGAGCCCATGCTGTCATTCAATGAAGTCCTGACTGACATTCTCATGAGTACCTGAACTCAGTGCTGCTTTTGTCCACCTGTGAATACACAGGTAGTATGAAGCCACAGACCTGCTTGGGGTGACTCTGCTATTCTGTCACCGCACTCTGCTACTGAAAGTCTGATAGCTCAGGCATAAACAAGCAGGATGAATCCTAATTCATTCCCTATGATCCCCCACAGCGAAAGTGTTGGAAGAGAATTCAGGCTTTTGGGAAATGGATGTTCTCCTCAACTAGCCTTATCCTTCGGTCAGTCAAAGCCAGCGGATTGCTGGGTAGCAACTCCAACGCATTATGGGTCACAGTAGGTACTCAAGACACATTTTGGGACACGGTTGCCAAGATTTTGCCAGAAGTCCCAGAGAAATTCTTTGCCAACCTGGAACAAACTATTCAGGATGTGTAGGACATGTGTAAATATGCTATAGGATCAGGACTGGACACTACTGAATTCTTAGGCTGGGCAGTCGGGACTAGTGTGGTGATCCAGCACCATGCATGGATAAGATCTATGGGCTTCCCGTGTGGTGTTCAGGCATCATTCACGGATATGCCTTTTGACGGGAAGGTTGATTCTGCGCTAGAGCACTTCAAAGAAAGCAGAAGCACAGCAAGCTCCCTCAGTCTCACTATGTGGGCAAGGCAGTATCCCCAACAGTTTTACATCTTTTAAGGACACACCGTGGGTTTTGCATACAGGCAACATCAAGCCTCACCACCCCAGTAATGAGCATCCTAGTCCTTTCGGGGTCAGGGATCCAGTAGACAAAACTCAAGCCCATTGGGACAGTGAACCTACCAGTCTACCCACACCTCTCGCAAGCTGTTTTAGTTGCTCTTTGCGGCACACAACCAAACTGTGGATGACAGAGTTAGTCATTTCTTCCATGAGTGGCAGATTATAATATACAATCGGTGGGTCCTGCATATAGGTCAACTGGGCTATGCCTTGCCATTCCTTTCTTACCCGCTGAATCTTCCACCCACACAAGTGTGGCTTTCAGAGAAGCACTTCTCCATTTTGCTGCAGGAAGTACAGGCTCTTTTGATGAAAGGGATGGGATCCATAGAGAGAGTTCCAATCTTAGAAATAGGAAATGAATGTTACTCCTGCTATTTCCTAGTGCAGAAAAAAGGCAGCGGCCTTACTCTTATTTTAGATCTTCAATCATTCAATTCTGTCTTACAGGAGGACAAATTTAAGATGCTCGTGCTGTTCCAGGTACTATCTGCCCTGGATACAGGAGACTCTATGGAAGCTTTGGAACTGCAGGACATCTGTTTCCAGGTTCCCGTCCTGCAGGTCCAAAAGCGCTACTTGTGGCTCAAGATATATCAAGAGCATTTCCAGTTTGTCATGCTCCCCTTTGGCTACACCAGTGGCCCTCGAGTGTACACGAAACTAATGGCACTAGTCACAGCATAGCATCAGGCACACTAGTCTTACCCTACTTCAGCGACAGGCTGTTGAAACTGACAGTGTTAGGTGGACTACCTCCAGACGACGGCAAAACTCCGGACATGGATGGTGTTCATTATCAACATGCAGAAGTCACACCCGAGTCCTTCACAGAGGCTTGCTTTCATAGGAGCCATCCTAGATACGGCGCATTATCAGGCTTTCTTCCAGATCAACAAGTTCAGGATACGAAGGCTATGATCCCGATGTTTAAGCCTCAGTCCTGGGTCTCAGTGAGAGTGGCTTTGGTGCTTCTTGGCCAACTGGCTTCCTCTATCTAACTCGTCAACCATTCCAGATGACCAATTTGGGCTCTGAGGCGGGAATATTGGTCTCAGTGGACCCAGCACCAAGGAAACCTGTCAGATTCCAGGTTTTGAAGGAGACTGTAAAAGATCTGCAGTGGTGGCTGCTCGACTACAATTGAACCTGGAGCAGATCCCGGTCTTTATCCTAGCTAGAGCAGATAGTGGTGTCATACATCATTACTAGGCTGGGGAGGTCATGCGGGAGAGGTGGAGATCAGAGGACTTTCCACATAACCTGTTGGAGTTACAGGCCATTCGCTTAGCATTGTAGGCCTTCCTGTTAACCATCAAAGAGAAGTTGGCCCAGGTTCTGAAGGACAACACCACCACAGCTATGTGGTATTGCAACAAGCAGGGTGGGTGGGGTCTTGGGCCCTGTGTCAGAAGGCCCTGCACTTCTAGAACAGCCTGAATTGTCAGAGCATTTATCTAGTCATGTACCAGCTGGCGAGAGCATTAAATGTCAGTGCAGACGAACTGAGCCCTGGCCAGCAGAATCTTTACCTCCAAGCCTGGTGACTTAGCGGCATCAGTTGACCGCATTCAATCTCCCTCCATAAATAGTGGATGCCAACTTTGCAGCCAGGTGTGTTTCTATAAAGTCTGTTTACGCCAGGTGCTGGGAGAAGTTTATGGCTTGATGTGGCATTCATAATAAGGACCTGTTGTAGGCGAAACTGTTGGATGCATTGTTATTTGTTTTGTATTTGGCACAGCAAGGACTTGAAGTGAGCATCATTAAAGGTTATTTGTGTGCCCTTTCAGCCTTTTTGTGTAGGGCTAGAGCAGCTGTCCTTGTTGTTGGTGTGATGCAACTTCTTAAATGCTTGACTCCTTTGTTACATATTCTCCATACAGAAAGTCAAAGTTTCTTCATTCGCTAGCTACCCAGATGAAAGCCAAATCACTATGTCTGATCTTCAACAAAACAAATGTTTGGATTTTTGGTAAGCCAGAGATTTGGTTTTCTCGTTGCCGGCCTAGCTCTATTGGCACGTTTCCAACTCCAGTGTTGTCTGCTCACAATCTGGGAATCATTTTTTAATCATGCCTCTCCTTTAGGGCCTACATTTCCAAACTCTTGCCTACCTGCTTTTACATCTTTAAAGTAAAAAATATCATTCCATTTCTTCCTCCATGCTAACTGATTCAAGTTCAGTTACTAATTTTGAGCAGACTGGATTACTGTAATTCCTTCTCTCATTCTTCAATCCATAAATTGAAACTTGTTAAAAACAGGGCCGCTCCCCTTATGACTGGATCCACTAAATTCTCCAGGGTATTGCCCCTTCTATATTCTTTGCACTGGTTTCCAATTGTTAGATATTGTACTTTTAAGGTCCTATGCGGGTGGTACTGCTTTAGTATTTATTTTAATGGTGAGGAATCTGCGGTTAGAAGTATTAATCAAATGAACAAATTACTTACCTTTGGTAAAACTCTTTCTGGTGGATACTTTATCTAACTGCAGATTCTTCACTGCCGTCTCAACTCCCTGTTCTATGGAATGCCTTCTTTTCCATCTATAAAGGTCCCAAATTAGAGATCTGCAAACCAGCATAGAAACATTTTTGGGCTCTGCGTCCGAGGGTGTGGGCAGCGTAAAGAAATAAACTGATGTCAGTGCACTAGAGTGTTGCTAAAATGTGTCTGAAACTGTCACTTCCGGAGCAGAACAAGGCCAACACAGAGCCGTACAATGGTCCCTACCAGTGTGCAGGGGCTCTGCTAAAAAATCTTTCCCATCCAGTCTGGCACTTGAGGATATTCTAAAGTTGAGAAATCTGCAGTTAGGTAGGGTATCCACCAGAAACAGTGTTACCGAAGGACAGTAACTTGTTCTCCTCACACTTTGCGAACAGCAGAGGAAGATTTTTAGTCCAGCAGCCTCTAATGAGGTGCTATGAAACGCAAGCCCTGGTAGCGTTAAGGTAGCACATGGGCCCTTATGTTTCAAACATTCTCAATCCAAAACCCCAAAACCCTTTATAGGAATACAAAGATTTCCTGGACCAAAATATCCTTCTTCTGGATTGTATTCTTCCTTCACAACCGAACATTTACTTAACTTATATGTTGCACTGTGTAACCCAAAACACCTTTAGTGTTGAACCTTTTCATGAAATTTTCGTCACCTTGCAGCTCCTCTCATTAAACCACCAATGTTAACCATCCTTCTGCTTTTAGAAAAGCTTCTTGGGACATCTACTCGTTCACCCACTCCCCAGCAAGCTACCTGTTAGAGAGTGTTCCTTCAGCATCAATGCAAAGGCCATGCCTTCTCCCCTCTCACAAGCACCAAGCAACAATCCACACTCTGAGCATGAGTTTATGATGTGTGTTCCCATGCAAACACCATACGGGATTCCATCTCATTGCAATCCCATCCAAGCACCAGCCTATAATACATCTTATCTCCGCCTTAGGAGGAATCCCATTGACCCCGATTTGATTTGTTCCTGCCGCAGGCACTAGGTCCCGCCACAAAAGTGTGGTTGTGTTCTTTCTCAGGACAGGTTGGGGAACGATAGGTGGTAGGAATTTTGGTGATCCCGGACGGTTCCGTAAGTTTACATCACAGAAATGCAAGGAAAATGTGTGATTTTTCAAAATGAAAAGAGTTTACAGGGCATTTTGGGTGCAAAAGTGTCATGGGATCGGTGCAAGGTACACCACTCTGGACTACCCCAGGTATTTAGTTTAAAAAAATGTCTGGTTTGACAGGTTTCCATTGGTGGCTGCTGAACCCGACCCCATATACCACAGCTACCCCCATTGCCAAATTAGGTGATTTTTTGGCAGGAAATGTTTATATCTCCACATTACCTTTTGGGCTCTTTCCTGTTGCTGGCACCAGGCACATTCACACAAGTGAGGTACAAGTTTTTATCGGGCGACGTGGAGGAATGCTGAGCGGTAGGAAATGTGTGGCTCCCAGCAGATTCAGAACTTACTCTCACAGAAATGTGAGAAAAATTGGTGTTTTAGGTTTGCAAGGGCTTCTGGGTTAAGCACATGCCTTTTTAGAACCACACAAGTCACACTACCATGGACACCCCTAGGTGTCTAGTTTTCAGAAATGTCTTTGTATTGTAGGTTTTCTTGGGAAGCGACTGGGTTATTACTCTAAATCTGCAGCTTCCCACGCTGTAAAAAAGTATGGATTATGCTAGGTAAAATATGATGTCTCCAGGTCGCATTTTGAGGGCAGATTGTGTTGCAGACTCTAGGCACAGCCACACAAGTAAGCTTCCATTTTCTATTGGGAGTTGTATGGAACAATAGAATAGTAAAACATTTGTTGTTGAAATGTAAGCCAGTGTGCAAGAAAGAAGCATTTTACAAATGACCTCTGAATCACACAAGCATGGGTATCCATAAATTCAGAGATGTGCGAATACCCGCTGCTCCTAGACTTAGTATTGTGTACATGTCGCTTAATCCTAGGTTTCCTTCATACCCATTTTTCACTCTTTATATTTTACCTATTTGAATTGCCCTATACTTGGTATACATTGAAAAACCATTGTGAGGTGCAGCCCAGCTGGCTCTGAATAGCTATGGTTAATTAAAAAACCCATACCCTATGTATCCAAGCAACCAGAAGTGTCTGGTGAATTTAACAGTATATTTCATTTGTAAATTGGCCATCGGGCCATGTTTTTACAGATGAAAATGTCGTAAAAAATGACAGTTTATCCCGACTCATTGTCAATATTTTTTTATTTCAATGGTTCTGTTTTCAGGTAGACCTTGAGGGAGCTCCACAATGAGTTGCTGGGCAAAGCCAGATTTATAGGAAAGTGCAATAAGTTCTTTCATGGACAAAATTATGATAATCTCAGATGTGGCTTGCATGTCAAAGACATAAGGGAAAAGTTTTCAGGTTTCATCTGCCTGTGCCACGTAAGAAGTGCTGTATTATCATTCATGAGAACACCTGTAGTATGGATGGCTTGCCTAAAGTATAGGGTTGCCACCTGGCCGGTCCTCCACCGTCACCACCGGTATATTAATGTGAAGGCTGGTACAAAAAAAGCAATATTTCCTAAAGCCAGTATTTTTAGTCCTTATTTGTACATACTTCAAACAGCAAATATAAATAGAAAGCACCTTTAAGTGTGTTCTAGAGCTGCGTTAAAGGTCTCTGACTAATAATTAAAGTAAACAAAGGCAGAAAAGACATGTTACACATTAATACATGCAATTTTGTTTAAGTCCTGATTAGTATCATATCTGGGTCTTTGCAGATTCTCAAAACAACTACAAACTTCCAGGATTTTTTTCTTGGAACGATGCTAACCCTACTTGTACACAGAGAAACGCCAGTGGCGGCTCCTCCACTAGGGCGGAGGAACGTCATCCCCCTGCCAGCTGACTCGAAACAGCAGGAAAGGAATATTACAACGATAATAAACACGTTTTTTAATTCTTTTATTTTTCCTTTTCCGGCTTTTGGAGAATGACAGTGCGCATGTGAGTTCGGCTGGCCGTCTCAGGACAGCCAAACCAACATGCGCACTGAAGGTGTCTCCAGCCCGAGCTGCGTCACTGGGTTGGAGACAGCAGGCATAGGCTTCCACTCTTACTGGGAGTGCAAATTCAAGGCGCTCAGGTCCATCCTGATGCTGCTCTCATGCTTGAGAGCAGCATCAGGATTGGCCACAGGGGAGTCAGGAGCCTGGGTCTGCAGTGGACTGGAGCAGAAGAGTGCAATGCAGATGGCTGCAGGTACTTTTGTATTTTATATGTTGTCTTTCATCCCCCTGCCCCCGTCCCCCACCACTCTTTCGCAGTAGCGACTGGTGTCTATGAACACAACTTAATCTCATGTCATTTCTCTTAAAAATAGAACTTAAGGTCCCTTTAAAAGCAAAGCTGTAAGAAATATTGAGAAATAGCTGATATTCAGCAGTGTCCCTGGTCAAAACTACAGTGAGAAGTACGACCAAACCACAGCCACCCACGGATAGCCTTTGTTCTATCAGTACCGAAAGACCAGGGTCCTACTTCCGGCTCCATCGGATCTACGTCACAAATGGGTCGAGTCCCCCGGGCGGCAATAGAAGAAGGGCTAAGCACGCTCCTCCCAAGCAGGACGGAACACCTCTCAACCACCAAACTCACCTCTCTCTACCATTCCAACATGACGCTCACCTTGGACATTCTGGCGCCCCTGAAACTAAAAACACACAGAAACACCCCCTCCAGGTCCTGGTTCACCACCGAGATCAATGACGAGAGAAGACACCTCAGATCATTAGAAAGAATGTGGTGGAACAAGCCCTCCTCCCTACACCGCGATCAACTCAAGGAAGCACGTAGAAACTACAACAAACACATTAGGAACAAATAGACAACTTTCTTTTACTCCGCCTTAGTCAATGCAAAAAACTGCCCCAAAGAACTCTTTAACATCATTAGGAACCAAACATCCAAACCGACAGCATCCAAAATAGTGGCGTCCAAAGACCACTGCAACAATTTTGCCAACTTTTTCAGCGACAAAATCGACAAAATTGACCTCTCTCTCAGCACACTCCCTGCCACTCCCATGGAGAACTTGAGGCCAACAACACACAGCAACATCCCAGTGAACACATCTACTCACTGGTCCTAATTCAGCCCCATCCAGGTAGAAGAGATAGTCAATCTGATCGCCTCTGCTAAACCCTCATCTCACTCCCTAGACCAGCTGCCCTTGAGCCTGGCTAAGGACCTAAAGCTTACCCTAGCTCCAATTTGGTGCAAGATCATCAATAGCTCACCGAGCTCGGGAATCATTCCAGACTGCCTCAAAGCAGGCCAAGTCACGCCGTTACTAAAAAAACCTGGGCTAGACTCGGAGGACATGAACAACTCAGACCGGTATCGAACCTTCTTTTTTTATCCAAAACTCTTGAAAGATGTGTTCTTCCACAGCTAACACAACACCTAGAGAATATCAAGCTACTAGACCCTCTTCAATCAGGATTCAGAAAGGGATGCAGTACCGAGACCGCAATCTTAAATGTCTTAGACGATCTCCACAAATCACATTGACTCAGACCAATGCAGCCTTTTCATTCTCCTTGATTTATCGGCCGCGTTCGACACTATTGATCACAACCTGCTCCTCAAAGTCCTCCAGGAAAGAGCAGGCATTGAATTGACAGTACAAAACTGGTTCTCCTCCTTTCTTCTCAACCGCACGCAAAGAATAAAAATCAAGAACTCTGAGTCTGACCCCCTTCCCGTCAACAGAGGAGTTCCCGAAGGGTCAGTACTCTCTCCCCAACTTTTCAACATCTACATGGAACCCCTCACCACTCTTCTCAGGAACTATAACATCCCCTTCCACCTCTATGCAGACGACACACAACTTTATCTGGAAATCACCACGATCAAAGACATACACAGACTAAATGTCGCGCTCAAGGAGGTCCAACATTGGCTCTCAGCGAACCACCTCAAACTCAACCAAGAGAAAACAGAAGTTCCCCTCATTTCTAACAGAGATGAAAACCCCCAAATCGAAGAATGGCTCAAAGCCACTGATGCCCTCAATAGTGCCCTTGAGACAAAGGACTCTGTGAAATCCCTAGGTTTTACCCTTGACCCAAACTGGACATGAAAAAACACATCTCAAAAGCCGCCAAAAGTGCATTCCTAAATCTGAAACTGCTATACAAAATAAAACCCTGCCTCCCCCCGGAAGATCTTAAACAAGCCACCCAGGCACTGGTGCTCTCCAGAATTGATTATGGAATCGCAGCCCTGACCGGGACAGCAAAATCCCACCTAGGTCCCGGACTACCACCCTCAATGCCGCAGCACGAATGGTCACAGGAACTAAGAAATTCAAACACATTTCTCTGGCACTCAAGGAACTGAAGTGGCTCCCTATTGACCAACGAGCCAGCTTCCGTACAGCCTGTCTCACACACAAAGCCCTGCACACTGGTAAACCAGAATACTTGGCCGCCAAACTCAAAAGGGCTGGCCAGTCCAGAAACCTCAGAAGCTCCAACACACTTCTACTCATCCTACTGAAATCACGGAAACTCAAAACCGCAAACAAATCCTTTGCGGGAAATGCACCTAAGATCTGGAACTCTATCCCCCCCCCCCCCACATCAGAACGAGCACCTCCTTCCCAAAATTCAAGATCCTTCTCAAAGCCCTCTTCCTTGAGCGCTCTTGACCGCAACGTGAATTCCACAATTGACTCTAGGAAAGACAACTAACTCCTCTTCCTGATACCCCTCAGCCTGAAGATCTGTATTGTAACTTTGTTTTTGAATGCTCGTAAGTTGGTAACCTGCAGATGTTTGTCTTGCCAAAAACTGCTCATAACTGTACCTGCTGTGAAGCACTCTGATACCCTTGAGTCCAGCTAGCGCTATACAAAACTTCTAAATAAATTCGTACGCAAGCATGCGTGTATCATTCTTAAACTGCACCAGGAAAGATGTCAATGTGTTGTAGCCAATCACGAGGATTCCCCAGGAGCCAGCAGACCTTGCTGTACACTGGTATCGTCTTCATAAATCTAGATTTAGGGTTCAAGCAGCCGCGCAAGCTCATGCCTCACCCATAAATCCTTCCCTTCATTTGCTTGTACGGGTTTTCCATTGCGGTGTTTTAAAGTTAATAGTCTGTTTTTATTGCCGCCCACTGCACCAGCAAGGTGTGGACGTTGTTCTTTTCAGGCTTTTAATTGAAAAGTGATGTAAAGTCCCCTTGGGGGGAATGAAATTCACAGGAACTTTGAAAATAACATAATCTACTTCATTAGCTTCCTGCACATCAGATGGCGGCAGGAGTAGGACACGACGACAATACCAGATTCTTGGAATTATTCTGAAAATGCTTTGTAATCAAGACTCTCTATTCCTAAAGGTTTTAACCTGGGCGGATGGCAATTACCTCTTGGTTAGTAGTGTACAAGACATAGGTCCTCATTACGATGGCGGTCAGGCGGACCACCGACCGCCATCGCATCGGATAGGTGACCGTCTGACAATGAGTCGGTGGTCCCCCCCAGCCTATTATGATCAGACCACAGTGCTGGCGATCGGAAAGTGGTTTGACAGTTTAAAACAGGGAGTGCTACTTACCCCTGAATTTGTCTCCCCTGCCCTTCCCGCTTTGGTTGGGCTAGCTCCCGCTTTGGTTGGGCCAGCTCCCGCTTTGGTTGGGCCAGCTCCCGCTTTGGTTGGGCCAGCTCGCGCTTTGGTTGGGCCAGCTCCCGCTTTGGTTGGGCCAGCTCCCGCTTTGGTTGGGCCAGCTCCCGCTTTGGTTGGGCCAGCTCCCGCTTTGGTTGGGCCAGCTCCCGCTTTGGTTGGGCCAGCTCCCGCTTTGGTTGGGCCAGCTCCCACTTCGTGCTGTAGTCCTCCGATATGGCCCTTTTCTTTATACATTGTAAACAGTGTACCACATGCCGTCGCTGGTCTGTGTACATCACTTGGGACCAATGTTTTCTAATTATTTCCAGTCTGTGCGACAGTGAGGACTTAGTCTCACGGAGCCCTGGTTGCAGGGCACAAAGACATACAGCAAGTGTATGTTTTGAGTAAGATGTTTTCTCATAACAATCTTACTGCTCCTTCAGAAATCAGTTGTAAAGCTTTTCAGGTGGGTGAGCTTTGAAAGTGTTGGCGCATATTAACTGCCCATAATGTCTGCAAAGCAAACCGTACTTTTGCTACATGGTGTTAAGAGGGTTTTCCCTGAGATTTTCATTTAAAATGGGTCAAATAGTGCATTTTATAGGGCGATTTTTACCTCCGTTTACAAAAAATCATAGGCTTTGAAAGGGCACTCATTAAACATTCCCGTAAAATTATGGTGTGCCAAGCAATTCTTAAGAGTGCTGCATGTTACAATTTAGAATACTTTTGATTGAGCATTTTAGCACAATTTCATGAAAAACAAAAATGTCGCGATACAGGAGGTTTGGAAAAATTGCATTTCCTATGGCTGACCATTTTCCATGCCACCTTCCTACACTTAAACTTTCATTTTCTTTTTCCCATCGTGTCCCTTTCAGTTTCTCAATGATAATGAATGACTGAGAGGTTTCTTAGAAGGGCCACGGTGAAAAAAAAACCACATCTTACAAATTCAGGCATTACACTGGGTAATGTGTTCCTGCATCTAGATGTCCACACCAATAGTGCTCTTTTGCAGCTCCTGTAAAGGACCACTGAATTCAAACCTTTCTTCCCCTTCTATCCCTTCGCTATCCGTCTCACTCCAAATAACTGACTAATATCCACCACTCAAATTACTTTCATATTTCACCATATTAATTCACCACTAATCCTTTATGGGCTTCCTGAATAGCGTGCGTCAACACCCCATCAGCGGTAACAATCGCTATATAAATACAAACCTTTTTCCCTTCGCTATCCTTCTGCTATCATTCCAAATCCAAATAAATGACTAACCTATCCACCACTGGAATGGTTAGAGAGGCAGACCCTGATGCAGAGGTCTGGCCCGGACCAGGGTTCAATTCCCGCCTCGGCTCAATTTCCCTGGACCTGATAATTCTCGCCTCTGTGCCTATTCTAAGCATGGGTCCCACTCTGCAGCTCTGGGCAATAGCTTGCTTAATCTCCACAACGGCCCCAACAGCGCTAGGATGCCTGGCTTCACCTTGGGGGTGCCCAGGAGTGGACACTCACAGGGAAAGGCCAGGAAGGGTTCCACAGCGGTATGCGTACAGCGCCTTGAGCCCCCTTCGGGGGTGATACTTGTGCTATATAAGCACTACATTTACATTTACTTAAAATGTACTTTTATGTTTCACTATACTAATTCAACACTAATCTTCTATGTTCTACAATACAATACAATATGGTGCCTGGCACACGGTGCATGGATGTGCGTGGTGGACTCTACATGTGCACCCAGGGCCACTTAGCAGCAGCCCATTGGCTTGGGGCCCCCAAAATCAGTTTCCGTCTGTCTTTTCAGACCACCATAAAAAGGCAGTCGTACAAGGACATCCTAATCCCTACGACGGTGCCTGCACAGGCACCCCTCCATTGTAGGGATAGGAGTCCGACTGCTCCCCAACAGGATTTTGGATCCTGTCAGAGGTATCGGTCCTACCCCCGACCTCTGTGGTCTGACCGGCTGTATTGAAATGCGGCAGCCAGATCGCTGCCCTGGATGTCGTGCGGACTGCGACAGACAGACCATCAGTGGCGGCGTCTTCTTAGTACTTATAAAACAGGTTTGCCTACCTAAAAAGAAAGCCTATTTTTAATATCTTGGATAATCAGATGGTTCTCTGATTCACAATGAGACGCAGGCAGACAGTGACACAAGTACCGAACATCACTTCAACATACAAGGCAAACTTACCTTTTGTAAGTATGGGAGGAGGCCTTGTGAAGGAAGACCTGGGAGTACAATTAGAGGTGAAGTGAGAGAACTTGTCTTGGATCAAAAGGATGGCGTGATGAAAGGAGGCTCGCTGGGAGCGAGTGCAGACCCCATAGATTGGTAGGAATTAAAGATCTAGAATATGTGTATGGCGCCCTCTCCCACTACACTCATTACGCGCTGTACAACTTGAGTAAGAAGGTTGTGGTACGGAGGTGGCTTTCAATGTGTCGGTTTTTCCGCCGCTGTTCGAAGACTTGTGGTTGTGCCCTTTACTTCTCAACTCACTGGCACTTCCACTGCATTGGCACCTGTTCTCTAAATGCCCGCTTGCCAAGCATTATCCTCTTGTAAGAAGGTAAGAGGGGGCACCGACAACAGAATCACTTCAAAAGTGTATTATCTACAGAACCAGAGTCCAGGAAGGAAGACAGCTGACAGACAGCAACTCAAATCCCATAACCCTTAGCTCCAGGTCAGCAACACAATTATACAATAGATGGCATGCAACACAGAAATATACACATAAAGAGGCTCGCCAAAGGTTAGACACACTGACCACTAAGGTCAGTGTGTGCTTGCGGGACAAAACCCTCAATTCCCGCAATGAAGACTTGCGTTGTGAAACACGTGTTGGCCCAGGATGTTCATTTCAATTTTGAAAAATAAAAACTTCTTTTGAAGCTTATCCATTACTTACTTGTGGATACTTATTTAACCACTCAGGAGACCTCAAAACACCCTTGCATGGCTATTGCTGCCCTCTGCAGCGCTGTGGTGACGCCTTCCTGTGCCATGTTTCCACGATATTCTCTGGCTTCACCCTGGCATGGCAATTGCTGACCTCTGAAGAGCTCTGGCGCGGCCCTCCTGTGCCATGTTAGGACCGTCTCCACATCTCGCATCACCCTGGCATGGCTATTGCTGCTCTCTGGAGAGCTGTGGTGATGCCCCCCTGTGCCATGTTTCCACCATATTCTCTGGCTTCACCCTGGCATGGCAATTGCTGCCCTCTGGAGAGCTCTGGTGAGGCCTTCACATGCCATGTTAGCAGTCTCCACATCTTGCTTCACCCTGCCATGGCTATTGCTGCCCTCTGGAGAGCTATGGCGAGACCTTTCTCTGCCATGTTTCCACGTCTCCATGTCTGGCTTCACCCTGGCATGGCTATTGCTGCCCTTTGGAGAGCTGTGGTGAGGGCTTCCCCTGCCATATTATCACTGTCCTCAGGTCTCGCTTCACCCGGGCCTGGGTATTGTTACCCTCTGGAGACCTTTCTGTACCATGCTACCACCGTCTCCACATCTCGCTTCACCCTGGCATGGCTATTGCTGCCCTCTGGAGAGCTATGGTGAGACCTTTCTGTGCGATGTTTCCACGGTCTCCATGTCTGGCTGCACCCTGGCATGGCTATTGCTGCCCTTTGGAGAGCTGTGGTGAGGCCTTCACATGCCATGTTAGCAGTCTCCACATCTTGCTTCACCCTGTCATGGCTATTGCTGCCCTCTGGAGAGCTATGGTGAGACCTTTCTGTGCGATGTTTCCACGGTCTCCATGTCTGGCTGCACCCTGGAATGGCTATTGCTGCCCTCTGGAGAGCTGTGGTGAGGCCTTCACATGCCATGTTAGCAGTCTCAACATCTTGCTTCACCCTGTCATGGCAATTGCTTCCCTCTGGAGAGCTCTGTTGAGGCCTTCCTGTGCCATGTTTCCACGGTCTCCATGTCTGGCTTCACCCTGGCATGGCTATTGCTGCCCTCTGGAGAGCTATGGTGAGACCTTTCTGTGCCATGTTTCCACGGTCTCCATGTCTGGCTTCACCCTGGCATGGCTATTGCAGCCCTCTGGAGTGCTGTGGTGAGGCCTTCTTGTGCCATGCGCCCACCGTCTCCACGTCTCGCTTTGCCCAGGCATGTGATGGAGCAGGGAAAATACAAAAAAAAATGTGTACCCCCTTCGAAGTTAATAACCTCATAACTTTCATATTATTAACTGTGTGAAGCATGTGAATTAATCAACTAATGCACCTTTTATTTGGACACTACATGTGGGAAACTAACTGCTATTTTGAAAAATTATAATTTAGTAATAAAATGTGAAGTTAACATAGCTTTGTGATTTGCCTAGAAAAGTAAATTGCATGTATTTGTTGCTTGTAGTAAATTTATATTGTGGCACAGACTAGGGATGGTAAGTAAAATGGCTTTAAATTACGCCTTTGATAGGTAATACCTAATACAGGTTATTAGAATGGTGGGTGGTAAACAGAAGGGCTAAACTTCTATATCTAATTTCTGTCATGTTTGCTTTCGTATTAGTTTTGCTTCGGGACTGCTAGGTCTTATCTGAAAATGGCTGCTGTGAAGTGCGACGGCGCAAAAGAAAATCAAAGATGGCCCCGTGCATTTGCTGAATGGAAGTTCAGTCACGAGTGTATGGCCTATGCCCGGAGTGAGAGATGTCAAATCCAGCTTGACCTGCAACAATAGTGGTGCCAAAGAGACTGTTCTAAAAGCCTGGGAAGGGATGGGAGAAATGAGCTCCTGCGGATTTGCAAATTCACGACTGTGGAAGAATGTTGCAAATTGAATGTAAAAAGTATAAATAAAAATATTTTATGAAGTCAGGTGAAATCGGAATGAATCCGGTCTTTTGCGGACTGATTTGAGCTAAAAGGACAATGAGGTGATCAAAACCACCCTTCCAATAGACCAATCAGAAATGAATGTTGCCCCTAAAAGTTTTAATTTTATGTATAGAAAGTTAGTGAAAGGGTATAAAAGGAGCTTGTGCTTTGGATGTGTGTGGTTTCTATTTTTTCGTACCTTTGCTCAGCACGACATGCTGTCAGTTGAGACGATTTTCTTTATGATGCAAGATTTTGAAGACTTTGAACTTTGAATGCTAATGGAAAAAAGGAACGAGAGGATTGATACGTCCGAGGAGGTTAGAGGGACAGACAGTCAGCTTGGGAACCTATTCTGTGATCTGCGGTTCATTCCTGGTGAACCATTCTCTTCATCGCCCTATGGCAAAGGGGTAATGAGTATTTTCCGTTTCCTATTTCTTGCTTAAATGTTTTGAAATAATGCTTAGATGTTTTTATCTATTAAAACATATTTAATTTCACATTTCTTGTTAACTGAATTTAGATAAACGAATGAAAATATAAACTCACTTGCTTGCAGGGCATTGCTCTCTCCCTCATGCTGTTGTGAAAGACTGAGGTCTCTGGTTTCGCAGGGCCTTGCTCTCACACTCAGGCTGTCGTGAAGGACTGAGGTCTCTGGTTATGCAGGGCCTTGCTCTCTCCCTCATGCTGTTGTGAAAGACTGAGGTCTCTGGTTTCGCAGGGCCTTGCTCTCTCCCTCATGCTGTTGTGAAAGACTGAGGTCTCTGGTTTCGCAGGGCCTTGCTCTCTCCCTCATGCTGTTGGGAAAGACTGAGGTCTCTGGTTTCGCAGGGCCTTGCTCTCTCCCTCATGCTGTTTGGAAAGACTGAGGTCTCTGGTTTTGCAGGGCCTTGCTCTCTCCCTCAGGCTGTCGTGAAAGACTGAGGTCTCTGGTTTCACAAGGCCTTGATCTCTCCAAAAAGGCTGTTGTGAAAGACTGAGGTCTCTGGTTTCGCAGGGCCTTGCTCTCTCCCTCAGGCTGTTGTAAAAGACTGAGGCCTCTGGTTTCGCAGGGCCTTGCTCTCTCTCGGAGGCTGCTGTGAAAGACTGAGGTCTCTGGTTTCGCAGGGCCTTGATCTCTCCAAAAAGGCTGTTGTGAAAGACTGAGGTCTCTGGTTTCGCAGGGCCTTGATCTCTCCAAAAAGGCTGTTGTGAAAGACTGAGGTCTCTGGTTTCGCAGGTCCTTGCTCGTTCCCTCAGGCTGTCGTGAAAGACTGAGGTCCCTGGTTTCGCAGGGCCTTGCTCTCTCTCTCAAGGCTGTTGTGAAAGACTGAGGTCTCAGGTTTCTCAGGGCCTTGCTCTCCCTCAGGCTCTCGTGAAAGACTGAGGTCCCTGGTTTCGCAGGGCCTTGCTCTCTCTCTCAAGGCTGTTGTGAAAGACTGAGGTCTCTGGTTTCGCAGGTCCTTGCTCGTTCCCTCAGGCTGTCGTGAAAGACTGAGGTCTCTGGTTTCGCAGGGCCTTGCTCTCTCCCTCAGGCTGTTGTGAAAGACTGAGGTCTCTGGTTTCGCAGGGCCTTGCTCTCTCCCTCAGGCTGTTGTGAAAGACTGAGGTCTCTGGTTTCGCAGGGCCTTGCTCTCTCCCTCAGGCTGCTTTGAAAGACTGAGGTCTCTGGTTTCGCAGGGCCTTGCTCTCTCTCTCAGCCTGTTGTGAAAGACTGAGGTCTCTGGTTTTGCAGGGCCTTGCTCTCTCCCTCAGGCTGTTGTGAAAGACTGAGGTTTCTGGTTTCACATGGCCTTGCTCTCTCCCTCAGGCTGTTGTGAAAGACTGAGGTCTTGGGTTTCGCAGGGCCTTGCTCTCTCCCTCAGGCTGTCGTGAAAGACTGAGGTCCCTGGTTTCGCAGGGCCTTGCTCTCTCCCTCAGGCTGCTTTGAAAGACTGAGGTTTCTGGTTTCGCAGGGCCTTGCTCTCTCACTCAGGCTGTGGTGAAAGACTGAGGTCTCTGGTTTTGCAGGGCCTTGCTCTCTCCCTCAGGCTGTCGTGAAAGACTGAGGTCTCTGGTTTCGCAGGGCCTGGCTCTCTCCCTGAGGCTGCTGTGAAAGACTGAGGTCTCTGGTTTCGCAGGGCCTTGCTCTCTCCCTCAGGCTGTCGTGAAAGACTGAGGTCTCTGGTTTCGCAGGGCCTTGCTCTCTCCCTCAAGCTGCTGTGAAAGACTGAGGTCTCTGGTTTCGCAGGGCCAAGCTCTCTCCCTCAGGCTGTTGTGAAAGACTGAGGTCTCTGGTTTTGCAGGGCCTTGCTCTCTCCCTCAGGCTGTCGTGAAAGACTGAGGTCTCTGGTTTCGCAGGGCCTTGCTCTCTCCCTCAAGCTGCTGTGAAAGACTGAGGTCTCTGGTTTCGCAGGGCCAAGCTCTCTCCCTCAGGCTGTCGTGAAAGACTGAGGTCTCTGGTTTCGCAGGGCCTTGCTCTCTCCATCAAGCTGCTGTGAAAGACTGAGGTCTCTGGTTTCGCAGGGCCTTGCTCTCTCCCTCAAGCTGCTGTGAAAGACTGAGGTCTCTGGTTTCGCAGGGCCAAGCTCTCTCCCTCAGGCTGTTGTGAAAGACTGAGGTCTCTGGTTTTGCAGGGCCTTGCTCTCTCCCTCAGGCTGTCGTGAAAGACTGAGGTCTCTGGTTTCGCAGGGCCTTGCTCTCTCCCTCAAGCTGCTGTGAAAGACTGAGGTCTCTGGTTTTGCAGGGCCTTGCTCTCTCCCTCAGGCTGTGGTGAAAGACTGAGGTCTCTTAGTTTCACTTGCTTCGCAGGCTGCTGAAAATGTGCTGCGTGTATCGTTTGTGACCAGGTCAGCAGTATCTAGTGGCTTACAAGTTATTCATGGGTGACAATATCTTGGCTGATTTTAGGGATAGTTAACCCATTATAGTCAAAACTGTGCCCAACTGCAGCTCAATTGTGGCCTCATTATAGGTCCATTCCCATTCTCCCACCTCTTCTAAAGAGAGAAAGTTACTGATTATCTGCTTCCATCTAGTTAAAGGCCTTGTAACAGGACCAATACTGTGCTGGTCAAGAACAGGTTCTCGAGTCTCTATCACTGAGGGTCACAAAATCATTTTTGCAGCTTTAACGGCAAGTATGGGGCTTAGGAAAACCTGAAATTAAAGCAAACATCTACCCTCCTCAAAGGGTAAACAACCTTTACAACGAAACTTTTACAACGACCTACCATTACAACGCAACTTTTACAACGCAAACTATTACAACGCATTGCTCTGGGGGGCGCTCTAGGATAGGGAATAGGTTAATTTACTATCCAATAACCTTCCCTACTATCCACGGGGACTGGAGTTGGTATAGTAAATTAAACTATTCACTATCCAGCGCCTAAAAGCATTATGCGTTGTAATGGTATGCGTTGTAAAAACCGCGTTGTAAAGGTAGGCGTTGTAAAAGTATGCGTTGTAACGTCATACATCCCCTCAAAGCACATACGAGCAAAGGTTAGTTGGGGGCAGGAAAAGATTAATTTACCGTTTGAAAAACTCTGAAAAGAACACGTGAACCGTCAGAGGAGCATTTCAGAAATAATGCGTGTGAACTGGGAGGGTTACAGGGAAAGTTATTAAAAAAGCGAATGATATCTGTGTACTGGAGGAAAGTTGGGAGCTATGCAATCAACTCCCACAAACAGAGGAGTACGCAGGGCGTGTGCACGCACAGAGGCACGCACACAGACACGCACACTCCTCAGTTTTGCTTTATCAGCTCACAGCTCTGGTGTTGAAAATCATATTTGTCACCTTTTGGAAAAATATAGTGTGAATCACTGTGCTTTTAATGAGGAAATTCAGCGTGAACCAATATCACTTAACGAAGTGTCATTTCATCTCTCTTTTCTTAACAATACATTTCAAATAGGCAAAGAAAGCCGGGACTTGGCAAGTAAACAATGTTCCGCCGGTGGCAGCATCGTAAATTGCAAAGCTGGCTATCAGAAGTATTAAAAAAGTGAAATATATAAAGGGAAGTTTTACTGAGCGACCATTAAGGGGTGTCACGAAGCACATCGTATTCACTCTCTAGCTGATCTTAAAATCTATAGCACTATAACTTCAGCGGGTCTGCTGCACTGCACCAACTTTCAGCATTGACTGAAGTACATTTCAGCTACAGATATACAGCACGGTACCACTGTTTCAGCTATAGATCTACAGCACAGCTCCACCATTTCAGCTACAGAAATACCGCACTGCTCCACCATTTCAGCTACAGATATACCGCACTGCTCCAACATTTCAGCTACGGATATATACAGCACAGTACCACCCTTTCAGCTACAGATATACCGCACAGTACCACAATTTCAGCTAGAACAGATTTACCGCACAGCTCCACCATTTCTGCAACGGATATATACCGCACAGTACCACCATTTCAGCTACAGATATACCGCACAGTTCCACCATTTCAGCTACAGATATCCTTCCCATTACCACAATTTCAGCTACAGATATACGGCACAGCTCCACCCTTTCAGCTAGATATACCGCACAGCACCACCCTTTCAGCTACAGATATACCGCACAGTACCACCCTTTCAGCTACAGATATACTGCACAGTACCACTCTTTCAGCTACAGATATTCCTCACAGTACCACCATTTCAACTACAGATATACTGCACAGTACCACCCTTTCAGCAACAGATACACCGCACAGTACCACAATTTCAGCTATAGATATACCACACAGTACCACCATTTCAGCTGCAGATAAACTGCACAGCTCCACCATTTCAGCTACAGATATACTGCAAAGTAACACAATTTCAGCTACAGATATACTGCACAGTACCACCATTTCAGCTACAGATATACTGCAAAGTACCACAATTTCAGCTACAGATATACTGCACAGTACCACCATTTCAGCTACAGATATACTGCAAAGTACCACAATTTCAGCTACAGATATACTGCACAGTACCACCATTTCAGCTACAGATAAACTGCACCGCTCCACCATTTCAGCTACAGATATACCGCACAGTACCACAATTTCAGCTACAGATATACCGCACAGTACACAATTTCAGCTAGAACAGATTTACCGCACAGCTCCACCATTTCTGCAACGGATATATACCGCACAGTACCACCATTTCAGCTCCAGATATACCGCACAGTTCCACCATTTCAGCTACAGATATCCTTCCCATTACCACAATTTCAGCTACAGATATACGGCACAGCTCCACCCTTTCAGCTAGATATACCGCACAGCACCACCCTTTCAGCTACAGATATACCGCACAGTACCACCCTTTCAGCTACAGATATACTGCACAGTACCACTCTTTCAGCTACAGATATTCCTCACAGTACCACCATTTCAACTACAGATATACTGCACAGTACCACCCTTTCAGCAACAGATACACCGCACAGTACCACAATTTCAGCTATAGATATACCACACAGTACCACCATTTCAGCTACAGATAAACTGCACAGCTCCACCATTTCAGCTACAGATATACTGCAAAGTAACACAATTTCAGCTACAGATATACTGCACAGTACCACCATTTCAGCTACAGATATACTGCAAAGTACCACAATTTCAGCTACAGATATACTGCACAGTACCACCATTTCAGCTACAGATAAACTGCACCGCTCCACCATTTCAGCTACAGATATACCGCACAGTACCACAATTTCAGCTACAGATATAGTGCACAGTCAATCAATCAATCATAACATTTGTATAGCGCGCTACTCGCCCGAAAGGGTCTCAAGGTGCTTGGGGGAGGGGTCCACTACTGTTCGAACAGCCAAGTCTTGAGTTGTTTCCTGAAGGCGAGATGGTCCTGTGTAACCGGAGGTGGATGGGGAGGGAGTTCCATGTCTTGGCTGCCAGGTAGGAGAAGGATCTTCCTCCGGCAGTGGCCCTTCGGATGCGTGGTACGGCGGCGAGGGCGAGGCTCGTAGAACGTAGCTGGCGGGTGGGCGTGTAGAAGGTTAGGCGGTTGTTGAAGTACTTGGGGCCTAGGTCGTGGAGAGACTTGTGTGCGTGGGTAAGGAGCCTGAACGTGATCCTTTTGTTGACGGGGAGCCAGTGCAGGTCCCTCAGATGGCCGGAGATGTGGCTACGTCGGGGGATGTCCAAGATGAGTCGGGCGGAGGCGTTCTGTATGCGCTGGAGTCTTTTCTGTAGTTTGGCTGTGGTTCCCGCGTAGAGGGTGTTCCCGTAGTCCAGTCGGCTGGTGACGAGTGCCTGGGTGACCGTCTTCCTGGTTTCGGTCGGGATCCATTGGAAGATCTTTCGGAGCATATGCAGGGTGTTGAAGCACAATGAGGAGACGGCGTTGACTTGTCTGGTCATCGAGAGGGAAGAGTCCAGGATGAAGCCCAGGTTGCGTGCGTGGTCTGTTGGCTTGGGAGTGGTGCCCAGGGCGGGAGGCCACCAGGAGTCGTCCCAGGCGGAGGGCGATGGTCCCAGGATGAGGACTTCCATCTTGTCTGAGTTCAGTTTCAGGCGGCTGTTCTTCCTCCACTCGGCGATGTCTTTCATCCCTTCGTGTAGGCTCGTTCTGGCGGTGGCGGGGTCTCTGGTGAGGGAGAGGATCAGTTGGGTGTCGTCGGCGTAGGTGATGATGTTGAGGTTGTGTTGGCGTGCGATGGCCGCGAGGGGGCTCATGTAGATGTTGAAGAGGGTGGGGCTGAGTGATGATCCTTGTGGTACGCCGCAGATGACTTCGGTGGCCTCGGATCTGAACGGGGGAAGGCGGACTCTCTGGGTTCTTCCGGCGAGGAACGAGATGATCCACTCCAGTGCCTTCTCTTGGATTCCGATGCTGCTGAGGCGCTGCACTAGGGTGCGGTGGCAGACAGTATCGAACGCTGCAGAGAGGTCCAGGAGGATGAGGGCCGCTGTTTCCCCGTTGTCGAGCAGGGCTCGGATGTCGTCGGTAGCTGCGATGAGGGCGGTCTCGGTGCTGTGGTTGGCTCGGAAGCCCGACTGCGAGGAGTCGAGGGATCCGGTCGTCTCGAGAAAGGCTGCAAGCTGTCTGTTGATGGTCTTCTTGATGACTTTGGCAGGAAAAGGGAGGAGCGAGATGGGGCGGAAGTTCTTGAGGTCGGTGGGGTCCGCTGTTGGTTTCTTCAGTAGGGCGTTGAGCTCGGCCTGCTTCCAGCTCTCCGGGAAGGTGGCGGTGTTGAAGGAGGAGTTGATGACGTCCCGGAGTTGGGGTGCGATGAAGGAGTCAGCCTTGTTGAAGACGTGGTGGGGGCAGGGGTCGGTTGGGGATCTGGAGTGGATGGTGTTCATCGTGCGGGTTGTGTCTTCGGTGGTCACCGTGGTCCAGGTGCTGAGGGTGGTGGTGGAGGGCGTTGGTTCGACTGTTGGGTGCGTGGATGGTGCGCCGAAGCTGTTGTGGATGTCGGCGATCTTGCGGTGGAAGTACGAGGCGAGAGAGTCGCAGAGATCTTGTGAAGGAGTGATGTCGTTGTTGCCGGTGCTGGGGTTGGAGAACTCCTTGACGATGCGCGTTGTTGTCCAGTCGTTCCCTTCAGTGATTTCTTCTTGGTGGTGCGGATGAGCTGGTGGTGCTTGCGGGTGGCGTCTTTGAGGGCGGTCATGTTGTCTGTGGTCTGGTCGAGGAGCCAGGATTTCTCGAGGGTGTGGCAGTTCTTCTTGGAGTCCTTGAGTTCGTCGGTGAACCAGGAGGCTTTCTTGCTTCTGAGTCTGCTGGGAGGGTTCTTTAGTGGCGCGAGGTCGTCGGCGCAGGCGGTCAGCCACTGCGTGAGGTTGCGTGCTGCTTCGTTGGGGTTCGTTGTGCTGGCAGGTGGGTTCTGGCTGAGGGAGGTGGTGAGCTGCTCGGCGGTGATCTTGCTCCAGCTCCTGCGAGGAACCTGTTGCGGGTGGCGGTGGGTCGTGGTTCTTCTGAAGCTGAAGTGGAAGCAGCTGTGGTCGGTCCAGTGAAGTCCGGTGGAGTGGCTGAAGGTGATGTGCTTGCTGAATGAGAAGAAGGGGTCAAGCGTGTGGCCGGCGTAGTGGGTGGGGGTGTTGACCAGTTGCTTGAGTCCGAGGTTGGCGAGGTTGTCCAGCAGGGCGGCGGTGTTGCGGTCTTTGTTGTTCTCCAGGTGGAAGTTGAGGTCTCCTAGGAGGATGTAGTCAGCGGAGCGGAGGGCGTGCGGGCTGATGAAGTCCGTGATGTCTTCGCTGAATTGTGTACGTGGTCCCGGGGGTCTGTAGACGAGTGTGCCTCTGAGGGTCGTCTTTGGGTCGGTGTGTATCTGGAAGTGGAGATACTCGGCGGCCGCGAAGGTGTCGTTGGAGTCGGTCGTGATGCGGATGGTGTTCTTGTGTACAATGGCGATGCCTCCTCCAGTCTGGTTGACGCGGTCTCTCCGGATGATCTTGTATCCGTCTGGGATGGCGATGGCGATGTCGGGTGCTGAGGAGGCGTTCATCCAGGTTTCTGTGAGGAAGGCGACGTCTGGTGAGGTTGTGTCGAGCAGGTTCCAGAGTTCGATGGCGTGTCTGTGGATGGATCGGGTGTTGAGCATGATGCCCTTGAGGTGGCTGTTGTTGGTGCTCGGCTTGGCAGATGTGGTGCAGGTCCGGAGGCAGGTGACCTTGCAGGCTTGACAGGTGAAGGGTCCGTGGGTGCGTCTCGGGGTGGCTCGGTGGCAGGCTCTTGGTCGGTCGGGTTTGAATGTGATGAGGGTGGCGGCGTCGTAGGTCCGACGGGGGTCAGGGGTCCTTGCGCTGGGCGCGGGCCAGGCACGGACGGGCTTGCCTTTGGCGCGCCTTTAGCGCACAATCGGCGCGCCCGCTGCACGTACGCGTGCACTCTGCCATAAATGGAGAGTGGGGAGGGGAGGGGCGAGGGAGGAGCAGTTGGGAGGCGGGAGCGGGGTGGAGGTAGGGGGGGGCAACGGTGCGGTGCTGCTGGAGGGAGCGTGGGTGGGGCCGGGTACAAGCGGAGACACGGGGCACAAAGAGACACAACAAGTACAATCCAAGGGGAATTCACAGAGAGTACAATATCACACAACACAAGGACGGCGGAAATTCACAAAGAGTACAGTATCACAAATCACAGGGACGGCGGAACGAGTACAATACCAAGATCACAAGGACGGCGGTACGAGGCACACAAGGGCGGCGGTACAGGTACTGAGGGCAAGCAGGGTCCACAGTCAGGGGCAGAGCTCCGAGGCAGCAGGAGGAGGCCGGGCACACTCGGGGCGGGCCACGCGGTGGGAGGAGGGAGCGACCGGGTCTGACCAGGTCAGATCAGGTCACAGCTCCTCGCCCGTGAGCCGTGCCTTATCTACTCTAGCGGGAGGGAGGAGCAGCTGGGTAGCGGGGTGGCGGGAGGGGGGCAGCAGTGCGGTGCTGCTGGAGGGAGCGTGGGTGGGGCCGGGTACAAACGGAGACACGGGGCACAAAGAGACACAACAAGTACACAGTACCACCATTTCAGCTACAGATATACTGCAAAGTAACACAAATACAGCTACAGATATACCGCACAGCTCCACCATTTCAGCTACAGATATACCGCACAGCGCCACCATTTCAGCTACAGATATACTGCACAGTACCACCATTTCAGCTACATACCGCACAGCTCCACCATTACAGCTACAGATATACCGACAGTACTACCCTTTCAGCTACAGATACACCGCACAGTACCACAATTTCAGCTACAGATAAACTGCACAGCTCCACCATTTCAGCTACAGATATACTGCAAAATAACACAATTTCAGCTACAGATATACCGCACAGCTCCACCATTTCAGCTACAGATATACTGCACAGCGCCACCATTTCAGCTACAGATATACTGCACAGTACCACCATTTCAGCTACATACTGCACAGCTCCACCATTACAGCTACAGATATACCGACAGTACCACCCTTTCAGCTACAGATACACCGCACAGTACCACAATTTCAGCTACAGATATACCACACAGTACCACCATTTCAGCTACAGATATACAGCACAGAAGCACAATTTCAGCTACAGATATACCACACAGTACCACCATTTCAGCTACAGATATACCGCACAGTACCACCCTTTCAGCTACAGATAAACTGTGCAGCTCCACCATTTCAGCTACAGATATACTGCAAAATAACACAATTTCAGCTACAGATATACCGCACAGCTCCACCATTTCAGCTACAGATATACTACACAGCGCCACCATTTCAGCTACAGATATACTGCACAGTACCACCATTTCAGCTACATACTGCAGAGCTCCACCATTAAAGCTACAGATACACCGCACAGTACCACCATTTCAGCTACAGATATACAGCACAGAAGAACAATTTCAGCTACAGATTTACCGCAGAGTAGCACCCTTTCAGCTACAGATACACCTCACAGTACCACCCTTTCAGCTACAGACACACCGCACAGTACCACAATTTCAGCTACAGATATACCACATAGCTCCACCATTACAGCTACAGATATACTGCACAGCGCTACCATTTCAGCTACAGATACACAGCACAGGTTTACCATTTCAGCTACAGATAAATGTAAATAAAATGTAAACGTACCGGTATTTATAGAGCGCACAGCTACTTCCCTGAGGTAGTGTCCCGGCGCTGTCCGTATACCGCTTAGGAACCCTTCCTGGTTTTCCCTGTGAGTGTCCACTCCTGGGCACCCCCAGGGTGAAACCAGGCATCCCAGCGCTTTTGGGGCCGTTGTGGAGATTAAGCAAGCTATTGCCCAGAGTCGCAGAGTGTGACCCATGATTAGAATAGGCACAGAGGCGAGCATTATCAGGTCCGAGGAAATTGAGCCCAAGACCCGCCGAGGCGGGTATTGAACCCTGGTCCCGGGCCAGACCTCTGCATCAGGGTCTGCCGCTCTAACCATTTGAGCCACACTTCTCCACAGTACCACCATTTCAGCTACAGATATACCGCACAGTACCACCATTTCAGCTACAGATATACCGCACAGCTCCACCATTTCAGCTACAGATATACAGCACAGTACCACCCTTTCAGCTACAGATACACCGCACAGTACCACACTTTCAGCTACAGATATACCGCACAGCTCCACCATTTCAGCTACAGATATATCGCACAGCTCCACCATTTCAGCTACAGATATACAGCACAGTACCACCCTTTCAGCTACAGATACACCGCACAGTACCACCCTTTCAGCTACAGATACACCGCACAGTACCACACTTTCAGCTACAGATATACCGCATAGCTCCACCATTTCAGCTACAGATATACCACACAGTACCACCATTTCAGCTACAGATATACCGCACAGCTCCACCATTCCAGCTACAGATATACCGAACAGCTCTGGTGTTGAAAATCATATTTGTCACCTTTTGGAAAAATATAGTGTGAATCACTGTGCTTTTAATGAGGAAATTCAGCGCGAACCAACATCACTTAACGAAGTGTCATTTCCTCTCTCTTTTCTTAACAATACATTACATCTCAGAGAGGCAAAGAAAGCCGGGACTTGGCAAGTAAACAATGTTCCGCCGCTGGCAGCATCGTAAATTGCAAAGCTGGCTATCAGAAGTATTAAAAAAAAGTGAAATATATAAAGATAAGTTTTACTGAGCGACCATTAAGGGGTGTCACGAAGCACATCGGATTCACTCTCTAGCTGATCTTAAAATCTATACCACTATAACTTCAGCGGGTCTGCTGCACTGCACCAACTTTCAGCATTGACTAGAGTACATTTCAGCTACAGATATACAGCACAGTACCACTGTTTCAGCTATAGATATACAGCACAGCTCCACCATTTCAGCTACAGATATACCGCACTGCTCCACCATTTCAGCTACAGATATACCGCACTGCTCCAACATTTCAGCTACGGATATATACAGCACAGTACCACCCTTTCAGCTACAGATATACCGCACAGTACCACAATTTCAGCTAGAACAGATTTACCGCACAGCTCCACCATTTCTGCAACAGATCTATACCGCACAGTACCACCATTTCAGCTACAGATATACCGCACAGTTCCACCATTTCAGCTACAGATATCCTTCCCATTACCACAATTTCAGCTACAGATATACGGCACAGCTCCACCCTTTCAGCTAGATATACCGCACAGCACCACCCTTTCAGCTACAGATATTCCTCACAGTACCACCATTTCAACTACAGATATACTGCACAGTACCATCCTTTCAGCAACAGATACACCGCACAGTACCACAATTTCAGCTATAGATATACCGCACAGTACCACCATTTCTGCTACAGATATATCGCACAGCTCCACCATTTCAGCTACAGATATACCGCACAGCTCCACCGTTTCAGCTACAGATACACCGCACAGCTCCACCGTTTCAGCTACAACTCCACCGTTTCAGCTACAGCTATACCGCACAGCTACACAGTTTCAGCTACAGCTATACCGCACAGCTACACCGTTTCAGCTACAGCTATACCGCACATCTCCACAGTTTCAGCTACAGATATACAACACAGCTCCACCATTTCAGCTACAGATATACCGCACAGCTCCACCGTTTCAGCTACAGCTGTACCGCACAGCTCCACCGTTTCAGCTACAGATATACCGCACAGCTCCACCGTTTCAGCTACAGCTATACCGCACAGCTCCACCGTTTCAGCTACAGCTACACCTCCACCGTTTCGGCTACAGATATACCGCACATCTCCACAGTTTCAGCTACAGATATACAACACAGCTCCAACATTTCAGCTACAGATATACCGCACAGTACCACAATTTCAGCTACAGATATACCGTTCAATACCACCATTTCAGCTACAGATATACCGCACAGATCCACCATTTCAGCTACAGATATAATACCGCACAGCACCAAAATTTCAGCTACAGATATACCGCACAGTACCACCATTTCAGCTACAGATACACCGCACAGCTCCACCATTTCAGCTACAGATCTACCGCACAGCTTCACCATTTCAGCTACAGATATACCGCACAGTACTACCCCTTCAACTACAGATACACCGCACAGTACCACAATTTCAGCTACAGATATACCGCATAGTGCCACCATTTCAGCTAACGATATACCGCACAGCTCAACAATTTCAGTTACAGATATACCGCACAGCACCACCATTTCAGCTACAGATATACCTCACAGCTCCTCCATTTCAGCTACAGATACACGATTCAGAAAAGGGGGTGGTGATGAACAGAGTGTCTGAATTAAGCAGACCACTCTTACCCAGTCCAAAGATCAAGGCTTGATCCATCACCGTTATTTATCTCACTGCCCCATCCCAGCTCAGAACCTGGCTATATGCAAATTAGTCTGTCCCTGGCCCAGTGCATCGTGGGAACAGGGCAGACCAAACTACCAAGCCAATTCTTCACCAGAAAGGAGACAAGCTACCGGTACAGATACACAGCACAGGTTCACCATTTCAGCTACAGATGCACAGCTCCACCATTTCAGCAACAGATATACCGCACAGTCCCACTGTTTCAGCTACAGATATACCACACAGCTCCACCGTTTCAGCTACAGCTGTACCGCACAGCTCCACCTTTTCAGCTACAGATATACCGCACAGCTCCATCGTTTCAGCTACAGCTATACCGCACATCTCCACAGTTTCAGCCACAGATACACCGCACAGTACCACCCTTTCAGCTACGGATATACCGCACAGCACCACCACTTCAGCTACGGATATACCGCACAGCTCCACCATTTCAGCTACAGATATACCGCACAGCTCAACAATTTCAGCTACAGATATATCGCACAGCTCCACCATTTCAGCTACAGATACACTGCACAGTACCACCCTTTCAGCTACCGATATACCGCACAGCACCACCACTTCAGCTACAGATATACCGCACAGCTCCACCATTTCAGCTACAGATATACCGCACAGCTCCACCATTTCAGCTACAGATATACCGCACAGCTCCACCATTTCTGCTACAGATATACCTCACAGCTCCTCCATTTCAGCTACAGATAGACAGCACAGGTTCACCATTTCAGCTACAGATACACAGCTCCACCATTTCAGCTACAGATATACCGCACAGCACCACCATTTCAGCTACAGATATACCGCACAGTCCCACTGTTTCAGCTACAGATATACCACACAGCTCCACCGTTTCAGCTACAGCTGTACCGCACAGCTCCACCGTTTCAGCTACAGATATACCGCACAGCTCCACCGTTTCAGCTACAGCTATAACGCATAGCCCCACCGTTTCGGCTACAGATACACCGCACAGTACCACCCTTTCAGCTACCAATATACCGCACAGCACCACCACTTCAGCTACAGATATACCGCACAGCTCCACCATTTCAGCTACAGATATACCGCACAGTTCCACCCTTTCAGCTACAGATATACCGCACAGCTCCACCCTTTCAGCTACAGATATGCCGCACTGTAGCACCATTTCAGCTACAGATGCACTGCATAATGCCATTTTGGCTACAGATCTACTGCATAGTCCCTCCATTTCAGCTATAGATATAAGACACAGTTCTACCATTTCAGTTATAGATGCACAGCATAGTAACGCTATTTCAGCTACAGATATACAACATAATACCACTGTTTCAGCTACAGATATACTGCATACTACTACCGTTTCAACTACAGATGCACTGCATAGTACCATTATTTCAGCTACAAATATACCCCATGGTACTACAATTTCAGCTACAGATGCACTGCACAGTACCACCATTTTAGCTACAGGTATACTGCATAGTACCACAGTTTCAGATACTTATACACTGCATAGTACCTCCATTTCAGCTACAGGTATAACGCATAGTACCACCATTTCAGCTAAGAATGCACTGCAAAGTACCACCATTTCAGCCACAGATGTACAAGCTTTAGAAAAAAAAGGGTGTGACGTCATTGAGGGGGATCATTTCCGTTAAAACTGGGATGCTGGTGTATTATTTTTTGACATAGGTTTGGATACTGGGCATTGTTTATGACGTTTAACTATAGTTGGAATTTTATCTCGGCATTCTCACTGTATTTATGGTGTTATCATTTAAAATCAATAAACAATGATGATTAAAAAGAAGAGATTAAAAAGGGACTAAACGCAGGTTGGCATCAAGGCATAAACAACTGGTCAGGACATTTGAAAAACCCTTAGCATGGCGGGGAGTAATGTCCTTAATAATCCCAAACACACCAAGGTTCCAGAAAGGTGCAAATGGTCACCCACTAGACTATACGAGTGAAGAAAGTAATGCTCGACTTAAAACGAGGAAATAAGGAGATAATGCACATCTGATGCCAAGCAATCTCAAACATTATGCTCCCTAGTACTAAAACAAGACATGAAAGCACGCCCATGATAACCCCAGCACAGATACATACACCCTGACTGATTTGCCATCCTGCGGGCGCAGGTAGGAAAACGTTGCCGCAGGCTCTCTGCATGTACCACCAGTAGTAACAATGCTCATAGAAATGTGAGATTCTGTGCGTTAACATGATACAATTTCTCCCCAATGATTAGCAATTCATGAAACCTCGTAGATCATAGCTGTACATTTCAGTAAGGAATGAGGAGTGAGGTAGATGGTATACCTTGTGGGAGTGGTCATCAATTACCCTGTCATGAAGCACACTCATCAGGGGAATTAGAGAATTTGTGGTTGCTCTCGCTCAATGCCCTGAAAATGCCATCCGTGGATAGAAAAACAACAGAACAATGACACTCTAGAACTGCGATCTTAACACGAACCCGTAAATATACAAGCAGGACAGGAAATGCCTAGGTAGAACCAAAGGGATAACTCACTGCAGAATGTCTATCTGTAAGCATAATGTCACAAATAAATGTTCATCTCCTTAAGGTTAACATTAATCCAACATCACAACAACACTTTCTGGACAAGGAATATATGCTAATATACTCCCTTTCTTGGGATCAATAGGTGTGCATTCTTCATCAGCCGGTGGTTGACTCCCTGCCGCTAGACCATGCTATTGACCGCAATCTTCTGCCAGAGGTACCTCACCTTTGAAGGAATTCAAGATACCTCTATTCTGTAACCAGAGATCTAAGACTATACCCAAATATTTTTTTTAAGAACTGCATACTTGTGCACACAGATGTCCTCTTGGGTAATATAGTCTGAGACACTGTGAAGGTTTCATAAAGGGAGAACACTGTCCTTTCCCAGAACAACTTCCAGAAGTCTTACCCCCGAGGTAACCTCAGCGTCATCAGTCTAACTCTTGCAAGAGGAGTGAAAACACTACTGCTTAGAGGTAAACAGTTTTCTAAACGATAAACTAAGTTTGCCTTTGGCAAAACAGGGACACCTATATTCTTTGTTCCTAAAGACACTACAGACCAAGTAGTCCAGCTAAGATCTGAATAGCTTACTTTCTAGGGAGGGAGCTTGATAATACTTGCTTTTTAAACCCTCTTTAACATTCCAGCCCCTTGTCCACACCTACTAACAGATAACCACAGAGAAGGTTGCTGCAAGAGCTGTCACCCTTAGGTAATCAAACACAACATTGGCTATAAAGCACATCTGAACTTCCACTTTGCTAAGCAGATATGTTCAAACCTCACTTCCTGGAGGGCAGGAGAGACGTTCTGTAAGTCACCGAAAAGACAATATGAGCTTCCAGTCCCAGAGTTATCATCAGGTTAGGACCTGTGAAGGACTTGTACAAAGCAAAGCCAAATCCACCTTCTCACACTGATGTGATTGGAAACGTCTTCTGAATTCATGTATGCTTGAGCAACCATGTCATCTAGCATTTGATCTTCAGACGCTGACTGGGGAAGCTCGAACTCCAAACCCTGTACAAGACAAAGTCAAGTGATCACCTTGAGAGCAGAAGGCATGTCAAGATACCGTCATGCATGGTAAGTCCAGGCCTTTACCGACTCACCCATGGACAGCTCGGACAGAGAAAGGCCATTTGAGTTAGCAGAAAAGAACCCCCCCCAGGACTGGGGCAGAGTAATCTAGATCACTGTTTCCCAAACTGTGGGTTGTCGCAAGCCGATTTTGATGGGTAGCAAAAGTCCAAGCAATAAATAAAAATGCTTTAAAATTCTTTATTATTTTTTTGTCACATTTGCTGAACTTCAAAGACAGAAGTAATGTGAATTACGTGCTAATCTTGATGGGGTGCAGTGTGTGTGAAAGAAAGGCAGTAGGATGTCATTTTTTGTAACACACAACAAAATGTATATACCTGTAAATGAACTGTACACATTCAGAAGTTAGGAAAGTAAAGATGAAGCACATTTTCTGTATTTCTGAAGTGTGATGTAAACAAAGATTACAATAGGATTAAAACAAATCAAGACACCTTTCTTGGTGATGCACAAATGATAAATATTCACTGAAATCCAATTTCCCCACATTTTCATTTGTGTGTGATGTAGTTTTATCAGTAAAACTGTATGTCTGAGCAATTTAGTGGCCAGTTCAATGGAAAATGTGCTGTCTGTAAATGACAGCTCGCTGCCACACTAAATTTTAGTTACATTAACAAATTGTCTGTCTCATGTCTATTAAAGGTAGGTGGGGCACGAAGGTTTGCCATTCTAAACAATGAATTGTGGGTCTGAAAAGTTTGGGAAGCACTGATGTAGATTCTTCCTGGGATAAGAAATGAGGATATATTTCATTTTGTGGTGAGGGTAAGACTTTTCCTCATTGTCATATTCTGGAGCAACCATGATGTCAGGCAAGAAGGACCATAAGAGAGGGGCACGAGAGACATACAAATCCATGGTTCCTTTTCTTGCCTCTTCTTCTGAAGCATCTTTTTAAGTGACAGCTAAACAAAAGTTTACTTCTTAGGCCAGGAGATGGAAAATCTCCTTCAGCCTTAAAAACCAAAGAAATAAGGTGTGCCCTCTGTCATGCAGTGTGAGCATCCTCACTCTGCCAGGCAGTACTGGAATGTGTGCCTTGCCCTCAATCCATGGCAAGCATGGCCATGGTGCATAGTCCCAGGAACACAGCTGAAGCCTGAAGATATTGAGAACCCTCAGGAAAACTTCCCATAGAGTATTTTGAGTAGATAGCTCCATGCACTCACTGCAGATGTGAAAAATAAGAAGCACAGGTTCAAATGTCAACATGTTCATTGACCCTCTAACCCTTCCAAGATCAATGAAACAAATAGCCGAGGGTAATATTAGCATTTGTCGTCAACAATTCGTCAATATCTGTTTGTAAAGTGTATAAAGTATTGTGCATAATCACAAAGAGGATTATTAAAGCTAAAGAGGGTTAAGAAGAAAAGAATCAAGAGGACTCGTATGGATCTCCAGACGGGGAGATCAAATAAAATGAGATCTCGACGTGTAAAGTGCAAAGAGTGTGTCATACATGCCCGGATGCACACTGCAGCGTCTGCAGTATTATCCCATGGAACATGCTAGATATCATTTAGGAAACACAGGACTGGGGGACTCCTTGTGGTGATCCTGACACAGAAAGCTTTAGTAGTTGGCCATACACAGCACTGTAACATAAACTTAGAGTGGGTCATGGGTCTAGCCCTTGCTAATGACTGGATGGCTTTCATGTCTACTTCAATTCGATGCTCTTGATTTTACGCGCACTGGTAAAGGCAATAGCAGCGGAGAAGAAGCATTGGCAAAGCAAGGTTGGTTGCCAATGCTTGTTAAAGTGAGCTCTGCAAAAATTCGAGTCTTTGGTGTTGGAAGGAACAGAAAACAATTTCATGAGCCAGTTCTCCCACACATTGCGAACCAGCCAAGGGAAGTCTAGAAGTGTCGCAGCAATGGAAAGAAGCAGCATTAGAGCACTGAGAGGCAATACCAGAGCACTGAGAAGCAATACCAGAGCACTGAGAAGCAATACCAGAGCACTGAGAAGCAATACCAGAGCACTGAGAAGCAATACCAGAGCACTGAGAGGCAATACCAGAGCACTGAGAAGCAATACCAGAGCACTGAGAGGCAATACCAGAGCACTGAGAAGCAATACCAGAGCACTGAGAAGCAATACCAGAGCACTGAGAGGCAATACCAGAGCACTGAGAAGCAATACCAGAGCACTGAGAAGCAATACCAGAGCACTGAGAAGCAATACCAGAGCAGTGAGGAAGCAATTCCCAGAAACTGCGATTCACTCAGGAAATGCACTGCAAAAAGCAAGGCTACCGTGTCCCAAAGAATCATAGGAGACAACCTTGCAAGATCAGAGAATTGTCAACGCAGCTAGAATGATTCTCAAGCGTACAGCCAGTAAAAGGGAGCAATGCACAGCCCAAGAGAAGGCTATGAGATAAGCATCCTGCATATGACCCTACTGGGGTGCATTGCATGTCTCAAAGCAGAGTGTAGGAAGGATAGCAACTCGAGGATGTGTTCAGGACTGGGTGTTTACATACTGACTCACTGAGGAGCTGTAAGCATCTCCAGTAGACTCCGACAGAGTGCCAACTAGCCAAGGCCATCCAGCTAAAAAGTTACAGTTTAACCCCTCGCGTGCGCATGACAGAACCACGCCGTCATGAGCCACGGGAGGCGTGTGCTCATGACGGTGAGGTTCCGTAATGCGGCTGTTGCTCCACCCACGCGGCATTAATTCCCCGCATGTGTGGGCGAATAAAGGAGCAGGTGGGGCCGTGACGGAACCAGGCAGTCATGAGCACAAGCCGCCCATGAATCATGATGGCATGGTTCTGTTACGAGCACAGCGGCGCCGCGCTCAGCCCCCCCCCTTACCCCCACCCGCCCCCCAGCACCGCGGCGGAATTCGTGCCGCGGCCAAGGGGTTAAAAAACAAGAAGAAACTGAGAAGGAAGCAGACTCTGGGGACCTGCGACTTGTTGCTCCAGAAACCACTAATGAGATGGTACAGGGTCTGTCCGACTCCTATTGGATGAGACAGATGATTTTTTTTTTGTTGAATCTTTTTATTATTTTGAAACAAAAACAAGACATAAGAAGGACCAATACAAGTACAAAACATTCCACATTCCGTGTTGAGAGAAAACTCGACATTAATGCAACAATGAGCAAAACGTATAATCCCCATCTAAGTCTAATGCCGTAACATCAGGCCCTTTAGCCAACACAGTGCCGCACCTGGGTCCAGGCTCTTAGTTCCAAGCAATGCCCCATTCTTGGTCCTCCCCAATATCTATCAACACCCAACCCCCTACACCTAATGCAGACGCTGTTGTGCATATAAGAAGTATAGTCAAGGTACTACTCTCGCGTGTAATAAGCTTACGGGTCATCCCATCCTTTATACGATTAGAAATTATAACCTCCTATGTTTCAGGAGCCTCCCACTGCCCTGATCTCCCCCTGTCCGGAGGGAGCTTCTCGTGCTTGTTCCGCTCCTACCAACGACGCAGAATCCGAGTCAGTCTCCACGTCCAGCATCCGGAGGTCCGCTACCAGGGCCTCCCACGCCCTTGCCGTTTCCAACGCCTTATCACTATGGGACCTATGAGCTTGCTGCATTCGGATTGTACTCTCACTCCCCGCCCACGTAAGAAACGCTGCTTTCCATCTAGCATAGCTAGGGTCAACCGCCGCCTTCCAATGTGACGTTATTTCTCTTTTGGCTATAATGAAGCCTAAGTCCATAAAGTTACTAGTTATCTTAGTCTTACTAGTATGTGGGAACCAGTGTAACAGACCCGCCCCCTTATCCATATCAATCTGCCGCTCAGTTACCCTACAGAGCGACCTGGTCACCTCCTCTCAGTATGTTCCTGGTCGAGGACAGTCCCGTGGATGAGACAGATGATGATCTGACAGGGGGAGTGTCTCCTTTCAAACTCAAGTGGGAGGAGTTAAGACAGGTCTAAAGCATATGGGAAGGAGTCAGAAAGTTGACATCTCCTTTCAACACAAATCAATCATTAAAGCCTAAGTCAGAACTTGAACCTGTCCCCATTAACTGAAGCGTTTGTGCTCATACACCAGTGGATGCATATCTTTAGCCCAGGGCAGGCAGGGCACATCAGGAGAAACAGACCTTTCCAAAGAGGTTGCAGGAGCTTTGCTAGCACCTCAAGGGGCAATTCCTAGCAGAGCCTGCCCATCTCATTTCACTTCTCCCTGCATTTGAATACAAGTCTCACAGGCTCATTGAAACTTCAGAAAACCTCTTTGCTTTGCCTTACCACCCCTCTCTAGTCTGGTTCCAAAGAATCACACAAATCAGCTAATTTCACTGCACAGAGGTGAACAGCAGCCACAGGCTTACTGGACAGTGCTAGGTGCCAAGCATTGATACAGTAAAGACAACAACAAATTCAGATAGTGCAATATCGCCGCGCGCCAGAATTTCGACTGAGCGTATACAGCAGCATGCCAGGAACGTCAGCAGTGGGAGTACCATTGGGTGCCAGAATCTGAGCAGTGGGTATACTGCAACACATGGCCATGCTAACTGTGGGTGTTTGTGAGGACGCAATCCAACACAGACAACTGTCACATCACATGCACCGCACAGAGCACGATAATCACAGGGGAAAACTTAATAAACGTCTCGCTTCCCACTTCTCCGAATTGTAGATGAGAACTAAAACTAGCATGGACCAGTGCTGCCAGACAGACTACATGATAGTAACAAGCATTGAAAATGCAATAGGTCTCGCAATAGAAGAGTTTGACCTTTTTTGTTTTGCAAATGGATGAGTGGCGTTGCGTGGGTGAGTGGCGTTGCGTGGGTGAGTGGCGTTGCGTGGGTGAGTGGCGTTGCGTGGGTGTGAGTGGCGTTGCGTGTGTGTGAGTGGCGTTGCGTGTGTGAGTGGCGTTGCGTGTGTGAGTGGCGTTGCGTGTGTGAGTGGCGTTACGTGTGTGAGTGGCGTTGCGTGTGTGAGTGGCGTTGCGTGTGTGAGTGGCGTTGCGTGTGTGAGTGGCATTGCGTGAGTGGCATTGCGTGAGTGAGTGGCGTTGCGTGAGTGAGTGGCGTTGCGTGTGTGAGTGGCGTTGCGTGTGTGAGTGGCGTTGCGTGTGTGAGTGGCGTACAGTGCATAGAGTGGTGGATAGGGTGGTGGCACATAGAGTGGTGGCGGATAGAGTGGTAGAGTGATGGTGGAGAGAGTGGTAGAGTGGTGGCGGTAGAAGGCTGTACTGTGTGTGAGAGAGAGTGTGTGTGTGTGTGAGAGAGAGTGTGTGTGTATGTGAGAGTGTGTGAGAGAGAGAGTGTGTGTGTGAGAGAGAGTGTGTGTGTGAGAGAGAGAGTGTGTGAGAGAGAGAGTGTGTGTGTGAGAGAGTGGGTGTGTGAGAGAGTGTGTGTGTGTGTGTGAGAGAGAGTGTGTGTGTGTGTGTGTGAGAGAGAGTGTGTGTGTGTGAGAGAGAGAGTGTGTGTGTGAGAGAGTGTGTGTGTGAGAGAGTGTGTGTGTGAGAGAGAGTGTGTGTGAGAGAGAGTGTGTGTGACAGAGAGTGTGTGTGAGAGAGTGTGTGTGAGAGAGAGATAGAAAGAGAGAGAGTGAGGTAGTGAGAGAGAGAGAGAGAGATAGTGAGGTAGTGAGGGAGAGTGAGGTTGTGAGAGAGAGTGAGTTAGTGAGGTAGATAGAGAGAGTGAGGTAGTGCGATGGCAGTTAATGCCCATTGCTCGTAGGACCTCAGCTTTGTGCGGATACAGTGAGTTACTTAGACATGGAGAACCGCACTGGATAATTAATGTTTCTGCTGACAGAAGGCAAAGTGTTGTTGAATATATTCCGTTTCTTGTTTGGATTGTTTCTTGAATCTGCAGCTATAAACTGGAAAAGCTTTATGATGAGTCCTGTGTTAACAGTGGAAGAAGGAGAAGTGAGGCCACTGCATCTTTGTTATATTCATAAGATCAGTTCAAAAAAGATTTATTGTTTTCTCTGTATGTAACACACCTGCGCATGGATGTCAGTTTTCAGGACCTGGTCTTACTCAATATTCACGCATATGTTTGAAGTAAACTGTTTAGCCTCCTTTTGCCAAGATTTGCAGGAATTACACAAAGTGGGGCATATTTAAAACTGTTTTCACATAATCCAATGTAGCATTTCAGTTGTCTGGCATTACATGTTATATGGCCATTGACACAAATCGTGGAAAATTTGCTGGTGACATGCAACACCAGAGAATTCCATGGACACCAGCTGAAGCCGATACAACAAGGACATTAATATGGGATTTTCCTATTTAGGGTCAACAATAGGGTTATAAAGACCCAGATTTAAAAGTAGCGCAATAGAAAACCGACACAGACTGCGTGTCACTTTTTCTGTAACCATTTTGTAGCAAGTAATGCTCCATTTCTCAGTGAAAACTCTCCAAGCTCTAAGGATAAACGTTTAAAAATTAGCGAGGGGGACGACAAAGGCTGCTATAATTAAGCAGGTGAACTGACCGCCAGTATTGATTAAATTACTCAATTGAACTCATGAGATAATGCAAATATGGGTGCTGTGTAAAGATAAATTGCCTGAAAGTAATTATATATTAGAAAATGTATCTGGCCCCAAACTGAACGATTCTTTGGACGGACTGTTTCTCTGTTTGCGTTTTTGCAATGTGAAACGCTGTTTATCTTAGAGTGTTTAAATTTACATTTACCGTACTCAAATAACATTTAGAAATAATTATTGCAGCCTGCAAGAGGGAAAAAAAATCAAACCTTAGGAAAGGGTCCCAGGAAGCACGGCGTGTCTGTCTGACTGTAGAGCAGGGAGGAAGTGTTTTTAAAAGAGGAAATATCTACAGATGCTGGAAACAAGAAACACGAGGGAGGAATGTTGGGGTAATTAAAGCAAGACAAAAAGTGGAGTGGTGTGCCAGGGGGTGGTAAAGCAATCAGAAACAGCTGGGAGGAGGCAGGGGAGGAATGAAACCAACACGAGAAGGAGCAGCAATGGCAGGGGTGAATTAGGAACTGCTGTGTTTGGTTGCCGATAGAGTAAACCAGGCTAGAGGGGCTGGGGGGAGGGCCGAGGATAGGCTGAAAACAAGCTGCAAGCGGTTGGGATTTCAGATGATCCTCATTAGTTTAAAGCAGTTAACGCCGATCCGCTGAGAACACAAGCGCTAATTAAGCAAACACACACGTTTTAAAGCCTTCTACAGTTATTAAAATAGGGACTGATTTCCTCACCCGAGCCACAGGGATGTTAACAGTGACGGATCCTTCCTTTCCCTCCTCATGGCCGGGGTACTATGTGAAAGAGGCGAAAGCAGCTGCCGGGAGCAGCTGATGGATGCTTCCGCTTTGATATGGCGCACTCGCACATTTCTTTTGTTGTGTACTCGGCACGCAAACTTTGACGGCGCCTGTGTTGTCAATTTCAATAAGAAAACATGTTTGTGCGCCGAGTAGGTGAAGGAAGAGGCACAGAACAAAAGAAAAGACAATGTGAACTAGAAGGGATATAAAATGTGAGACGGGGCACAGGCATAAAGAAGGGCACAGTAACAAAGACGGGCGTTGAGAAAAAAAAACAAGAAATCTGTAAGTCCTGTGGTTGAAAGAAAACCGCCAAATAAAAGCGTGGCTGGTGCATCCAGTTCAGAAGCTTACAAGAGCACAAGCCTCACTCGTTGCAGACTGGCAGTCTGGGCCAAAGCGCACACTCTGCAAGTTCAACCCTTCTGAACTCTACGGTCCAAACAGCTCAACAAGAAGCCCATGCCCCCTTTCGGGTTATGTGGTAAACAAAGGCTAAACGATTTAAACGAAGCCTGCAGAACAGGCAACTAAGGAAGGGCTTCAAGGCTGTGGTGAGAGCCTCAGAAACATAAATTAATGAGACGACCCGCAAGCAAAGGAAAGCGGCCCGAATCAATACCAAGCAGCAGGGAGGAGCTGCAATGTTGCACTACAGGGACAATGCTTATCAACAAGCAGCAGCCACAATGTAAAGGACCCAGCAAATTCAAAACCGACGGCAAGCTCTTGAAAGGTTGCAATAGAGGGAGCCTCTTAGCTGCTCATGTCCCCGAAGAGACTGCTGTGTGCAGGATCTTTATAATGGTAGTCGATAAACACTACATATGCGAGGCTTGTAATGGACGGGGATTAGGACCCGAGAGAGAAAAGGAAACAAGCAGAAACACGAGAGACGGCCTGCGGCCGTCAAAGTGAAGTGGACACGGCGGGCAGGGGAGGGGGCGGAGCGGGGAGAGCGGCATGTGGGTGTGAAGAAGCGGGGGCCTTTGAAGTGAAGCTAAGCTTCACTTCAAAAGGTGTCGGAGGAATGCGGCTGAGGGAACAGACGGCGATTGCGGCTGAGGGAACTGATGTGCACGCGCTTTTAAGCTCAATGCACATGCGCATTGAGCTTAAAAGTCACGGGCACTGCAAGGAATCGCCACGATTCCTTGAAACTTGGTTAAAGACTGTTTAAGCCGCAATAGGCTCGCAAGCTCGATGCGCATGCGAATCGACAGGCGAGACCTAAAAATGTCAAATTTATGGGCTCCAGAAGCAATGTTACTCGTTAAAAGGAAGTGATCAACAGCCCTGCCAAGTACCACGCATCAAGGGTTAACCCAAAACATCTGGAACATTTCTGTGCGTTATTTGCAAGCACTCCATATTGTCACGCAATGAATCTGAAGCACGTGTCCTATGCTCGAGCTGGCTGTGCCTTTCTTTCCCCTGACAGTGACACATGGGAGTGCTGCCTGGGGCCTCACTGCAATGCCTTTTTTTGATCTGGCATTAGCCAAGACCTTTTTATTTTACTAAAATTGTAGACTTATGATAGGGCATTTGAGCCAGTCCTCTTCATCTGTTGGTCTGTTGTTGCGTCAATCACATGCGTCAATTTAAAAGCTGTTAATTTCATACACAAAACCAAAAGTGAACTCTGTTCACGTATTTTGTGAGGATTCACTCTCTTCCACACCATGCATTACAACTAGCATTGGCAATGCAAATCATTTTGTCTTTTGTGTAGTAGAAAGTTTTAAACTCAGAAGTACAACACAGTAAAGGTACAATATGGACAGCAGCATCATAAATATTCCATAACATAAAAGATAGGTAAAGGAAAAGTGGCACTAGCAGAAGGAACATCACACAATTCTCTCACACAACCAGGACACACAAAAGACAGGTAGTTAATGCACAAAACAGGGAAAGAGACACCAGAATGGCCAACTGAACACACTCTGTAACCAGACATAAATGTAAAAAAAATACAAAGCACATGGAAGAAACCACACAACCACTGATGGAATTACCATACATTCATGTACTTGGATGAGATGAGGAACTCTCACCTTCCGCGTGTGGTAGCTCGCATCACTGGGTTCACAACGAGTACTCGGGCTCATCCGAGCGTATGACTGTTCGCTGGCTGTACAGTCTCCTAGTTATGGGGTCCATAGTTTGGGGTGAGGTTAATGTCTCTTATGATGACATTCCTTTCTTCGTCGGACATTAAAATTGTGTGTAGGTGAATGAGCTACACATGCTTTTTACTCATCTCTCCCTACCACAAGATGAGAAATTGGAGGGTCAAACAATGGATTCTGCTTCTCTTTTCCGTCATCGTGTTTTGGGACTCGAAGATTGCCCCTATGGGTTCTAGAGGAGCTGTCCTCGGATATGTAGGTGCCTCACCAGAAATATTGTGAAGCAGTCCCTGGTTTATAGGGCATGTTATTCAAGTGCATTCAAGATATGCTTTGTGATTTCATAACATGGGGCTACAGCAGTGAAAACACCACATCAGTCCTTCACAGAAGAAGTACACCTTGTGCAGACACGGTGCAAGGCTCCCCGCTACACAAGATAGGTACAGGTAAGGCAGCAGCGCAAGCTTCCCCTATCACAGGACAGGCACAATTTGGGAAGCAGCTGTCCAATCTTTGCTTCATCACAGCACAAGTACAACATGGCGATAGCAAAGCAAGCTTCCCTCTCTCACACAAAGCAGCATGGGGACTCTTCTACTGCACACAGACCAAATCCAACAAAGCAGACTAGAACAGGCTTTCATCGCTCACAGAACATGCATAGTTCAGGCATGAGTGACAAGCGGGTTACAGACAGATCCCTTGAGTGAGTGCTAAGTCACTGAGAGGGGTGTGCAATGGCTGATAAGATAACTAACTGGGTTAGCGTTGCTGCTGCAGAGATGTGTGTGAAAATGAGTGGCTCAATCCTTAGTCATGGAAGCCTTCAAACTCCCATGCAGGGGAGACGTGCTCATTTAAAGGTCCATTAGGATAAAGACAGAAAGTACAGCACGTAATTCAGAAGAAGGAAACAAATCTGCTTACCCCCTCTTAGGGGGTGTTAGACCTGGCATCCTTGGCGTGGTTTCCCCTGACTTTTTGATCTCTACCTCCTATGTTTTTGACTCTATGCTGGATTACATTTTTGCTGGTTTAGATGCTTTGGTCACTTTGCCACTGCTGATCAGTGCCAAAGTGCAAGTACTCCTAGTAGAGCCTGTACAGATGTAAGGGACATGCTGCAGTAGTGGATTACTGCCAAATTCGTTTTTCACTGTAGCAAGGCTACCTTGCCCATAGGACAGAATGAGGGGGGGGGGAGCCCATGGGTGCCTGCCTATCTTCCCCCGGGAATAAGATAGAAAATCCAAACCTGGTTTCTCTGGATTCAGAAATCCATATTACATCTGTTAGCATGGGTGGTTTTTAAATGTTGTGTCTGAAAATAGTACTTTTAGAAAGTGGCTAATTCCTTGTCCAGTCTGCCTGTGGGCCTGCCTGGGTGTGCGAGTTAGAGGGAGTGTGACAGGGTCTGGGAAAGCTCCAGCAGTGGGATGATAGCTGGCTGCCCCTAAAGGTTAGGGGAGGAGTGGTGCTGGGCTGTGCCCTGCCTTTACGATACCGGCTCCCCTGTCTGCTGGGTGACGGATGTCCCTGCCTCCCTGCTTCAAAGGGAAAGATTCCCCAGGACCGAGAGACTCCTGCCGCCCTAGTCTGGACAAGGGCGACCCGTGCTTAAATCACAAAACCTCAAAGACAATTTTCTGTATAAAGGAAAGACCCGTGTACATTAGAATCAGACTACTTCTGACTGAAGAGGAGAATCCCTGCTGAAGAGGACACCGTAAGAAGACCCCAGGAACAGTGCTGCCATTGCTGTGTGTCTGGAAGCTGACCTGCTGTCTTGTCTTGTCCTGCCTAAGAGGGACCGTTGGGACTGTGCTGTGTGCTTTGTCCCCCTCCTGCTAAGAAGAACTCTCCAAGGGCTAGAAGAAGAGCTAGCCTCCTGGCCCCAGAGTCCAGGGACAAAGAAACTCTGCCGTGGTCATCGCCTTCCCCCCCTCCTTGCTGTGTGCGGGGGAACGACTTGTTGGTGGCTTGTATTGCCGAGAGAGAGAGGGTGCTGCGGGAGCTCGCGGGCTCGTATCCTCTCTCCCCAAGCTCAAACTTCTGAAAGCATCGCCAGAGCCAAGGAGGCTGCCCTCTTGCCCCTAAACAGGAGCGCCGTGGGCCCCTGACTCTGCCCGAGAAAACCCGGCGTCCCCGGGGCCCCCAACATCGAGATCTGCGAGGCACCGGGAGCCGAGAAGGAAAGGGGAGGCTCGCCCCAAATCGCCGCGCTGGGGTTGGACAGCGGGCTCTGACCTCACCGCTGGGATTCCCTGAAGCCGCGCTGCGGTTGGCTGGCCGCCCGCCGCGTCATCCGAAAGCCGCGTTGGGATTGGCTGGCGGCTCCCGCCTCACCCAGAGGAGGAGTGTTGATTGGCCCAGCGATCGAGGAAGAATACCGCCCCCGCCCCCCCCCCCTCCCCGAGACCCGGGAGCCGAGCAGCCTGCAGCTTCCCCCCCCAGGTAACGCTCGAGTGTGAGACGAGTGCGAGACCCGGGAGCCGAGCAGCCTGCAGCTTCCCCCCCCAGGTAACGCTCGAGTGTGAGACGAGTGCGAGCGCCTCCACCTGGAGGGAGAGGGAGACCCGGCGTGTATGCTTCGCCCGCGTCAGCCAGCGAGGGGATCCGCTATTGCCAAGCTCCTCCCCGCACTGTCGTACTGGCACCAGAGTGAAGGGTGGTGTCGGGTGGGAGGACTCTACCGTAACCATCTCCAGCTCTGCCGCCCCCGGGAATTGCCGTTCACGGGGCAGCACATTCTTCTGCGCATCGAACCACCGGTTTCCCATGAAGAGAGGGGCAGTCCTCTTGCCATCAAAGACTGCTCGAGGTGGATACTGAGGTGCCCAAGTTTTTGCAATAGACTCTTTTTACCGTTTAAGAACCCTGTATACAAGAAGGATATTCTTGACTCAAGAAGCCTATTTTATGTTGGTATATGTCCGTTTTAAGTCTGCCTAAAAATATATAAAAATATTATTTTTATATTATACCGGTGTGGTGTCCGTTTGTGGTGTTCATGAGAATTACTGAAGGTGTTGGTGCAAATACTTTACACATTGCCCTGGAGATAAGCCTGTCTGCTCTGCCAAGCTACCAAGGGGGTGAGCAGGGACTATCTTTTGACGTACATCCACCTTGCCTTGACTAGAGGAGAGGGTCCCTAGTTGGTCAGAGGCCGTGGCCCTACCAAGTTTGGACCCCCAATTCTAACATTGTTGGCTAGCGGTGGGATATGAACGTGTATTTGCGCCTGACCTACAATGATTGGTGTACATCACTAGTTTAGTGCAGACCTACATAACCACATACCGAAGTATTTTTTTTTCTTGGTCCTATTTTTGAATTTCCTTGAAGCACCATGTGACAGTCCAGGAAGGCACTCAGTGAAAATGTGCCCAGTGAGAAAGCACCAAGTGAGAAGGAAGCCAGTATAAGGGGAGAAGTTGATTTTAACATTGAGGATCTGTATTCCTACCACAAGGATGCTCTCAGGAAGTACTGCAGAGACGTTGGGTGCCCCATTAAAAGCAGCTCTAGAAAGGACGAGCTGCAGGACGCCTTAAAGGTCGGGTGGGAGGCCAAAGAGGCAGCGGGGACAGGTGCTGAAGAGACGGAGAATCCACCAGGGAATGGCTTTGGAGCAAAGGATCTGCCAATAGGCGGACCAGCCTCAAGGGCTGGCAGCAACCATTCCAGCAGGGGTCTCTCCCCGGAGGAAATTCAAGAGAACCAGAGAGCGCGAGAACATGAGCTGGAAGTCCTGAGGCTCAAGGCCCAGATGGAAGAAAAGAAGTTAATTCTGGCCCATGAGGTGAGCATGAGAGAACTGGATCTAAAAGCTAAACAGTGGGAGTCCGGTTCGAATGGTGGCAGCGCACAGCCAGTGCATGGGCATAGGGTATATCTCCCCAAGGATATAGTCCAGAATTTTCAGAGGGGGAGGATATCCATGCGTGGTTCACAGCCTATGAGATTGCTCTTAAGATGAGTAAGGTGCCTATGGAGGATTGGGGGGCGGGCTTGTGGAAACATTTTGAGGCTTCTGGGAGGGATGTCCTCTCACCCTTAGAATTAGCAGGCAAAATGACCTACCCCCATATGAAGGAGGCCCTATGCCTCAGGTATGGGCTTACCCCAGAGCAGTATAGACAGAAGTTTAGGAACTTTAAAAAGTTAGAGTCCAGTACATGGGTGGAGTGTGTGAACCTGTATACGCGTGCATTGGAAGGTTGGGTAAAGGGCAGCAAGGCAACTGATTATGAGGGGTTGTTCCATTTAATTAGTTGGGAGCACTTGAGCAGTCTATGTGTTCCAGAGCTGCGCCAGCATCTTTTGGATAATAAGTTAACTGATCCCAGGGAGCTTGCTAAGGAGGCGGACCGCTGGACCAGCACCAGGGTCCACAAGGGGATCGTGGGTACCACAGCCAAAGTTGGACAGGCTCCCCAGCAGAAGAGTGGGGGGGACACAGGTAACAAGAAGGAGTTCCCTAAAGGGCCCCAAAACAGTTCAGCTGGAAAGGAGTCCCCGGCCCCCCAGTCTCAGGCACCACCACCCCCTAAGGGTGGGCGTACCTTTCAAGGTCCCATTAGGTGTTACCACTGCAATGGGAATGGTCACATTGCCCTTAGGTGCCCCAAGAAGTCCCCAGCACCCCCTGTTGCTCCCAAACCGGGTTTGGGGAGTGTAACCTTGGGGGATGCGTTAGTACCTAGTGGGGAGGAGGTGCTGGCAGTGATGACCCTGGTCTCTTTAGGAGACCAAGAGATGGTCCAGGAAACCTACCTGCCTGAAAACACTAAAAAGTACAGGCAGTGGGTGACCATCAACGGGAGGAGGGTGGAGGCTCTCAGAGATACGGGAGCCAGTGTGACATCTGGCAGGTGTCAGTGGGTCTCTGAGGAGCAGGTTATCCCAGATGTGTTACACCCGGTAGTGTCAGCTGACAACTCTGTGCCCCGCTGCAAAGTGGCGCAAGTTCCCTTTGAGTGGGGGGGTCTCAGGTCCCTTGAGAGTTGTTGTGAGACCTTCCATGCCGGTAGACTGTCTGCTAGGCAATGACCTGGAGAGTTCCCCCTGGAGGGAGGTGGAACGCCAGGTGCATCTGAAGATGTTGGGTTGGCCTGAGTGGGCCTGTGCGACCACTCGGTCCATGGCCGCCAGCGAAGTTGGCAAAGCAGACTTGGAGCCTGAAACAGTGGCCCAGGTACCTGCCCAGAGGAGGAAGGGCAGGGGGCGTGGGAAACCAGCCCCGGCTGTTACCACGGTCCAGGAGGAAGCAGACCCGGAGGGGGATGCTCTGGTACCTACAGGGGAACAGGTAGCCGAACTGGGAGACTTGCCTGAGGTGACCCATTGGCAGCAAGAAGGGGGTCCCTCCAGGGAGGAGTTCTGCAAGGCGCAGAAAGAGTGCCCTTCTCTTATTGGTATGCGGCAACAGGCTGCAGACCAGGCAGCAGGTGGAGAGTCCAAACACCATCTCATTTACTGGGAAAATGGATTGTTGTATAGTGAGCCTAAGGTCATTGAGCCCAGTGCAGCCCGTGTGCTGGTGGTACCCGAGCGCTTCAGGGCCTTCTTACTGGGACTGGCTCATGACGTGCCTCTCGCAGGACATCTGGGGCAAGACAAGACCTTTCAACGGCTTGTCACCCACTTTTACTGGCCCCAGATGAAGAAGCACGTGGGAACTTTTTGTAGGACTTGTCAGACTTGCCAGGCCAGTGGCAAGAGTGGAGGAAGGTGCAAGGCACCCCTCCAACCCTTTCCCGTGGTTAGCACCCCTTTTGAGCAGGTGGGCATAGACATTGTGGGGCCTCTGGAACCCAAGACAGCCCTAGGCAACAGGTTCATCCTGGTCTTGGTGGACTATGCCACCCGGTACCTGGAAGCTGTCCCTCTCCGGACAATCACAGCCCCTGTGGTGGACCGTGCATTGATGGGGATCTTCTCCCGTGTGGGATTTCCCAGGGAGGTGGTATCCGACAGGGGGACCAACTTCATCTCTAAGTACATGAAGTCGTTGTGGGAGGAGTGTGGGGTGACTTATAAGTTCACCACTCCTTACCACCCTCAAGGAAATGGTCTGGTGGAGAGATTCAACCGGACCCTCAAAGGCATGATAATGGGCCTCACAGAGCCCATGAGGCGGAAGTGGGACGTCTTCCTACAGAGAGGTGCCCCAGAAGTCTTTAGGGTTCAGCCCCTTTGAGCTTCTGTACGGTCACCCTGTGAGAGGACCTCTGAGTCTGGTGAAGGAGGGTTGGGAGAAATCCCATGGTAAGACCCCTCAGGATGTGTTCAGCTATGTGCTGGCCTTCCGCAACCAGACTCAACGCTTCAGGAAACTCGCTCAGGCAAACCTGGAAGCCAGCCAGGAGGAAATGAAAAGATGGTATGACCAGAATGCCACTCTGGTCGAATTTCAACCTGGGCAGAAGGTGTGGGTGATGGCGCCAGTGGAGCCTTGTGCGCTCCAAGATAAGTGGACTGGGCCGTATGAGGTGGTGGAGCGCAAGAGCGATGTAACCTACCTGGTTAACTTTCAGTCTCCCAGGAACCCTTTGAGGGTCCTGCATGTGAACCGCCTCAAACCACACTATGAGAGGTCGGATGTCACAATGCTCCTTGGTACAGATGATGGGATGGAGGAGGAGAGTGCTCCTCTTCCTGACCTCCTGGCAGCCAAGGAACAGGATGGGTCAGTGGATGGAGTGGTTCTCTCCCCAACCCTGACCCCCGAGCAGCAGAGAGACTGTCGCCATGTGTTGGGTCAGTTTGCATCCCTGTTTTCCCTGACCCCAGGAGTCACCAATTGGTGCGTCCATGATGTGGACACTGGAGATAGCCCCCCTGTGAAACAGAAATTTTACAGGGTAGCTGACAAAGTCAGGGTCAGCATCAAGGAAGAGGTTTCCAAGATGTTGGCGCTAGGGGTGATTGAGCCATCCAGCAGCCCGTGGGCTAGCCCAGTGGTCTTAGTACCAAAGGCTGCTGCGCCCGGTGCCACCCCAGAACTCAGGTTTTGTGTGGACTACCGCGGGCTCAATGCGGTCACCAAGACTGACGCACACCCCATCCCCCGATCTGATGATCTTGTGGATCGGCTGCGGGCTGCCAAGTATCTCAGTACATTTGATTTGACTTCAGGGTACTGGCAGATTGCCTTAACTGAGGGGGCAAAGGAGAGGTCGGCGTTTTCAACCCCAGAGGGACACTTCCAGTTCAGAGTCATGCCCTTTGGTTTGAAAAACGCCCCTACAACCTATCTTGAGTGTGAGGAACATTTAACCTCTGCGCACTGTTGCGTTTGCGGTTTACTTGAACACCGCTAAATATAAACCACATATACAAACAATTTGGAAACTTATTGATTTTAGCTCATGTGAGCTTCAAAGAAATTTTTATCAAGCAAGGTTCAAATGAAAATCAATCCTAACATTTTACAATTCTGATGTAGTTCGTTTGTTACAATTAATACATTGTTGAACAAGTATACAAAATCAAAACTGTTCAAACATAAATCTTTCACGATGAAGAACTTGTCTTTTGTACCCAATGCATTTCGAGCTCAAAGAGCTCTTCGTCAGGGGCCTGTGAACTGAATGGGATTATCAATTAATATACTTCAAAGACAGGGCGCCAAAGTAGTTTCTAATAATACAAAGCTCAAATGTTTCTGTTATTTAACAGGCATCATGCAGCTGAATAGAACCCAAATGCCAACACCACTATGTGCGCAAAAATGAAGGGATCAAACTCACTGAAGACGCTAAAAAACCGACTCTTCAGATCTGAATCAATAAAACAATGAACCATTAGTTGCCAAGACTTCAGCTAACATATACTGCTACATTATCACACAACGTGAAAACGCCAGGTTACCTTTGGTGTTGCACTGAGCTTTATAGCGGTACTTCTGGACTCTCGTGGCTCGCTTGGTATCTCAAAAAAAATGGACCAAACTCTCACTCCAAAGTGATCTCTCTAACCAAGGTGCGCTACACTGCTGATACTGCTTCCAACTGCTCAATGTAACATGACGCTCACCTTCACTGTGGGAACTCCGTTCCAAACAATCGCTCGATGTCACGTCTCTATGCGCTATCTCCCGCTCGGTTTTACTGACCAGCTACATCAGCCTACCGGCTCTCCGTGCATTACAAATACCACGCGTTTAGCTAAACAACAACGACGGACTGCTCAACATAAAACCATAGTCGCCATCTTGGAAAAGGCTAAAATGAACAGTGCAAAGCTCGGTGTGAACAGTGAAAAACGACAAAATAAATAAAAGTGAAAAACGAAAAATAGTGAATGATGATGGGGGTGCCTGAAAAAGAACTGCAATGTAACCAGTGTTAACAATTAACTTGCAAAGTTACAGAAACACATGCAACGTTCTGAATGCAGATAACAAGGTGAACAGTCTCATATAAGATAAATCAATTTTATCATTCAATCCCTTAGGTTCCTGAGTGGCAAGATACCTAATCCAATGAATTTCTGTTTGGAGGAGGGATCTGGTTAGATCAACCCCCTCATATGGTTTCACAACTTCCAAAATTGAAAACCTGATTTGGGCTATGCTACGATTATTTTCATTCCAATGTTTTGCCAAGTTGCTTTTCATATTTTTGTTTCTTATAGTACTCTTGTGTTCTGATATTCTTGTTTTTAGTTTTCTCTCTGTTTTTCCTGTATAGATTTTCCCGCAAGGGCACTTTATGTAGTAAATTAAATTTTTGGAATTGCAATCCCCTTCGTGGTGTAATTTCACTTCCTTCCCTGTCTGCGGATGATGCAGAATTTTTCCTACGATAACGTTCGAACAATGAACACAATTGTGACATTTCCTCATTCCTCTGTGGGTCGTTTCTTTTTCTCTTGAAGGAGTCAGTAATAGTTCTTTTAAGTTTTTTGATCTGGTTTAAGCAAAAATAGGCTTGTTGACAAAAATCCCATTGAAGTCTGTTTCATTCTTTAAAAGATCCCAATGTTTGGTTATGATATTTTTGATTTTCTGCGATGAAGTGGAAAACTTTGATACAAAGACATGTCTGTCCATGGTTTTCTTGGGTTTCTGTATCAATAGATTATCCCTACTGTAAGTAGCTATCCTGTCTTTTGCTTTTGACAACATTTCTTCCGGATACCCTCTTTCTTTGTATCTTTTTTGTTGTATGATCAGTTCCTTTTTCAGATCATCATCAATTGAACAAATTCTTTTAATCCTCATGTACTGTGACACAGGTAAATTGTTTTTTAGATTCTGCGGATGAAAGCTTTGAAATAGTAATGAATTATTCACATCTGTATCTTTTCTGTATACTTTGGTTTTCATCTGTGATTCTTGAATGTTAATCATGACGTCTAGAAATGATAGTTCTTTATCACTAATGGTGTGTGTAAATTCAATATGTTCCGAACAGTGATTCAATCTTTCTATTGCTCTCTCTAAAATTTCTTTTGTTCCAGACCATAGTACAAAGATATCGTCTATGAACCTCCTGTACAAGATTGTGTGTTCATTCCAAGTACTGTCACTGTAAATATAATCATACTCGAATTTTGCCATAAAGGTATTGGCATATGCCGGAGCCCCGGCAAAGCCCATGGACGTTCCATTTTGTTGTAGAAAAAACCTCACTCCACGGCTTCCAAACCGGATTGATGGGGAATTGAGGTGTACAAAGACTTGACGTCTATGGTACACAACAGTGAAGGACTTTGCTTCAACAATCATCTGTCAAGGCAGACAAAGTTTTCATTTTGGAACTTTTACACTTTTGTTTGTACCATAGTTATTTTCAATGGTCCTCAAGGTTTTTTCTACAACAAAATGGAACGTCCATGGGCTTTGCCGGGGCTCCAGCATATGCCAATATCTTTATGGCAAAATTCGAGTATGATTATATTTACAGTGACAGTACTTGGAATGAACACACAATCTTGTACAGGAGGTTCATAGACAATATCTTTGTACTATGGTCTGGAACAAAAGAAATTTTAGAGAGAGCAATAGAAAGATTGAATCACTGTTCGGAACATATTGAATTTACACACACCATTAGTGATAAAGAACTATCATTTCTAGACGTCATGATTAACATTCAAGAATCACAGATGAAAACCAAAGTATACAGAAAAGATACAGATGTGAATAATTCATTACTATTTCAAAGCTTTCATCCGCAGAATCTAAAAAACAATTTACCTGTGTCACAGTACATGAGGATTAAAAGAATTTGTTCAAATGATGATGATCTGAAAAAGGAACTGATCATACAACAAAAAAGATACAAAGAAAGAGGGTATCCGGAAGAAATTTTGTCAAAAGCAAAAGACAGGATAGCTACTTACAGTAGGGATAATCTATTGATACAGAAACCCAAGAAAACCATGGACAGACATGTGTTTGTATCAAAGTTTTCCACTTCATCGCAGAAAATCAAAAATATCATAACCAAACATTGGGATCTTTTAAAGAATGAAACAGACTTCAATGGGATTTTTGTCAACAAGCCTATTTTTGCTTACACCAGATCAAAAAACTTAAAAGAACTATTACTGACTCCTTCAAGAGAAAAAGAAACGACCCACAGAGGAATGAGGAAATGTCACAATTGTGTTCATTGTTCGAACGTTATCGTAGGAAAAATTCTGCATCATCCGCAGACAGGGAAGGAAGTGAAATTACACCACGAAGGGGATTACAATTCCAAAAATGTAATTTACTACATAAAGTGCCCTTGCGGGAAAATCTATACAGGAAAAACAGAGAGAAAACTAAAAACAAGAATATCAGAACACAAGAGTACTATAAGAAACAAAAATATGAAAAGCAACTTGGCAAAACATTGGAATGAAAATAATCATAGCATAGCCCAAATCAGGTTTTCAATTTTGGAAGTTGTGAAACCATATGAGGGGGTTGATCTAACCAGATCCCTCCTCCAAAGAGAAATTCATTGGATTAGGTATCTTGCCACTCAGGAACCTAAGGGATTGAATGATAAAATTGATTTATCGTGTTTTATATGAGACTGTTCACCTTGTTATCTGCATTCAGAACGTTGCATGTGTTTCTGTAACTTTGCAAGTTAATTGTTAACACTGGTTACATTGCAGTTCTTTTTCAGGCACCCCCATCATCATTCACTATTTTTCGTTTTTCACTTTTATTTATTTTGTCGTTTTTCACTGTTCACACCGAGCTTTGCACTGTTCATTTTAGCCTTTTCCAAGATGGCGACTATGGTTTTATGTTGAGCAGTCCGTCGTTGTTGTTTAGCTAGACGCGTGGTATTTGTAATGCACGGAGAGCCGGTAGGCTGATGTAGCTGGTCAGTAAAACCAAGCGGGAGATAGCGCATAGAGACGTGACATCGAGCGATTGTTTGGAACGGAGTTCCCACAGTGAAGGTGAGCGTCACGTTACATTGAGCAGTTGAAAGGAGTATCAGCAGTGTAGCGCACCTTGGTTAGAGAGATCACTTTGGAGTGAGAGTTTGGTCCATTTGTTTTCAGATACCAAGCGAGCCACGAGAGTCCAGAAGTACCGCTATAAAGCTCAGAGCAACACCAAAGGTAACCTGGCGTTTTCACGTTGTGTGATAATGTAGTAGTATATGTTAGCTGAAGTCTTGGCAACTAATGGTTCATTGTTTTATTGATTCAGATCTGAATAGTCGGTTTTTTAGCGTCTTCAGTGAGTTTGATCCCTTCATTTTTGCGCACATAGTGGTGTTGGTATTTGGGTTCTATTCAGCTGCATGATGCCTGTTAAATAACAGAAACATTTGAGCTTTGTATTATTAGAAACTACTTTGGCGCCCTGTCTTTGAAGTATATTAATTGATAATCCCATTCAGTTCACAGGCCCCTGACGAAGAGCTATTTAAGCTCGAAATGCATTGGGTACAAAAGACAAGTTCTTCATCGTGAAAGATTTATGTTTGAACAGTTTTGATTTTGTATACTTGTTCAACAATGTATTAATTGTAACAAACGAACTACATCAGAATTGTAAAATGTTAGGATTGATTTTCATTTGAACCTTGCTTGATAAAAATTTCTTTGAAGCTCACATGAGCTAAAATCAATAAGTTTCCAAATTGTTTGTATATGTGGTTTATATTTAGCGGTGTTCAAGTAAACCGCAAACGCAACAGTGCGCAGAGGTTAAGTGTTCCTCACACTTAAGATAGGTTGTTATAGTTCAGGCACGGTTAGGACAAACGTGCCACCTCGGCAGCACGCTTGTACAAAGAAATAATAACGTTTTCGCAGCCAAAATTAAGATTAGGTCTTAAATTGAGAAAACACGAGTGCTCCTCTCATTCCTGATTCATTTTGAAAAACGCCCCTGCCACCTTCCAGCGACTGGTCAACCGGGTATTGTCCGGACTGGAGCAATTCAGCGCCGCGTACCTGGATGACATTGCTGTGTTCAGCTCCCTTTGGGAGGAACACCTGCAACACCTCTGGGAAGTGTTGAAAGCTCTCTAGAATGCAGGCCTCACTATCAAGGCCAGTAAGTGCCAGATAGGGCAGGGATCTGTGGTGTACTTGGGACACCAGGTAGGGAGCGGCCAGGTGGCACCCCTACAGGCAAAGATTGATACCATTCTGGATTGGGAGCCCCCCAAGACCCAGACAGAGGTGAGAGCCTTCTTGGGACTCACCGGGTATTACAGGAGGTTTGTCAAAGGGTATGGCACAATTGTGGCCCCCTTGACAGGACTGACTTCCACAAACAGCCCGAAAAGGTGATCTGGACTGATGCCTGTCAGACAGCATTTGAAACCCTGAAAGCTGCCATGTGCACCGCACCCGTGCTCAGGGCACCTGATTTCTCCAAGGAATTTGTAGTGCAGACAGACGCTTCAGAGCATGGGGTCGGAGCCGTGCTCTCCCAACTGAATGATGAGGGCGGGGACCAACCTGTAGTCTTCATTAGTAGGAGGCTACTCCCCCGGGAACAGAAGTGGAGTGAAATTGAAAGGGAAGCTTTTGCCGTGGTCTGGGCGCTGAAGAAGCTAAGACCCTATTTATTTGGGACTCACTTCCGGGTTCAGACCGACCACAGGCCCCTCAGATGGTTAATGCAGATGAGGGGAGAAAACCCAAAACTGTTGAGGTGGTCAATCTCCCTACAGGGAATGGACTTTACGGTGGAACACCGCCCTGGCACAGAACACGCCAATGCTGACGGTCTGTCTAGATTTTTCCGCCTTAGTGATGAGAACTCCCAAGGGGTTGGGTAGTTCCCCTCACTTTCAGCTGGAGGGGACACGTGTTAGACCTGGCATCCTTGGCGTGGTTTCCCCTGACTTTTTGATCTCTACCTCCTATGTTTTTGACTCTATGCTGGATTACATTTTTGCTGGTTTAGATGCTTTGGTCACTTTGCCACTGCTGATCAGTGCCAAAGTGCAAGGACTCTTAGTAGGGCCTGTACAGATGTAAGGGACATGCTGCAGTAGTGGATTACTGCCAAATTCGTTTTTCACTGTAGCAAGGCTACCTTGCCCATAGGACAGAATGAGGGGGGGGCATGGGTGCCAGCCTATCTTCCCCCGGGAATAAGATAGAAAATCCAAACCTGGTTTCTCTGGATTCAGAAATCCATAATACATCTGTTAGCATGGGTGGTTTTTAAATGTTGTGTCTGAAAATAGCACTTTTAGAAAGTGGCTAATTCCTTGTCCAGTCTGCCTGTGGGCCTGCCTGGGTGTGCGAGTTAGAGGGAGTGTGACAGGGTCTGGGAAAGCTCCAGCAGTGGGATGATAGCTGGCTGCCCCTAAAGTTTAGGGGGAGGAGTGGTGCTGGGCTGAGCCCTGCCTTTACTATACCGGCTCCCCTGTCTGCTGGGTGACGGATGTCCCTGCCTCCCTGCTTCAAAGGGAAAGATTCCCCAGGACCGAGAGACTCCTGACGCCCGAGTCTGGACAAGGGCGACCCATGCTTAAATCACAAAACCTCAAAGACAATTTTCTGTATAAAGGAAAGACCTGTGTACATTAGAATCAGACTACTTCTGACTGAAGAGGAGAATCCCTGCTGAAGAGGACACCGTAAGAAGACCCCAGGAACAGTGCTGCCATTGCTGTGTGTCTGGAAGCTGACCTGCTGTCTTGTCTTGTCCTGCCTAAGAGGGACCGTTGGGACTGTGCTGTGTGCTTTGTTCCCCTCCTGCTAAGAAGAACTCTCCAAGGGCTAGAAGAAGAGCTAGCCTCCTGCCCCCAGAGTCCAGGGACAAAGAAACTCTGCCGTGGTCATCGCCTTCCCCCCCCTCCTTGCTGTGTGCGGGGGAACGAATTGTTGGTGACTTGCATTGCCGAGAGAGAGAGGGTACTGCGGGAGCTCGCGGGCTCGTATCCTCTCTCCCCAAGCTCAAACTTCTGAAAGCATCGCCAGAGCCCAGGAGGCCGCCCTCTTGCCCCTAAACAGGAGCGCCGTGGGCCCCTGACTCTGCCCGAGAAAACCCGGCGTCCCCCGGGGCCCCCAACATCGAGATCTGCGAGGCACCGGGAGCCGAGAAGGAAAGGGGAGGCTCGCCCCAAATCGCCGAGCTGGGGTTGGACAGCAGGCTCTGATCTCACCGCTGGGATTCCCTGAAGCCGCACTGCGTTTGGCTGGCGGCCCGCCGCGTCATCCGAAAGCCGCGTTGGGATTGGCTGGCGGCTCCCGCCTCACCCAGAGGAGGAGTGTTGATTGGCCCAGCGATCGAGGAAGAATACCGGCCCCCCCCCCCCGAGACCCGGGAGCCGAGCAGCCTGCAGCTTCCCCCCCCAGGTAACGCTCGAGTGTGAGACGAGTGCGAGCGCCTCCACCTGGGGGGAGAGGGAGACCCGGCGTGTGTGCTTCGCCCACGTCAGCCGGCGAGGGGATCCGCTATTGCCAAGCTCCTCCCCGCACCGTCGTACTGGCACCAGAGTGAAGGGTGGTGCCGGGTGGGAGGACTCTACCGTAACCATCTCCAGCTCTGCCGCCCCCGGGAATTGCCGTTCACGGGGCAGCGCATTCTTCTGCGCATCGAACCACCGGTTCCCCATGAAGAGAGGGGCAGTCCTCTTGCCACCAAAGACTGCTCGAGGTGGATACTGAGGTGCCCAAGTTTTTGCAATAGACTCTTTTTACCGTTTAAGAACCCTGTATACAAGAAGGATATTCTTGACTCAAGAAGACTATTTTATGTTGGTATATGTCCGTTTTAAGTCTGCCTAAAAATATATAAAAATATTATTTTTATATTATACCGGTGTGGTGTCTGTTTGTGGTGTTCATGAGAATTACTGAAGGTGTTGGTGCAAATACTTTACACATTGCCCTGGAGATAAGCCTGTCTGCTCAGCCAAGCTACCAAGGGTGTGAGCAGGGACTATCTTTTGACGTACATCCACCTTGCCTTGACTAGAGGAGAGGGTCCCTAGTTGGTCAGAGGCCGTGGCCCTACCAAGTATGGACCCCCAATTCTAACAGGGGGTAAACAGAAATTCAACAATTTCTACTGCAAGGGATACTGAGATACTGTAAGACAAAGTGAAAGCAAGTAATGCAGGATGTTTTTGAGGTCGAATCTCGCTGACAACAGTACAAGCATATGGTGTATGCAATTACATTATAAGTCAGTATGATACGCTGCTTTATAAGTGGATGTTGTGAAAGGCAGATCAAGATCATTTACCTCGTACCATGCTGTCCACGCAAGGTATCACTGCAGCAAACAGACATAAAATCACATGTAGAAAAGGAGCATTGGCATACCCAGTGGTCTAAGTTAGCTGCCCAACTGTTGGCTGTGCCAATGCATATTTTGTTTGTGGATGCTTTTTATATGAAGGGGTGTTTATGAAAATAAGCACTGCATACAAATCACACTATGTATATGGGATATGTATAAGCACCCACTGCACCAGTGGTCCCTGACATTGAAGAGTGCCACTTATTATGGGATGTTCACATTGTGCAGGAGCAGAATGCTGTCACTCACAGTCAGGTTAGCCAATGGCTGAAGTTGGCTGACCCTCTTCCAGGTTGCTGTATGGTGTGGTAGGTGGAAGCAAAATGTGAATGAGGCTCCAGTAGACAAGTTGATGAAGAGGGCTGACTGACAGCCCCTGTAAGTAAGGAAATATATATACTATAAATATGTTTATGAAAAACAATATGGGTTGGCTATTGCCAGACTTAAAAGGCAGGGATGCGTGGGAGGCAGGTAGGAAATCAATGGTAAAGATACAGATATGGTTACATCTTATATGATGGAGGCATAACATTTTTGGCTACTTTATGAAAAGTGAAAAATAAAACGTTCATTTTCTGAGCATTAACAGATAAAAGAAAGAGATAAAAATAAAGACCAGGAAAAATAAAAAATTGTTGAAGCTGCAGGGTTTTTCAATATTCACAACAGAAGACATACAGGAGGGGACTCAGTTGCACCACGGAGGAATGAACTGAGGGGTGGTGAGTATTGAGGGATTTATAAAAGTCTGCCCTGGGTCTCTCCTTACTTAATGTGAACATGGCTAAGATGGAATTTCTAGGGTGTAACCGAGCTTCAAAATGAGGTGACACCATCACTAAAAGTCCTATTCAGTGAGACATGCAATAAAGTGAAGCATCCAAAGGATCTGACACCTTTCTGAATGTAGTCCCCTAAAAAATAAATCAAATGGAAGTTGGCAAGATGCTAGCAACTACAGTCAAATCATTTGGTAGCAGTGATGAGGAAAAAGGGAGGAGGCCTTTAATATGGAAAAAAATACTCCTGTATCTTACATGGCGGATCCATGTAGCATGGACACTTTTCACTATGGAAACATGGTATCTGTAATTGGACAGGGTCACAAGGGAAGTGGATCACGGTAAATAAACAGGATATCATGTCCTTCAAGGAGGCCCAATGACAGGACGTGATGCCCTGAGAATCTCCTAAATCAAACAAAAACATAGTTGTTTCAGGTCTGTCTTATAGGATGGTGATTGTGTGTAGGTGGGTGAGTTACACATACTTTTTACTAGTGTCTCCCTACCGCAAATTAAAAAATTGGAGGGTCAAACAATGGATCCTGCTTCTCTTTTCTCATTCTCTCTTTTTCTTTGTGTAGAATTTACTGGAAAATAAAATGATGCGTAGTATAATAGGTGCAAAGCCTCCAGTCTCTAAATACTTACCTATGTGCGGTATGGAGCAGATTTTGACTGTGACTGAGAGTTGGGGCAACAATTACTTACATTTTCTGGAAATCGACTAAGTTTGGTGTAATTTAGAATAACTTAAGATGTGAGAACCCTGGATGTCTCTAGTAGAACTTTTCAGTCATAGGGTGAGAGGGTGTATGTTTTTATATTGAAAGAAGGACTAAGATCTTTTCCATAACAACATTCTATTAATATTTTGACAATGTTGAGTGTGTGGTTAGATTTCTGAAAGATTATGAAAGAACAACAACACATTTGAGAGGTGCTGGAGTGGCACACTTGTTGATCTCTTACAAGCTGCCACATAATCCAGTTTCACCCACTGTCCTGACAAGGTGGGTGAAGGAAGTGATGAGAGAGGTGGATGTGGATGTTGGTAGATCTGCTGCACATCCTGTGAGAGCTGCTTCTGTATCAATCAAAAGCATCTGTGATGGCCAGAAGCTTGCAGGACACTATGAGAGCAGCAAACTGGTCGAATGAGAGTATGTTTAGAAATTGTTATTTATAGCCAATGGTGAATGCAACTGATTATGAACTGACTGGCGGGGCTTTGAACTTGAAGATTAGCGCCCGTGGTCTGACATAAAATGTAGATTTTTCACAGCCTAAGTGGCAAAAAATCTGGATTCCGTTAAAGAAATGCAGAATAAGAGTATACCAACGCTGTTATTAGTGGGAAAAGATGTGATGCTGTTCCAGGAAGAACACTATCAGACAAGATGAACAATCTTTGACTAGATAACAGAGATGAACTGAGTTTGGATTTGCGTGAGTGACAGGCAGCAGAGCCTGCTGATAAACAGAGCATCTACTGTCCAACTACCCACACCAATCACCTAAAGCACTACGAATCCAGACAGCAATCACAACCAGCTGATGTGTGGAAAGCGCCATTCAACTGCCCCAGTGAGAAACAGGAGGGGTCTGAGCCCTCTGAGCTACCTTCACCAAAGGAGACATGGAGACTGTTGGGTGAGATGAGCTGGCAACTTTGGCCACAGGTTCAATGCATTTAGTGGTCACACACCTCATAGTGTGCGGGCCATTGCACCTTTCAATACATCTTAAACATGGCTACCAAGGGGCTACCAAGGGGCTCAGTTTGATACATGACACATTCTGCCAGTCCTGGCTTCACAGCCAAAAACACTTGTATGCTGGGATTTTTGACCAATACATTCAAATTTGAGTGCAAAATGACTTGCCCGAGAATGCAAGGTACTACAGGTTAAATAGGCAGGACTGGTGGAAGGGGCCTGCTTTGAAGTTGTGATACTGACACACCAAGGCAGTGGTAAATAATTCAGGCTTTATTAAGAGATGCTTTTCAGAGAGAGAGCTTCCATTGGCAGCCAGGAACTAACTAAGCATGGAACAACAGCTCATTTAGAAACAACAGAACATGTTGAATGCTGAAATTCTATTTATGTCTTGAAGGCATAACAGTATCACACAAGGGAGGAGGAGGGCTTGGCGGATACAATATCTTACTTTTCTTCCCTCTGTTGCTCTAATTATCCAGGATGGCTTTGCGCTGCTTAATCCTACTTGAATCAACATCTTGGAGCTAATAAGAGAGTCTGAAACGCAGGTCCCTGAGCACTGTCTCTGCGTGCAGGAAACTGTGACAGCTCTGTTTACAACCTACAAGCAGCAAACAAACACAGACTTTGGGCTGACACTCAAGCTCTCTGAAGGTAGTGGTGGGAGAGCAGTGTGGTGATGTTACTAGTCACCTGTAATAACTTATTACAAGCCATTAGGTGCATCATTTTCCTGTTATAGGGCTGTTCTGAAATATAATTAATAAGCATAGTGTGCTCTCCCACATACTCTGCACCCCTCCAAACTCCACAAGGAAAACTTTACTGCTTGACCAAAGAATTTAAAAGTCAGCAGTGAGGTACATTCTGATCAAGCTGAATTATGCATCGCCACACCACCCTTCATAACATTTGTCGATTGTACAACGCACTGGCGCTCGCCGACAAGTTGGGGGGACCGGCGTCGATTCTTCTAGCGGATATCGACAAAGTCTTCGACTCTATGTTTATCGTCCTTCAACGCCTACATTTCGGCCCCCGATTTCTTTCCTATCTCAAACTATATTTCAGTGCACGTGGCTGGTGCCAGGTCGGACTCGTTCCCGATACAGCAGGGAACGAAGCAGGGTTGTCCCCTGTCCCCCCTACTGTTTGCTCTTGTAATAGAGCTCTTGGCGGTATGTGCAAGGATAGACGCTCAGGTTCAGGGCTTCAAACGTGGGGAGGGGCTCTCCGATAGAATAGCATCATGTCCTGATGATGTCCTCTTCTTCCTCACTCACTGATGACTCGGGGAGGCAGATTGTGCATATTTTGGGGGGAAACATCAGGTCTCTACATCAATGGAGTCCAAGGCTACTGTGTTCTCAGCTGGAACACGCCCCAGGATTTCGGTTCGGTGCGTGGATAGCGGGTTGCTTTGAACAGGTTCAAATAACTGGGTGTCTTTGGGTCCCCTGATGTGACACTGGCGCGGATGCAATGGGAGGATGTTTGGATTTGGTCTATCTTGCCTTTGTTCCTGACTGGTCAGTCTGCCTTTTATAAAATGGTGGCCTTGACCCGTTTTCCCTATCAATTACAAAACTTACTATACGATATTCCACGACAGTGATTCCGTAAATGGAATTCTATCCTCACTGCTTTTCTTTTGGAGGCTGGGTGCCCTCGTATTGCCCTAAGCAAATGTTTACAATCCAGTTACTGTGGAGGCATCGCCGTGGCGGATACTGAGTTATGGTATAGTGCATCCCATCTTTTGATTATAAACAACTGGTGATGTAACCTCCAAAGTGATCCCGTGTGTCTTAAAAATTAAGTGATGGGAGTTACCCTTGTTATCTCATGCCTCATACCTATACAGTGATGGAGGCGGTGATGATCATTCCCCGGTAACGAGGGTAGTTGTAAATCAATGGCATTCTTCTGTCCAACGGATGGGGTGGTGGAGCAAGTTGAGGGAATGGACGCCACTTTGGCAGGGTCGTTTGCTCTCGCAGGTGGCAGCCCCAAAGGGCTTTCAAAAATGGGACCCTATTGGGATTTCGACTCTGGGGGATGTTATGCATGGCACAGGTCCTTGAATCTTTTCAGACCCTGCAAATAGAATAACATCTCTACTATAGCCAATGTCAACATTACCTTCAACTCCGCCATGTGCAATGTATAGATTGCTGCCCGGTCTGATTTTCCCGAATTTAAAACATTCGAGGGAAAACTTCTCATAGGAGACCTTGCAGATCATAAAGTCAAAAAGATCTATTAGACTCTTGTCTCCAACCAACCTGAACACATTTAGAGCCCTCTGGGCAGCATGGGAGGCAGACGAAGGGACTCTGGAGAATGAGGATTGGAATGAGTGGGGTGCCTTGTGTGGCTGCCATTGCAGACAGACTGCGGCTGATTCAACCAGCATAGGCTTTGGCAGTTGGGGGTGATCGCCTCCCCATCCAATCTTCGTTGTGGCACCGAGGACGCCACGTATCTTCATACGGTTTGGCACTGTCCTGCGCTGAATCCATTCTGGCACGGGTGACAACTTGTTTGGCTGGGGTTTTGTCTTGACTTATACCAATGACCCTGAAACTCACCCTTCTTCATGTCACCGGCAATCTGGTTGGTGATGGGTATAAACTTGTTTTTGGGTCTGCCTTTAGCAAAATGGGATTTAGCGTTGGAGTGGAAGGCCACAACTCCCCCATCCATGGCTGCATGGAAGAGAGGGCTGAACCACTGTATGTGCTTGGAAGTGGCGGTTTATAAAGCGAGAGGATGCCCCAGAAACACCCCAAGATATGGCAGGTATGGGGGGATTATCCGAGCATAGAATTAGAACCTGTCCGTCCTGTGTATCAACTGGTTCACAATGAAGTCAGACATTCATGGGATGAGGGCGGGTTGGGTGGGTGTGGGATGAGTAATCTAACATTTGGATTTCATCTGTGTTTCATTGATGGGGGTTGGGGTTGGAATAAGGGTGCAGGTATGTTTTCTTTTTGCCTTTTTTTACTTATAATTTTACTGTTGAATATTTGCCTATTGGGCCTCCTTTCTCAATTCAACTTCAAAATAAATAAAATCTGTTTAAAAAAAAAATAAGTAAGCAGTGAGAACTGAAAAATGCGCAAAGTTAAAATATTAAATACCACTATTGTTTATTTCTTTTTAAAAGGGCAGGTCACCATTAACCTGAGTCTTTTCAGGTCTCCAGTGGTCGAAGTGCATTAAAAAAGAATGGGAACGGTGATGCTGTACGCAAACGGGGGCGGGGTGAGTGAGCTTGGGGGCAGGGTCAAAGGCATGGATAAAAAAAACATTCTGAAACTCTTTTCGGTCTTTAAGGCACAGATTAAGTACAAAATCAATGCTTAAGTTAAATTAATCAGTGGGATATTCCCTATCGTACATAATTTGTTTTTTCGGGGGAGTTTTATATAGTGCCAACTCGACCCAAAGGTATTAGAGCGCTTTACATGAGTACCAGTTGCATTATGGATGGATATATTCATTTTGCTATGCACGGGAGATTAAGTGATTTGCCCAGAATCAAAGGATGCTGAGCGTCCCTGTCAAGACTCGAACCATGTTCCCCAGCTTTGAGGTCGACTGCTCTAGCATTTAGGACACATTCTCTCCCATTAGTAAATGCTCAGCACCAAAAAGCCATAGAATTTAACACTGGTTGGTGCAGTGGAGAATTGTGACTTTGTATGTTTAGGGCTACTATGTACCAGTCTGTGACAAAAAGCAGTGTGAATAGGTAAGTCATTATTTTAAACTAAGATTCAGGGCCGGACTGGCCGTAGCGGACACCGGGCAATCCCCGGTGCGCCGCACGGGTGGGGGACGGTTTTGGCCCCTTGGGGGCCGTTTTTGTTACAGGGTCATTTTTGCAGCTCAGCTGCAAAATCATCCCTGTAACAAAATCGGCAGAAAACCGGCCCTAGCAAAGAGTTCGGCGGAACCCCCAACACCACGTGGGGGAGAGGGGGGGTGAGCACTTTGCCAGGGCCGGTTTTGGGACCCAGGCCAGCCCTGCTTAGATTACTCAAAGAAGACAGACTACTATAAAATGCACAAAAAAGGTTTAAGATAAAAAAGGTCTTCCAAAATATAGATTTTAGTAATAACCAGACTGTACGTAGTAGAGCATTTTTTCAAATAACTGTTCTTTACAACACACACATTTCGCAGCTCAGCTGGTAACCTTGCAATACCACTCAAACAGAAGAAATCCAAGTAATCTAGAAGTTTCATTGATTCTGTTAATTAAAGCCAGTACCGCCTTCTGATCTCCCTTTACATTTGCTGATTGACTAGTAGCGCACATTTACATGTCTTCAGGCAAGCAGGCCCCCTTGCTAAGAAGGCTTGTTTATCTCACCGGCCTTCTCTCAGTTTCACAGCTCAGGCGAGTCCCTGCCTTGCACTTCAGCTGAAGCATTTCAACTTTCAGAATTAACTGTTCCGAGATGGTTGCCTTCTAACATAAAATAAGGGAACTGTTGATCCTTATTTTAAAAAGTATGGGCACATCGTGCCCCTCAGATTCCACACACCTCGACCACTGGGTCTCGTCTATTAGACTGTGCATGCGCTGTCTGTTGTGAGCCATATTGTTAGCCTACAGTGGGCTTAAAGCCACCCAATGTCTACTATTCTTTGACTTCCCTGTCCAATTCATTTGCTGGCTTCTTATTCATTACCGCATATCCTTTCTTTTTTTGTATTGTCCTTTTGGTGGAGCAAGGACCCATTACTTTGTTTTTGCACTGCACTGCACTGCACTACTTTTTAGGGCTCGACCTCTGCCAATGCGCAAACATTGCAGATGTCGAGACATATTGGGGCTTAACTAGAGCTTAACCAAACGGGCGATTTGATGCTGTGCCCATGAAAAAAGCGCATGCACGCATCAAAGCCACCAGCCTCTCTCCCACAAGCTTCCCCCAGCGTGCGCTCCTCCCCTAATTATTCACTGCCCACGGCCGGTCGGCACATCAAAGGCTGCTGCTCCCGTGCGTCTCGTCACCCTTACTCTCCCCTATTCTTCCCTTCGTGCCTCTCCCCGCCCCCCCCCCCTCCCACCACAGCAATGCCGAGGGCTTGTTTCTTGGTGCATACCAGTGCGTCAGTTGAGGCTTGTAGTCGTTCAAACTAAATTCTCTTTGCTGTACTTGCATCGTTCCCACAAATCAGGCTAACAATGCCAACTTAATTTTTAGCCTCTCATTTCAAATTCCGGCACATTACAGAGCGTTTTAACATGTCCTTTTTCATGTATAAATACTTTATTAATCTGCAAACAGTGTATAATAGTCTAATCAATTGTGGGCCCCCTGAGTACGTGTCGTGGACGCCCAAGGGCATGTAGAGCCCAGGTTACGAACCAAAGCTCTAATGCCTCTTAAGAATAGAGTTTTGTGTTGTTAAAATGAAATTTCTTTCATCTTACGCTTTCTGGTGCCATTCAAGCACATGATTACTTTATTTTTGCAAGTGCATTACATAATTTATAGCGCATTCATTCCACTGGTGTTGCCCTGGAGCGCTATGATTCCACGTCTGGTCGAGGAAGTGCTTACACGCGCTTTGGGTCACGTGCTCAGCTTCTGGATGGCGCTTCGATTGCCGTTGAGACGGTTGCTTATTAAAACGCACAGCAGAGGCAATTTCGGGCTGCCTGCCTTGGGGTAAAATCATGCGGCAAATGTCAGCCAGCGCTGCCTAGCGTCTGACAGTGACAGGGAGTCCTCCCATGGAGAGTGGGGCAAGACAGAGAGCAGAGCAAGTAACCCCACCCGTGACCTGCAGTGCTAGAAATCGAACAACAGCCCACCCACTCTTCCCCGTAGTGTCTGCATTAGAAAACAACTTCCCTATGCCCTGCCCCACACCTTCTGCATTGGGATAGCGCCTCCCCTAGCCCTGCGGCGTTAGCGCTAGGACAGTACCTCCTCTATCTATGCAGTGTCGACATTAGGACGTCACTTCACCGAGCCCTCCCTCAGTGTCTTCATGAACACCATATTTCCCCTACACCTGCAGTGTCTCGACGACGCTGTAAGTGCCGCACTATTCTGCCCTAATAAAATATTTTCTAAATTCTTGAGTTCAAGGCGCTAGACCATTGAATTTCCTCCATCGTTGTAGAAATGACAGCCTCCCTCCCACAAGCTTCCCGCAGCGTGCGCTCTGGCATTTCTCCTCCCCTAATTATTCACTGCCCACGGCCGGCCGGCACATCAAAGGCTGCTTCTCCCCGTGCGTCTCGTCACCCTTACTCTCCCCTATTCTTCCCTTCTTGCCTCTCCCCGCCCTCCTCCCCACCACAGCAATGCCGAGGGCTTGTTTAAGTGGTTGTCCAATAAGTTTTTAAGACTAAATTTATATAAAACTGAATTTCTTCTGATTTAGTCCCAATTTTCTACCTCTTTCGTTCTCTTGTTTTCCTGCTTCTTCACGGCCTGCTGCTATCACTCCATCCCTTCTTCCCTTGGTGAATTCACTGGATGTCACACTTGGCTTAATTTCAAACACACAACAAATTGGTCCATGCTTTTATATTTAATATTTGGTGAAAACGATTACGTCGTTTCATGGCTCTGATGTTTGTAACACAGTCCCGGCGTTTGTTCTTTTTAGAGTGGCCGATTGCAGTGCCATTCTTTTACTAGTGTACCCACTTCTTCTCTATCTCCAAGTAAGCAGTGCTGCAATACACAACCTGTGGTATTGCTGACCCCCGGAAATGTGATTACATCACTCGGATTCATATTTGCTTTACTCTGGTTAACCTCCCAATTTAGTAATGTGTTCAAAATGTTCTTCGTCATGTCCAAGGCACTTGGGCCTACCTCTGCATATATCTGATAAATTATTTCTTGTGGATCGTGGATAAAAAGCGGCAATTTTCTTTGTCTTGATAGCTCCATGTTACGTCGTGCTGAGCTTTTTATTTTATTATGTATTTTGATTGCCATTACAAATTAAATAAATTCTTTAAGTATTAATTATTTTTAAAAATTAAAAGCCATTGTTATTTGTAATATCAATACATCTAAGTCATGTAAATACAAAACATGTTGCATTACAAATGCTATAGGTGTCACATTTGCGAAAGTTATAACTATTGGCATTGTAAATGACAAAGCTATTAATTTAGCTATTTTAAAAAATAACACATAAATAAAAAAAAATCATTTATAAGACCATTAGCTCAAACTTTCCTAATGCGAGCCCTATTGCATTTCCAATGCTTGTTTCTATTTGTTTAAGCACTCTGTGAGAGACCATGTGTTTTTCAGCTTCTCCATCCACCGCAGTGCTCTCTCTCGCCAGTGTGCTTCTCCCCAGCCCCATCTGTGATGCGTTTGCTCCTGCGCGCTCCCGCCTGCATTACTTTCTCACCCATGTGCTTCTACCCACTCCCAACTCCATATGCCCTCTATCTCCTGCCCGCTTGCTTTTCTCTTAGTCCTCAGTGCTCCAAGTTGCTTTTCCTCCTAGCCGTTTGCTCTCCACTCCCCCGGCCCTCCATGTTGCCTCGCCCTACCCACACCCTCTGTCGCTTCTGGACACTGTGCTGCTTCAGCTCACACTGGCCCCATGTTGCCTCCACACCTACACCTCTTGTTTTGCTTCCCCGCAACAGCCCCCCAGAAAAATAAACAAAAAAAGTGTTTTGCATATACGTTTTTTTTGCCACAGGGGGCATAATTCAGTGTGAATGGTTCAGCCAGATGGATCTGCTATGGCGAGGGGACAATTGAGCGTAGTCTGTAAAAAGCTTGAGTTGCGCTTGACTTGAGGGTCATATGGCGAAAGCATCATATGAACACTTGTGACTGTGTCGATTTCTTGCATGTCTACCTGACGCACTCCTGCATTGACTATATTCTGACCAGTAATGTTTTGGTTCATTCAAATTGTATCTTCTCCTTTGACCTCACTATCTTCGATCCCGCCCCCTTTACTATCTAATTTTAAAATTCCTGCTATTTTAAGTGCCCAACCAAGTGCCTCGTCTATTTACAAGTTTCTTAATAAACCTCCAGAACACAGAAATAAGACCAACATTCAATTACAATGGGAACAAGATTCTAATACTTCGTGGTCCACTGCGTTTTGGGACAAATTATGGCTAAAAATTCGTAAGACCTCAAGATTGGCTACTACAACTCAAACACTTATGTTTACTCCAACTTCTTTACAGAAATGTATCTCTACAATCGCCACAAATTGCTGGTCATGTAATAGTTTAAACGCTGATTTATTTCATATGCTTTCTTCTTGCCCCTGCACTTATCAGTTGTGGTTGAAAGTATGATCTCAAATGAATACAATTTTTCGCACTCATTTTATTTTTTCATTGCTAAACATTTTTCTAGGCACACTTTATGAACATTGGCAAGTCCTTGCATGTAACACAGCCACTGTGGAATTATTAGTAGCAATTGCTTTCCAGCAAATAGATGCTTCTGCTAGAAAGTCCACCCCTCACCGCCCGTTCTTGGAAGAAGTCCCTAAACCCCCATGAACTATTGTATTTTCATAATTTTTATTTCTATCTTTCTTTTCTAAGTTTACTTCACAACCATTACTTTTCAACATGTTGATTCTTTTTTAAAAACAAATGTATTAAGCTCACCTGTTTCTTTATTATTATGTATAGATATATTGTTATTACATCATTTCCCTTTGATCTTTAGTTGTTATAACCTTTTTCATATATGCAACTAATTAATGTTGTTTTACTTTTTCTTAATAGTTAATCTATTGTTAATAAGTATATTGCAATTTTGATGACTGTGTATACCTTGTTGCATTCTTTAAATAATACAATTTCTCTGTTAAAGTTAAAAAAGTAATGTTTTGGTTCCCCTTATTAGCACAGGTGCTCCCGTTTCTTTAGGCTTGGATGTAGGGTTGAGGCAACTTAGATCCCACGAGTGAAAACTGAGCCCATCTAATCTGGGGGAGCCAACCCTTAAAGAGGAAATAGAAAAAAAGATAGATGAATGGTCCTCCCTTGATGAAGGCACTGCGGGGAGAGTGGACTGCCTCTAAAGCAGTGCGTTCAACCCTAAAAGTGGCATTCTAGGCCGCTGCCGCAACCAAAATGCCAGGGTGGCAGTAAGCCAGCCCGGTCATGGGTACTGCACCTGTGAAAACTTGTTGGTGATGCTGGAATTGGGAGCGGTCTGAGCTGCATTCTGAAACATGCTCTTTCACTCAGTTGCCCTCTCAAATTCACACTTACTCTAGGTCACTCATTCCCGCTTTTCGACTTAACACTATGTCTCACTTAGCTTTTGTTTCAGGCACTCTTTCACTGCAACACTCTCTTATGCTTTCATTCTCTTTAAACCCTTTCAGTAACTCACACGTTGCAGTGGTCTGGTGAAACCATGCTAAGAACAAGAAGAATGTGCCATCACAGTATAGAAACACAAAAGTAAATTCAAACCCATTCCTACAGACTGGTTGGAAATAGCTTTCAGGTGGCAAAGTAAAGAAGGGTGTTAATGGTGTGCAAGTCTGCCTGTTCAAGGTCCATAAGGTCAGAAATATGAACAAGCAGTATTAAATTAGTGTTTGAAAACGTGCATGGCAAAATAAAATACCAAAATGAATGGGGGAATTATTATACATGAAGAGGGCAAGAACATGGATGAAAAAGATCTGTGCTCAGAGATGCACCACGAGATGAGGCCTCTCACTTGTAACAGGAAATCTGCAGGTAGACTGCAGGTTCGCCTTTGCGTTTATGCTAAGGTGTTCAGGAACTCAATGGAACTGATTAAGCTAATCAGTCATGTGTACTAAATGTATAAAAAAATAGTTTTATATATGGAGTAACATTATGTCTATAAAACTACATACAAGGGGGGACTTTGTGTAGCACACATCTGGAAATGAAATACTACAAGGTGCTCTCAAAGTCAACATTCATGAAAGATGACTCAGAGTTTTGTTTTGTCATAGACTGGCCTTCACTCCCGATTTGGCACACTCTGCAGTTGCTTTTGTGATGTCTCCTACTTGGAACCCGCTATTAAAATTGGCTGGATAAAACAAGTAAACGCCCTACGGTCTAGTATTGGTTTGCCAACCCAGGCTATCGGCTATCCACCTTCATACTCAAGAAGTCAAGTAAAATATCTGTATTGGTCTTGGGTCAAAGAGAACAACCTTCGGGAAAGTCAACCTGGCTCCCTAACAGATGCTTTCACTGATCTGAAATCAAATTGTTATTTAATGAGCTACTTTGACATCATTAAGGTGCCAGCAGATAGGAAGCTGTATACACAGTTTAGACATGGCAGATTACCAATTAATGCTTTTACCAATTCCTGGCAGAACAACAAACTCCAACCCAAGGGCTGTCCTTCTTGCCCATGTCCACATGAAACTATCGGGCATGTACTTTTTGTCGGTAAAGCATACTCCAAGCCAAGAAGCAAATGGGTAGCTCCTGTGTGCAGACAATTAGGGACCCAAAGCTCTAAAGATGCCCTAAGGATACTAAAATCAGACACTAGACCCCTTTTCACTTGTGCCACTGAAAAATTCCTGTGCCATTTTTGGGCAATTAGAAGGAGGGCGCAGCTACCAGGGCCGATTGGTATGAACAGTTAAAATAGATTGTGCTGATCAATCAAGATTATACTGATCAGTTAATGCTGCTATTTTATAATCTTAAATCATTGTTTTTATGGTTGTATTTTATGTATTTTATTCTCTCTCTTGTGACTAGTGCTAAAGCTTTGCTCTTAACTAGGGGCAATCCCCCTCTTTTTTCTGCTTAATGTGCGGGCTACCAACCCGGAAACTGATTTACACAAATCTCGATGATGCACCTGCACTTTATTTCCATAATCATGTTAGAGAGACCAAAGTTATGAACTGTGTGGAATTGTTTCATTCATATGATGTCAAAATGTCATTTTATTGTGTCAACCTGAGCGCCTTTATTTCCCATTTGTACATTTGCTTCCTGAAATGCTCTTTTAACCTAAAATGACACACTCATGATTTGTATGGTTGCTTCTTTTATAGTTTGTTAAACCGAAATAAAGAATTTGATTGACTCAGAGATACGTTCAATGATTTCCCTAAGATCACACGATAAGAGACATGCGAAGTGGACAAGTATGCTTTCATGTACTTATTCTCTTTTTAAACTCCAGACAGTATTTAACCCCTCCCATGCTGGTGACGGAACGGCTCCGTCACCAGCCACGGACGCGCTGTGCTGATGACGGAGCTATTCCGTCACGGCCCGCTCGGCGCGCCTGCGCGGTGCGGATTCCGCGCCTGAGCTGGACGTTCCATTGAGCGGGCGGGGCCGTGACGGAACCGCTCTGTCATAAGCACAGCGCACCCGAGGCTCGTGACGGAGAGGTTCCGTCACGAGCATGGGAGCGCCGCGCGGCCGCCCCACCCCCCTAGCGCTGCGGCGGAATTGCCGCCGCAGAGAAGGGGTTAAGAGGTACAACACTTATTTTGTGCAGGTGCAGATTGTTAGATTAAAGTGAAGCACCGTAAAAAAAAGTCATTTGAGTGGTCAACCAAATACTGGCAATAGAGCCTAACATTTCCAAAACAACACAAAAGCTTCCTTTTGGTGTTTATGCTGCCCAAGGCCTTTTGTTTGGCTTCATTGCCTGCACAAAGGGCTCTCCTGCTGGCCAGCAGGAGGGTTGTTTGTAAAGCATGCTCCTTGTGGCCTCCAGCATGGAGAGCAATTACAGCTTGAGGGGCTGCCACAGCCCTACCTAAGAGGGAACAATTGTTGATCTTTGTAATAAGGTGTTGGCAATTTGCAGAAATACAATAAAACAGATTAAGGGACATATGCATTTGACTTAGAGTAGGCTGTACCCAGAGAGCAGAGGCATTCAGAGGACAGAAAGCAAGGAGGGAGTTTTTATTCAGGGTTGAAGGAATACAGAGGCGTTTTTTTGAGACTCCATGCAATGTAAGGATGAAAAACTATAGTTAGTAATTATAAGATAGTTTGTTTTGATAAAAACTAGAAGCAGGCAAACAGTTTCATCTCCTAGGTTACCACGAGACCACAGGTTCAGAATGAACAGCTGCCCAGTTCAGGGATAAGCGTAAAGTAATGTCTGGAAGCATATGGAATGAAATATCCCGGTGTCTAGGCTGTGATTTTTGGAAGCAGTAACCTTATGATCATAGCAACGTCACATAATATGCAGGGCAAATAAAGCAAACATTGAAAAGGATATTGAGCAAATGCTGAAGCATAGGTCCTCTGATGTTCACCCTTATAGACTGGCCCACACTATCAATTACAAAAGTAAAAGGGGGATCCATTCTGGATGCCCCTGGCTAAGCATGCCTCCTTAAGAGAAGGGAAGACAGTCATGGGCCATGTAGATGATTATCTCATTGTGCTGTATTGTACTGCAGTATTTATAAAGAGCTTTCCACCTCTATGTTGGGCACTGAAGAACTTGCCTAGAGGAGTAGCACACTACACCATCTAAGGTGTTTGGTCAGAAGGATGTTGCTTTTGTTTTGATCCTATGTGGGAAGTGCTTCCATGTCGCGAGTGATGACCACGAGGTCCATTTATCATGTTATGGGAAGCAGTGCGTAGCAGTGTGTTGAATGATGAAGTGCAAGAGACAGACATGCCGTTTTATGGTTTTCAGCATGCTGGTAGCTTTGAACAGCTCTGCGGGTCCCTTGATGGTATTTCATATTATACAGTGTTCTTATCTGGTTACTACACTGGTTGTCCAATCTGAGATTAGTGTATTGTTGTGGTCCTGGGCTGACATGGTTGGAAGAAAAGAGAAGTGAAGGGTTCTGTTGGGATAGACATCTTTTAACATCATCCCACTTCTGGGTGTCTGAGTAAGATGAGTATAAGCTGTCCGCTTGAATAGATATTTGGGACCCGCAGTGAATGGACTACATTAAAGTTCTCCAAAACTGACCATTAATGAGTGACAGATCTCTTCAGTTATACCATGCCTGTACATCTGGTGAGTTTTTTTTTCTTTTTGGCTGTAGTGTGCTGCTGGTGGACAACTCTTGTAGCAGACATCTACTATGTGCATTTAAAAGTTATAAGTGTAATTGTTCCTGGCAACTGTCTATTAACGTTTAACTATTATTATGGCTCCCGGTTTTCGGTTTTATGGATTTTTACAGATAATTACAGACAGAAAACAAAGTGTTTCCTGCCTGTATTTATGTTTTAAAGCGGAAAAATGCAGAAAATGCAGAAAATTGTGCTTCTTGTGGGTGACTCGCCATGCTGTTTTTCGTGATTTCTAGGAAAACATTTTGAGCAGATAGGCAGCATGGGAAGTTAAAAATAGGTTGAGATTTCCTTAAATGCAGGTGTATGGCAACATATATTTAAAATATAATGCTCATATTTACGTGAAGGTGCAGTGTTTTGCTATACTTGGCTGCTTAATTTACTAAAACGAGACAGGCAGTAAAGTATGAGTGCATGTTTATCAGTTAAATAAATGTGGAAATATACCATTTTACGGTTCCATGTATTCGCAAAGCACAAAATAAATATGGATAAATACCAATGAGACGGGCAAAAAATAAATATGCATAAATACAGACTGAAATGTTAAAAAGTATTATTGTGGGCCATAACTGTTATAAATGGAAGTACATTACTATATAATGCCACTTCGATCTCTAGGTCGTCCCTTTTTTGCTTACCTGCATATTGAAAGCAGTTTGCTGGTTGAGTTGTTTGCAATTCGTGGGTTGTAACCTGAGAATTGTACTTGGGGCATGGCTGTTTTCTGGGCCCTGTTGCAGGGATATGAGGTATGTGAGGTAGTGCAGTTATCTAAATAACTGTCTTCAGATGTGTATATGGTCCTGGGTGCTTCTAAAACTAGCTGGTAGTGTGTTCCAGAGCTCGGCGGGTTGTACTGAAAAAGTAGTGCCTCCAGCGGATTTCTTATGGTAAGGTGGTATGAAAAGTAGTGCAAGCAGTGTCCTTTTTTGTTTGCATTGCTTGAATTTAATTGAAGGTATAGCGGTCCTTTTCCTTGGGACGCTCTTTGAACAATGCGGAGTGCCTTGAGCATTGCCCTCCTTGCTATAGGTAGTCAGTGGGGCGATTGCAGGACTGCATTCAAGTGTTCTCTTGGGAGAAGAAGCATCGCAGCAGCATGTTGGACAGTTGTATTTTGCATATAATATGGGTGCACCAAGGTATATCGAGGTATTTATTTATTTGAAAAGTTTTGTAAAGTGCGAACATGACCCTTATGGGTATCAGAGCGCTGTACATCGAATGTGTGTCTTCAGCTGATTTTTTGCAGAGTTCAATTTGTGGCTGCAGGGGAGATTACACAGGGTTTAAGAAAATAATAGTAACCTGTAAAAGACCACAGATATGCTGTCTATGCAAGGCACCTGCTGCTCTAGTTGATGTTTTAAAATCAATATGCATTTAGATGAAAAATACGAGAACATGCTACTGAAATAGTTTGGGTGACAAGTTGTGCTGTAAAACTGAGCCCATCTACTAGTTGACCATACGTTTTGTGATGGGGATTTGAACCCTTTCACAGATTACTCAAATTATGCATCATGGTGTTTCAAAAACCTAGATGTGGGGGGGGGGGCGTGGCTTGGCGTCTGACGGTAATGGCGGCGCCCGAGTGAAGCTCCGGTGAGGCTTCGGGAGGCTTTCCACCTACGGACCGTCTTTTCCTGCCAAAATGACCTGCCGACACGTCGGAACATAGCGGGACATCTCTGGAGTGTGCAACGCAACTCTTTGGGCGGCCGGAGCTGTTCTTTTTGCCGACGTAGTAAGTTGCATCGGAGCTGTAGCAGTGCGTCCGCCATTTTGCGATGTCGGACGGACTTATGCTTTTTTTCTGACGAACTCGGCAAATTGTTGAAAGAAGACTTTGCTCTCCATGTGGCTCCAGCTCTCTTCAACTATTCTCTCTGGCATACTACCCTCACTCTGGGAAATGAGCCTGTTTCTCTGAAGGCATGAGGACCTACCTCCACTTTGTTACTCCTCTCAACAGCCGCCATTTTGTGCCTTCTCCGCTTTTATTATTGCTTTGATCCTGCTCCTGCCGCATAGCCTTTGGTGTCATTTGAGGTACTCCTCTGTCTCATTCTTTAAGGCTCAGAGCTACTCCACACCAGGCGCATGATGGACTACAGTTCCTTCCCTGCTATATAAATGCGCATTTATTCCGATGCTCGTGGTGACTGAGATCTCATCTCCCTTCACACCTGGGGCTCTGTCTTTTTCTTTTTGTGAGCACTACACGCTGAATATGCGCTACTTGCCGCTTTGGCTTCGTTTCGCTTAATATTACGTCTGCCATGTCTGTGACTCTTATTTAATTTTGCTACTCCCTTGCTCACACTTCATGCTTGGCTTTCCTGATTAATGCCTTGGCGTCGTTGACTCCTTCTCTATATCAAGGATTTCTCCACACTACTTGGCACCTTTCTTGGATTGGTATTCCTCTCCCCACAAGCCTGAGGTGAGGTGCATGACTGGCGCTGTTTGGTTACTTTCTTCATGGGGAGGCTTAAGTCTATGTCGCCTACCTTCCTCCACTACGAAGGTTGCCTTTGTGAAAAATTCTAAAGTATTCTCGGCATTCTCGAGACTAGAGGACTCTCCTGCATCTTCTAGCTCAGACACGACTATGGAACCCTCTCAACCACCTTCAGGGAAAACCAACATCAAAAGACTGAAAAAAAAAACACCCTCGCCTGTCAAATCAGCTGCGCCAGTCTCCATGGAGCTTTTGTTGGAGGAGATACGATCCGTTCGCCCATTTTTGGAGGAAATTAGCACTTTGCGACCTTTTATGGAGGAAACTAACGGCAAGCTTCAAAATCTCACAGACAACTGGTCACAGATTGAGACACGGGTCTTCTCAGTAGAACACTCTGTGGCATCCTTTCAAGAAACGTGTTCTACGGTGTCTCATCTTAATTCGCAGGTATGCTCACTCCAGAGGCAGGTGGAGGAGTTGGAGAATAGGAATAGACGAAACAACCTACGCATTTACGGCCTGGCGGAGGGACTCGAGGGACAGGACTCACTTACCTACTTCAAATCCTTTCTTCCCAAACTGCTTGGCTTGCCAGAAGGTACGAGTCTTAACATTCAACGTGCCCACCGACTAGGTCGCCCACCTTCATCTGTTTCTCCGTCGCAGCGTCCTCGAGGAGTCATTCTCTACTTTCTGGAGTACACTGATCTCCTGAAGGTTTTGACAGCCGCCAAGGCCTCTCCGAAGCTAACATGGTGTGGCTCCCCTCTATTCTTTGCCCAGGACTATGCAAAAGCAACTGCCAACCGCCGTAAAGCTTTTCTTGCTATGAGAGAGGATCTGCGTTATATGGGTGCTAGATATGGCCTTTATCATCCCTGCCTATTTAAAGTCACCTACAATAACAAGACAACTACCTACGAGGATCCAGTGCGGCTGCAGCGTTTCATAAATGCACATAAGACTACCGCCATGGACTCCTCTGGTCCTTCGTCTTCCTCTCCTGGCTGAGATGCGTTCTTCTCCGCCTTCAAGATGTTCATGTTCCATATTCTCTCTATTTATAATGTGTTACTTTCTTTTTCTTGTTTGCTGTTCTCTTTCGACTAAGTATCGCTGTTAAACGTTGTCTATTGCTTATATAGTCTCTGATTCCCGTTCTGTAGTTTACTCTTGTGTTTTCCATTTTTATCCTTGCAGGATCCCTTCCCCATCTGATGTTGTCTCCCTGGCTTCCTGCTCAGCTGACCTTGGATGTGTTGCCTTACCCATGTGGCCCCACCCCTCCCCGGTTCCTTTCCGTTTTCTCCCTTCGTAGGTATGTTCTTCCTATGTTTCTTCTTTTCCTCTCCTTTTGTATTTTGGTTTTCTTATTTGTGCAGGAATAATAATCCCTTTTTTCTTTCAGGATGCACTTCTTCTTCTACCCTCTCTTATCTTGCCTTGACCCTTCTGATTCTACTTCAAACCTTTACTTTGTTCTCTTTTCTAGCATATTTTTCCGCTCTCATCACTTTCTTCTCTCCTCTTCTCTACCTCAGTTTTTCTATTTTCACATATCTTCATCACTCATCCTCACTCAAGGGTCTTTCTCCTGATTTTACTTTCTCTGTCCTCTCTGAATTATCGTTTATAACATGTAATTGAATATAGTATCGTGGAATGTTAAGGGTATCAATTCACCAATTAAGCGTCAAAGGGTATTGTCGCACTTAGCCAAACTGAATGTTGGTGTAGCGTTTCTCCAAGAAACCCACCTTTCCGACACAGAATCTGTAAAACTTAAGAGAGGTTGGGTGGGTGAAGTTTATTATTCTCAAGGTGATGGCAAACGCAACGGTGTAGCAATCTTGTGTCGTAGATCTCTCCCTTTCACACTTATCTCTCAAGAGTCGGATTCAAATGGCAGATGGACACATGTCAAACTATCTCTTAGAGGTGTTCCAATCTCTCTTCTTAATGTTTATGCCCCTACTATGGGCGAACCCCTCTTCTGGACTGAGTTCTCGCAATCTATATCCCAGTTCCTAGATGTAAACTTTATCCTAGCTGGTGATTGTAATCAACCCCTAGACCCCTTTATTGACAGGAAATCTGATGCTGCTTATATTCCTAATCGCCCACATAAACTTTTTGTCCAAGCCATCTCCCAACACAAACTCGTTGACTCATGGCGGCTCTGCAACCCAACTTTACAGGAGTTTACCTTCTACTCCCCTTCCCATAGATCCCAATCGTGGATCGACTATATTTTTGTTTCCCACAATCTTGCTCAAACGCTCTCCGCTGCGGAAATTGGTCCGATTTTACTCTCGGATCATGCCCCTGTTCTCATCAGCGTTGATGTGCTCCCCAAAATTGACGGTCCCAAAAGATGGCGTTTTAATAACTCTCTGCTACTGGACCCCAAATTCACTGCCTCTTTCATTGCCTTCTTTGAAGAGTACTTCTTGTTTAATGATACCCCTTCCATCCCAAAGCATACCATTTGGGACGCGTTTAAGGCAGCTGCACGCGACTTTGTTATTGGCTTTGTTGCAAAGAAACGAAGAACTGCCCGTCACATTACTAAACGCCTTCTTTGTGATATTAAGAGATTGGAACACGCCTCTTTCACCTCGCACTCAAAAGATAGTTTGACTGCTCTTGTTGCTGCTAAAATGAAATTTAATACGAAGTCTACAGAGGATGCCTACTTGTATTTGTTAAAATCTAGTGCTAAGTTTTATGGGGGAAAGAATAAGGCTGGGAAAATTCTTGCCAATTACTTGAAGGTCAAACACAACAAACTGAACATCGAATCCATCTATGATATCCACTCTAACCTACAACACAAGGATACTGACATCCTTAACGAATTTTCCCGTTTCTACACCACCCTCTATTCCTCTGAATCCCAACCATCCCTTCACTCCCTTACACAGTTCTTCTCTACCATTCACAAACCTGCCAACTTCCCTCTTGATTTATCCCCCTTAGAGACTGACATATCTCAGAAGGAACTTCTTAAGGCACTCCAACTCCTTAAACTTAATAAAACCCCAGGCCCGGACGGTTTTACTGTTGAATTTTACCTCCACTTTTCAAAACTCCTGATTCCGAAACTTCACTCTCTCCTTGACGCCTTCGCTGTTCTAGGTAGTTCCTCTGGCTCCTTCTCCGATGCACATAATTTGTTTAATTCCTAAGGAAGGAAAGAACCCACAACATTGCAAAAACTATAGGCCCATATCCCTTGTGAATATCGATTACAAAATTTTTGCTAAATCTTTAGCGATTCGGTTGGATCACCTGCTTCCCGATCTACTAGGCGAAGAACAGTCTGGTTTCGTTAAAGGGCGGTATATCACAGATAACACCAGACTCTAATTCAACATCTTATCTAAGTCACCCCACTTCCAACACTCCCTGGCAGCGATTGCTCTGGATGCCGAAAAGGCGTTTGATAGGGTCGAATGGCCCTACCTCTTCCACACTCTCGAATGGTTTGGTTTCGGCCCCAAATTCATATCCATAGTTTCCCTACTATACTCTCACCCGCGCGCCGCGGTTTGCGCAAATGGCCAGACCTCCCCCTACTTTGACCTCGGCAGAGGCGTTCGTCAAGGCTGTCCCCTTTCACCTTTCCTTTTTAACCTGGCCCTAGAACCCTTCTTATCCAAACTCCGGCAGAATCCCGATATACAAGGTTTCCAATTAGCAGACTCCCACATCAAGCTTGCTGCTTACGCAGACGACATTCTACTTTTCATTTCTGACCCTGCAACTTCCATTCCTGCTTTCTTAGAGGAAGTGCAACACTACTCCTCCATTTCCGGTTATAAACTCAATAATGACAAATGTGAGATTTTACCTCTCACGAAGTTCACTTTCAAGCCAGATTTCGACGCTTCCAAGTTCACGTGGAGCCCTTCCCATATTAAGTACTTAGGCTTGCATATTACCCCCTCCATTTCGGACACCATTTCCCTCTGTCTCACCAAACGCACCCAAAAACTTTCCGATCTAACGGCTCGGTGGCACCCTCTCTACTTATCCTGGTGGGACCGTCTTGACACCATTAAAATGATGCTCTCTCCTATAGTCTTATACACCATCTCTAATATCCCTGTCTCCATCCCAACTAGATTTTTCAAGAAAATAAACTCGATTCTTTCCTCCTTCCTCTGGCATAACAAAACACCGAGAATGTCCCTCGCTAGACTAATTCGCCTTCCCCTTGAAGGCGGGGTCAATTTTCCGGACTTCCCTGCTTACCAAAAAGCCTTTTTATTACGCTTCTGGCTACAAGACCCAGCTGTCCCATGCCCCCTATGGGCTAAGATCGAACGCCTCTTTCTCTCTCCATTTTCCTTTGCTGAATATATCTCTTTCTCACGCAAACCCTCTTCGCTTCCAACCCCCATTCACAAATTCACAGCCAAATTACTCCTGTCCTCCAAACCACCTCCTCCTACGACTATTGCTGACTTTCTTTCCTCTACTATCTGGCATAATAAGTATCTTTTAATCCGTGACAAACCCTTTTATTGGAAATCCTGGAGGAGCAGGGGACTGCTTTGGATTTCGCAAATATTCTCAGGCTCTACTTTCCTACCCTTCCATGTTCCAGTTCCTCCTTTGACCTGCCCTTGTCTTTTACTCCAAAATATCTCTTACTTAAATCTACGGTTATGGAGGCATACTCTCGACTCGCGCTGGTACGTTCTCCCCCTGCTTCTCCTCTCCCAGTCCTCCAACTCCACTCCCTACTTCGCACTAATCCCAAAGCCTCTGTCATTTACAAGCATCTCCATGCCACTGAGGACATTAGGCTTAAATCTAAGGTGGAGGAGCAGTGGGAACATGACCTCGCCACATCGTGGTCAATACCCTTCTGGAATAAGATCTGGACGAAAGTCCGCAAAACGTCTAGAGCGGCGTCCCTGACACAATCCCTGTTTTTCATATACAACAGATTGCTACACACGCCTTTTACTCTTCATAAGCGATTTTCTACTGTTTCAGACACTTGTTGGTCCTGCTCCCTGCCACAAGCTACCCTATTTCATATGTTATTCCTCTGTAAACACGTACACGATTTTTGGTTGCAAGTTTGGGCTCAAATCAATGTTATTTTTCGCACCTCTATTCCATTCTCTCATACACATTTGTTTCTAGGCTCTCTGTCATCCTGTTGGGAGGGAGTGGACCTACAGGTTCGCATTGTTGACTTGTTACTAGCTGCTGCATTCCAACAGATCACCGTTAATTGGAAAACCTTTTCCAACATTTCCTTTAAAGCATGGTGGTATAATGTTTGCCATAATCATAGACTTGATACTGCTTTCGTTTTCCCTGCCCAAATGGCAGCAAAGCGTGCTGAATTATGGCTTCCTGTTACATTGTATTTAGATAACTGTTCCACCCGATCCTTTCGTTTGCCGCCCGTGCAGCAGGAAGTTCCTAAACCCCCCTGATATCCCTTTCATTCCCAGCCTTACTCTTGTATTACTGCCTGTACTGTTTTAATTACGCCTGTTGTTGATATATAATTAATGCTCTCCTAATGCCCATTTCACTATACATGACTAGCCTTTATTGTTTACTTCCTTATAATGCTCTTCCTGCTCATTCTTTACCCTATTCCCCTCCCTCTGGCCCTTTTCCCCTTTAATTTCTCTCCTCATGCAAATGTATTGATACCTTATTTTATGACCAATAAAAAAAAAAGTTTGAACTAAAAAAAAAACCTAGATGTGTACATGATCGTTTGTGCACCTACCTATGCTAAAAATTACTAAGCAAAAAAGAAGTTAAATTACCTCTTTTTAACCAACCCATCTTGACCAACTGGTTTTCTACATATCTACTTGAAATAATTGGTGTAGTAGGGAGCGAATGGAATGTGGTCAGGACACTGCTTAATTTAAACTGGGGGTTTCCAGTGCTCAGCACTGGCAGTTAATTGGCAACACTGGCGCATGTGGAACTCTGACACAAGGTGGCACTGTCTGGCTAATTTAGAGATGACCACAACAGTTAATTATTAATTCAATATACCATAAACATGACTATTTGCCTGATACCCAAGCCATTCTTATGGCTTTCAGGCCTGTAATAGTCTGAATTGTCACACTTGTAGGAGAGTGATGGTTAGTAGTTGTGTTGTTACTATCATTGGCAGTACAGTGAGGTGCAATGGGTGGTGCAAGCTGCAGTGACCTCTCAACGAGGGCCCTGACACTTTATTTTTTATAAATTAAGCACTGGGTCAGGATCACACTGTGTAGCTGCAGCATACAGACCAGTGTCACTCTCTTCCATAGTCAGTGATTGATAAACAAGGTCCCTTTAGCTGAGGAAGGAGAGGAGAGGAGACCCCGCGAGGATGGGAGGACAGACACAGAGATAGTAAAGGGGTGAGGAGGCTAGTTTTATTGGCTTAGATCATGGAGTAGTGCCTTTGAGTGCTGTTTGCAATGTTAAGAACCATCAAATGTGTCCTGAGCAGACTGCATGCTTCAGGGCTCAGATGAACGCTCTGGACTGCTGGTTTCATAATATTGGTGTGCATGCGGACTCTGTATGTGAGGGAGTTTGACAAGTATGAGTGGCTGATCAGATGAGTGAGAAGTAAATTCTTAGCATGAGCACATAATCCGACCTAAGGAAAAGGATGGGATTGTGAGACAAGAGAGCGTCAGAAAGTGCCAGAGACCTTTATAAGCTAGCGTAGTCTCAGGAAGGCCGCTATAAATACAATCACTTAATCAGATGGCAACCGTTGAAGAGTCCATCACTTGAAGCTACTCTGAAGGGGTGAGCGAAGACATCGCACTCGCCCCTTCATGTAGGGGCAGCTATAGTCTACGTCTCACCTGCGATGGAAGGATGAGCAGACTGCGTCATGGTTTCCGCAAGATCAAAAACGTAATATCTAAAGTAGTAGTTTTCCTTGCCCACTTGGGGACTAGGTTATGCTTCTGTGGGCTTTCAGTAACCAGGAAGAGACTAAGACGAAAGCCTTCTGACTGGAAGATACGAGTACGCGTGCGTAACTCTTGAGTATATAAGGGAATGTGGTACTGTATGAACAAACACTCCTGTCACGGATTACACAGACCTACCTCTTGTCTGAACGTGTGTGTTGGGGCCACCACCCTTACCTACAGTACCAGATAACCTGGTAGTTTGGTTTTATAGTACTTTGTAAACTAATTCCAGGGACAGATCATGCTATGATCTATCAGAAGGATGGCACAGCAAAGCCATTGCATCTTTGGTACATGCACCTTAAGCATACAGACCCCCTCAGAACAGAGCAAAGGGGGCTGATGCTTTACATTTAAGCTCATCTGCTCCAGCCTTTTACTTTGTCAATGCACTGTAATACAAAATGCAACAATCCTGGTCTAAACAGGAATAAAACCTATTTCGGGCGTAATCTGACCTGGGATTAGGTGCTTGATTTACACTGAAAGGTTAAGCAGTGAAACGCAATTATATCTTAGGGAATTTAATGTGGGAAATACTCATAAGTCTCTGGGTGCACATATCCTTCTCCTGTTCCCTCGTTGCGTTAAGTCAAGTAATGACCAAAAGCCCAGGCGGTCTCGGACCTACACCCCAGGGCTGGCTGGGCGCCTACAGCCTGTATATTTGGTGTATGTGCTATTGTATCTAGACTTATGGAAAATACTATGGGGATACAACTGGATAGGCCACATTCGATCTTATAGAGGAGCCTATAGTATTTCTAAAACATTTACTATGGGGTGCAGGTGTGCTTAAATAGTGTATGCACCAATTGGCAAATGGCACCACTCTGGATCATATCTTAATTCAAAATGGTTTAGATCTGAGAGGTAAGGTTGCTAAGTGATAGTTGTGGCTTCTCTAGAAATGTATTAAAAAAACAGACAAATATGAACCTAAGAAGCACAGTTGGCCTGGACTGGAGGATTAGAGTAAAGTTGTCCCTGCTGCCGGGGAAGCTCCTGAAAATCCCCACGTCAGCATGGGATCGAACCACTAGAGACCTGCATCTGATCTCTTTCACTCTCTGCCTGGATGTACTGCAGCCCAGAGCTCATAGAGTGCTACAAACGTTGCAGTGGATGTCACAGTACGTCAGAACGAAACAAATCGCAATGTGAAGGCAAAGGGGCATATGTATCAAAGAATGGTTTTGCAATTCTCAAATCGCGATTTTTAGAGAATTGCAAAACGAGATTTAATTAAAAATTAGCAAATATTTTGCGATTCCTTGGCATTCCTTAATTGTAAGTCGCAATTAAGGAAAGGCTTCCCATTAATTTCTATGGGCCAAGAGGCGCATAGGAATGAATGGGAATTGCATGCGCTCAATAGGTACTCACAAAGTGCGCATGCAATTTCAAGGGTTCCAAAAGGACACCCTGTTGCACCCCTGAAATGTGCATGTGTGCACATGTTGCGCATATACATGACCTAAGGGCATGTATGTGCGCTACATGGCACTTTGAAAAATGCAAAAAAGTGCATTTTCCCAGAAAATCGCAAATTACCACCAACTGGAAGTAGGTGGTAATTTGCGATTTCTCAAAGCAATATCGCAATTTGTGTGGACTACAAGAATAGCATTTAGGGAATCGCAAATTGCCCCAGAGCTGTGCACTAGAGTGCTAACCGCTCAAGATGGCCCCCAAAGTCAGGATGCCCCGCTCTCCAAAAGCCTCTCTCCACTCAATCAGCCGTTCTAAACACGGCCGAAGTGGACCGGAGAGTTTGCCGAGCTTTCAAGTTCCCAACCCCAAATTTCACTGTGTGTGCAGAATTAAAAACAGTTCCCAAGCAGGTAAGAACACAAACATTAAAAGCACAAGCAGTGCGTGACTGTCAGCTCTCAAAGCTATCAAAGTGTATGCAACAACCAATCTACGGGACCACACTGTAGAGACGCCTTAGACCCACTACAGACAATATACGGGACCACACTGTAGAGTCGCCTTACACCCACTACAGAAAATATACGGGACCACACTATAGAGTCGCATCAGACCCACTGAAGACCAATATACAGGACCGCACTGTAGAGCGTCTTAAACCCACTACAGACAAATATATGGGACCACACTGTAGAGTCACCATAGAACCACTGCAGACCAATATATGGGACCATACTGTAGAGTCAATTTCAAATTTTCAATTTTCAAAAAAAGCTTTATTCGAATTGTTTATACAAATTCATAAAAACGTACAGGTTCCATCACATTTAAGAAACAACAGTAAAAATCAGTATAAATGCAGATCATTTTACATACACAGTTAAAAGAGGGTAAGATAAAACTGTTAAAAAAATTCTTTAAAAGGAAAATTTGGAACAATTAAAAAACATTTAGTGTTTGCAAATATTTCATCAAGTTTCAATTTGGATTGATTTCCTGTAACTCACAATTGCTCTCAAGAAAGAGGAAACAGTAAAAATGGTGCAATCATCATCTAGCATTCTTAATTTGTCATATGCCCCTCTACATGACCTTAGACCCCAGGCAACAAGGAGAGGTTTCAGTAGTTTCCTCCTTGGAAGGGTATAAAAAGAGCAAAAAAGAATGCAATGTATATTTGATTGTATGGACACATTGTCGCAGGGGCAAGTTCTTTTTTCCCTTGACCAGTCATTGCACTGTGGTATAGTTACAATTCTAAAAAACGTTTCCAGACGAAAATAGGTCAAAAGCATGCAGTGATATAACGGCTGCTCAATCACAAGGTAGAACTGGATACCCACGTGTGTTGTTATTGAATCGTGATCCGCAACAGTTTTCTTGTGCCTTTCTTCCTGCCATCTTTTAATTTCAAAATATTCTCGGAGGGACTTTTTTAGGGCAGACCTTGAGATGGAGTCCATGCTATCTGGCTTAGAGAAAAATTCTGGGTATCCAATTTCATGCAACAGGTTTTTAACATAAGAAAACCATTTAATATTGGGTGCTGCGTCACATGCCAAACAGTCTTCTATTATCTCTCTGTTGAGGGACGTGCAAGGGTTAGTCCAAACATTATGCCACAGTAGAACCGGGGCAGATTTAATAATGTCCGATACATACTGGAGGGCCACTTCAGAGTGCATCACATATGTTGAAGTGGACTTTGGAACGGCAAATAAAAACCGTAAAAACCGATTCTCAATACGTTGTAGTTTTTCAACTGTTTCCGTCCCCCAGATACCCGCACCATAGGTACCGGTCGAGACACATTGGGCCTTAAAGATCTGCGTCAGCTCCCTTATTGGTCTACCCCCCAGTTTTTTGGCAAAGTTTGTCAGGGCGCCTGTGGCTCTGGTAAATGCCGAAGCCCTGGCGTTTACCGCTGGTTTCCATGAGCCCGTTCTCTCAAAATGGACCCCCCAGATAGCAAAAGGTGTCTGCAAGCTCCAACCGCCTGTTGTCCAGCATAATTAAACAGGGTGTTCTATGTTTCTTTGAGCCGCAGGACATAGTGAAAGTCTTTGAGACATTTACCTGGAGACCCCTTGTTTGCACGAAATCCGAAAATTGTTGAACCGCTTTTTGTAAGCCCACTTTTGTCTGTGAAAGAATTGCCGCATCGTCGGCATAAAGAAGTATGGGGATAGGGTTCCCTTTTATTGTGGGGTAATCAAAATAATGTTCAGAGAGCGTGAGTCCAACAGTGTTTATATATAGAGTAAAGAGCAGGGGTGCAAGTATGCACCCCTGCCTTACTCCTCTATGGATAGGGAACAGTTCTGAGCATTTCCCCATCCTCTCATATCTCACACGCGCACCCGCCCCATTGTACAGTTCCTTGATAAAGTAGAGTCATCTTAATACCTTCGGTGCTCACTACAAGCTCAGCTCGTCATGAGGCACAGTGGCTTTGTGCTCATGACAAGCTCAGCTTGTCATGACCGCCACGGCTCTCCCACGCGGGGATAAATCCCCTGCTGTGCTGAGCGTTCTAAGAAACGGGCGTGGTCATGACGAGCTCAGCTCGTCATTAACACAGCGCCACCGTGCAGCATGACGAGCTGAGCTTGTCACATGCCCTCTGCACTGCAGGGGAATTAGCCCCGCGGCGAAGGGGTTAAACCCACTACAGACCAGTATACAGGACCACACTGTAGAGTCATCTTAAACCCACTACAGACCAGTATACGGGACCACACTGAAGAGTCGCCTCAGACCCACTGAAGAGTCGCCTCAGACCCACTGTAGAGTCGCCTCAGACCCACTGCAGACCAATATACAGGACCGCACTGTAGAGTCGCCTCAGACCCACTGCAGGCCAATATACAGGACCGCACTGTAGACTCACCTCAAACCCACTGCAGAAAAATATACAGGACCGCACTGTAGAGTCGCCTTAGACCCACTGCAGACCGATATATGAGACCACACTGTAGAGTCGCCTTAGACCCACTGCAGACCAATATACGGGACCGCGCTGTAGTCGCCTTAGACCCACTGCAGACCAATATATGGGACCACACTGTTGAGTCATCTTAAACCCACTACAGACCAGTATAAGGGACCACACTGTAGAGTCGTCTTAGACCCACTGCAGACCAATATATGGGACCACACTGTTGAGTCATCTTAAACCCACTACAGACCAGTATACGGGACCACACTTTAGAGTCGCCTTAGACCCACTGCAGACCAATATACGGGACCACGCTGTAGTCGCCTTAGACCCACTGCAGACCAATATACGGGACCACACTGTTGAGTCATCTTAAACCCACTACAGACCAGTATACGGGACCAGACTTTAGAGTCGCCTTAGACCCACTGCAGACCGATATACTGGAGCAGTTATATGCTTAATAATTTGACCAATTCGGCACTATGGATTTCCAACAATCCTGCATTTCATCTGGCTATTAATAGGGAAGCTAATGAATAGGAATGAGCCAGATCATGAATATGCATCCACTCCCTACAGAGAATTTCCAACAACTTACTTTCTTTCAATCTCGCCCAGACCGCTGGCTGATCATCTCAAAGGAAGCACAAGAACAATGACCCCATTACCATTTCAGGAGGCAGTGGTGTGCAGTCCCATCTCGCCTTCATCCACCACCCATTCCCCAATGTGGACTGGCTTACGATCACAAACACACACCTGAAGGGGGCGCCTTATTCTGTGTACTGGAAGAGCCTTCATATCAGCTGCGAATGAGGAAAGACTTCCGCAGAGATGCAACACCAGGCAATCTAACGCGTATGACTGCTACCACCAAGTAAAGGTCTGTGCAGTTTTTGAGAAGCAGAACATTAAAAGTAGAGGTGCCCCACACCCCAATGTAAGACATCACCAGCAGGCTTGTGACTGTTGGAGGCTGCCTAGGGGTTTTAATAATCTGGCATTTAGAAAGAATAATGCCTTTCTTTAGAGAGCGAAGCCTTAGACGTATACAAGACAATAAAGATGTGAACATGTGTTTACGCCATAAAATGGCATAGGACCCCAAGCATTCAATATAAAATGATGCATAAATGGCTTATGACATTTAAAAACCTATGTATACATAAAATGTCTCATTAAACGAAAACTGAACGACTACTTGCTTAGAGAGTGGAATAATTCTAGGCGTGTTCCCATACACAAGTATTCAAATTGGAAAACATGAAAGAAGGACTATTATATATAAAGACCTGCTAGGAGGGGGCATTTTGAAGGCTTCACAACGAAAGGAGAACAAGCGGAAATGTTAAGGACGAGACTGCAAAAGTGGAGGTGCTATGTTGATGAGGCCACCATGTTACATGTTGGTCAACTCTGAACGTGTGGCCTGGCCCCGTCTTCCTCAAGGCACTGATGAGTTTACCTACAGCTAACAGAGGTGCCATCATCCCTCAGCCACATTACCTGATCTGTTCTCCACATCAATCTTGACCACAATAAGACTGCACCTCCTTCTCTCACAGGGTCATGATATGTTTATCTAAATGTAACGACTGATATACATCGCAAGCCCTTTTTCCACTGACCCATCGAGAGTTGACATGCATCTAACATGGCCGTCAAAGGACCTCGTCCCACCTCCCTTTGGGTATAGATCACTTTGTCTCACTAAAAAAGCAAATACAATGAAGTCTTTCTGTATCATCCCAATGGGTAATGGTGGATCTCCCTATAACTAACAGATAGTAAAAGCCTTGCATCTTTTCTCATTGGCTAATGGTGGATTTATAAGCGTCTAATATGTCCACCTCAATTAGCATGGTTGTGACAAGGAGCTGCTCCCTCCTCACAAAATATGATGAATTTACCTACATCCCAAGTGTTTTCCACACGACCTTGACCCATCTCCCATCGGAGAATTAAGAGATTATTTACAGCTGGCATGAGTGACACAAAGGCCCACTGCCATCTCCCATGGCTGCCACAAGGCCTCGCTATGTTGATCACGCTCAGCCCGCAGGGGGTGGGGCTAGTTCCTGCCCCTCATTCCAGGGTGCTCATATTCCAGGGCTGTCCTGTAGAAAGTGCTGCATCAAACTAGGAACAAACTGTTCCTTGAACTCCAGGATCTCCATGTAACTTTCCACCCCCTCCTGTTTTCCTAATTCCCAATACCGAGCAGACTGCAGCAGGGGTGGAAGAACGAGTTTTGTGTTGCCCCCCTTTAGGGGTATGCTGGGAGCTCAGCCCAGGCAGCGTTGTAGAGTGTCAGATGTCAGAAACAATGCATCGTAACACTAGACAAGCAACCCAGCCACTGAGCCAGACCCTGCTATGGGTGGTGTATCCGCCTGCACCAAGTGAGATACCCCGGGCTGGATTTACTGACCAGGCCTTTAAAAAGACACATCTCAGAAGACCCTCTTCTATGTCCACTGGCCCGAGAAGTCACTATTGGAATGAGTAATCAAATTCAGATGTAGGTGCTTTCAATGCCCCAGCACTGTGGGTGTGCTAATGCATCTGACTGCACAAAACACAGAGCTGGAAGCTCAGTAGGGTCTAAGAGTTGGCGTGAGGCCCTGAAAGGATCAGTCCAAGTGTGCCCTGTTGTCCTTATTTGTCATGGATTCCTATGCGTACACAGAGCTGGACGTGCTGCTTTAATGCGCAGGACCATGGAATGGTACTTTAATATGCAGACCTGCTGCATAGGGTGTATGTAGGAGATGCTCCTTGGATGTTGAGGGGGTGCGAGTCCCTTTCCAAAAGGATATCCCTTCTTATCAATCCATTATTTGACAAGGAAGGGGTGATTAACATTCCTGAGGGGACAAACAACAACAGAAAAGTCACACAAATGTAGGATGTGGATATTCAAAGAACAGCATAGTATTAGTATGATGGGCTAACATAAAGCTCATAATTGTTGTGAGAGTTACACAGAAAAGTAAAGAGACTAGTTCAATGCTTCCTCGATTTAACCATCTCTACTGTTTCAACTAGAGACACTTTGCCTTCAGGACATTTCATGTTTCTGAGCTGGTTATTTAATTCTTCCTTATTGTGGGCACCTTTCCTTGCTCCTTTACCTCATTGTTTGAAGGTGACTTAAAAGGTCGAGTTGCTATAATTTCAAACTTAACAAAGAACATACAATTTGAATTTGTAAAATGCACATTCATCCCTTGGGTATCCTGGCACTAACAAATCCTTACCGTCCAGTGATTTGTACAGCCACTCTTGTTGTTGTTCCAGCGTAGGGGTCTCCAACCTTTTCCATAATAAAAGTTACTTATGTTCAATGAAAATCAACTTGAGCTCCTAATGTTATTGGTGCAATATTGACCACATCAGACAAGATTACATTAACGGTCACCTCATGTAAGATCACCAGCAGTGAACACCATAGTGCAGGGCCGGACTGGCGTAGCGGACACTGGCATTTCCCTGGTGGGCCGCTAGGGTGAGGGCCGGTTTTGGGCCCCTAGGGGCCATTTTTGTTACCGGGGGTGACATTATCGGCCCCCTGTAACAAAATGGGCCCTCGCAAACTGCTCAGCTGCACTCCCCCTCACCCCGGGGAGGCCGGCAGAGCCGTTTGCCAGGGCCGGTTTCGGTTCCCAGTCCGACCCAGTCTTAGTGTATCAAACAGGGCTGCTGCCAGTAATGTAAAAAAGGCGTTGGCAATTTGGACTGCCTCTTCATGGGTAATACAAAACTGCCATAGCTGTAATGCCCCTGGCACCAAGGTAAATCTATTAGTAATAAGTCTTCCAACGTGGCATGACTTATCACTCAGATATCAGCTTTAATACACACTTATCAATTTTGGTATACAGATATTAAGTCAACAAAGCCAAAGTTTCTAATTTACTAGGCTGGGCAGCACACAGGAGAGCTACCTACAGATAGCCGAGGAGCTACCAGTAACTCAAGTTACTGACTGGAGAAGCCTGCCCTAAAGATCACCTTTTTTTAGGTATGATCAACCTTCCTTCCCCAGACGTCATCATATACTTTGGTGTCACATGATTTGTCAGCAGCTGTTGTGGTAAATATCACCCTTCTCTTCGTTGGGCTCCCACTTCCACGGGTCACATCTATCCAGCATTCAATCTCATCTCTCAGCTCCTGCTTTCTCAGTCTTGGGCGGACTCTCTTTGAGCCCTTTTGAGGTCCACTTGCTTCTGCTCAAGGCTCATAATTATTCGCCTATTGTAGTATTCCTTAAGAGTCCCTACTTTGTTAGTTATTTTTTTTTATAATCAATTTGTATTCTTAGTTATTTTTAAAGCACGTTTTCTACAGGCACTACTCAGATCTTTTTTGCTTATCTTCTTTCTGTTACAGATTCTCTCCACGCGTGTCCGTCTGAATCTGCTACAGCTGCTGATGTATGGATGGGAGCTCACTATCTTTGTATTAATTCATCCAAGATGGAAATTGTTTTCCCACCACCATTTTCATGTGTTACACATTTCCTGCCGTCTATGGTATCAGGGCCTATTTCACCTCTTCTTCCTCATTTCAAGAATGCATTTATGCAGTTTCTATGGTCAGACATTTTCAGCTCTTTAACAAACAAAAACTGTCTGTTCTTCCTTTTTGTCTACCAAATTGCTGCTTCAGATTTTGGTTCATTTCGCGGTTAAATTTCTGTTGTTCACAAAGAGAGAGAGAGCGTTTGTGTGTGTGTTACTCGTTTTAGCTTTACAATCTGTCCTCGTTTTAGCTGTACAATCTGTGCTTCTTACTCTGTTCAAATTTTCCTTGACTTCCTTATCCATCAAATATTTCACCACTCCGCAACCATGTGTAATGGCTTCCATTACATGTCCTCTTTCAGTATCATTACTCTGAATCGAACTATATTAACTCATTGCCAGTGATCTACTTCAGTCTTGATATATCACCCTCTGAGGGAACTTCTTTCTTCATCTATAAGGACTTTTGCTACACCTTGTGCTTCATTCTGATTTTGGGTATTGGCTTGGTCCTACGCTATGGCTTGCACCTACGCTATGGCTTGCACTTTCTCCAAACCTGTTTGAATCTGTAGTTGACAATCTGAAAACACGTATCATGACAAAGGCTTTCATGAGTTTCATTGGCAACTGTGTAATTTACTTGTTGGGCCTTATCGCTCTTTCTTCCATCATTCTCTTTAACCTATGGGCTTAAAATGAAAGGCTGGGAGTTTACGCAAGGAGTGTGCAAAGGTTTGTCCTTTTTAGGTCTCGCTAGACGTAAGCAAAAGCGAAGCTTTTGCTGTCTATGCGAGACAACTTATGTAGTTACTTTTCGGGGAATGAGGACAGCAAAGTGCCACGCGCATTTGCAGGCCGAGATTCGACCTCGTGAGCGCGCACGTCGTCACTCACGCATGCGCACAAAGAAAGCCATACACACACTGCATATACACACACGCACCCCCCCTTAAACATACACACGCGCACACAGACAGACAGACGCACGCACAAACACACTCAAACAGAGACACACACACGCGTACACCCCACCCCCACTCACCCCTCCTCTCACTCAACACACTCACCTGTTCTGGCGGTGCTCGGCGGCGGATCTGCATCTCGGGCGGCGGTAGCGCTTTGCGGGGGTCTCTCACCACATGAGAGCCCCGCCTTCCCCATGCGCCCGCCCGCTCTTCACCCGGTCCCCCATCTCGGGACCGGGACTCAATGCGGAGCCTTCGTGGCTCCTCGGGCAGCTCTCGCTCCCTCTCGCCGCGATGGGGCGGGACTTCCGGTTGGGGCCGCGCTGTGATTGGTCGGCTTCCCAACCGCTTCCGGGTCGTCGCAGGCAGCGCGGCGGCCCGGCGGGGATTTGTTTTATCTGCCTCCTGCTTTTTTTTTTTATATGTGTGTAAGTTTCGTTTCTTGTTGATAATCGGTGAAATCGTTTCCAAGTTTTGTTTGTTTTCCTTCACTCGGACTGGCTTCGACAGTCTGAGGTTGGCATTTCCAGCAAGCAATACCATAGATGCTTGCAGTATGTACTGCAGGACCTTTAAATGCAAGGTTAAACCATTGAAGCCCTATACACTTCATGCATTCACAGCTTTTTCCGCTGGTAGGACGCAGTGGCCCACAGAAGCACCAGTACTCGGCTACAGGCTTTAGGGATACTAAGCGCAAGGGAGAGAAACGAAACTGGAACCAATAACTCAGTCATCTGGTCCAGTCCATGGGGTGAGCGACGAGTATCGCATAGCCCCCGTTACTGTGCTGATTTCCGCTCCCACGTTTAATCTATGCTTGAGTATTAAGGAAAGGGAAGATAGGAAGCACGACAAGCATCAACAGACCTGTGAGCTTCTGCATATTGGGATGGACATTTTCAGACAGAGGAAGAGAGCTGCATGCTCTCCTTTGTGCATAACCAAGCACACATACTGGCAGAGATAAATACTAACAGCTGCCAAACCAGTGCACGCCAGCAACAATGCACAAGGGCCCATTTACACAAGCACCACAGAGCTGGCTGAGGCCATCACAGGTGTAATTGATCACTTGGCACCAGAGCCAGTGCAGTGCACAGATAAATGCTTGATTGGAAGAAAGGAGATGTGAGGCAATAGGTCTTGCGTTTGCGAGGGTTTCAGCTATTGCCATTGTAAATGCCAATGCCTTTTAATTATACGTTTTTTAAAACAACACATATATATATTTATGTGTTGGTTTTTAAAACAATTAATAGGCTTTGTCATTTACAATGCCAATAGGTTAAAACTCTCACAAATGCGAGACCTATTGCATTGAAAATGCTTGTTATGTTTAGGTCTCAGCTAGGCAGTGCATGCTCTGTCTCAAAGAGACGTGTTGTTTAGAATCTGTGTTCACCAGCCCGTCCATAGGCTTACCATTTGCTCGCCCCATCGTCGCTCTCATATCCTTTGTTCCCGTCTGTCAATTACATACATGTGTCATGCTTTGTGTTGCGTTTAGCCCTCCCCAGAGCATGTACCAAGTACTTGTGTCCATCCACTGCTCCCGTTTTAGGAGCCACTACTTTCTTTGTGTTTGAGCACTCCACACGAGTATGCGTTTTTTCGCTCGCTTTGTCTTACCTAAAACGAGGCACTTTCAGTGAATGAATGCATGAACGAATAAATACTTTAGTGTTCAGTTAATTAACATTTTTACCATTAAAATTGTGATGACCGCACCCAAAAATTGGGAACAACATTTCTGCATATTAAAACATAAGTGAGAGAATTTCTAGGAGCTTTTTATTTTAAGTGGTATGAGCCGAAAAGCTACATAGCAAGAATTATAAAAGGTCAGATAGAACTTATATAGTTAAAATCTGTGCAATTACCCCCAAAGTTTAGTGTAATCTTGCCTTTTATCAAAATTTAAACGAAATTCTCACAGTTTTAAAGTGTGGATAGTGCGAAGAAAGTGCAAGCTCTGTAGTTTATAAAAACAATTCATAAATATTTTAAGAGTGGTACTGTACAATTTTCCACCTGTCATTAACCGATTAGAACTCATTGTTTACGCAGCTGTACAAAATAAAATTTAGATCAAATTCATCTACTGCAGTGAAATGTTAAAAACACAGATTATAAAGTACCACTCTTAACAGTTTTTAAGGTTTTGTTTATACCCTACTTGAGATGTGGGACCCCTGGCTGCTGTTCCCTCTACTCAGCTTGTCTGACGTAACTGGGGGTTGTAAAATTATTTGTTTCTTTTCAGCAGTGACCATAAATTTCATAAAACCTTCAGCTGAGTACAGGGTCATCTCCTTGGAGGCACACTATTAGGGCCTGTCTGCATGTACGGATGCCTTTTCTTATAAATTAAAGCTTTGGTATCGGTCTTCAATACTCCGTGAACACCGGGCATATGCATAAAATGTGGATTAAGCCCTCCCTCATACAGTTGAACAGGCGACATGAAATGAAATGAGGATTTATAAAGCGCGACAATCACCCGGAGGTATCTAGGCACTAGGCAGACAAACAGGCTGAGACGAACTGGAAAAGTCAGTTATTTGCGGAAGAGTCAGGTTTTTAGATGTTTCCTAAAGTCCAGCAGATTTGTCTTAGTTTTGAGTTCTGTTGGGAGAGAGTTCCACAGCCTAGAAGTGCAGACGATGAAGCCTCTCCCACCCCAATTGGCTTTTTTAAATCTGGGGATTATAAGATTACCGCTTGTGGGTGAGCGTAGAGGACGGGAAGGGATGTAGCGTTGAAAACGCTGAATCAAATAATCGATAGCCTCGATAGATGGTCTTTTTAGCGAGGGAAGTTATGCAAACTTACCCAGTTTGAGCCTCATCGGCAGGGCCGGACTGGCTACCGGGCATTTTAGCATTCTGCAGAGCTGGGGGCTGATGTCACTGCGGTGGGGGCTAATTTCGTAGATGGAGACCTGCGTGTGCTTCGAAATCAACAATGCAAAACGAATTTCGTTTTGCACACACAGGTCCCCATCAATGAAATCGGCCTCCAGCTCTGCAGACTGCTAAAATGCCCAGTAGCCAGTCTGGCGCTGCTCATCGGTTCCAGTTTAGCCTTAAATCCGTTGGGTTCCCCAGATAATTTTGCAGTTTCAAGCAGTTATACGTGCCAATCGTCATCCACGCATGTGATCTTTTTGAAAGCTGTGCCTTGTCTGCCAACATAGAGGACTTTTTAACCACTGAGCTCACCACTTTGTTAAAAGCCCCCTGACTAAGGGATAACGACCATAATGGCTCAAGTTGCAACCTTTTTTATAGCCGAGTTCATATACTCTTTTCTTTTGCTCTTTCCTGCACCAGACACAGCTTTCCACCGAGTGTTGTTTAGCGTGCCTTCTTGCTCGCTTTCTATTTTGAAATACGTTTTTAGGTCGAGCCTAGAGTCAGCGCCCAAAGGCGAGACCTATTGGCTATGCCAATGCTTGTTATATAAGCTCCCAGACTGTCCAGATCTTGCCAACACTGGCCAAATTCTTGCCTTATTAGTGCTGGCGCTATGTGGCATGGCAGCCAGGACACACACTGATAGATGCCAACAATCAAACATTCAATGGTTCCAGCTGCCCGCACCCTAGGGGCTTTGGAACTAATGCCAGGGTGGGGGCAAGCTTCGCTACGATGACTTGTGTCAAAGGTTTAAGAGTTGGGTCGTTCAGGGAGTTCCTTAAAGTACAAAAGCAGCTAGCAGGGTATTGCGCTTTATTATGAAACGTTTGTGGGCTAAAAATGGCCCTCTCACATCAAATATGACACCCAGCATTGATAGGCCAGGACTGGATCCAACGTGCTGTTCTTCAGGCTGAATACGAGCTCAGAGGACCTTCCAGTGCTGATAGACATGGTTTTTGGTTGTTTAAGGTTGCCTTCCAGGGCGTGTGTTTCTGAATACTTCACTGTGGTATTTATGAACCTCAGCACTTTCAGTGCGTAATCGCCTGCTTGACATAGCTTTGCAAGGATGTTTGACAATTTATAATGTAAACCGATGTTTGATAATCTGTTTATTTTTTATATTTTACAGAGTTTTATATAGCACGAACTTGACCCAAATCGGGTATCAGAGCGCTTTACATACCACCAGGGCACAAGTCCTAAAAAAAGAAGTGGGGGGACACTGACGTCACGACAGGAAGTGATGTCACGAAAGGTGACTTGCACCATCAGACTCATTGCCTCCCCTCGCTCACCCCTTAGATGCGATTGCGTCAGAGAAGCCAGCGCGTGAGCAGCGTTCTGAATGAGCTTCGATCTCGCCCCAGAGAGGCCAAAGAGTGAATGGGTGGCTCTATTTGCCCCAGTAATCGAGTTCCTGGTAAAATAAGTGGGGGGACGCAGTTCACGGCGTGGTACCCCCGACTCGAGCCCTGCATACCACCAGTTGCATTATATGAGGGCACATACATTTTTTTTTGTTAGGCGCGGGGAGATTAAGTGATTTGCCCAGAATCACAGGATGTTCAGCGTCATTGCCGAGACTCGAACCCAGTTCCCCAGGTTCGAGGTCGACCGCTCTAGCCGTTAGACAAGGGAAGTTATCCGTGCATCCCCGCTTCTGCCCCGCCTACATGCCGGTCTGATAGATTGCAAGTGCCAGGAGGCGAGAAGCTCTCTTCCATTGTTCCTCCTGCCCCCACCATCTTTGTACTGAGTCAGTTCCATCATCCTGGCCAACACAACAAGCTGTACCATCCCACGCCACCACAGGCGGCTCTCACAGCAGCCACATGGGAGGGGCGAGGGTGGCACTGGGACGTGGGTGAGGTCCTTCCATGTTTTGTTCACATTCTGCAGTAAAATCCATTCTGCAGTTAAATCAAGGCAAACAACTTCCCAGGGAGAAGACCGCGACACTGGTACTTGCGATGGAAGCAAGCACCGCCTTTATCATGTTAAAGCCGCACAGAGGGGTTTGGGAGGAATGGCACATGCCTTCTTCCATCTATCATTACCCCTTGCAGGACCGAGTCCCCACCCCCACACAATCCAGTATAAGAAAGTCTGTATACTTCACAAATCCTGCCACGCCAGTTAACCCCATCGATGCTTCATGCATCACGGGGCTCGTGTGCTGATGACGGCTGGGGGCCGTCATAAACCCGCCCACTCTCGATTCTGCCGCACAGGCGCAGAATCACGGCCACACCCAAGGGGTTAAAGCGGTTTCCCTTCTCTGCCCTTGTAGGCGCATATCTGAACAGCTTAACATGCTTTGCACGAACACAGAAAAAATATAGCGGCAGACCAGAAAATAAGGCTAAATCACGGCTTCCCTGCTTAAATTGTGCACTCTTGGCCCACATGGCTAAACTACATTAATATTGACAAAGACAATGCTGCTCTCACATCGCGAGATGCCGATTGGCTTTACCAATGCTTATGTTTACAACATCCTCCATTTAATTACTTTCCACATTTTTCAAAGGGCTGCCTTTAGTCACGCAGTTTTCCTGTTACCGTGAGATAATTTTCAACACTTTGTAAGCACATTTTCACTCTAATCAAACCCTGCCAAAATTAAAAATGTGTGGATATATTTTTCTCTGCAAGTGGAACTTTTACAGAGTTTTTCTAGACACAATGGAAAATACATGCAGAAATGTTATCAGCCAAGTTTCACAGGACAGATTGTTGCAAAAGTTGATATTTTCAAGCACATGTGAAAGAGCATAGAATTTTGCAACGTTGTGAAGTTGCAAACATTTTCATTGAAGGGGGCACAGGTTACAAGACAAAACATTGCAACTGTGTACCCCCCTATCCTACAACATCAGTTTTCAAAGCTAACAGGCCTGCAGATTGTCTTGTGTTCCTGTCATGATCGGTTCTACAGACTTACCTTTATGTGCTTGCATGCCCGCTGAGTGTTATGCTCTAAACTCACAAATCCTACACTGACTTAGGGGATGGGAAGGCTGGAGGTGCACACATAACATTGGTGCCTCTTTGCAGAAAGCTTTGCATCTCAGGTGATATATTATAGCCTTAGAGCCCAACCTAGCAGCCTCTACCGACCATTAAAGGCCCGCTCTTGGTTCGGGCCTTTAACAAGGGCTCTAAGGCTATTAGAACATTCCACCCCAGAGGGCAGAATGTTCTAATTGGTAAAAACAAAGCCCTCTCGGAACCCGAGGGGATTTAAATCCCCTCAGGCCCCAAGAGGCCTTTGTTAACAGCAGCAGTTGTGAATGAAAAACAACATTTGAATGTTGTTCTGCGGGCTTCTACCGGCCCACAGAAGCCTAGAGCACTCCATTGTCTGCAACGGAGTGCTCAACATTCTAATGTTCTACTACCCAAAGGTGCCTAAATGCAAATTCAGAATCTTCCTTTCCCATTGAGCCTCATAACTCTCAAAATGTCCCAAAATCATGGCGACCATTTTGAAGATTTCAAATGTAACGTTCTGTGTGTTCCAGTACGTCCTTGCCAGGCAACTGGACTAGGTAATACTGTGGTCAGATGCGAACCTTAGTCAGGGTTGTGCATCATTTCCTTAGTGGTAAATGCTGATGAAGTTGTCAGCCACTAAACTCCCACAGGTTCTATGTAGAACTAGAAACGTAATGGTTAGAGGATGGAGCCCTGGGGGATTGTGGACGGCCACAATAATCCGATCGGGACTAGAGGAAGCAATGTGTTCTTCATGTACGAATCCAACCATCTCATGACTGTGCCACTGAAGTCCAATAAGAATGCATGAGTTTCAAGCAACGCTCTATAGTAAACATTCTTAAAGGCTGGTGAAGGCAACGCAGGACAGGAAGACCAGCATTCCATTGTCTGTGAACAGTATTGTCAGAGACTTGGATGACACATGCATAAAGAACAATTGATGGACAGAAAGCAGAACAATGTCATACATTCACCCCAGTACAGAGGTCTGGGCATAAATCCATCGTTTTTTTGCTCACCATGCCATTCCAGTTTGGACCCAGCCATATGCAAATCAGTCTTGACCCTGCGCCCAATGGGAACAGTCCAGCCTGAACTGCCAAGCCAGGTCCTCCTTGGACTGGAAGCAAGCATCCTAGGACCGGTTTCTGGGTAACACCCTTCCTCAGCCAGGCTAGCTTGAATCCATTGGCAGAGTGAGCAAGGGACCCATGTCTGGGCATACCCTGCCAACTGCCCAGACGTGGGTCCAGTACTCTCCATGCCACTGGAGTCAAGCTATCCTGGCTGATGAGCTGAAAGCCCGAAATAGGTCCTAGGTTTTCCTCACATGAAAACGGGATGTGTTTTTTTTTTTTTAAATCAACAATTAAAATAACTTTTTAAAAAGTAGGCAGTGGTTCGTGAGATCACTGCCTACACTGCCTACTCTTAAAGTGTTTTTCTCATCATTTTCAAAGGTGAAGGAGTCCAAGGGCTCCAAGTGAGCCTGTCCCTCCAGTTCTCAGACCCAGCAGTAATTTAAAACTGACATTGATACGGGTCCCTTTTGGGCCTTGTATTCTTGTCTTTAACTTTTCATGCAAAAACACCATCGATTTCTTAACAATGAGTGTAAAAAACATTACGGTAATCCATGTCCTTCCTGCTTATATTTCAATGCTGTACTTAATCTTGCATTACCTGTGAGTGTTTGCTTTCTCCAGAATGCGGATTATACTTTTTTCCAGGCAGCCTACTACTCTAGTCTAGTGCATATTCTGAATTGAGTCCCATCCTCAGGTTTATAACTGGGCACAATTAAGTTGTCAAAAGAAGAGAAGTTTCCCTTGAGACAATGCTGAGTGAAGGTTACGATACCAAGCCTCACAATGTCACAAGTACATACAATAGAAACATATAGGTAGTTAAAAATTCATTTATTTTGAATAACTTAAAAACACAGGAGTAAATTTCACTAATCTAGATCCCTAGTCTTAAAACACGGTTAAAACAATACACACAATTGCGACCTGCACAATTGAGAAGAAAGGACAGAACAGGTACAACATGCAATTGTTGAATACAGTTTGTATATTCTGGCTCCGTTGTGATAACACCAATATTGTATTGCTATGACATCAGCATATCAACTCTGGTGTTGGAGACTTGAATTATACCACTCTGTGCGTCAACGCGTTTCGGTGGGTTCTCCTTATAGTTATTACCACCTTTATCAAGACCAATGGTAAGCTGTCACAATCAGGGGGTATATGTAATTGCCCCTGGATTCTTGATGAGGATCACTTCTTATAGTGAGTACTCGGTTTGTGATCCGAACGATGGTTTCTAGTCGAGATATGGGTAATATGTTGCTGCCCGTTGTCTAGCCTGTTTAAACTTATACGACTTATTATATTATCCCACTTTAGATGCGTGATCCACTTCAATTCTGAAAAAACCCTTATTATTGATCTGTTTCTAGGCCACACATGTCTTGAGTGATTGCCTTGTGGTCCCTGTTTTTTACGATAGTCTAGGACGTATGTTGGTTTAAAAACAGTGCCTCTTCTTCAGCCCTTTCTTTGTAAAATCAGGAGGAAGGATATCCTGAAGGGTAGTACGTAGTTCCACTGTCAACAGTACTTCTTTAATGGCCTGTTGCGAAGACTACCTGATGAAAGTTGCATCGATCCGCTGTCTCTGGGGTTCTGCGTCGGATGTGGCTGAAGGCAGTGCGCGTTTCTCTCAGTGCCCATCAGTTGGGCACAAAGATGTTCAGAATACTTGGTCATCCAATCCTTACTACTGGCCTCTAGTTGGTAAAATATTAATGTTTTGCGACCAGATTTCAGCAGCAAAACATTAACACATACCATTCTGACACGGTATTTGAAAGGGACACCCTAACCACACCCCTTCCAAATACCGAATCATTATTGGGTTGCCAACCCAAACTTTACCTAATCGTAATTTGGGTTTGCAATCCAATACCGAACAGCACGTTATCGTACATGGCAAAAATCATTTTTGCAGTCGCAAACAGCCCGATTCTGTGAATACGTTATTTGGGACCACAAAATGATTTCATGCATCTGGCCCATCGTGCGCTGTATTAAAACCTGCACCCACTCACAAGTACACTAATCTTCACCAGCAATGGGGTCTACATACGTGACCATTAGAGAGGGGCGGCCTCCCACACCCCTCCCTTCGTATTCTTTCACTGATACTCAGGTTGTTTTTTAGTTTATTTCTCACATTGACCGCTTTGTTCACCCCCCGAAGTACTTTTCCCCTTTGCCTGTCTGCCTGACTATCTGCACTCCTTAACCTTTTCCGTGCTGATGACGGAACCGCTCCGTCATCAGCGGCGGTGGCGCTGTGCTGATGACGGAGCGGTTCCGTCATGGCCCGCCCGACGCGCCTGAGCGGCGCGTTCTATTGAGCGGGCGGGGCCATGACGGAACCGCTCCGTCATGAGCACAGCTCAACCGAGGCTGGTGACGGAGCGGTTCCGTCACCAGTATGGGCGTGCCGCGCGGCCCCCCGCCCCCTTAGCGCTGCAGCGGAATAGCCACCGCAGCGAAGGTGTTAACCCTGTTTAGCATTCCCCCTACCATTCATTCCCCACAAGACGTATGTCTTGTTATGCTACGCGCTAGTAACTCATTATTGTGTAATCTCATTTTTTCTTCTCCTATGTCCTTACTTGGCAAATCACTTAATCTCCTTGTGCCTGAATGTGTAATGTAAATACGGTGCTCATGTAAAGCGCTCCAATACCTTCGGGTTCGAGTTTGCGCTATATAAAATATGCACACAAAAAAAAATTAACCTGTAACTCGCTGATCCTCATGTAAAGCGCTCTGATACCTCCGGGTCTAGCCAGCGCTATATAAAACTTTGCAAATAAATAAAAATAAAATAAATTAAAGAATTGTGAATAATTCCTTCTCTACAGTCGAGTGGTAACTACACCTAATAATTACAAGTAAAAAAGACACCAAAAGCGTGATTTTGAGCACTAACAGTGGAAAGGTTTTCAAATCCCTGCATATTCCTCAGTGGCGACGCACTCTTCCAAAGGGGCCGGTTGAAAATCCACACAGACTGCTGCTGAAAGGCAGAGTCACTCGGGCTCGGCCCCTCATCAAGCAGCCTCCCGGCCCGTCACTCACCTCAGCACTCGGTAAATGGGATTTCGTTGAATTGCTCTTATCTGCGCATTGTACAAAAAAGACAAAGCGAATTGACAGTCCACAAACATGATAGGCGCTATGAAAAATGAGCGCCGTGGCCGCAGCTGCGCGAGGACTGCCGACGGTGACGAGCAGGGGATCGGAGACAGAAATAAAGTGTGAACTCAGCTCATCTGGCCGGGATGCGCGTTATCGCGCGGGCTGGAGCGGGCCATTAATTGTGCGGATGCCGAGGACGGGCCCTGCTCTGATAGTCCCCGGACGCGGCTCCCGGCCCCTTCTGGAGCCGCCTGATTGTGTCACCGCCGCTGACATCCGAGGGCCTGCCAGGGCCGCCATTGTCTGCGGGAGCAGGAGGTGGGGAGCGGGAAGATGGATGGGCCCGGGACCGGTCCAGGCGCCTGGGCACCTCGGGACGATGGAGGGAGGCCTGGGAGGGCTTGGAGCGCGGCCCCCACCCCAGAGGGGCTGGTTACCGAGTTGGATCGTTTTTACTTCAAGTATTGGGTGCAGCCTGGCTCCAGCTCAGTGCAGCGCGGCGTAGCACGGAACATGTTTATTGTAGCAGGAACACAGGAGAAGCTGCAGGTTTCCTTATTGTGCAGTTGTATATGGCACGGGCTAGTACCAACCTCACATCATTTGTTATTATAGATCATAAAATGTACAATGCGTGCATGGCTGCTACTACTCTCCATAACTGCAGTGATTTAAAACACATTCCATAGGTACAGGATTATTTGTGCATTTTTATAAAGCGCTTTAAGTGGCCAATGTAATTAAGGACCTGGCTTAAAACGTGTAAGCTAAAAATCTGTGTTTAGCATAGTGTGCCGCACGACCCGTGTTTTGCTGTTTCTGTCATTGCATCCAGAAATATGACACAGCATGTAACATAATATCTACAAATCAGGACTATTGGCTTTGTCAATGGGTGTTAGTGACAGAAGATAAATAAGCAGCCACTATGGCTTGTATATAATATTGAAAAAGCTTCCACTTAAAGCCCTGGTGACACCACGACTATGTTGCTTCTGCTGAGTTTAAAAAAGAGAAGGGAAATCCAGAAAGAAAATGACTCTTTAAAGGATTCCCCTTCCCCTAAAGCACATCTGGCATTACGTCATGCCGTAACTTCTCCACTAGTGAGAAGTGAGCAGTGTGAGCACACGCACATCGATGTGCCTGCTGTCACTGCAGTCGGAAAAAATGGACCGCCTGTGCCAGGGCACAAAACGGAGCCCGATAGAGACCCGTTTCGAGGCCCCCTCTAAAAAACTGCCGGTGCTCGGCACCGGTGAGACCCGGCCCACTTAAAGCCCTGGGTATCACTATTATATCCTCTATTCTGAGTCTGATTTACTTCCCCGCAGATAGCCTCTAACTATGAGGATGCATGTAGAGTACGACAGTCCTAAAATCCTTTGCTAAAGTTTTCCATTGCTCCCTCCGTTTACCACAAGTCAAGAGAATTCCTCCATCCACAGCTGAGCGCTTTTTAGGTCTGGTGTAAGCAAAAACCTTTTTATATTGCAAAAATTATATAATATATTTACTTAACCCCTCCCATGCTCATGACGAGCTCAGCTCATCATGGGCCACGGTCCCCGTGTGCTCATGACGAGCTGAGCTCATCATGACCGTTAGAACGCTCACACGCGGGGCTAATTACCCTGCTGTGCTGAGCGGTCTAAGGAAACGGGTGTGGCCATGACGAGATCAGCTCGTCATGAGCACCGGGGTGCTGTGCGCGCCCCCCTGGCACCCAGCACAGCGGGGGAATCAGCCCCACAGTGAAGGGGTTAAAGGGAAGTTCCGTCAGCTTTCTTCACCCATTGGTCCATCGTTTCATTCATATTTTGCTTCTGCTCATATGAGCATGGGATACTGGGTCAGCCTACTTCAGCCACTGGTTAACTTAACTCTGATTCACTACATTTACTATTCTCACAATGAGCACATCTGCTCACAAGGTAGTTCCCTTCAGTGCCAGTGATTTTTGTTTTTACTTTTAATTACTTTAGTGTTGCCTTTGAGTTTAGAGCCTGATGTGATAGCAGGACGCGTTCTACCAGATGTGAGCACAGGGAACATTCCAGCTTTATCAGTTCCAGTCTCCTGCCTGTGAATTTGTAAATTACGTTTGAAGTGTCCTTTGTTTATCCGACTGCTGCTATTTCACAGCATAACAGATTGTGCCTATATGAACATTTTCTGTATGAAGTTATCCTCTTTCTACTATGTATGCGGCACACAAACCAAAAGATTCAATATTATATGGTATGAATCATACACAGGTAACTCTTTAGAGGACGTTTATTCTAAACTCCGTTTCACCAATGGTTCTTCAATAAACTTTGCTCAGAAGGTAAACTGGCCTTTATCATGTGTAATTTGCAGCGCTGGTTATACTATTTTTCATCTTTCTGTCTATCTTTCTTTCCAGCTTTCTTTTTATCCTTGCTTTCTTTCACTTTGTCTCCTTTCTTTCTTTTCTTTTTCTATTCCTTCTTTCAGTTTTCTTTCTATCCTTTTCTTACTACCTTCTTAATTTCCTTCCTTCCCTTTTTCTTTCTCTCATTCTTTCCTTTTTTCTCCCTGTCCTGCCTCTTTCTTTCTCTAAGGCAAGAGGCTAGCAGCCATTGGCAGAACAACTGGATTTTTCTTTAGGTCATTTCTTTTTGATGGTGTGGTTGTGCACTGTAGGCGAGTAGGGTCTGCTATCCTATGGTCACCCCAAATGTTTGCTTTTTGCTTCACTGGTTTTCGACTACTGAGGCTGTGGGCCTGCTAATCAGACCCCCAGCCTGCTGTTCTCTCTCTAAATTATTAATACATGTGCTATAGGTACATACCACAATTGGAAATGGACTCCTTGTCAACCCCTGTACCATGCACTATAGGTGCTCAGGGCATAGGTGCCACCAAGGCCTACCAGGGGCTGCAGCATATCTTTTGCCACCCCTGGCTGGTTCTTAAATTGACACAACTGGCTGATTACTCAGCTGGGGCAAGATGGTGTAAACACCTCTTGCTTCGATATAGTATGCCTATATCTAAACCTTTATCTGGACACATATAAACCTGTGAGCCACTCCTATGGAAGGCCTTATCAATTCTGGAGGCAGAGTGCGTGGTTTAATGTGAGATGGAGCTCTAGCATGAGCTGAGCCTGTCTGCAGCTGTCGGGAACAAATCCCTAAGCTGTTCCAGGATAATGCCATACCATATACTATTAAGTGCATTATAATCCTCGCGGTTATATAGCAACTTTGGTTTGGCTTTATCAAAACATGTCGTGGAAGGTGTCATATGATTTGGAATACTATCCCCTCGCCAGTTCTGGCGACGGGGATAGCATTCCACCCCTCTAGAGGGAGAAGACATGTTACTTTACTGAAATGCGGTTGATTCTTAAAAGAGCCTCAGATCCACAAAATGGATGCTTCTGCCACAGACACGAGTCTGACCCCCTGCAGCTGACCGAAACTCAGCCAAGCGGGCCTGGACAAAGGGTTTCCTGCCGCAGGGAGGTGTCGCACCACCCCCAGACAGGAGATAGTGGATTGGAGCAGGGAGGTTTGAAAGAAACCAGACACTGCATGGGGAGCACAAGGCTGCCCCTTGCATAATCCGGCCAAACCGGTTCTGGGGCACACCAGCCCCCGTCCCAGCGCGGCCTGGATCAAAGGAAAGGGGTGTACCCACCCCCTTCCTGGGTCCCACCCATAGGAGGGGACCTAGCAGGTAATCCAGCCCCCTAGATTGGTATAAGAATGGGAGCAGTGCCAATGCACTTCAGATTATCCTGATGAAACATAAGAAACAAAACTCTGGACCCTTCGACATCCTACTCGACGTAGAAGACTGAAGAATCTCCCTTGTGGTCAAGGAGTGACCACCCTGTGCAAACAGGCACCATCCAGCACCTCGACGTCTGCTTTGTTGCAGTTCCCGCCGGAACTCGAGCGACAGAGATCGACGAGATCAAGCTTGCCTGCCTTCTTACAGCCCGATCCACAGTCCCTGCAGAGCTGAGACCCATGGAGGCGACCGGAAGCGTGGGGCACGCCATCTTGAAAAGACCACGAGACGCTGACCGTGCAGCCCACGAGTGACCCTCGAAGCTGTACACCGGGGTTTGAGAAGCCCCAACCCTGAGCCACTCTTGCACCGAAGTTCAGCCCTCCACACTCGGCGAGTGCTGCGTGGGGCCCTTCTGCTTCTTTTGGCTCAACGCGTTGGCCCGGTCACTTGCCAGCTGGCTTGTGGCCCCTGTGCCGACGAAAACCAAAATACGACTTGTGATTCTGGTTGCTCCAGATTTGCACCCACTCCCCTGAAAAGGAGTACCCACTCTGACCCTCCTGGTGCGAGTGAGAAGCAATCTTCCAGTTCCGCGTGGATTGCTTTTGCCACGTGTTGTTTGCTCCAATCTTGAAGCCGACAGCGCCGACGGCGAGAGCCTACGTGGGACAGCTCGTGACCCGCTCCTGGACGTCGCAGATGCCCCAGAGCCCACGTGGCAACGGAGAGAAGCTCCTCGACAACCACCTGATTGCGCCCGACATTGCCTGGTTCCATCCTGGTTCCACCCTGGTCACTGCTGAGTGACCCAGACTCTGTCCCCTCTGCTTTCAGGTACTTTACGACTCTGATCCACCCTTGGATCACACCAGACACTTCTCCTTCACATCGCCTGCAGCCTCTTCAGCTTAAAGCACCCAGAACCTGCACGACGAAACCCGACGCCACTTCGACCCTATGCACCCGCTTCCTGTGGGTGAGGTAACATTGCAACGCCGGTGTTCCCACACTGGTACACACCTCTAGGGTCTGTGACTAAAGTTTTGTCCTTCTAGGTTCAGCGGAAGTATCCTAAAACTCTGTTTGTTTAACTTTTACGCACCATTGACTTGCATTGGTGCATGCGTGTGCTTTAAGCACTGCACCCGAATCCCGCGGGCTTTTCCCGACTTCAGCATTGCTTGTCCCGACTGCTCCCAGCTATTCCCTAGGCCCAAGGCCTAACCACTGTTCGATTGGTATCTCTTATACCACTTTCTTAGTATATGGTCTGAGTGGCCCCTCGCCCTCATCCATAATTGTGCAACTTTGTATGTTATACTGTGCTTTTGATTTAACGCTTGTGCCCCTTTGTTCATAATGAGTACTGGGGATTATTTTAAGAATAAACACATATTTTTATATTATATACTTGTGTGGTGTCCTTTCATTTGATATTACAGGACTGTGATTGGTAAAACAGCTCGCTTAACACGACCTCTTGAGTTAAGCCTTTAAGGCTGCTTAGTCTATGCTACCATTAAGATAGCTTGTCTACAAGGTTGACTTACAACCAGACACCATAAGGGATAGCTTGGACTGATACAAGGTGGTTCCAGAATTGGAAACATCATATATCAGGCCAACTTCTCACATTGGTGCGCAGCGGTGCGGATTGGAGCTTGCTGTTGTTTTACCATTGCAATCTTTTTATCAAATTGAAAGATCACATCAAGTACCTTAGGTACATATAAATCAAAAGCTTAGCATATTAAGTTCTACTGAACTTAGTAGTTGTAGATTAAAGGGAGTAGCACACCCTGACTACAACTCACTAGCAAGGTACAGTAGGAAAACACTTAGTGTAGGTAAGTGCACCACTTACACCTCACTAGCAGTCATGTCTGGCACAGGTGAAGCTCCAAGCTCTCTGCCTGTGACAGTTGACCTTACCCAGGCAACTTCCACCTATGACAAACTTAGCCACAAAGACTTGTGTGCCTTGTGCATATCAGGAGGGCTAAAAAGGGGCAGAGGTCCCACCATTCCTACCCTGATAGCCATTCTAGAAAAGGATGACTTAGATAGGGCGAGTGCAGCTCCCCTAGATTCAGGAGATGGAGTGAACCCCCCTGTAACTGATACCACTCCAGAGGAGGAAGAAGAAGAGGAGGTAGAGGAGGAGGATGACTCAGATGTAGAGGATCTTGAAGATCAGGATCAGAGGGGTAGCCAGGTTATAGTTGCCAGGCTTAACCAGGCCAACTTAAACCTACTTGGGAATGGAGAGGGCCAGCACCTCCCCAGCTCTCAAAATATCATTCTCCCAGGCAACAGAAGAGTGAGATCTCCATCAGGGGACTCTCATATTTCTAGTGCCTCAAGAGAATCTCAGAGAGGAATGACTTCCTCTCAGAAGATAGAGCATAGGACCAGGATGAGGGCTGTCAAACTCCAGATAGAGAGGGAGGAGGTAGCCCTGGCTCAAGCTAGACTTGCTTTGGCAAGAGAACAGAAATTGTGTGGCTTAGATGCCACTGGTGGCAGCATAATTCCTAGAGAGAAAGACAGGAGCTATGATAATAGAAACCTGACAAAAATTGTGCCCCCCTACAAGGAAGGGGATGACGTCCACAAATGGATGACTGCTCTTGAGAGAGCCTGCATGGTACAGCAGGTTCCTCAGGATCAGTGGGTTGCAATTTTATGGTACTCCTTTTCTGAGAAAGGGAGGGATAGGCTCCTCACAGTTAGACCTGAGGATGCCAAAAACTACTCTGTCCTGAAGAGTGCTCTTATTGAAGGGTTTGGCCTAACCACTGAGCAATACAGGTTGTTGTTCAGAGACACCCAAAAAGCACAGACTCAGGACTGGACTGATTTTGTTGATTGTGCCACTAAAGCTCTGGAGGGTTGGCTGCAGGGAAGTAAAGTCTCAGACTATACAGGATTGTACAATCTTATAATGAGAGAGCAGATCCTTAATAACTGTCAGAACCAGCTGTTGCATCAATACCTTATTGACTCTGATCTGACCTCTCCCCAAGAATTGGGAAAGAAGGCAGACAAATGGGTCAGAACAAGGATTAAGCAGAAACCCCAGACCCAAGGTGGTGACCAGAAGAAAACAGACCAGAAGGGTGGGAATCAGAAAGATAAAGAAAAGGACCAGAAGTCTTCAGGCCCCCAAACTAGTAATAAGGAGGGTGGTCCCCAAAATGGAAACAAGAAAAAGAAGAATGATGGCCCAAAGAAACCTTGGTGTAATACCTGCAAATCAGTTTCACACTGGGGCAGTGAATGCCCCCAAAAAATCCAGTCCCCACCACTGCAGCTCCTAAAGCACCTGCACCCCCTAGTACAGTTAGCAGTGGTGGTACACAACCTAAGGGTATAGTGGGGTTAACCTTGGGTACTGAGATGGAATCTGGCCTAGTCAGAATCCCTACTCAGGCAGTTCTCCTATATGATGTGGACTTAGCTTTGTCCACTACAGTGAGTCCCAGTAACCTGGGAAAATATAGCCAGACGCCTTTGATAAATGAGAAACTGGCTCAGGCCTACAGGGACACATGTGCCAGTGTCACTATGGTGACACCTGACTTTGTGGACCCTGGACAGATTGTACTAGGTGAAAGTTACCTAGTGACCAATGCAAGCAACTCCACTACTTCACATAGTGTGGCTGTTGTGAACTTCTCCTGGGGAGGGGTAGATGGCCTAAAGAAAGTTGTTGTGAGTGCAGACCTCCCAGTAGACTGTCTGTTAGGCAGTGATCTTGAAAGCTCAGTTTGGTCAGAAGTGGAGTACAGGACTCATGCAGAAATGCTAGGGATTTCAGCACATGTCCTTGCAGTGACAAGGACTCAGGCTAAGAAGTGCCTTCCTGAACCAGTGGTGGATCTTGGAACAATAGACCAACCACAACCCAAGAGAAGGAGCAAGAGGGTTAAGGCTATGTCTTCCCCCTTGCCCCAGGTTGAGGATCAGATTTCACAGGAAACTGATTCTGCAGTCCAAGAGGAGACTGTCTCTGAAGAACTTGAGCCTGATCAGGTTGAGTTTCTGGGGACAGGGGGACCCTCAACGGCAGACCTGGGGCAGGCCCAATTAGATTGCCCTTCACTTGAACCCCTCAGACAGCAAGCTGCTGCTGAGGCTGCAGGGAATGCTCAAGGTGCCCATAAAGTTTATTGGGATGATGGACTCCTTTACTCAGAGGCTAGAGACCCCAAGCCTGGTACCACCAGGAGGTTGGTTATACCTTTGAAGTTTAGGGGTTTCCTTCTCACCTTGGCCCATGATATTCCCCTTGCAGGACACTTAGGCCAGAACAAGACTTGGGACAGGCTTGTTCCTCACTTTTACTGGCCTCATATGTCAGAAAATGTCAAGGAGTTTTGTCGCTCCTGTGTCACTTGCCAAGCCAGTGGTAAGTCAGGTGGCACAACAAAGGCCCCCCCTCATACCACTACCTGTGGTGGGGGTACCCTTTGAAAGAGTTGGCATAGATATTGTGGGTCCCATGGATCCTCAAACAGCATCTGGGCACAGATTTATACTGGTGGTAGTGGATCATGCCGCCAGGTACCCAGAGGCAATTCCCCTAAGGACCACCACAGCACCTGTGGTGGCAAAAGCCCTCATTGCAGTTTTCTCAAGAGTGGGCTTTCCAAAGGAGGTACTTTCCGATAGAGGCACTAACTTCATGTCTGGATATTTAAAAGCAATGTGGAAGGAGTGTGGAGTAAACTACAAGTTTACCACACCCTATCATCCACAGTGCAATGGGCTTGTGGAGAGATTCAACAAGACCCTCAAGGGAATGATAAAAGGTTTACCAGAGAAGCTTAGGCGGAAATGGGACATCCTTTTACCCTGCTTGCTCTTTGCTTACAGAGAGGTCCCACAGAAGGGGGTTGGCTACAGCCCTTTTGAACTTTTGTGTGGCCACCCTGTGAGGGGTCCACTATGTTTGGTGAAGGAAGGATGGGAGTTACCTCTCAAAAAGCCTAAGCTAGATGTTGTGGACTATGTACTTGGTCTCCGCTCCAGGATGGCTGAGTATATGGAGAGAGCATTCAAAAACCTGGAGGCCAGCCAAGAATTACAGAAAGCTTGGCATGACCAAAAGACTGTTCTGGTTGAGTTCCAGCCAGGGCAGAAGGTGTGGGTGTTGGAGCCAGTGGCCCCGGCAGCACTCCAGGACAAATGGACTGGACCCTACCCTATCATTGAGAAAAAGGGAGAAGTCACCTACTTGGTTGACTTTGGAACCCCTAGGAGCCCCCACAGGGTGCTCCATGTAAATAGTTTGAAAGCATTTGTGGACAGGGAGGACATGAGCTTGCTCATGGCCACAGATGGGGAACAGGAGGAAGAGAGTGACCCTCTCCCAGACCTGCTTTCCCAGAACCCTGATGATGGTTCAGTTGATGGAGTAGCCTTGGCAGGCAGCCTCACTGATCAGCAACAGATGGACTGCAGACAAGTTTTGCAAGCCCACAGACACTTGTTTTCACTCATACCCAGTCAAACTAACTGGTGCACCCATGAGGTGGACACTGGTGACAGTCTGCCTGTGAAGAATAAGATCTACAGGCAACCTGACCATGTCAGGGATTGTATAAAGGCTGAGGTGCAAAAGATGTTGGAGCTTGGAGTGATTGAGCCATCAGAGAGCCCATGGGCTAGCCCAGTGGGACTTGTGCCAAAACCTCATACCCAAGATGGAAAGAGAGAAATGAGATTTTGTGTGGACTACAGAGGTCTCAATGCTGTCACTAGGACAGATGCACATCCCATTCCAAGAGCAGATGAGCTCATTGATAAATTGGCTTCTGCCAAGTTTCTGAGCACATTTGATTTGACAGCTGGCTACTGGCAGATCAGACTAGCTGAAGAGTCAAAAGCCAAGACAGCATTCTCTACCCCTAGTGGACATTATCAGTTTGTGGTAATGCCCTTTGGTTTGAAGAATGCACCTGCCACTTTCCAAAGGTTGGTGAACCAAGTCCTTGCTGGGTTGGATGACTTTTGTGCAGCATATCTAGATGATATTGCTGTCTTTAGCTCCACCTGGGAGGATCACCCGATCCACCTGAAGAAAGTCCTGGAGGCCCTGCAAAAGGCAGGCCTGACTATCAAGGCTACCAAGTGCCAGATAGGGCAGAGCAAGGTTGTGTACCTGGGCCACCTAGTAGGTGGGGGTCAGGTTCAGCCACTGGAGAGCAAGATCCAGACCATACAGGACTGGGCTCCTCCAACTACCCAGACACAAGTCAGAGCCTTCTTGGGCCTGACTGGGTATTACAGAAAGTTTGTGAAAAACTATGGGTCCATTTTGACACCATTAAATGACTTGACATCCAAGAAGATGCCAAAAAAGGTTCAGTGGACAGTTAGCTGTCAAAAGGCATTTGATGACCTGAAGAAGGCCATGTGCTCTGCACCTATCCTGAAGAGTCCTGACTACTCCAAACAGTTCATTGTACAGACAGATGCTTCTGAGTTGGGGGTGGGAGCTGTGCTTTCACAACTTAATCAAGATGGTCAAGACCAGCCCATTGCTTTTATTAGCAGAAGGCTGACCCCCAGGGAGAAACGTTGGTCAGCTATTGAGAGGGAGGCCTTTGCTGTGGTTTGGGCCCTGAAGAAGTTGAGGCCATACTTGTTTGGAACTCACTTCCTAGTTCAGACAGACCATAAGCCCCTCTTGTGGCTAAATCAGATGAAGGGTGAAAATCCCAAACTGCTCAGGTGGTCCATTTCCCTACAGGGGATGGACTTTACAGTGGAGCACCGCACAGGGACTGACCATGGTAATGCAGATGGTCTCTCCAGGTACTTCCACTTAGAACATGAAGACTTATCTGGTCAAGGTTAGTTTAATGTCCCTGCGTTTGGGGGGGGGGGGGGGGTTGTGTAGGAGAGTAGGGTCTGCTATCCTATGGTCACCCCAAATTTTTGCTTTTTGCTTCACTGGTTTTCGACTACTGAGTCTGTGGGCCTGCTAATCAGACCCCCAAACCTGCTGTTCTCTCTCTAAATTATCAATACATGTGCTATAGGTACATACCACAATTGGAAATGGACTCCTTGTCAGCCCCTGTACCATGCACTATAGGTGCTCAGGGCATAGGTGCCACCAAGGCCTACCAGGGGCTGCAGCATATCTTTTGCCACCCCTGGCTGGTTCTTAAATTGACACAACTGGCTGATCACTCAGCTGGGGCAAGATGGTGTAAACACCTCTTGCTTAGATATAATATACCTATATCTAAACCTATATCTGGACACATATAAACCTGTGAGCCACTCCTATGGAAGGCCTTATCAATTCTGGAGGCAGAGTGCGTGGTGTAATGTGAGATGGAGCTCTAGCATGAGCTGAGCCTGTCTGCAGCTGTCGGGAACAAATCCCTAAGCTGTTCCAGGATAATGCCATACCATATACTATTAAGTGCATTATAATCCTCGCGGTTATATAGCAACTTTGGTTTGGCTTTATCAAAACATGTCGTGTAAGGTGTCATACGATTTTGAATACTATCCCCTCGCCAGTTCTGGCGACGGGGATAGCATTCCACCCCTCTAGAGGGAGAAGACATGTTACTTTACTGAAATGCGGTTGATTCTTAAAAGAGCCTCAGATCCACAAAATGGATGCTTCTGCCACAGACCCGAGTCTGACCCCCAGCAGCTGACCGAAACTCAGCCAAGGGGGCCTGGACAAAGGGTTTCCTGTCGCAGGGAGGTGTCACACCACCCCAGACAGGAGATAGTGGATTGTAGCAGGGAGGTTTGAAAGAAACCAGACACTGCATGGGGAGCACAAGGCTGCCCCTTGCATAATCCGGCCAAACCGGTTCTGGGGCACACCAGCCCCCGTCCCAGCGCGGCCTGGATCAAAGGAAAGGGGTGTACCCACCCCCTTCCTGGGTCCCACCCATAGGAGGGTACCTAACAGGTAATCCAGCCCCCTAGATTGGTATAAGAATGGGAGCAGTGCCAATGCACTTCAGATTATCCTGATGAAACATAAGAAACAAAACTCTGGACCCTTCGACATCCTACTCGACGTAGAAGACTGAAGAATCTCCCTTGTGGTCAAGGAGTGACCACCCTGTGCAAACAGGCACCATCCAGCACCTCGACGTCTGCTTTGTTGCAGTTCCCGCCTGAACTCGAGCGACAGAGATCGACGAGATCAAGCTTGCCTGCCTTCTTACAGCCCGATCCACAGTCCCTGCAGAGCTGAGACCAGTGGAGGCGACCGGAAGCGTGGGGCACGCCATCTTGAAAAGACCACGAGACGCTGACCGTGCAGCCCACGAGTGACCCTCGAAGCTGTACACCGGGGTTTGAGAAGCCCCAACCCTGAGCCACTCTTGCACCGAAGTTCAGCCCTCCACACTCGACGAGTGCTGCGTGGGGCCCTTCTGCTTCTTTTGGCTCAACGCGTTGGCCCGGTCACTTGCCAGCTGGCTTGTGGCCCCTGTGCCGACGAAAACCGAAATACGACTTGTGATTCTGGTTGCTCCAGATTTGCACCCACTCCCCTGAAAAGGAGTACCCACTCTGACCCTCCTGGTCCGAGTGAGAAGCAATCTTCCAGTTCCGCGTGGATTGCTTTTGCCAAGTGTTGTTTGCTCCAATCTTGAAGCCGACGGCGAAAGCCTACGTGGGGCAGCTCGTGACCCGCTCCTGGACGTCGCAGATGCCCCAGAGCCCACGTGGCAACGGAGAGAAGCTCCTCGACAACCACCTGATTGCGCCCGACATGCCTGGTTCCATCCTGGTTCCACCCTGGTCACTGCTGAGTGACCCAGACTCTGTCCCCTCTGCTTTCAGGTACTTTATGACTCTGATCCACCCTTGGATCACACCAGACACTTCTCCTTCACATCGCCTGCAGCCTCTTCAGCTTCAAGCACCCAGAACCTGCACGATGAAACCGGACGCCACTTCGACCCTATGCACCCGCTTCCTGTGGGTGAGGTAACATTGCAACGCCGGTGTTCCCACACTGGTACACACCTCTAAGGTCTGTGACTAAAGTTTTGTCCTTCTAGGTTCAGCGGAAGTATCCTAAAACTCTGTTTGTTTAACTTTTACGCACCATTGACTTGCATTGGTGCATGCGTGTGCTTTAAGCACTGCACCTGAATCCCGCGGGCTTTTCCCGACTTCAGCATTGCTTGTCCCGACTGCTCCCAGCGATTCCCTAGGCCCTAGGCCTAACCACTGTTCGATTGGTATCTCTTATACCACTTTCTTAGTATATGGTCTGAGTGGCCCCTCGCCCTCATCCATAATTGTGCAACTTTGTATGTTATACTGTGCTTTAGATTTAACGCTTGTGCCCCTTTGTTCATAAAGAGTACTGGAATTATTTTAAGAATAAACACATATATTTTTATAATATATACTTGTGTGGTGTCCTTTCATTTGATATTACAGGACTGTGATTGGTAAAACAGCTCGCTTAACACGACCTCGTGAGTTAAGCCTTTAAGGCTGCTTAGTCTATGCTACCATTAAGATAGCTTGTCTACAAGGTTGACTTACAACCAGACACCATAAGGGATAGCTTGGACTGCTACAAGGTGGTTCCAGAATTGGAAACATCATATATCAGGCCAACTTCTCACATGCACCCTCACTGTATAATAGACTTACCAACCCCTTTAAGACCAATAGGTTACATTTGTGAAACCTTCTTGCTCAACCCTGGGTAACTGTGCCTCAGAGAAGCTAGGCTTGCATAAAGGAACAAGTGTTTAGCACTTAAACAGCAGCAAAACAATTGAAAAAGAAATGACTGAGACACTAAAGAAATCCAACATTTATTTACAAAAATAGACTGTATTTTTATATATTTTTAGACACAGCAACGTAAAAGATCCACTGTTGGGTTCTGGAGATATAGGTTACTTTGGGTGACCAAGTCCGACAGGGAGCCACTCAGGGAACCAGCAACATCCTCAGAAACAGTTACCTCAGTCAGTTACAGGCACATTTATCCTTTGCTATAGGTTCCTATAGAAGTGGTCCTGATGCAAGTTGTAGAGAATAATGAAGAAACTCAAGGAATGCGTGCAGGAAACGAGGGTCTTCCTGTGGCTACTCCTCGGTCCTGGCCACAGGGTGGATGTCCCTTGATGTCCTCTCGGTCCTGGTAGAAGTCCAGTTGGCACTGGGCTACCAGTCTCCCAGTCTCAAGGTCACAGTCAAATTCTTCCCTGGATGATAACTCGTCTTCTTGGTGACCAATGGCGCTGTGATGACTCCGCAGGTCCAGTGGATAGAGATGCAATTTCGACCATCAGATCCTGGTCTCTGGTGCTGCTTGGCGGCAGTGTGAAGATTCTGGGCTACCAACTTGCCCCTGCAGGCTTCTTCAGCAGTTGTGGCCCTGTGCTGCGAACAGGAGGTCAGCCTACTCATCCTTGGACTCTCTTGCCTCAGCTGTGCTCCAGAGTTGACATCTCCATGAGCTGGACACAACAGGCACAGTCCCTTCTCCTTTGTTAGCCACCACGTTCCGCATATGCAGTCAATGCCAGTGCAGTCTCTCTTTGCAGAGAGTGTGGTGCAGCAGGGCAGTTCTTCTACCAGTCCAATTGAGATCTGAGTGCATTTTTTATGCCCAGAAAATGTCCTCAGAGTAGGATGCGATTAGAAGCCAATAGGCTTGCAGGTTCCCTTCCTCCTGAATTCCATGTTCTGTGAAGGGTGGCATCTGGCTATCCCAGAGTGCACTATTATGCCCACTCTCAAGGTAAGAGAACCTCTCTTTTGGTCTCTAGAGCTCGGTAGCCCACCCATGAGGTGTGAGCTACAAGCCCCTGGATAAAATGGTTTGGAAACTGGCTTCCCCTCTCTGTCCCTAGTACCAGCTTTTCAGCCTAGGCAAGAGCAGCACCTCTCACAAGTGTTATTCATTTGCCCTTCAATGGCGGCTTCCTCTTTGAAGCTCGTCTTTTGGGCCAACACCCTGTGTGGCTTCCTCCCTCGTGGAGGTAACACCTGCTCCAGTGGCAGGCCTTTATTGTTACCTTTTCTGGGAGTCGTTCACATGTCTCCCCAGGGGGGCAGGAGGCTGTCAGTTAGGACAGTCCTTGTGTGCAATTGTAAACTGGTACTGGAAATCTTGGCAACCAAATAGGCAACTTCTAAAGTTGCGTTTTGCCTACCAATTACATCAAATTCTATATAACCATTAAACTGGATTTTATGCACTGATTCTTTTGATACCTTACAGTACCAACTTTAGTAGTTCCATTCAGAAGTTAGCAGGGCTAAGATGTCAGCATGCAACCCTGTACTTGCCAATTGAGCTACTAGCCTTTTGCACAGTAAAAACAATAACTTAGGGCTTTAACTGTTGGAACATGCTAAAGTACATGGTCCACTTTTTATTATACAGCTCCCTGCCTTCAGGCTCGACAGGCCTACCTTAAGGGTGTCTCAGATATAGGGGAGGACTGGGCTTTGCCATTAACTTAAATGGCAGAGTAGAGTTGGCAGTTTAAAACTGCCCTTCCAATCTGGGGCAGACTGAGAACTATATGTTTTACCTTGTCCCACTCAGGGTGGCACAAGTGCTGCAGATCCCTGAAGGGCCACTGCAACTTAAATGCCCTAGGTACCCCTAGTACTATATACTAGGGAATTTCAAGTAAGTTAGGCTATGCCAATTTGGCATAAGCTAATTAAACATGCACATGCACTGAGTCCTGCTTAGCAGGGCTTAGGACATTTTAGAGTCATTACTCCAGTACCCAGTAGTCAAACTGGGCAAAAAGTGGGACTGAAACTTGCAAACTTTGCGCTGACCCCGTGTCACGGTGCTCAGATCAATCACAATGTTATTGGCTATTGGGAGGGAGCCTGGCTGCCTGCATCCTATTCCTGGCAGCGGACTCAGGGGAGCAGGAGCACAGAAGATGCAAGGCCCGGCCTCAAGGTAAGTTTGTAATATTTCTAAACACCGTTCCCTCAGCACCCACACCCGCCTCTACAACACCCGCGAGTCATGCTGGCCGCCCCTGTCTATTTCTTATACACATCATACAAGAATACGTGGTAAGGTAAAGCATAGGTAAACATGCAAAATATCATGAATGAACAAATTATGTTAATACAAGAGAAACTAGAGTACAAGAATACTTGACGTGATAAGAGTCACACTCAAAGGTAAACAACCAGAGAGCCTAGAAGGCCAACTGTGGCAGGTGCTAGCGATAAGAGTGGACGTTCTGACACTACTGCGTGGGTCTAAATTAACCTGTTGGTTGGAAAAAAGGATCAGAGAAAAATTTCTGGGCCATTTTAGGAACTTTATGTTAATGTTCTCTGTTAATTCGGCGCTCAGATGGGGACTGGGAGTCTGGGCATGTTCTCTATGCAGGCTGTAATGCAGACTGGGGGAGAACATGTAAAGTGCGCATGACTGTTTGGCCGCGCAATACAGCCTGTCAAATAGTCAGGCGCACTTAGAGTGTCCATTCTGACCCTCATGCACCTCTGTAAGTAAAGCTTCTTTGAGAGATCTTCATTGGTTGAGAATTGAGAATCGGATCAAGTTTAAAGTCCTAAACTATATGTTCAGAATTAAGCACGGCACGGCTCCTATGTATGTGCAAAATTTAGTCCATCTTTACTTACCTTCTCGCACTCTCCGCTCTACTACTCAGGTTAAATTTCAGGTGCCAAGGATCCGACTTGCTCGCATGGGCGGCCGTTCCTTTTCATATTTGGGACCTGTCTTATGGAATGCTCTTCCGCTGTCTCTTCGTACTCAGATGAATGTCACACTATTTCGCAAATCCTTAAAAACCTGGCTTTTTAATCAGTAAGTTCTTCCTTACCATTCTGTTATTGCTTCCGCCGGGCGCCGGGAAACCCTTGCGGGTAGCTGTTGCGCCTAGATATAAATTTAAATAACATATAGCAGCCCCGCCCTACCCACAACGCTGCCGCAGCAGGATCAAATAAAATGATAATATTGAGTTATCATCATTTATTTTCCCTTTATTTACACTGCCAAGAAGAAGTCCACCTTAGTGGAGGAGCCACCACTGTGTTAATCACTAATAGTAAAGAACTCTTCGCTATTTGAGATTTAGCTGTTTATATAACTAGTTCTTAATTGGACCCACAGGAAGACCAACCAGTTACCCTATAAAGGATGTAGTACACCCTTGGTGCAAGGATTTTCTGACCACCAGGCAAAATGATATTCGCAGTTTGGACGCTACTTTTCCCCAGCAACAGACCTACATGTTTTTACGGTCCTTCGTTGCAAGCGTGCACCCTTCGTGGCCAGTTTCAGGGGCGCTTTAAAGGCAGACGCAGGGCCGTACTTCTCTCAGCTCAGACTGCGCGGTTTTCAAGATGGACGACTTCACAACTGCAAGGACCCAGTAATTGAGTCCTTCCTGGCGAGAAGCCGCGCGCCAGGATTTGTCATAACCAGCAGCCTGTTTATATGGGCGGCCTGACACTTAACAACCGCCTCCGCCGAATGGATAAAGAAGAGGCGCCAAGGAGAGCCATACATTAATATAAGGCTCATTAACTTGTGATTTCCTGCTCCCCGTGCGAGTGCATCCGCCTCCAGTAATCTTCGGAATTGAAAGCACTTCTCCTCAAGACGGTCGCCATTTGAGCACTGTATTAAACTTTTGATCAAAATAGTTCTTTAAGTGACAGTTTCAAACTGAATCTCGCCTGTGCATTGCTCTTTAGTGTAATGGGAGCTCATCTGAACTTGTTCTGACGTGCCCCCTATTGGAAACTTCCTGCAGAGTTTGCATGATGGAGTATGCCCATTAGATTTGGTCATGGATTTTGGCCTTGCAAGATTTAGCAATTTTTTTTTAAGACACATCACCATTTTTGCAGAAGCTCATGAGAGAGCAGGCGGATATCTCAACCAAACATAGAAAAGACTGTGTAAGAACAATGTGGGTAATTCCTTCAGGACAGTGGCGTCTCGTGACAATCCGATCAGGTATGGCACAACGGCTAGGATCTCATAACAGGAGACACTCCACCCCTACCAGCAGGCGTGCCTCATTTCATTCTAATTAGTCGGTTGCAAACCATTGATCAGCTACCAACCCCTGAGTTGGAATTGTAACTGGCTACTGAAGAGAAAGCTCTCCATGGGGACAGCTTCCCCTTTGGGAATCACGTTGGGTAGGCTTGTGGTGTGCAAGCAGTTGTTGATGACAGCTTCCATTTAGGGAATCTTGATGTGCGACCTGGTAGGGCAGTCCACAGGACAGATCCCCTTTTGGGCAAGACATTAGGCTGCCATGAGGGAAAAACTTACTGCCACATGCATCAACAGAAGGAATTGCGATTCCTAAATAGCGATTTTTAAGGAATCGCTATTTAGGAATCGCAAAAGCCTATGCATGTAGGAATCGCTATAAAGATAGCGATTCCTACACATTCCTTAATTGCTACTCGCAAATTGCTAGTCGCAATTAAGGAATGCTGTCCCATTCATTCCTATTGGCCGCCAGGCCCATAGGAATGAATTGGAGATTGCATGAGCAATTTGCGAGTACCAGTAGGTACTCGCAAATTGCTCATGCAATTTCAAGGGTACAAGGGTGTCAAAATAACACCCTGTTGCACCCCTGAAATTGATCTGTGCACATATGTTGCACACACACATGCCCTAAGGGCATGTGTGCGCGCAACATGAAACTTTGAAAAATGCACAAAAGTGCATTTTTCAAAGTTTTTGCAAATTACCATGAAGTTCAACTTCATGGTAATTTGCTACTCCTATTAGCGAAATTGCTAATTTTTTTACTTTAATGCATTGCGTTTAAGGAATCTCAATTTGGGATTCCTTAAATGCAATCGCAATTTAAGGAATCGCAATTTAGAGATTCCTTAAATTGCGATTTTTGCATTTGGGATGATGCATCCCAAATGCAAAAATACCGGTCGCAAAGGGGCAGATTCTTAGAATCTGCCTGTTTGCGACCGTTTTTTCCTTTGATGCATGTGCCTGTTAGTCTCTTGGTTTCTAAATGTGCTGGCCAATGTAGTTATTAATTCATCTGCTATGTAGAGCTTATTTGCCATATCTGTGGGTGCAGCACTGCTGTATGAATTCCACACCGTAGGAGTACAAGCCTCATCGCCAGCTTTATGGAACGGAGACGCTCGAAATATACCTCAGTCTCACACTGAACTTTGGCCTACAACCACACGTCAACAACAGGCATAAATACAACCTGTTACCTCATTAGGGAGAGCGGATCCACTTACCTCTCTTACCACACATACAGCCCCTCAATAGCTGGGACAGCTGGATCCTCTGGTCTGGAAGAAAGCCTTCCGACCCACAGTGGCGACATAGGCTGAAACATGTCGACGACCCTTCACCAGGAACACTGGACCTATAATTATCCAATTAAGCATCGCCGGCCTTTTTTAACCTAATCCCTCCCCAGTGAAAATAAAGACAATCTACACAGGAGAGAAGAATTTTTTATTTAATTTTTTCTGCACACTTCCCATTGAAGACTGTCGCACATCCTGGTGGAGGAAGACGAACACCTGGAGAACGGGACACTCAGATGCGAAGACCCAATGATAATTCTTCCCACTTCATCCAATAAACAGAGAACCAAGATATACCGCTGTCGTGACACTGTGGCTGAGGGTCTGCATAACAATTTCCTCATAGACTCTGGAAGACGAACTATGTGATTCATTCATCTTGATTATCTAATAACCAGTCCGGGAAGCTGAATGAATATCTGCTTCACTCCCTCTCGCTGATTATTTTAATTAATATAATGACTGCATGTGGAGAAAGGGGTCACATTTAAGACACTAACACTAGCACATTCTCTCAATGGACCAAATACAATGGATGTGTGTCGCACAGACCCTTTGCCTGAACAGGACTGAACTGAGCAACTTTCAAAGACTAACTTGACCAAAGTGCCAGCTAGGTTCACCGGTGGGCCCAATGAGTGCTGGTGCTCTGATTGGGGTGCCACCTCAATCGGTTGTGAAATAAAATAAAGATGATAGTTTTGAAGCAGCTTGACAAGAACTTTTATAGAGATTTAACAGAAGAGAAGCTAAGGGTTACGCTAGGAGGTACCTGCTGTTTTTTTTTCTTCAGAAAATTAACTGAACAGAAGAATGGTTATACGCCAAATGGAAGGTGCACCAGAGATAGAATCAATACTGCCAGTGTCAGTTCATCATCTTCTTTTATTGAAAATTATTGAACAAAAAGTTCAGCCATCAGCCAATGCGTTTTGTTCCTTTTCAAAGCAGGAACTTCGTCAGGGCTCCAAAATCCGAGTCCATGGGATTCCCGGCCTGGGCAGATACACCCACAAGAAACTTTATCGTGGGTGATTCTGCCCAGGCCGGGAATCCTGAGCAGGGACAGGAACCTACCTCACACCCTGACCCTGGGTGACCATCCTGGCACTGCTACTATGACTCTTATCTACAAGCGTGATTACACTTTTTATTACTTGGAGTCCTGACGAAGTACCTACTTTGAAAAGGAGCGAAACGCGTTGGCTGATGGCTGATTTTTTTTAACAATAATTTTCAATAAAAGAATATGATGAACTGACAATGGCAATGTTGATTCTATCTCTGGTGCACCTTCCATTTGGCGTATATCTGTTTCTCTGGTTTCCAGTGGCACTAAACGGCAGCAAATGCCGGAAAAGGATGCACAGGAGGCCTTACCAAAATTAATGTGAAGGGGATTGACGTGCGGAACCTATGGTCAGCTGCCGATAGCTTTTTGTGTCATGAACAAAAGAAAGGTATACCTACGGTATTAACTTATAAATCAGATTCAGACCAGCATCTCCATTATTCTCATGTGAGAACCACTTTGTCTGGCCACCAGTACCTTCATTTAGTTACAATTACTCTTCATTCTTTTGAGAACCTTGGACTACAACCTAAACTGCTTGAGGACAAAAAATATGAACATTCATCGGTTTTAAGTCTTCAGCCAGGGTGATTGGAGGTACAGGCATAGTTTCCCATAGTGGGCGAATCTGAATCTTATTTAGGAACTTAAGGAATGTGGATGAATCCTACTCCATTACATACAATTCAGTTATCTCATTCACTGAAAACACGGAAACGTGAGCTGAAACTAGAGAAGCTGCTCAGAAGCAGAAAAGAAAGCTGTAGATCTACAAGGATCTGTTGCCTAACCAGATGATTTAAAATGACGCAAGCACCTCTCCAAAGATGCTATTGAACAAGCCAATCACGTGTTCAACGTTCCACCTATGCCCCGGACTATAACCCTCCCTACCTGCCTTTTTATCCACTAAGAAAAATTACATCATTTGAGATTAAGGTGCTGCTACTTTTTGTAAAAAGACATCCAAGCGGAGTTTCTTAGTTTTGCTATTGATACAAGCATTAATTCACAACATGATTGCACAATGTACTCTCATGTAACGATTGCTAGTTAAAGAAAAGAGAAACCAGGGTACTAAAGTGCATGATTTTTTTTTAAACTTCGGATTAATAAAATATTGTCATCACAAATCTTTTGTAACTCCCCTTTCTCCCGCTCCTACTTAACCCAAACCTTGAAAGAAAAACATTGCACACAACTTATTTTGCACAAGTCTACTTTCCTAAATACTTAAAACATGTCATTCCATATCCTTGAGCCGTACTTTCTCCTTCAATTCAGGGAGAACCCCACAGAGCAAGAGATATTGTCATTTGCCTTTTACCTGAGTAGATCAAACTAGCAAGTTAAAACTACGAATGTCAATACGAGTAGGAGGGGTTCTGGGGACTATCAACTAGGACTACAATATTAAAAGGCAAAGTGAGCATTGCTCTCCCCACTCCACAACAGTGGTGTCTGCAACGCATGCTGGCAGGATATAGGGTATTTTTTAAATAAACTAATCTAAAACTTGTCCACGGGCCCTTATCTAGGTCATCTGGGCAGAAACCATGGCTAACTATGGCCTGCTCATGAACAGAGCAGTTTGGCAATTTCAATCCCCGTGTCTTAAGGATTCATTCCTTAGTCTTGCACAAAATATCTTACCCTGCGATCCAACACTGATTACTTAAAATTGGAGCTCGTTCACTAGAATGACTCCAAGTAAGACAAGCTGCTGTATGGCAAGAGAAGGTTTAAATTGGTGCAATTTAATGTACTGCATACAACCTATTTAACCACGGCAAAATTGAGAATGGCGTCCACAGACACCGCGACAACATGTCATAGATGCGGGGAACTAGAGGCAGGCCTTATACATATGATGAGGGAAAACAGAATATCAACCGAATAATGGGGAGATCCCGTTACCAGAGGCCTGCCCACCCTTACTGAGTTTACTGGGAGGTATGCGCAGACCAAAGAAGAGAAAAGCATCGTAGAAAATGGCAACATTTGGGTCAATAATTGTTACGTGTCCACAAGTTGTACAAGGCCACCTGGTCTGAAGGTAAAAACATGGCTAATGGTCATACAGGAATGGGCTATCCAGAGGTAGGACCGCTGAAAAAAGTGAGGAAGGATCATCAATTAGAGAAGATTTAATCGAATAGAGATTTACAGCAAAGACTAACGGTAACCCCCACAAACAAAGCCCCCTTGAAGAAAAGTAATTAAAGCAACAGAATATAAAAAGAGGGACTAGTAAACAAAAACTATAATTAAGGAAAAGGAAGGGGTTTGGAAGAAGTAATCTCTTTGCGAAAAACTGTGATAAAGTTGTGACATAATTTTAAAAGGGTGGAGCTAACAGAAAGTCAGTGACAAAGAGAAGAAACAGGCAGAGGATCAATGTTGTCGAGCGGCACTGGGGGTCAAATCACAATATGCTCCTATGCGCGCTGCTGTTAACTCTATGTTGAAGAGAAACGTATATTTGATATTTATATCTGCACGAGAAGGCGATATAAATATTCATAAGTAAACATTCTGTAAAAAGTTAGACATTTGCTTTTTATTTTAAAAATATAATGAAGTTTAAAACAAATGATGGGCCAGATGAACGGGTCGCAAAGTGTGTTCACAATTTGCGACCCGAGCCCTATTTGCAAACCGACCTATTAAGTTAGTTTGCAAAATAGGGTATCAGAAGGGGTTGCAGTCTGACCTACCTATTTAATATTAATTAGTTGGTCTCAAATTGTGATCGACTCCCATTGGCCAAAATCAACATGACGGTGGGCAGCAAGCGTGAAAAAGAAAGATGAGTCTGCCTTGACAACATTTTCAGTTGGTTCCTACGTGCTTGGGTGGATGCCGTGTATGCCTTGAAATTGGTGATTAAGGACTTTCAGGCTCCTTTCATGGGCAGGCAGAGGGGAGGCGACAGCTCTCTGTGGATATCACAAGTGGAACCTAAAAAACATTTCTCCCCAATGTCACTTTTGAAAATTTAAGGATTTCTGCATTGCCGTCCGGTAGGGTGGTGGGAGCTCGAAGAAAATTGCATTTGAGGGACTGGAAGTTGGATTGGGCACAGACGTCCTCCTTGTAGCTAACACCTTAGTAGAGTCAGAAATTGCTTAGGGATGAGCTGGAGTCTGACCAGTACCTGTCTCTTTAAGAACAAGAAGCAGGTCTATCCTTTCCGGTTGTGGTCCAGGTTCTCCAAGAAAGACAGCAAGCTGTGCAAACGGTCCAGCCCATATGTTATGATCCAGCTTCCAATTGATAATTCTTTCAGAAGAGG